>NC_080112.1:99942340-100631794 GCF_950005125.1 Chionomys nivalis | reverse complement strand
CAAGCAATTCCCAATCAAGATTACTGAGGCTGAAGTTATTTGGTAAGCAGTTGTCTAGTAGAAACCATATCCTGGAAATCCTAGTGTGCATTTTCCCAAGGCCTCATTAAACTTAATGTGGTTAGCAAATATTCAGGTGAATAAACTGACATGAGCAGTGGCATCCCAATTCATCCCTATGGAAGCACTCATCAGTGCTTTTTTCTGGTATAATTAGTACACTTAGCTACCCCAAGTTTGTGACCTGTCTCTTATGTTCAGACTAGTGACTGAAAAATGATCCTGCTAATCTTTCAAGCTATAGCTTCCTAAGTAGTAGGAAATGTAAATTTGTTCACTCTTGGTAGAAAATAAGTGATCTAGATTCAGTGTGCTAAATCTGTGAATTCAACAGAAGTGTGGGATTTTTCGCTCTCTGAGGAGGCTGGGGCTTCAGTTTCTTGTAATTCACCATGATTAACATCCCAGAGCCAATGTGGTTATTGTCCTGGTTGATAGGAAAAATAGACATTTAGTGAATGATTCCTCAGTAAATAAGACCTGGAAAATAGTCAAAATTATAAAAATCTTTATTTTTTTATATGAGACATTCAAAAACTCCTTTAACAAAAGTAGTAGAGAGCTGCTGTTGAATTAAGTTATTCCATAATGTAGGCCAGGCCTTCCCAGTTAATTCAAACAATACAAAATGGCAGTATAGGTTTCTAATTCAAATTTGATTGGTTAATATACTTCAGATGGAAATTCTAGGGAAAGTAAGCAAAATTGTTCAATAAGCAAAGATGAAACTTTCAGTTTTTCTTGACAAAACAAAGTGTAAACTGTTGGTCACACTGGATAAGATTGTGTTTAACAATGTACCTAGTAAGTATGATATGGGAGTGGGAATCTTGGTAATTTTATGTTTATTTATGATTATTGTTTTGTCTTGGATTCAATAAATATTTTAAAAGTCACCCTACTTAGAAATCTTTTGTGAGGGACAAGTGGGAGGGGAGATTATGAACCAAGTTCAGGAATCAACCAAGACACCAGGGGTTAGATGGTGCAAGTGTCAACCAGCAAAGCTCAGCTGAAGTCAGGTTTCCCAGGATTTACAACTATCCCACAAAACCCAATTCATGTGCTTTGAAATTACTGTGGCTTATGCAGCTCTCGGGTTGGCAAAGCTTAATTATGGTGAAGTTGAATGCAAGCTTTGAAAAGAAGGGAGTGAAGTCCTTGTGAGGCACAGTATTATCTAGTAGCTGACTGCAAGGTGGGAAAGTGGGCTACTATGCTGCTTCCTGTAATTCAGAAAGTTTCTTTGTTGAAGTAGAATTGAACCTTCCTAGGATCAAGACTTGAGTATCGCTGACAGCATTTGCGCAGACTCTTTGCCAAAGTCGGAGGGCCGCATAAGAAAACCCCCACTACAGACCTGTAGGAATAGAGCAACAGTAATTATCCAGATGCAATGAATGCTGTTAGCGGAAATGAAGAACAGCCTCTGCTACTCCCAGCAATGTCGAGCTGTGTGTGACTGGGTCCATCATCATTCTGTCCTTTGCTGGGGTGCACATGGCCCCCACCATTCTCTGAGGGGCTATTAGTAATGGTTGCTGAGGGAAAGAATCATTTTCACCATTTTCTTCAGTCCTATAGCTACTGGAAACTCGCTAATGCGGAAGCAGCCCTAATTAAACTTACTAGGTCACCAAAAAGGGAGGAAAAAGAACCCATGAAAGTGGAAGAGGGATGAGTATCAGCAGGAGTGGGAGGGGCACAAGATAGGAAGTAAATAGGATTGAAATTCAAGTGATTGGACCTAAAAGTTAACACATAAAATTAACATTAAACTGAGCAGGTGGTATTTATATAAATTATTTTAGGAAAAAATATATTTCCATATATGTGTTCATTCTACACACATATATGGAAATATATATAGCCATAAATTTGAGGTGGAAGGAATTGGAGGAAATAATGTACTTACTTTAACTCCAAAAAATAAAAATATTTGAAATACATTATATACATGTACGAAAATATAATGAAACTGGGTAGTGGTGGTGCACGCCTTTAATCCCAGCACTTGGGAGGCAGAGACAGGCAGATCTCTGTGAGTTTGAGGCCAGCCTGGTCTACAAAAGCTAGTTCCATGACAGGATCCAAAGCTACAGAGAAACCCTGTCTCGAAAAACCAAAAAAAGAAAGAAAATATAATGAAACCCATTGTATATAATTAATATGTTCTGATTAAAAAAAAAAAAAACTTCAGTTGTTGAAATCCTCCTTCCAAGAAAATTTTTTCTTAACATTTTGTTTCCAAGTCCTAAGTATGCTCTCAGCCTTTCCCCATTTTATTGAGACACAAGATACTGTGTAATACTGCTGTTAAATGTTAGACTTTGGGGCAGGGGCAGGAGAAAAAGACAGGAGAAATTAAGAGGACAGTCAGGGAGAGATCTGGTTTGCCTTTCATGCTAAGTGAAGAGACCTCAACCCAGATGATAAAACCAAAATGACCTACCGAGATAATGCAAGTTTTTTTCTAAAGACAAGTTAAACAAGAATGTTAATTAAATCGATGAACTGTGCTTACTCAGGCCTAGAGCATCACCCTGAGTTTTGCCATAGAGGCTTCCCTATCTCATACTTCACAAAAGCACCTGACAACTTCATTCACAAAAGAACAACACTTAAGTAAAGAAACTTATTCATTTTTAACTCCCCTGAATTTTAAGCTTTGTTTTCGTATTAAACCATGAAAAGTATAACCTTGGGGGAATGTTAAACCCAATGACAGGATTATACATTGTCATTGTGAAAGTACATAGATGCAACTCTCTTAAGAAGCCTATGTCCATGTCTTGGGATTGTATACTGCCATTGTCCTATATGATTCTTGTTTAAATACTTAAACTCATGAACTTGCTTCGTTTTGGTTGGTCTTCAAATTCTTTTCTGCCAAATAATCAAGGCTTTGGCTTTTCCTGAATGGAGGTCCCTAAGGGGGAAGGGTTGAGCTATCTCAGCTAGTGCAGGCAGACTCAGTCTGCCTGTCCAGCTCTGACATTTCACCTATGTCATCTCTTTCTCTTTAGAGAATTGGAATACAAATAGAACCTACCTTGCAGGGTTCTTCTGAGAATTATAAACATGAAATAGATGGAAAAGTGCCCATCCCACAACAAGTGCATATGAGCTAAGTGCTATATAAAGAAGTTTTTGTGAACTTATCCCCACCCCAAACTTTACTGTGCCTTTGAAGGAGGTATTCTGCCAAAGCCAACCTTCCTAATTATGCTGTAGATATCAACTTTTCTTTTTAAGTTTAATTATGGCATAGTACATGTACCATAAAATGCACCCTTTGAACTGTACCATTAATGCTTTTTAGTGTAACCACAAAGTTAATACACAACCATCATCACTAATTCCATCCCCCTCATCTACATTTGGTGCAGGAGAATTGTTTGTATTCTGTCAATCATGTTTTAAAAAAACACTGATTGGCCAGGCAGGAAGTATAGGCAGGAAAACCAGACAGGAAGTAGAAATGATGCAATGAGAACAGGACAATTCTGGGAAGGAAGAAGTTGATTCCTCTCAGTCCTGTGCAGATCACCAAGGAAGCAGGATGTGACCTGCCAGCTGAAAAAGGTACCGAGCCATATGGCAAAAATAGATCAGAATAATGGGTTAATATAAGCTACAAGAGCTAATAAGTAGCCTGAGCTAATGGGCCAATCAGCTTTATAACTTAGAGAGATCTCAGTGATTGGGGGGGGGGGGCTTGCTGGCTGTGGGGTACCGGGTGGGACAGAAACCCCAACAAGCAGGCCCCTCATGTTACATACATTAGAACTCAGTGGTTTCCTCCCAGCTGTACCATCCTGCCCTACACAATCACTGATCTACTTTCTCTACATACAGAAAGGTCATACCACAAGTGACCTTTTCTTTCTAATAATGTTCATTTTTTAAAAAATGTATACATGTGGGGGTAACATGTGCATGTATAATATCAGATTCCCAGGACCTGGATTTATAGGAAGTTGTGAACCACCTTTTATGGGCAATGGGAACTGAACTCAGGTCCTCTGGAAGAACAGCAAGCACTCTTCACCACAGAGGTGTATCTTCAACCCCCCTGGTTTCTCTTATTCAGCTTAGTATCTTCAAAGTTAATCCACAGTATTGCATGTGTCAGTACTTCTCTTTATAGATAAATAAAACTCCATCCTCTACATACAATACATCTGGTGATAGGAAGTTGGGATGTTTTCACTTTGGGCTATTATGAATAATGCTGCTATGTACATGCAATATAGTTAGAGTCCTTATTCTCCAGTTCCTGGCTATTATAGTTTGGATGTAATTGGTCCCCATAATTGCATAGGGAGTGTCACTTTTAGGAGGTGTGGCTTTGTTCGAGTGGGTATGACCTTGTTGGAGGAATTGTCCACTGTGAGGGCAGGCTTTGAAGTTTTCTATGCTCAGGATACTGCCAAGTGTCTCAGTTGACTTCCTGTTGCCTGCAAGATGTAGGAATCTCAGCTACTCCTCCAGCACCACTTCCGCCCACATGCTACCATGCTCCTCACGATGATGATAATGGACTGAACCTCTGAAAGTGTAAGTCAGACTTGCTGTGATCATGGTGTCTCTTCACAGCAATAAAACCCTAAGTAAGGCAACTATATATCAAGATGTGTGTATACATGTATCTGTATATATACATACATATATGTGTATATATGTACATACATATATATGCATACACACACATCTGTAGAGGCCAGCCTGGGATATATGAAACATTGTCTCAAAACAATGAGCTCTGTTGGTCAGTGAACTAGATAAAGTACCCCAAATTATTGAGCACCTCACACCCCAAAATGTGTGTTAATTTCTCTGGTGCTCTATTTGGTTCAGTACTATCTATAAGGATAGAGTATCTTCACCTTGTTCATGGCACAGATGCTTGTGGGGACAAGGAACAGCTTTTCATCAACTGCAAGATCATGACCCTTATTTTACTAAAATCCCAGATGAAATTTCCTCAGTCCTCAAGTTTTCTGTTAAATTTATTTGTGTGTGTGTGTGTGTGTGTGTGTGCATGCACATGTGTGCATGTGTGTGTGTGTGCTGTGTAGGTCAGTCAGACCTCAACACGTCGGTACAGTGCCATGGTTCAAGAGTGGAGGTCAGAGGACAACATAGGGGAAGGAGTTTGTTCTCACCTTCTACCATGTGAGGTCTCAAGAACTGAACCTGGATCATCAGTCTTGGTGGCAAACACCTTACCTGATAATCTGTCTCACTGGCCCTTTATGGCCCAGCGCACTTTCCCCAGGTGTGCTCAATAGACTTAAATTCTAACTCTGTAGACTCAATTAAGTGGAGGGCAAGGTACTTACTTGGGGTAAGCAGCAGCTATTCTGGAAAACTCATTGTCCCACATTGGTCTCCCAAAGGAGGTTTTCTGTTTCAGACCTGTCAGGACGTCCGTGGCTTTGTCAAAGTTTAATGCTGCATGACCAGCCTGGAAGCAGAAAAATATAAAATTAGAAAATCCAAGTTTGACAACTGCTTCTGTCTTCAGCCACTTTGAAACCTTTGGTGTGAGAATGAGGTCAGGTAAGAAATGATAAGGAATACTTTATTTAGTATTCATGCATTATATTTTATCTTAACATTTAGAGATTGGAGTCAGTGTTTTATTTGAACTCACAATGTCGCTATCCCAGCCAGTGAGAAAGAGACGGTAGTTTAGGAAATCCATTTTGCCTAATTCCTCCATCTCTTGTTCCAGGGAATTCAGTAAGTTGTTGAACCAGGCAAAAGCACCTGTCTCTCTGCAGATCCAGTAGAAATAGATCTGAAATCAGCAAAAATAGCCCATACCTTTATTATATATCATTCACAATGTACACTGTGATGACAGGTGTGTATGTATGTATGTGTGTATGTGTGTGTGTAACATCCATACATATATAATACATAGGTTTATCTATATTTGTTGACTAAGTCTAAGGGTAATGAATGACATTTACCCTACTTAACTATCTCCAGATAAGTTCTCCTGCCCCCCCCCCCTTATTAAGGGTGAGACCTCAAGCTACAATGGCCTTAACCTGTCAGGGCCAGGCCAGGAGGAAAATGACATGTGGGAACATACCTTTTGTGTTTTGAGTTTGTGGTCTGCACGCTGGAATTTGTACCAGATAGATTTCAAGATGGAAGCAAAAGGAGTGACCCCAATCCCTGCCCCAACCAGTACAGCCACTTCATACTGGAAAACATCCTCACTGACTGTGCCAAAGGGGCCGTCCACTGCAATCCTACCAAATGAGAGAAGACAACAGAGGCATAAAGTCTCATCTCAGTCCTTAGCCTTAATCATCTTTCCAGAAACAAGCTGCTTCCCCAGCCGGTACCTGCCCACTTCGTTTAATTATGTGCTTGATTACCAGACTTCTGCTTCAAAAAGGAATTGTTTTCTTTTTGATTAAACTACATTCTGTTTTGAGTCTCTGAAGGTCTCAAGGACCTACCTGGGCATTGGTGAGGGCCTTTGTTCAAATGTCCTTATAAGATTTTCTGTCCAATCCCCTGCTGCTCGGATATGAATGGAGAAAAATTCTTCCTCTGGAGCAGAGGTCAGAGTAAAGGGATGCCACTCCAGGAAGGAAATGGAAGGGCAATTTACAAATATATACTGTCCCACTTCCATGCTAAAGCCACGCTTGCACATCTGCAGTTCCAACACTTTAGATGGGTGCATGACAACCTGTGAGTGAAGCACATAGATCATGAGAGGCAAACTCTGAACATGGCAAGGGCAGGCATTTAGCTAAATGAGTGCTTTTGACTTGTAAAGTATGAGGTCAAGTCCCCTCTAAAAGGGAGCAGCCACTACTTAGCTCCAGACAATAGTTGCAATGTGGGAGTGAGATTCTGTGCTCTCAGGGCTCCTGATACTTCAAGAGAAGGAAAAAAATGGCTTTAATAATATTGTACTTTAGTTTTCATAAAAATAATGGATGCCATTATGAAACATATATATACATATCACTGTAATATATGTGTATATGATATATAACATATATGTATGATATATGTCACTGATATATGTGTATATACTATATAACACATTATAGATACATAATGTGATATGTGTGTATAATATATAATACATGTATATAATATAGATACATACTGTGATATGTATTGTATATGATATATAATATATATTATATAATACACTGTGATGTGTGTATATAATATGTATGTATAATATATATACACATATATATCACTGTACCTTGCTCATGTCTGCTCCATACTTGCCCCCTTATTAGGTGACACCTTTCTCCCCCAAGTAGTCACCCTTCTGCTTTCATGTCACAATCTCTTCGTCCCTCACATAGTTCTCCATTGCTTTCATACTCTATATACATTTATATTTAATTCATATTGAAATTTTTATTCCAAGTGTGCAAGAAAACATGGCATTGATTTGCCTTCCAGGCTTATTTCACTTACTATGATAATCCTGGATTCAGCTCTTCTTCTGTGAATACCTTACTTTCATTCTTCTTTATAACCTAATAAAATCCCATCGTGTTTTTTAACAACTGTGTTTATTTATGTGTGTGCGTGCTTGTCTGTGTATGCACCACGTGCATGTAGTGTTCACGGAGGTCAGAAAGGGGCATCAGATCCCCTGAAGCAGCTGGAGTTACAGGCATTTGTGGGCCTCCATGTGGGAGCTGGGAACGGAACAAGAGCAGCCAGTGCTCTTAACCACTCAGTCATCTCCCCAGTCCCCAGGAAATGTCCTTTTAAAGGGGAAACTTCCATCCAGTTTCTTAAACAGTTGATAACCAGCTCTTTATTTTAGTTTAGGTCACAAGAACAATTCCAGGGCCTTGAGCATAGTAAGAAAGCATTCCACCATGAAGCCACATCCCCAGTCTCATCCACCCTTTAAATAATCACCATGTACACAGAACAAAAGACATTTGTGGGTAAGCTCTGGCTCAGGTCCCCTCTTTGTACTCTCCAATGTAGACCCATGCTAGTGGTTCCGGCCAAAGCTCTATTGCCCACAGTTTTGTCCAGCACTGGGGAAACTAAGCATGTTTCTTCTTCCAACATCATTTTTATGAACATCTGACAACTTAGTTCTACACTCAGGTAGAACAGAGATTTTCTCACTGCGATGGAAAGTGGATATTTCTTTACCTTAGTAATCACAACCTTCTGCTGGGAGCGGTAAAAGCGAAGGGTCCTTTCAAAGATATATAGAGTGATTGGTGCCAGGATCCACTTCCAAGACTGCACAAAGACAGGGTAAAGAGTGAAATCATCCCTAAAGCTCTCCCTTAGGACTTATTCTTGTAGAGGTTCTTCATTTAACACATGGTATCAAGTTCTCTACTTTGTATCATTATCAAGTCACTGATTTCAGCACAGATTAAAATGGAAACAAACACAAAACAATAGTTTTCTTTGCCAATATGTCATTAGTAAAATAGACCATTCCCTGAAATGTACAGGTCGTATCAGGGAGCAAATGGCAAAAGTAAGACATAAGGGTACGTGTGTATGTGTGTGTTTTAAATTATATTTCAAAATTAAAAATTTGAAAATCAAAGAAAAAATTCCCATTATGAAAAAAGGAAATGCACAATAGAAGTAAATGATTAAATGATCTAACCCATTTCTAATATTCTGTGTAGTACCATGAGCTGGCTTACCAGGAAAGATCTTAACCTGCGTCTGTCTGGAGTGGGAGAATCATGGCGACTCCTGACTCAGCTTCTTTCTCCCAGCATTCTGTCTGTTTACTCCACCCACCTAAGGGCTGGCCTATAAATGGGCCAAGGCAGTTTCTTTATTAAATGAAAGTAACTCCTCCATCATTTAAATACAAAAGTAGCAAAACATCGAGGTGGGGGATAGAGTGTATGACTGATGCTACCGGTACCAACACACCGCAAAACACCCAAAGTAGGCAGACTTCTTAAAAACACAGTGGCACTTTAGTCTGTCAAGTTACAAGTCAAATTTTAGCAGTGATGTCCAGAATTAACCAGGGTTTGGAACAATTCACGTGTTCACATATGTAACTAATGGATGTTGACAGCATCTGCCCAGGGGGCAATTTGCCAGCCCATCTCAACAGTGTCAAAGTAGTCCCTCTCTTTGATCCTGGAATTTACTTCTAGAAAACAGGAACCGAAAAAAAAAATAGCAAGGGTGTGCAAAAAGCCCTTGGGAACTATAGTGACCAAAGTATTCACTAAAAAAAAAATGACCAAAATGGTATATACAGATGTTTTAAAAACAAATTTTTGAAAGGAATATTTGACAATAGAGGAAAGACTCCAAAGATACAGATAGGATTACCTCAGGTTGTAGAAATATATGAATTTTTGTTTTTAAAACTATCTTTAATATATGTTATTTTTCTAATTTTTAAATGGTGGATGTGTTAAGACTATCTTTTATAGCCAGGTGTAGGGGCACACACCTTTAATTTCAGCACTCGGGAGGCAGAGGCAGATGGATCTCTGTGAGTTTGAGGCCAGCCTGGTCTACAAAGTGAGTTCTAGGACAGCCAGAGCTGTTACACAGAGAAAGCCTGTCTTGAAAAACCAGAGTGTCTTTTTGTAAGCGTTTGTGGAAGAAACAAAGCAATGCATTTAGGTAGCAAAACTGGCATCCTCACTCAGGATATTCCATGGTCAATCAAAGCAATTCCTGAATTTAAGTACATCTTAAAATAGATTCATCTAATGTGTCTCCAGCACTACATAGAGAAAATACACTGATAAGCAATATCCTCACCTGGATCCCATAAAGAGCAGAGTATCTACCAATGTAAGAGCAATAGCAGGTCTGCCATTAACCTGCCATCTGGTCATTTCATATGTTCATCAAAGGACTGAAAAGATAGAAGACTACCCACTGTCTCAGAGGCTTTGGTTCAGTTAAGTCCCTACTGTTGATAGGATCTACTATAAGGCATCTGTCTGTCCATCCACCCATTCATCTGTCTGGGTCTGATCCTGCACTTGACCTCCACAGCCTCCCTGGTCCTGGTCCTGCACCTCGCCCCTGCAGATAGACTCAATGCTGAAGCTCTGCTCACTTATGATGCTGTGGCTTTGCTTGAGCCCTCTTCAATAGCTCTCCTGCAGGATTTATTAGCTGACTCCCACAGAGATTCCCTCTGCAGAAATACCATCAGCCTTGCCTCTGCTTCCGGTAAAGTCACCTTGAAATTCTTGAACTCCGCTGTGGCTTCTCTACTTCTTTGTAGTCATTCTATCAGTACATAGATAGATGATAGATACTTTTAAAAAGATACTTTTAAGTTACTTGACATATTAGTAAGGACCCAAAAGACTCCTAACAGAATGCATTGAGTAGGTTGTGGAGAAACAATCCTATGCAGCACTGGTGAGAACATACACATTTCTAAGTACTTGTAGAGGGTGATTAGGCAATATTTGCCAGACTCAGAGTTTATTCCATAAATTTACTTGTATATATGTTTAACTACATGTACTAGGCTGTTAATTATACCATTTCTTGATAGAACCTAATACTGGTAACATGTGTCCAGCAGTAGGGGTAATTCATACAGTAAGATGTTCAATGATGATAAAAAGAAAGAGGCATTTGCTAGGGACTTGTCATGGGTGCCCTATATCAGAACCACAGATGATACATTTGGGATTTTCTGTAAAGGTAGAATTTATTAAACAGCAGCAAATACACAAGCTACTATAGGTTGTGTTTTGTGGAGTAGTCCTGATTTCCCTTGATACCAGGCTATTGGCAAACACCAGCTCATATAGTCGTATCTTAGCTATTAATATTAATTCTTACATAGCACATTATATAGTCCATGAATTTATCTGTGCATATCATTGAAAGATTTAATCCTTCTCAGAGTGCTTTGAGGCATCACAAGTTGTTCTAGTTCCATCAATTTCCTCAATGTAGCAAATGCTATGAGCACGCTAAAGTAAACTATATCTATGATAATTTCCAGAGGATACACATCTTAATTCCATGAGTTTGTTATTTATTTATTTATATTGATTTATTTATTTTCGGTGGTGTTGAGAATCAAATCCAAGGTTTTGTGCATATATTGATCCTCTTGTCTCTGCCCCCCTCAGAGCCAGGATTGCAAGCGCTAAGTCCCACTTTTTCTGTGGGTGCTGAGGATCTGAACTTGTGTCCTTCACCACTGAGCTGTAAACACAGCCCCTGGAACTCAGTCTCGGTCTGTCTGTCTGTCTTTGTCTCTCTGTCTGTCTGTTTCTGTCTCTCTCTCTCTGCTCTGCCTCTGTTTCTCTGTGTGGTATGTGTGTGGGGGTGTGTATACATGCGTGCAAGCACACATGTGCACATGCGTAGGCATGTGGTGGTCAGAAATCAATGGAGTAACTTCCTCAGTCATTTTTCACCTTACTGTTTGACACGGAGTCTCTCGCTGAATTTGAAACTTCTCAATTTGACTAGATTGACAGGCCGCCAAGCACTAGGGATCCTCTTGTCTCTGCCTCCACAGTGCTGGGATTATAAGTGCATGCAGCTCTGCCCCACTTTTTCTGTGGGTGCTGAGGATCTGAACTCATCCTTATGTCTGTGGACAAGCACTTTGCATGCCTTCATAAAAACTGTGAAACAGTATTTGTCAAGCATGTTGTACCATTAAAGATAGCCTGCTTCAAGGATGTTTTGATTTTACTCCATGAAAATTTGACCGGGATTTATCAGCTGAACTTTTGGAACAATACAGTGGTCAAGGGTTTCATTTTTGGGTTCGTAAAAAACCTAGACTTGAAGGAAAGTTCCATTAATTACTGATGATGACTTCACATCATCTTTTTTAATATTTATTTATTTATTATGTATACAATATTCTGTCTGTGTGCATGTCTGCAGGCCAGAAGAGGGCACCAGATGTTATTACAGATGGTTGTGAGCCACCATGTGGTTGCCGGGAATTGAAATCAGGACCTTTGGAAGAGCAGGCAATGCTCTTAACCACTGAGCCATCTCTCCAGCCCGACTTCACATCATCTTACAGATTTTTTTTGTCCCAAGATGGAGATAAAAGAAGTGCTTACCTCAGAGATCATTTATCTCAAACAGCAAAACTGGGACACAGTAAATATTATCAATAACTTTACTTCTATAGAGAGGCCACACAGCATGCAGAAATTAATGGTTGCTACATGCTGTAGCAATTTCTTTCTTTCTCAAGAGTCCCTGTAATTGCCTGTTGCAGATGACTTTTTTTTTTTTTTGGAAAATTGTAGATATCTTTCATAGAAAGGAACCAACAGTGAGCAAATAATAATGACAATACTAACAAGGGTAACCGTGAAATAGAAGACAGCATTCTTACCTCAGGGGGGTGCCCCACAAAGTGAGGACGTCTGCAACTCCATTCATACTTATCCCACTCAAGAAAAGACTTTGAACAATTGTGGGGATGACTTTCACCCATGCTTTCCTCCGTTTGACGTCGGACAATTCCACTAAAACACACAAAGTAGGACAGTTTGTGACAAGGAATTCTCCAAAAGACAGGGGTGGGCATGAGAATGGGATCTGAAGACCTTACCCCAGGCCGTGGATCCCTAAGCAGATGATATAGACGATAAAAAGGTGATGCGTATACCAGAAGAGCTCAAAATAATTCCTGCGGATAAACTCCATAGCTGATGTTACCATGAGAACCAAGGCTGTTGTGCCAATCACTCCAGTAAGGCCAGCAACACTGGTAAATGTTGCATGCATTGCTGTCTGTAAAAGGAGAAATGTCAGCCTGGCCACAAAATCTACCAAGAATACCATGATCTCCCTGATCATGACCAGATACCCATGCTTTCGCATCAAATCACCTCACCGTGTTTGGAGACTGGATAGGATTTAGCCAAGAATCCTTTTCTTTCTCATGACGAGAGAGGTTGGAGAGAACAAAGGCAAGCGATCCATCCATGGCCTGCTGGCTTCTACTGTAGCGTTCAAAGTTAAATAGGTGTGCAATGACATGAATAGCTAAGTGGAAAGATGGGAGGTGTCAAGAACATTATGGCAACCATATCCCACTGAAATAGGAGACTCCCACCTATAGTGCCTAGTGGAATGCAGAGTCCACAGTATATACCCAATACTGAAAGGCCCAAGACCTCCCACCACCATCCACTCAGTTCCCAAAGGAACAGATTATATACTCCACGAATATGGTTCTAAAAAGTGTCTCATAAAGAGTTCCAGGTGCTCATTAAATATTTTTAATGTTTATATGCACAGGCAAATGACACTGCACCCTGATCGCCTGTTGTCCACGGTTGCATCTTTTGCCACATTACCTGTGAATATGCAGATCATATATGCCACCAGCTTATGGAAGAGGAGGTTGTGATCCAATGGCTTTCTCAGTGAGCGGTTGCAAAACTACAAATGCAAAGTCATCCTGATCAGGTGTCACCAGTCAGTCTTATGAAATTCACTAATTCCCACCAACATGCCTGCCTTAACCACAGCATTCCAGTACCCAACCATCGCCATCCACCAAAGGAGACCTCTGGGTTCCATTCCGAGGGACTCTTCCTTTAATGTGAGAGCTGAACTAAGCACAGCGGGAACTCACTGAGCAGGTGCCCCTCAGGAAGGACAGCAGATTGCGACACACAGGAATCAGGATCATCATGCTGTTAAAATTCAAGCAGAAAGCAGAGGCTCGGGCAAAGGCCAAGGCGGTCTGGAATAGAGGAGAAAAAAAGAGACTGCTACTTTATCTCAGCATCCAGGAGGTGAGGACTGGTCCGGTCTACTTCTCTAGGATGAGCAAATGGACATTAAGGGGCAGTTTCCTGCCTCTCTCAGTCACTCTCTCTCAGCAACCAGCATACCAGGCCAGTCTCTCTGCCAAAGAGAGACAATGGGCTGAACTTACTGGAATTGAGGAATTCTCATGACAGTGGTTTGGAAATGTTGGGTGATTTATTTACTAATGTGAACAAGAACAAGGTTCAGTAATTCTGCATGAGCAAAGACAATCTATGAATGTAATAGTTTGCAGAAGATATTTTTATTTCATGCATTTAATTATACTTTTATTGTTTGCCCTTTATAAAATAGCCTTGGAGATCATATATACTTTTATATATTATTAACTAAAGCTTATATTTAAAGATACAATTATGGTTGGTGACTTTTTTATTCTCTTTTCCACATTTTCTAATGTTGAAAATTTAAGAAAGCAATACTTGTTTAGAAAATAAAAATTTAACCAGCTGTATGTCATGTCTTTAAAATGGAATGCTTGGAGAACGATTAAATATAGCTAGAGATAGAAGGGAAAGCCTTTCTTTGCTCAGCTCTGGGCATGGGACACAGGGCCGTTTGCATGCCAGGTAAGCCCTGTTCCCTGAGAAAGTGTAATTTCTAAGTGAAGAGCTTTAAGATGATTTCCTTGAGTGACAAGGGAGCATAAAATAAGAACAGGAAAAGGTCTAGGCAGTCATGGCAGCTAAAGTCAACCTCTCAATTCTATACAACTGGTCTCCAAGTTGCTTTATGTTTTTGGACTGCTATCTATGAATTACAACAATCTTATGGTAGTAATTGGGTAGGGGAAGAGTCAGGCTATTTTTCATTGCAATTAAGCAAATTTATGAGTCTTACATGTGTGCCTATAAACAACTAAAAAGACAAGTATGGGTAAGAATGCATGATTTCTTAGTATTTTAAAACAATTATTAAGGCACACCTCTTATGCTCATGGATTGGAAAAATCAATATTGTTAAAATGGTTATATTAATGAAAGTAGTCTACAGATTCAATGCAATTCCCCTCATAGTTCCAATGACATTCTTCACAGAACTAGAAAAAACCCTAAACTTCATATGGAAATACAAAAGGACCCCGAATAACCAAAGAAATCCTTAGCAGAAAGAATAATGGTATAAGTATTACAAAACCTAATCTCAAATTAATACAACAGAACCATAACAACAGAATGGCATGGTAATGTCACAAAAATGCATACAAAGGGATGGGGAGATGGTGAAGCAGGTAAGAACATTGTTACGTTAACATGAGAGTCTGAGTTCTAACCTCTAGCACCCATGTATAAAGCCAGGCATGACAGCAACAGCTGTAACTACAATGCTTGAGGAGTGTGGATGGAGACAGGAGTATCATGGGGCTTACTGGCCACCAGCCTAGCTCCGCTTTCAGTGAGAGGCTTCGTCTCAAATGAATAATGTAGAAAGTTACAGAGCAGAAGAGCTGACAGCTCCTGGCTTCGGAACAGAAGTACTCACACCTATACACACAGATGCAGGTATACCCACCACACAAAGTAAATAATTTTATAAAACAGTATATAGTGTGATGTAATAGAAAAGAGGACCTGTTGTGGGATTGCCCTCTGTATGCTATGAATATGTTTTATTACCATTAGTTATTAAATAAGCTGTTTCAGCCAATGGCTTAATACAGTAAAGTCAGGTGGGAAATCCAAACAGAGATATAGAGAAAAAGTAGGCAGGGTCAGGGAGACACCATGTAGCTGCCAAAAGAGAAAGATGGCAGCCGCCAGCCAGAACCTTACCAAAAGGCCACACCCTCATGGTGATACACAGATTAATAAAAATGAGTTAATTTAAGATATAAGAGTTAGCTAAAAATATGCCTAAGTTATTGGCCAAAGAGTATCATAATTAATATAGTTTCTGTGTGATTATTTGGGTCTGAGCAGTTGGGAAACGAACAAGCAGTCTCCACCTACAAAATGGGCCACCAAAGTGAGGCAACTACATCCACATAAAACCTGAGAGAGTTTGGAAAGTTCTAGACACAAAAGAACAGAGTTTTAAGCATGACTTCTTGATAAGCTGTATTTTTTTTCAGACTTGTTCTGTTTGCTAGAAGCAAGCAGAGGTATGATTCCTTTAAGAGAAGGCTTCCTGACTCCGCAGTAGCAGCAAAAACTGCACAGATCTTTAAGAAGGCTTCCAGAGCTAGTTGCACAAACAGCTCTGGCTCATTCAGGAGACCAAGCACTTGAATGGGCTTTGTGGGCAGCATGCTACAAGTTACTTGGTGGCAGCATGGGCTATCTGCTTCCTATAGTTGAGGTGATAGGGATGTCTCCTACCTGAAAGTCCCTGAGCTGGTGGTAAAGGTGTCTCCACCATATCGAAAGGCTGAGAGAGGCTGAGCCAGCATCCAGGGATGCCATGACAAAGATGCTTACCATTTTAAAAGTGCTCCTGGTCAGAAAATGATTACAGATATGCAATAGGACAGATGCAGACATAAAAGACCTCTAAATGAGACACAGTGTGTTAAAAAAAATGTACATAGGCTTGAGAGAGAGAAAAAAAGAAGTATAGACATTTATAAAAAGAAATAAATCATTTTTAAAAATAAAACAAAGTCTTCAAAGAGACAGCATACAGATAGTCATATATTAAAGGAGTAAAGAAAAATAAGCCACATAAAAATGGAAAATACACAGAGTCTGGATTATGTATATCATTGTGTTTTCTTTTAATTTTTTGGCTGTGAATAAACTAAGTACAGAGAGACATTTCATTGTATGGGCTGCTCTTGACTTCAAAATTTGAGTCTAAGGATATGTTGCTTTGGAAAAGAGGTTCTGCTTTTGTTTCCACAGAGGATAGAAAGCTGTGGATTCCTTACCAGCTAATATGGTTTAATCAAACAAGACCCCCTGAAGCAGTGGCCCAGATGGTCCAACATCCATGACAGTTTCAGGACTGCTGGTTGAGGATACCCCATGAAAGACCTGATTAACAGCATCCCCAATCAACAGGAAGTGGTTTAGAGAACAATGCCCAAATTCCCTAAATGATTTTTTAATGTTTGTTTACCTTTAAAGAGGGATATGCTATAGAGATGAATATTTTGCATTGGTATGAATCTTGGTTTATTGATACAAATTTAAGAACAATTTTGTTATATGCATATTTCTGCTCTTGATTAACGTATTGTGCTTGTACAGTTCATTAAAAAATGTAATGTATAAATAAGAAATTCAGGTTAATAGATAGTTATCTATAATAGTCAAGCTTGTAGTTGTGTTAGTTAAATTTTCTAGATATACAGAGATTTTTTTCAGATGGATAGGTATTCTTCAAACCTTTCAAATACTAACAGAATATGGCATTTAAAATGTTTTAAGAACTTAGGATTTTTTATGACAATGAAATACATCTGCTTCTGGCAGCACCAATCTACTTCAAGAGGATGATGGGCATTGAAGAGGCTCCTTATGGAGTTGGTTAGCCATTTGGGCAAGAAACTGCCCTCGCCCAGACTGCTTGATGGGTATGCTGTATGAACTGGACATGCAGGACCCACAGAAAAATGACTGCTCAACTTGCTTAAAGGTGAGACAATACTTCAGGGTTCCTGCTTCATTAAAGAGTCTACCAGACATTCTGAAGGATACAGAAGAAAGTGACTGGCAAACTGCCAATAGAAGTGAAACAGTCTTTCAAATTTCTTGTTTCATGGAAAAGTTTGCCAGATACTATGGGCCTATAGGCTGAAGATGGATACCCCAATGTTACAGAAGAACTTTGGGTGACTATCCAGGCAGTGAGATGTCTCTGTCAATTCTAGAGTTTTGGAAGTTGCATACAATGCACTTCCTGTTAACTTAGGTAATATTATATCCTTTTGGGGTCTTTAATGGAATTGAAGAATAGATAGTTATAATCACAGTTTTTCTTAGTTATGATAAAATATAAAGTAGATATATGATGGAGGAAGGTCATTGGCTAATAAAAAAATCTGCCTTGACCCATTTGATTGGCCAGCCTTTAGGTGGGTGGAGTAAACAGAATAGAATGCTGGGAGGAAGAGGAAGTGAGATCAGATGCAGGGCAGCTCCTCTGAGAGACAGCCACCATGCTCTCCTCTCAGAGGCAGACACGATGAAGCTCTGACCCAGGATAGACGTAGGCTAGAATCTTCCCGGTAAGCGCACCTTGGGGTGCTACACACATGAACAGAAATGGGCCAAGCAGTGTTTAAATGAATAGAGTTTGTGTGTTGTTATTTTGGGTCATAAGCTAGCCATGCGACCAGGAGCTGGGGCGGCATGAACACAGCCAGCAGCTCCCCACTACAGATATAAATGTTATAATTCTTGCATGATAACTGTTTTGTTGTATGTAATTTTATTATGTTAAAGTTAAAACCTTCCTTTTTATGTAGACAGAAAAGGGGATATTATGTGGGATTCCCCTCTGTATGCTATGAATATGTTTTATTACCATTGGTTATTAAAGAAGCTGTTTCAGCTAATGACTTAGTGGAGTAAAGCCAGGTGGGAAATCCGAACAGAGATATAGAGAAAAAGTAGGCAGAGTCAGGGAGACACAATGTAGCTGCCAAAGGAGAAAGACGCCAGCCACCAGCCAGAATCTTACCAGTAGGTCACACTCTCATGGTGATACACAGATTAATAGAAATGGGTTAATTTAAGATGTAAGAGTTAGCTAAGACTATGCCTAAGCTATTGGCCAAACAGTATCGTAATTAATATAGTTTCTGTGTGATTATTTGGGTCTGAGTATTTGGGAAATGAGCAAGCAGTCTCCGCCTACAAGGACTCAGAAATACACTCATACAGCTATCTCTACCTAATATCTGACAACAGTGTCAAAAACAGATATTGGGGGGAAAGCCAGCCAGATGGTGCTGGTGAAATGGATATATATCTGTTGAAGGAAGAAACTAAATCCATATAACTTACTCTGTGCAAAAATATCAATTCAAAATGGATTAGAGACCTGAATTTAAGGACTCAAACTTGGAATGTGGAAGACTCTTCAAAATATAAGCATGGACTTTCTGGAAAAAAAAAAAACAAAACTCCAATAACTCAGGCCATAAACCCAAGATTTTAAAAGTGGGATTGAAGAAAATTAAAAGGTTTCTCAGGGACTAGTGAGATGGCTCTAGTGGTAAAGGTGCTTGCTGTCAATCTGGGTTTGATTTCCAGGACACTTGTGGTGGAAAGAGAGAAGAGACTCATGTTGGAGCATTCATGTGCCTGTCTGTGTCATCAGTCTGTCTGTGGACATGCAGGCCCCGGAAGTGGAAACAGGACCATGGGAGGAGAGGAAGAGATATTAAGGAAGGTGAAAGGAAAAAAAATTGAGAAAGTAATGGATTATATGTGACATGAAAGCAGAAGAGGAAATATTTCAAAAGAGGGAAGCAGCAAGTTGGGCTTTGGTGAGATTGGGGAAGGCTCTGCCAGGGGAAGATGAGTAAGAACAAAGTAAAATTGCACAAAAATGCCATAGTGGAAACCCTTTCCTTATTTATACAGTAACTTGAAAAAGAAAGAGAGGGAGGGAGGGAGGAAGACATGTAGTCAACTATTAAAAATAAATCATTTTTTCCATACAATCTAAGCCCAGGACAGTGTGACTTCAGTGAAGCAAGCCAGGTCAAGACTGCCTAGTGTCCATGCTGGCTTTCAGCGTAGGCAGCACTGTGAACAAGAGCTGTCCTGCTGTTTTCCATTTCAGACTCTTCTCATGGCCCATGTTCTTGCCCCTGTTGAGTCACACGCTGGCTGGTTTGGGTAGAGACAGCCTGTTCCATTGCAGACGAAATTGTCTCTGCTCATCAAAAAGATCTTACATTTCCACATTGGCTCCCACAGTGTACCTATTTGAATCACATAGGATTCTGGAAGCTATAATTATAATTGGCAAGAAAATTGAAAATACTGGACTATAATTTCACATCTCCACATCCAAGACAAATTCTTTTTAGAAAGAAACAAACAAAAACAACTTTTATTTCACCCTATTGCAGAACATGGAGCTATCCCAATGTATATTCATTTCCCTATATCAACCAGTGGTATTGAAATCTTGTGGTCAGGAAGGCCTCATTTACTGTGGGTTTAAGCTCCTCCCTCTGCTCCTTATTTGCAATGATTCATAGTATTCTCCCAAGATGATCATGAATTTTCAAATTATCCTATGTAATGACTCAGTCAATCAATTATGATCTATCAATATAAGGGTCTGATATTATTCTCTTCAAACATGAAAAGCAGTGGTATAGGCATTGTAGATATTTTTAAAGCCAGCATTTAAAACTTAAACTTGATAATTTTAAAGTTTTCTTTTGTGCACATATATTGTATGTTGATCATATTTCCACCTATACCCCCTTACCCTGCTTTCTCTCACATCCCAGCCTGGCGTAGGAGGCCCTTCTGTATTTGTGTTACCTTCATTGGTTATTAAAGAAACTGCTTTGGCCTTTTGATAGGGCAGGAACTTAGATAGGCGGGGAAAACAGAACAGAATTCTGGGAGGAAAAAAGCAGAAACAGGCAGACACCATGGTTCTCCTACCTGAGAAGGATGCTGGTTAGACTCATGCCGGTAAGCCACAGTCAAGTGGCATTACACATTAATGGGAATGGGTTAAACTAATATGTGGGAGTTAGCCAATAAGAGGCTAGAGATAATGGGCCAGGCAGTAATTTAATTAATACAATTTCTGTGTGGTTATTTCAGGAGGTTAAGCTAGCCAGGCAAGGGGACAGGACGCAGCCCACTCCTTGCTCCTTACAATACCAGCCTTTTAACGATCTTTGCCCCCAACCATTTCACTTCTACTCTCCTGCATATACACATTGTATGCTTTTATTTCTCCATATGAAACTTGAGACCTGCCATTTAAAGAAACCAACATATTTGCTTTTCCTGGGCTGATTTGATTCACTTAATATATTTATCTTCAGTAGCATCCATTTTTCTGCAAATAATCTAATTCTGTTTCATCTTAATGGTTGGAAGAACGCCTTTTGTTGTGTGTACATTCACTTTGTTTGCCTCTCCCTCTGCTAACAGACCACAAACTGTTTATGTCTATTAAATGGAGCCTCTCCATTTCAAGCATCTGCCTATTTGGAAAATGTAAACATGGTGAATTTCAAGATACCAGCTTGAGATCCTTGAATACAGAGCTGGGATGAACTGGCTCTACTACAATCACATAAAAAGATATCAAAGACATATTGAGTGTAGGAAGTGATTTCCATACACTTTCTGTACTGTGGTCCCCTTTTTGACTGATTTAAAAAATATGTGGGAGTCCCACTGTATTTGTAGACATATATGTTTAAAAAGAACAACTTTCACTATATTAAAATTTAAAAAAGTAAATGAACAATATTACCTACCTTGGAAAAGAAGCAAAATTTGTGCCTGATGCAGTATGACTGTTTAACACATGCAGTGATCTGTTAACAGTGCTCGTCTCTGGGGAGTGGGAGCAAAGTGCTTGTTACTGGCACACTTTGATCTCACTGACAGCAGCATCATTTATAATTCATTTTCATTGTTTTTCTTAGATTGAAAATAGATTTTTTTCCCCTGGGGCTAGAGAAATGGTTCAATGGTTAAGAGCACTGGCTGCTCTTCCAGAGGTCCTGAGTTCAGTTCCCAACAACCACATGGGACTCACAATTATCTGTAATGAGATCTGGTGCCCTCTTCTGGCATGCAGGCATATATGCAGAACATTCATATATAAAATATAAATAAGTTGAATTTTAAAAAAAGAAAATAGATTTTTTTCTCACATATACTATATCCCTATTACAGTTTCCCCTACTCCTCCCAGCTCTTGCCTGCAAATCCACTCCTTTCTGCCTCTCATTAGAAACTAAGCAGGCTACTAAGTGAAAATATAATATAATAGCAATATAAACCAAACACTATACAATGGAATAGCACAAAACAAACAGAAGGAAGAGAACCCAAAAAAAGGCACAAGAAACAGAGAGAGACTGAGAGACCTTGGAACACTTGATCCTAAATGGGGTGTCTCCATCAAATCCCTCCCCTCAGGGCTCAGGGAACCCTGCAAAAGAGGAAGCAGAAAGAATGTAAGAGCCAGAGGGATGGAGGACCAAGGAAACAAGGCTTTCTAAACACAATAGGACCAATGCACACACAAACTCACTGAAACTGGGCATCATGCAAAGGCCTACATGGGTCCGTATCAGATGGGGTCATGGAGCTGGGAGGAGAAGTGGACACAAGCTCCTATCCCTAACCCAGCGGCTTTCTGAGATTGATAACCACTTTCAAAAGAAAATTATTTCCCTCACTAGGGAAAGAAAGTGCTGTTATTGTGTAGGCTGCATGCCCAGCAGCAGATGGTCAACAGAAGACAAACACAACGGCATCTTTGGAGGCTCCTTGGTTCATAATGTCTTGCTGGGACCTTTTAGAAAAAAAAATTTATCTTATTTAAAATTTTTACATACATACATACCCTACAGATCCTTTGTGTATGGTTTCCATTTGAGTCTTTTTATGGAATTCCTGAGTGGTTCTCTATGCCTATAATTCATTTTTAAATAAGGCTTTAAAAATTGAAACATCCACAGGATATCAGTATGATTCATTTCTCGGCAATGAACTTTTTGGTCATGAAGTAAGCAAGTTCTTAATAACTAGTCATATTTATTGCATCGTTCTATTAATATAAAGCTATTTTTGGACAAATTAACACTTCCTTTGGAGTTTTAGCTTCTAAAAGGAAATGGAGAATGCACTTTTAAAATAGAAAACAGCAGAGCGGAATAAGCAATGAACAGAACATTCAAATTCACTGTGATCTCAACATGTGCCCTTTGATTATGACGAGAAAAGGTTTCTTTGCAAAGGAGAACTGCCTTTAAATATGAACATAAAGTGAGTCTTTGTGGAAAGCTACTGAAATAAGCTCCGCCAAGATGAAAGTGTTGTAACCAATCCTCTGTCTGTTACTCCACAGTACAGAGAAGTGGAAAGCATATTTGCTGTCCTAACCAGGTAGGGCCTAGGTACACCACTCTGGGTAGCAACTGTCACCTCCAAGCCAGTGCACTCAGCTAAGTCTCACCCCCTTTTCTGTACTTGACTGACCCTTTCCAGCCTTCTCATCTTTGTTCATCCCCGAGATGTTCCAGCGTGTCAGTAGGCCCTGAGTTCTGCAGCAATGTAAGCCTCCCTTTTATTCTCTAAACACCCTAGGTATTTACTCCTCATTTTCACAAGGAGGCACTAAACCATAGCAATGGTTTTGAAGTTTTCCTTTAATTTTTAATTACATTTATTTGTGTGCGTGCGTGTGTGTGTGCTGTGAAAATCAGAGGACAGCTAGCAGGAGTTGGTTCTTTCCTGCTACTATGTGAGAGTCCCAGGTAGCAAACTCAGGTAATCTGGCTTAGTGGCAATTGCCTTTACCTGTCAACTCATTTTGCAAGCCACAACCAAGATTTCCTTTTTAATTTCTCTGTTTTCTTTTTTGTTTTCATTTATTCCTTAATATGTTCAGAACACTCAGAACATTTTCCAGTGCTGGGAATTGAACGCAGGCTTGAGCATACCAGACAAGTGTTCTACAATTTATGTTTAGATTTAGCAAGCTCTTAAAATCATACGTACGAGGCCATATGGCAGGTGAAGGCTGCTCTGGCCAAAGTAGAAGCAGGGGCAGGAATTCTGTCTAGTTAGCCTTCTGGCTCCCTGTAGGGTCACGTGAACTTTGAAAAACCAGTTGTGAGTCACTGGCTAATAGTTTTCCTTAGTTCATATTTTCCTTATTGGCCCTGAAGGAGTATACCCACTATCAGACATAGCAAAAAGAAAGTACTGCATGTTGACTTAAATTAGAACTTCCTATGAAGACAGCCATGGTGCTACACACCCTGAATCTCAGGTTTCTGGAGGCCAAGAGGCAGATGAAACCTTGTCTCAAAAAAGTGAAAGTGAATATTTTTGTATACCCATGTGTATAATTGGAGCATATATATATATATATATATATATATATATATATATATATATTCACTATTTATCTGAAATTCAAATTTGAATGAGCATCTGTATTTTTCCCCTGGTAAGCCCAGCCCCCAGAAAATAATCAAAGAGCTGGGTCAGAAAGGACCACAAATGAAAGATTTTAAGAAACAACATCAACAACAAAAGAAAACATTAGCCGGGCCTGGTGACACATGCCTATAATCATATACATACATACATACATACATACATACATACATACATACATACCAAGCTGTTTGGGAAGTTGAGGTACGAGGATTGCGAGAGCTAGGCCATCATGGATCACATAGCAAAAATACATCTAAAAAAGGGAAACAAAAATCAAAGCCAACTACTCACCCCAAGAATTTGTCTTGTGTAATAGTACTTGTCAGACTGCTCATAATTCAGGAAGGCATACACAAACAGAAACATGTTCAGCCCCAACCAAGACACCTAGAAGAAAAAACAAGCAAGGAATATGGAGGAGCTGGGAAAGGTGTAGGGAAGGGGTAGGAAATAATATGGACATATTGAGTGTCATGTACTCACCTATTTTCGTTTTAAATTAATATAACTCTACTAGTATCTAGCTTGTTTAAAAGTGGCCAATCTGAGGCATGCATCTGATGCTAATGAGAAGGATCAGCCACCTGAGGCCCATGGCCCACACCTGGCTCATCACCGGATTGGCATGTCCTCAAAACTCAGAGTGTTTGCTTTTTGGTTTTCACTTTAAATGCTTGGAAACATCAAAAGAATAACATATCGTGACATAAAAATTACATATACGAAACTCAAATGTCATTGACTATAAATAAAGTGGGATTGGGATGTCTACTCTTTTCCATATCGTTTATGGATGTTTTCGTCGTGCTATGGTGAACTTGAGTAGCTGGAATGGAGACCAAATAGCTTGCAAAAGCCTAAAACATGTATCTAGCTCTCTTCGGAAACAGTGGCCAGTTCCCGGACTGGCATGAGCTTTCAAACTATCACCCCTAAAGAATGACTCTGAATGAACATGTAAATTTCTGAATAAACAAAGAAATTTAGCATCTTTTAAACAATGCTCACTAGAGAAAGACTAAACCATTCCCAGCTGGGTCTGCCTCTTTAATTATACCCTGACATATTTTCCTGCTTTTAGGTTGCGAGACTTTTTGGCAACCTAACCTATTGTTTTGTAATTGTGTGAACTGTAACGACTGTGTGCGCCTGTCCAAACCTCTGCACATTGGCTAAGAGAATAATTTGGAAGCCAGTATGTGTTGCTATGGAGATGAACTCTATCCTAGTCTGCAACTGAACCGATCTCTTTAGCACTGGGATGCGTTTTGATACACCCCAACCCCAAATCACTAAGAAGCATTTCAGCCCAGTAGTAAAGGGTCTTAGTCTGGGGCATGGCCCGTTCATATTCCCTAGCTATAGAGCACTCACAGACCTGGAGCAGCACAGTAAAGTGGTTCTCAGTGTAAACTGAAGTCAAACATCTGAGACTCCATTCTAGTGCCACCATTAGAAGCTCTGTAATATCAGACCTGTGATCTGAATTCTAGGATCAGTTCTTTCACCTATGAAGTGAGATATCTATCCCACAGCAGTGTTGTGAAACTTGCAATAACTAATGCATGAGACTTGAGTAATAATACAATGTTTTACATATAGTACAAGCTTAATACATACTAACTACAGGCTGATTTTCCACACTAGCTTGCTCACTCCTAATTTCTTCCTTCTTTCCTTCCTCCTTTCTTTCCTTCTTCTGCCTTTTTTTCTCCTGTTCTTTTTTTGTGTGTGATATGGGGGTCTCATCGTAGCTGGTTTGACCCAAGTTAGTCTTGAACTAGGCTTAGACAGTCCTTCCACTTCAGCCTCCCAAGTAGCAGGGACAGCGGGCACCACATTCTGTCACTTCCCTCCTGCCTCCTTTGCCCGGGATCCTTTTTCAAAAATGAAGGTCTTTTAGAGACTATTTGTGCCAGTGGGGAAAGAAAATTGAAAGCCATAGATACTTTAAGAATAATTAAAGAATAAGAGACCATGAACCTGAGGAGTGGAAGGTGTTTGGGAGGATGAGGAGGGAGAAGAAGAGAATGGTATAAATATAGTATTCTTATATGAAATTGTCTAACAAACAAATTGGAGGGAAATGAATTTGGTGAACAGAAAAAAAAACTCATTTTGGGGATCAGAACTATTTCAGAATGTGAGATGGACACAGGAACACAGCTCTGCATCAGCCCCTTGACACCTGTAGACAAGGTAGGTGTAATTACAGCAACATCTGGGAGTCAGGAATTACATTTCCCACTGTGAATGGAAAAGAAGGTGAAGTGCAAGACCTGGGAAGAAAAAGGAGTAAAACTATTTCAGAGCAATTTATTCATTTTTTTTTCTAAATAGTACATAGTAGTGCATGGCAAAGATAGCAAGAAGCCGAGGCCACCAGCAGGGCTGCCAAAGAACAGCTGGAAACCAGAAGTCAGAGAGTTAAATGCAACTCATCCCTGGAAATGATGAATTTCTCCAGCCCCCCAAAAAAGAATAGAAGGGGGGACTGCAGAGGCTTTTAGAGAAACAAACAGCCTTTATCCAAAGCTAATCAATTCACTTAATTAATCTCCTGTTCCTCCACCAGCTGATCGATCACCACCCACACCATGCAGGACCTGAAGTCTGGAAAGAATAAATAATTTAGTCAAGGTCATCCAGTAGCAGAACTGAAAGTACTTGCCACATTTCCCTTGTCCTAAGCTAGGGATCTCTCGATTATAGTGCAGAGGGAACTAAACACAGGACACCGAGGATTAAAAAAACAAGCACTTGGGTTTTCATTAACTATTAAACAAAAATCAAGAGACCCCAGAGAGTGAGGAAGGGCGCTGGAGCCTCATGTAGGTGTGACTTACAAATGTAGGAAAAACGATAAAGAATGTGTGTGTTGTGTGTGTGTGTGTGTAGTGTGTGGTGTGTGTGTGTGTGTGTGTGTGTGTGTGTAGAAAGGGATCCTATATAGGTGGAATGGTGAACAAAGTCTAGCTTGAATACCAGTGAACTGGGTTTAAATCACGGTTACCAATTCACTGTGTATCATCTAGATTGATTTCCTTCATAAACCTCCGGGAATTGTTTTATATCTGCTCTGTGTAATGCAGCAGCTAGCCGTCAGCATGTAGTTATGAAACACTTGAACTGTGACTAATTCTGATTGAGATGTGCTGTGCATGTAAAGTAGACATGCTCTTCCAAGGACCTAGAAACAAACAATAGAAATTATATTGATATTGTCTATATTGATTACGTGCTGAACGAATGCCCATGAATTACACTTCTCAAATATCATGTTTCTTTTTATCCTTTTCAGCACAAGTATGAGATAATTTAGACATTTCTCAAATGACTCATAGTATATTTCTATTGAGCATTGCTGGGTCAAGATGATCTCGAAGATCACTTTCATCTCAACCAGTCAATTGTTTTATAATGGCAGCAATATAGGGAAGGCAGAAAAAAATCAAGACTCCATGTCAACAGTTGGAAATAAGACAGAAGAGAAAAGAGAAAAAATGGAAACAAATTTCAACTGTAGGTCCTCATGGTCTGGAAACAAGAGCAGCTGCACCTCATTTGGCTTTGCTCTCTCATTGGGCCTAGAGTTGGCTGTTTCTAAGTGATAACTGGCTTTGACAAGGCAGATAATTGCTATAGACGCTTTCTCTTTTGAATAACTTCACAAATAATAACAAACATGATGTCTTCTTACTCTGCTAAAATTCCCAATTAATAGGAAATGAAATAGCACTTACCAGAAACAAAACTGAGAGCCAGTGGCTAGCCAGCCAGTTTCCCATTGTCTAGTCCAAGTTTGGAACCTCCGTATGAGCAATGTGGCTTCTGGAGCGGGCCGTCTTGGTAAAGACTTCTTTAACAAGGTCTATGAGTCTGTAAGATGCCAAAATACACACCTACTCACAAAGCTTCCAAAACTGGGGTCTGCCTTCTCATCTACATGGAGCTGTGTTATCAGCTCAGGTAAAAAAGCCCCGCCTGTGGCAACCACAGGGATTTTCCCTGGTGAAGCTTTTGCTCTTTCAGGAAATAGCCGCCTCTCTGGTAATCTTTACAAGGTGACTTCATAAAGCACCGTTTTCCTCGACAAGGCATTTGTTTAAATTCTTCACAAGAAGCACAATTAGGCTGAAACTACACAGAGATCAACTACAAGAGAGGAAGAAGGGAAGCAAGTGTTTTAAGGAAGTTTCTACCCTGTGTGGTTTGAGACGGCTCTCATGTAGCCATGCTAGCCTCAATCATACTGTGTAGCTGAGGATGACTTTAGACTCTGATCTTCTTGCCTCCTGGGATTATAGGAGTGCACCCCCACACTTACTCTATGCAATATTGGGGGTCAAAACCAGAACTTCTTCCACACTAGGCAAATACTCTGTCAAACTGAGATACATTCCCAGAATTTTGGAGCTGACCCCTCAGAAGCTATATCACAGCAGCAGCCATCTAGACCATAGTTCAGCTAACTCCGAAATTTGAGTAAACCAGTATCCCTGCAGGATGATTCCAGACTGATGGGTATGATAAGGGTGCCAAGGAGAACTTGACTGGCCCGAAGGACAAATAGAATATGACAAGCACCTTATTCAAACAGACATGGAGCTTTCAAAAATGGGGAGGGGATTGTCCTCTAGTATGGTGAGGAAGCTAGAGTTCATTGTTGAGCTCTGAGCACTAAAACTGTTCCTTTCTACACTGAGAGACGCATATAAGAGTACACAGTGTGTGTGTGTGTGTGTGTGTGTGTGTGTGTGTGTGTGAATTACAGAGCAATTGTAAAGAATTAATACCTAGGGTGTTCCTCTTTAATCACGTCTCTTTTATCTGCTTCACCAGTGCAACCCGAGATTTGAAGCACAAATTCCCTCTTTAAATTTTTCATAAATATATTTCACGGCTCACAAACTCTTCAGTTATTTCCATTCTGATTTTTTCTTATTTTGAAGTTTCGTGAAAGAACTATAGCTGTATGTATGCATTGCACACTTCTGTGTTCTGCTTTCTTCAACGCCCTTTCTTCGGAGAGTCACACATGCTGGTATATGTAGTCACAATTCACTTACTTTGTATTAATCCTCTGTTTGTGGAGTGATGATGAGATAGTATTAATGGATTGTCACATGTATGCCACATTTTGTCTAAGGTTCCTACCCAGCAGTGGAAGTCCTGTATCCTGAGATTTGCAAATGTTTTTCACAGCCAAGATGTTCTCTAAAGCCCTCATGTAACTGTCTGCTCCAATGAACTCCACAGAAGAGTTCCACTTCCTCCACATGGATGTTTAGGATTATTAAATTAAGCATCTTTTAATTCAACTGCTAGTACTTGCATTTTCTCTTTTGATAATGGCCTAGTCCAGTTGCTAGGGTTTTTAAATCTATATGTCTATTGGCTTCATTTCCCCTGCTTATAGATTTTGAGAGTTCTTTTATTGATTGTAGTTGTTGGAGCTTTACATTTTCTTTGTCTTTTAAAAACATGAGTGACATGCAATTGTGCAAGTGGGAGTGCCCATGGATGCAGCAGAAGCCATAGGCCAATGTCAAGTGTTTTATTGTCACACTTCAGTTGATTTTTTGGAGACAGGTCTCCCATTAACCTAAAGCTTGTGTTTAGCTGGACTGAACGGCCCAGCAAGTCCCCGAGGTCAAAGCTATCTCAGCACACCCGGCTCTGAGATTACAGACAACCCCAGGGCACAGGCTTTACCACAGGTGATGGCATTCAGGTCAGGTTCCTTATGCCTGTTCAACAAGCACTTTACCCACTTGGCCATCTTCCCAACCCTATCTTTATGGCCTTGATAGTGTTTTCTGATAAGTGGAAAGTCTTAAATTTTATATGCTCCAATTCTCAGTCTTTTTCTTAATGATGTCTATATTTTGTGACTGTTTTAGTAATCCATTACTACACAGATGTCAGGACAGTCTCATATGTCTTCGTCTTAAACTTCATGGCTTTGCCTTTCACAATTATGCTCTAGATCCATCTGTTTTCTTTTTAAATTACATATCCGCCGTGTTTATCTAGAGGTCAGAGGGATTGAACTCTGGACATCAGACATATCAGCGTTCACCCTCAGCAGCTGGGCACTCATGAGAAATTTTTTAAATATAATGTTTTTATCAATTCTTTTTTCACTTTTATTGATTCTTTGTGAATTTCACATCATGCATCAGAACTTCAAACATTAAAAAAAAAGAACTTCAAACATGCATTTCAAGGTATTTTTAGCATATTCACCTCCTATTCTCTTCCAACTCATCCGAGATATACCCCGCACCACCCAAATTCTGTCCGAACTTCATGCCCTCTTTCATAGCCTCTTTTATAGTCCACTGAGTCGAATCTGAGTTCCCCTTAGACTCATGGTTACCCCATTTTCTCTGACTTCTTGCTCTTACAAGCTCCCCACCTCTTACACAATGTTTCCTTAGCCTCAAGGGAAAGGGTTGTCTCATTTGTGGCTGAGAACTTCACGAGGCCACTTAATCTCTGCACTTTGATCAGTTCCGAGTTTCTGTGTTGGAAGAACGATTAATAAAAACTCAGTGACAGATATTTGGGTTCAACCTGAAGACCAGAAAATCAAAGCAGCCAGCCACTGGCTCTTACCTCAACCTCAGTCCAAAAATGGTGATCCTGCCTCCAGGAAACCTCAGAATGAGACTGTGTCTGAGAGCTGCCTCCTCCTGTTTTATATTCCTCTCTATTGTTGGGATTAAAGGTGTGCACCACTACTGCCTGGTTTCTATGGCAAGCTAGTGTGGCTACTGGGATTAAAGGTGTATGTCATTACGGCTACTGGGATTAAAGGTCTGTTTCATTGCTGCCTGGTCTGTAAGGCTGGCCAGTGTGGCTGTTTTACTTTTCTGATCCTCAGGCAAGCTCTATTTATTAAAATGCAAATGAAATGTCACTGCGTGTGTTAACTGTCATCCACTACACAAAGAAGTCTCTTTCAGGAGGTCTGAGAGCTGCACCATTCTATGGATATAGAGATGCGAGTTTAGAAAGCAGTTTAACACCGCGTCCCTTTAGGAAAATAATAGTTTCGCCTCTTGAGCCTATGAGCTCTGCAGCCATGGGATCTTGGGGTAGATTTACAGTGCTCGGATATATTTCCTCCTGACAGGAAGAGGCAGGGGAAGCGCGTCTTAAATCTAATCCGAAAGTAGTTACATGAAGTTACGGAGGGTAACCAAGATCAATGGCCATAGTACGTGTGGCTTTGGGGGTTTGGGGGACCTGGAGCAAAGTATCCTGCATCTGGAATTGCATTTTTTGTTTTTTTGTTTTTTTTTTTTCTTTTTGGATTTTCGAGACATGGTTTCTCTGTAGCTTTTTTTGGTTCCTGTCCTGGAACTAGCTCTTGTAGACCAGGCTGGTCTCGAACTCACAGAGATCCGCCTGCCTCTGCCTCCCAAGTGCTGGGATTAAAGGCGTGCGCCACCACCGCCCGGCTGGAATTGCATTTTTTGATGCGGTAACCGGTAGCTTCTAGGATTAGCATAATTCTTAAGTGGCTTTGAAAATTAGAGTGTATTAATTGCTGGAGTTGACTTTCCATGTATGGTGTAAGGCAGAATTTTAATGTACTAGTTTTCTACATGGAAAACTAAAAATTCCAAGGTCATTTTTCAAATGTCTTCTTTCTTTCCTGCTATGAAGTGTGAATTGTGTCGTGTTTATTAACAGACATCAAATGTCTATTGCATGTGGCTTTGTTCTTGATCTCTTGATTTACTTCTCCCTTGCAGTTGCCTTAATTGCTATGGTTTTTGAAGTCTTAGTTGACAGGACAAGCTTTCACATCTTGGTATTCAAAAGCATGGCTATCCGTAGCCTTTGAAACTTTTATACAAACTTTATTGCTAAGTGCTTTATATTTTCATGAGATCATAAATGATACATGTTTAAATTATGACCAATGCATAAAAATATAACTAGTTTTTACATATTGAATGCTATATTCAACATTAACAAATTCACTTATGAAGTATTTTATTTTAATTTTATTTGTATGATGTTTTGCTTGCATGTGTGTCTGTGGCTGGCACCCACAGAGGTAAGAAAAGGATTTCAGGTTTCCTGGGATTGGAGTTGTATTGTAGGTTTTCTAAAAGGCCCAACTACGTTTCCACTCTAATTATATTTTCCTTCCTATCTGTTTCTTGTATCTCTTCTTTTTCTTGACTTACTTCATTCACATAACCAAGTAAAATGTTGAACAAAGGGAGTATTCGCAGCTGTTTAGCTAATTTAAAAGTCACAAAGAGGATTCATTCTGCTGACTTTTAAGGATTATCTTTGATGTGAGTTTTGTAGATACCCGAAGACATATTCTTGTCTTATTTTACACTATGCACAAAAGACACTATTGCTGGGCAGTGATGGCGCACCCTTTAGTAGGAGCTGTGGTGGGCTGCATTCCGCCACCCAGCTCCCTGCCACCAGCTAGCTTTACCCAAAATAATTACACGGAAACTGTATTTTTTAAACACTGTCTGGCCCGTTATCTGTAGCCTCTTATTGGCTAATTCTCACATCTCAATTAACCCATTTCTAATAATCTGTGCAGCACCAAGAGATGGTGTCTTACCAGGAAGGATTCTAGCCTACATCCGTCTGGGGTCAGAGAATCATGGCGACTGACTGACTCGACTTCTTTCTCCCAGCATTCTGTTCTGTCTACTCCGCCTACCTAATTTTCTGTCCTATTAAAGGGCCAAGGCAGTTTCTTTATTTAACCAATAAAATCAACACAAAACAGATGACTCTCTTCCATCAGCACACCTTTAATCCCAGGACTTGGGAGACAGAGACAGGCACTGAGTTCAAGGCCACCCGGGGCTACAGAGTGACTTCTAGAAGAGCCAAGATGGTTTCACAGAGAAACCTTGTCTAGAAGAAAAAAAGACACTATTAATTTAAAAGAAGAAAGGAAACCATAGCATGTTTTAACTGCTTCGTTAAAGTATGATTTTGTATGCCATAAAAGCTTTACTCTTTATAAGAGTATAGCTCAACACACAGCACACTTTACATTTATTTTTAAAAGCTGAAAATCTCAACACCACAAACCCCATTAAAGTAACATTTTATTAGCTGGGTGACACACCTGCACATTAGAGTTATGCAATACAAAGTGAAATTGGAACAGCAGGTGTTAAGAGTATTTATGGATGTAATTCTTACACTAAGGCATCTCGAAATCACTTAACTATACACAGAAGCATCCAAGAACGCACATAATTCACATTTCCCTAAATCAAAGCTAAAGCTACCACAGATCTAGCATCCCCATAGCTGGATCCTGGATACACTCATGGCCACTTCAGGCTCCCTCAGTGTGAAAGAAAGCATGCACAGAGGGAAGCTGGAGTGGGCATTGTTCTAATGGCTCACCACAAAATGACTTACTTCTGAAAGCGGTGCAGAACGTTGGAGAAGCTAAAGACCACATCTGAAAAGAGGAAGCCCAAGTGAGGGGCAGGGTGCCCAGAATTTGAGACATTCTGTGTTAGGAAGAGTTAAGGACTTTGGAAAATGTCTTTGAAAAGAGATTTGTCATGGAAAGATGTGTATGTATAATTCACTCCTGCAGTTAGATGTCTGTGTGTGTGTGTGTGTATACATAAGAAGATGACCTAAAAATGAAGGAATGAATACTCCAAAATAGCACATTTTGTTTCAATATAAAGCACATTTTCTAACTCTGGTATTCAAAGAAGTAAAGAGGTAATGACTTTATTCTTACTTGAGATGCCCAATAAATGATGGATAATTCCTTGCCAGTCATCTTGTACAAAAATACCAACATTGGATATCAACAGTCCTATGAACTAAATATGTTTTGAATATCCTCCAACACTAAGTAGGTAATTTATCATTGTTGCTAATTTATCAATTTATATTTATCCCTTAAAGAATTATGAATACTGTGCTAAATGGACCTTTATGTCTAAAGGTGCGGTTTCCCAACTTCCACTGATGTTGTAGGAAGTCAGTTGATAAGCTGGTTAGCAATGACACTGGACTAAGATAGCTGTGTGCTCTGAATGGAAAATTATTACTACCCTACAGCAGGAAGATCATTTAACAAGAAGTTTATAGCAGCTAATTTAATTACCATAGTCATGCCTCCAATCTGAAACCTCTCTTCCTTAGACAATGAAAGACACGCTATTTTTTTTTTTTTTACTGTAAGGTCCCTTGTGTCTCTAAATTCTATAGAAATTGCTTCCCTTCCGTCAGCTCCAAACATTATAACAGTCTCCCTCTACCCTATATTTTTTCATCTACCATCTTAATGTTTGCATTTCCCAGGTTTATAGATTGTTGACATTTGGGTACATTTGAACTGGGCTGTTTCCTGGAGACTTCAAGAGAATACTTCAGTGGTATCAGTGGCTAGTGAATTCTTATTCATTATAAACACACAGTCCTTCCCTAACTTCATTATTCTTATTCTTGATTATTCATCACTTATCACTTGTCTTATTCATCAGTTATCCTAGACTAGGTTTTACACTTATAATTCTTGTACATCTCCAGGAATGACTATGTAACAGACAGTGTTGACATGGACATAGGACACTCCAAGCAACAGATAGTTGACATGAACATAGGACACTCCAAGCAATCCTGTCAGGACCTTTAAAAGAACATGATGGTACTCTCTGTTCCCCGAGACCCAACTCCTCAGTCTCTTCCCTAGCACTGTAACAGAACACCAGCTGCAGCCTTCCTTCACCCCTGCCCACATCTCCGGTGGGTCCCATGGACCATCCCATCCTAACCTTCCTTCCTCCAATCATTGCTGTATCCCAGCCTGAACACCAGCAGGCAGTCCCTGCTAAACCACAGGCAGGCCACATCTGCCAGAAAACCAGGTAGGTGGCCCTCAGACCTTCTCCTTTCTTTCTGTTCTCTTAGAACCAATCCCCCAGTCCCATCCCTAGCACTGCAACAGAACACCAGCTACAGCCTTCCCTCACCCTTGCCCACATCACCTGTGAATCCCACTGAGCATCTTCACCTAACCTCCCTCACCCAACTTGTTGCTTTGTCCCAGAATGTAATGCACCACACCCGTCTGCGCTCTTTGTACTACCATACAGTTCGTGAACCGGGCAAGGGGCTGGAGATTGAAACACACAAAGACTCACAGACAGAGACACGGGTCATCCTTGATGCCAGAATGCCCCCTTTAGTGTGTCCAGGGGCAGCTTATATAGGGATCCTTAACTGATAGCCACACCCCAGCCAAACCCACCAGAAACCACTCCCCTGCCATCAGGAACTCCTGAGGGTCTCATGCTCAGAGCACCTGCAAGCATTACAAGTTGTTTACCAGAAGTTCGGGATCTGGAGGGTACACAGCTCCCAACACCAGATCCCAAATCTAGCAAGCACTCCCTGCAGATCAAGGGCAGTTCTTCCCAGAGCAAAAGTAGGCTGAAGGCTGCAGACCCACGCAGCTCCTACTGCTCCTGAGAGCCAATCCTCCAGTTTCATCCCCAGATCTTTTGTTTTTGTTGTTGTTTGTTTGTTTTTTCGATACAGGGTTTTTCTGTAGCTTTGGAGCCTGTCCTAGAACTAGCTCTTGTAGACCAGGCTGGCCTCAAACTCACAGAGATCCACCTGCCTCTGCCTCCCGAGTGCTGAGATTAAAGGCCTGTGCCATCACCGCCCGGCTTCATCCCCAGATTTATAGATAGAAACCTGTTTTGGTCCCCCTTTTCTCTCTGATCCCATTCCCAATGGACCTTAAAGACTTTCTCCTCCAACCCTCCTTCCCCCAGCTCATCTCAGTTACCCAGCCTTCAAAACCAGCAGGCACTCCCTGTGAACACAACAGCTGAGCAGGCCAGGAGAACAGGCAACACACAGCCAGTACACTCTCTGAAATCCAGAGAGGAAACAAACCAAAGAACAAAACACCCACCCAACAAAGACAAATTCAGAAATCAGTACCTAGACTTTTAATCATCCCAAACCCAGATGCTAAGACACCAACGTAGAAATGCAATCAACCACAGCCAGGGCAGTATGTCTCCACCAAAGCTCAGCTATCTTGTCACAGCAGGCCCTGAGTGTTCCAAGATAGCTGAAACACGAGAAAAAGACCTTAAAACCAGCTATATGAAAATGATAGCAGTCCTTAAGAGGAAATGAATAAATAAAGCCCCTAAAGAAATCTGGGAACACACACACACACAAATCAATTTAAGGAAGTAAATAAATTCCTTAAAGAAAGGCAAAAAACCCACAAACAGTTGAAGGAAACAAATAAAATTGTTCAAGACTTGAAAATATAAATAGAATCAATAAAGAAAGCACAAACTGAAGAAATTATGGAAATGAAAAATTAAGGAATTCAAGCAGAAACTACAGAGACAAGCTTCATCAACAGAATACAAGAGACAGAAAAGAGAATCTCAGGCATTGAAGAAAATGTTAAATCTGGGGGAAAAAAAATTCTGTGGCAAAACATCCAGAAAATCTAGGACACTATGAAAAGACAAAATTTAAGGAACAGAAAAAGAAACCCAAGTCAAAAGCAAAGAAAATGTTTTCAACAAAATTATAGAAAAAGATTCCTAACCTAAAGAAGGAGATGTCAAGGTACAAAAAGTATACAGAAGTATACAGTAGACTGAACCAGAAAATAAATAATAATCAAAACTCTAAACATACAGAACAAAGACAGAATATTAAAAGCTGCAACGGGAAAAGACCAAGTAACATATAAAGGCAGACCTACTAGAATTACACCTGACTTCTCAAAGGCAACTCTAAAATCTAGAAGAGCCTGGAAAGATGTGTTGCAGACTCTCTAAGAGACCACAGGAACCAGACCAGATTCCTATACCCAGCAAAAGCTCCAATCACAATAGATGTAGAAAATAAGACGTTCCATGATAAAACCAAATTTAAGAAATATCTATCTACAAATCCAGCCCTACAGAAGATAATAGAAGGAAAACTCCAACCTAAAAAGGTTAATCACACTCAAAAAAACACAAAGAACAAATAATCCCAGACCAGAAAATCAAGAGGGACAACACACACCACCACCACCAACAACAACAACAATAACAAAATAACAGGAGTTTGGTCATTAATACCTCTCAATATCAATGGTCTCAATTCCCCAATAAAAAGACAGACTAACAGAATGGATGTGAAAACAGGATCCATCCTTCTGTTACAGTTGAGAAACGTACTTCAACCTCAAGGACAGACCTCAGGGTAAAGAGATGGAAAAAGATATTACAGGCAAATGGACCTAAGAAGTAAGCTGGTTAATATCTAACAAAATAGACTTTAAACAAAAACTAATCAAAATAGTTAGAGAAGGACACTACATGCTCACCAAAGGAAAAATCCACCAAGATGACATTGAAATTCTTAACATCAGCCGGGTGGTGGTGGCACACGCCTTTAATCCCAGCACTCGGGAGGCAGAGGCAGGCGGATCTCTGTGAGTTCGAGGCCAGCCTGGTCTACAAAGGGAGTTCCAGGACAGGCTCCAAAGCTACAGAGAAACCCTGTCTCGAAAAACCAAAAAAAAAAAAAAAAAAAAAAGAAAAAAGAAATTCTTAACATCAATGTCCCAAATAACATCTGAAATCACACATTGACCCTTATACACTGATAGTGGGAAATTTCAATACCCCACTATCACCAATGAACCGCTTATCCAGACAAGAACTAAACAGAGAAATACTAGAGCTAACATATGTTATAGACAAAATGGACCTAACAGATATTTACAGAACATTTCACCCAAACAAAAAGGATCTACCTTCTACTCTGTCCTCATGGAACGTTCTCCAAAACTGACTACATACTTGAACACAAAAAAATTATCAATAAGTACAAGAAAATTGAAATAACTCCCTGCATCCTACCAGATCATCATAGATTAAAGCAGGACATCAGAAACAATGAAAAGCTTACAAATTCATGGAAACTGAACAATTCTCTACTGAATTAAAACTGGGTCAAGATAGAAATAAAGTAAGAAATTAAAGATAAAGACTATAGAATTCAATGAAAATGAATACACAACATACACAGACCTATGGGACACAACGAGAGCAGTATTAAGAGGAAAGTTCATAGCACCAAGTGCCTACATAAAATTTAACAACACACCTGAAAGCTCTGGAATAAAAAGAAAATAAAAAGAAGTATGTGTTCCAAGAGGAATAGACAGTAGGAAATAATCAATCTGAGGGCTGAAATCAATTAAATAGAAACAAAGACAATAAGACAAAGACTCAATGAAAGAGTTGGTTCTTCGAAAAATTAACAAGATAAACAAAACCTTTTCTAAACTAACTATAAGACAGAGAGAATATACAAATTAATAAAATCAGAAATAAAAGGGGATCATAATAACAGACACTGAGAAAATCCAAAGAATCATTAGATCACACTTTAAAAACTTGTACTCCACAAAATTGGTAAATCTAAAAGAAATGGAAAACTTTCTTGATAGATACCAGTTACCAAAGTTAAATCAAGATCAGATAAACAATTTTAAATAGGCCTATAACCCCTAAGAAAATAAAAGCAGTCATTAAAAGTCTCCCAACCAAAAAAAGTCCATGACCAGATGGTTTTAGTACAGAATTCTACCAGACTTTCAAAAAGAGCTAATGCCAATACTCCTCAAATTATTCCACAAAATAAAAACAGGAAGAATATTACAAATTAATTTTATGATGCCACAATTACCCTGATACCCAAACCACACTAAAACTCCAGAAACAAAGAGAATAACAAATCAATTTCACTGATGAACATTGATGCAAAAATACTTAGTAAAATACTGCCAAATCAAACCCAAGAACACATTAAAAAAAAAAAACTATCTACCATGACAAAGTAGGCTTCATGCCAGATGCAGGGATGGTTTGATATATAAAAATATGTCAGTATAATCCACAAACCGAAGGGAAAAAATAACATTATCATCTCATTAGATGCTGAAAAAGCCTTGGACAAAATCCAATACCCCTTCATGATCAAAGTCTTGGAGAGATCAGGGATACAAGTAACATAACCACCCATAATAAAAACAATATATTCCAAGCCAATTGCCAACATCAAATTAAATGGAGAGAAATTCAAAGTAATTCCACTAAAATCAGGAATGAGAGAAGGCTGTCCACTCTCTCCATATGTATTTAATATAGTACTCGAAATTCTAGCTAGACCAACAGGACAACAAAAGGAGAACAAGGGGATGTGAATTGGAAAAGAAGCCAAATATCCTTATTTGAAAATGATATAATAGTACACATAAGTGATTCTAAAAATTTCACCATGGAATTCCTACAGCTGATGAGCACTTTTAGCAAAGTGACTGGATACATCATTCATTCATTCATGCCCTGGCAATTCTTAAGCATTTATGGGCATCCCATTTATGGCAGTTCTCCAGTTGTTCCTATCCTGGGCAGTCCTAGATGCTTGTGTTATTGTCATACCCAAGGTACCACAGTCTTCCTTTACGCTGTCAATCCAGCGTTTTTTTTTTTTTTTTGGACCTTCCTCTTTGCGTTATCCCATGCACTCCTCCAAGCAGTGCTATCTTTGGCTATTCGCCATCATTCATTCTCATGTCTCAAGAGGCGTCTAGGTGTCACACAAAAAGATAGGCTGCACAGTGATGACATAAAAAATATCTCCATGTACAGAAGGATGTGAACTACAGGACACTGCAATGGCCCTTGAGATACTTCGGCCATGTTATAAGACTGGCTTGATACAGGATTAACTAAAATTAAAAAATCAGTATCCTCTTATATAAATGGACCAAGAAAGAAGCCTTAACAATAGCCCAGGATAATATAAAATATCTTGGAGGTAACTCTAATCAAACAAGTGAAAAACTTGTATGATAAAATCTTCAAGGCTTTGAAGAAAAATTGAAGAAGAGATCAGGAGGTGGAAAGATCTCCCATGGTATTGGCATAAAAACAGACACATTTATCAGTGGAATCTAATCAAAGACCCAGACATAAATCCACACACCCACACATGAGCACCTGATTGTTTTTATAAATAAGTCAGAAATACACACTGAGAAAAAGAAAGTATATTCAACAAATGGTGCTGGTCATACTGGATATCAGCATATAGAAGAATGCAAATTGATCCATATCTATCACCCTGCACAAAACTCAAGTTCAAGTGGATCAAAGGCTTCAACATAAAACCAGATACACTGAATTAAATAGAAGGGAAAGTGGGGAATAGGTTGAATGCATTGGCATGGGACATAGCTCACCAGTCCTGAAGGCACTAAGATCAACTATTAATAAATGGAATCTCATAAAACTGAAAAGCATCTGTAAGGCAAAGGACACTGTCAAAAGAACAAAATGGCATTCTACAGAATCTGACAGAGGGATAACATCCAAATATATAAAGAACTCAAGAAACTAGATATCAAAAAAGCTGAAATAATACAATTAAAAATGAGGAAAAGATCCAAACAGATGATTGCCAATGGAGGAATCTCAAATGGTGAAAAACACTTTTTTTTTTTCATTTTGAGACAGTGTTTCTCTGTGTAGCCCGGACTGTATTGCAACTCACTCTGTAGACCAGGCTGGCCTTGAACTCACAGAGATCCGTCTGTCTCTGCCAATAGTGGTGGGGTACTGCCTCTTAAATGCTGGAGTTAAAGAGGTGTGCTGGGAAACACTTAAATGTTTGAAATACTTAGCCATGGGAAACTCAAAATCCAATAGATGGCTGTTCTTAAAGAGTATTCACTTCTTTTTGTATTACTTTTTAATTTTCTAATTTAATAATTTCACATAAAATCCAATCAATAAATTCAACAACAAAGAACATAATGGCTGGAATATTTAAAATAAGCATTTATGACAAAGAAGCAAAATATATCAAATGGAAAAAACAAGTGGTGCTGGCATAAGTGGATATCAACATGTAGAAGAATGAAAATAGATCCATATCTATCACCATGCACAAAACTCAAGTCCAAATGGATCAAAGACCTCAAGATAAAAACAACCACACTAAACCTTATAGAAGAGAAAGTAGGAAATACACTTAAACGCATTGGCACAGGAGACCACTTCCTAAATATAACCCTAGCAGCACAGACACTGAAAGAAACAATTAATAATCGAGCTGGAGAGATGGCTCAGTGGTTAAGAACACTGGCTGCTCTTCCAGAGATCCTGAGTTCAATTTCCAGCAACCACATGGTGGCTCACAACCATCTGTAATAAGGTCTGGCACCCTCTTCTAGTGTGCGGGCATACGTGGAGGCAGAATGTTGCATACATAATAAATTATTTTTTTAAAAAAGAAACAATAAATGGGACCTCCTGAAACTGAAAAGCAAAGGACACAGTCAACAAGACAAAACGACAGCCTACAGAATTGGAAAAGATCTTCAACAACCCCACATCAGACAGAGGTCTGCTCTCCAAAATATACAAAGAACTCAAGAAATTGGTCATCAAAAGAACACCATAATCCAATTAAAAAAATGGAGTACAGACCTAAACAGAGAACTCTCAACAGAGGAATCTAAAATGGCTGAGAGACACTAAAGGAAATGTTCAACATCCTTAGTCATCAGAGCAATGCAAATCAAAACAACTCTTAAAACAATTCCATCTTACACCTGTAAGAATGACCAAGATCAAAAACACTGATGACAACTTATGCTGGAGATGTTGTGGGGGAAAGGGAACACTTCTGCATTGCTAGTGGGAATGCAAGCTGGTACAGTCCCTTTGGATGTCAGTGTGGTGATTTCTCAGAAAATTAGGAAACAACCTTCCTCAAGACCCAGTAATACCACTTTTGGGTATATATCCAAAGGATGCTCAATCATGCCACAAGGACATGTGCTCAACTATGTTCACAGCAGCTTTATTTGTCATAGCCAGAAACTGAAAACAACCTAAATGCCCCTCGACCGAAGAATGGATAAGGAAAATGTGATACATTTACACAATGGAGGACTACACAGCAGACAAAAATAATGACATCTTGAATTTTGCAGGGAAATGGAGCTAGAAAGCATTATTGAGTGAGGTAACCCAGACACAGAAAGACAAGTATCACATGTACTCACTCACAGGTGGTTTTTAAACATAAAGCAAAGAAAACCAGCCTACAAACCACAATCCCAGAGAACTTAGACAGCAATGCGGACATTAAGAGAGATTTACATTGATCTAATCTGCACGGGAAGTAGAAAGTAGAAAAAGACAAGATCTCCTGAGTAAATTGGGAGCATGGGGACCTTGGGGGAGGGCTGAAGGGGGAAGGGGAGAGGCAGGGAGAGGAGCAGAGAAAAATATAGAGCTCAATAAAAACCAATTTTAAAAAAAAAGAAGCATTTAAATAGTCTCGATGATGAAACTAGTGATACCTTGTATTTATTTTGCTGTTTGTTTTTAATTTGAATTCATAGAAGATGCTCCTTTTGTATTTTAGCTTATAGACCCTTTAAAGACACAATCTGGCCTTATTCACAGTGTGAACAAAATGACACAGCCCAGAATAAGAGTCAGTGACAGATGTGGAATCATTTGAAATCAATTCTCCTCACCATGTATAAACAGAATGAAACCTCATCAAACTAGCACTCTATTAAGGTTCATGTGATGTGATAAATCACTTTGACTCCAAGAAGCCTTTAAAAAAAAGTCTAGCTTTAGCCCTGTGGTGGCGGCATATGCCTTTAGTCCTAGCACTCAGGAAGTAGAGGCAGGTGAATCTTTGTAAGTTTGAGGACTGCCTGGTCTACTGAGCCAGTTCCAGGACAACCAGGGCTACACAAAGAAGCCTCTTCTCGATAAACCAAAAAAGTCTAACTTCTGTAGGTCTTATTTTTCTTCTTCTATAACATAGTATATCCTATCCTTATGAATAAAGAATTTATTTGAGTTGTTACAATGTTCTAGCGTACCCAAAGCCCTAGGCTCCATACTCAAGGTTCTTCTTGTTTACCATATAAACCAAACATGGTAGTGTACCTCTTCAGTCCCAGCACTCAGAAGATGTAGGCAAGAGGGTCACAAGTTCAGTGTCAAACTTCTCAGTGACATAGTAGTGAGTTCACTGCCATCTTAGGATACATGAAACTCCGCCTCATGTGTCAGAAAGAATACAGAAATAAAAATAATGTTACTATACTTTAATTTTTAAAAAAGAAATAATGTTTAAGTCTTATACTGTTTCTTTAAGACTAGCAGGGATATAGCTCAGTGGGTTAGAGTTAGGCACAGGGCCCTAGGTTCAAGACACAGAACCCCCACCACCAGCAAAAATAACGCCGAACATTTAGTCAGTTCCTTGTCCTATAGGAAGCCATTTCTGATCACCTCAATGGTCATGGATTTTTATGGCATGAGATTCCCTTCTCTTTTTACATCTTCTGGCCCTATGAAAACTTCCACTTGGACTGGAGAGATGGCTCAGTGGTTAAAAGCATTGCCTGCTCTTCCAAAGGTCCTGAGTTCAATTCCCAGCAACCACATGGTGGCTCACAACCATCTGTAATGAGGTCTGGTGCCCTCTTCTGGCCTTCAGGCGTATACACAAACAGAATATTGTATACATAATAAATAAATAAATTTATAAAAAAAGAAAGAAAGAGAAGTTCCACTGTTATTTTCTCTTCTCAAAATGATCCCTGTCTCATCCAGATCACCTCTTCTCTCTGAATATAAAGCTCTCTGTGACTGTTCATCAGAGGCAGGACTATGCCTCCCTCTCCTCCAGAAGATGCTCCCATCTGCAGCATTGAAGCCTGTTAGTTTGTGGCCTTCCAAGACAAAAAGGCATGAGGGTTGCAGGTGTACTTAAGATGGACTAACCATCTGACTTCAAAGCAAGGTGATGCCTGTGGATGAGATGGATGGTCTGAGCAATCACATGAAGCCTTAAATAAAGAAAGATGTAAGCAGAACAAGTCAGAATTCTGGGACATGAGAACACATCCTGTTTTTGCTGACTTTGAATACTGAGGAGGGAAGCCAGAAGCCAAAGACTGCAGGCCACCCCTTGAAGTTGGAAAGGAGAGCGAATTCTTCCCAGCAGATATGTCCAATATTTGGCATTGTCACATACAAAGTTCACAATCAAGGATCATACAATCAAGTTACCAAAGAAATAGCAAAAAAAGGTCAATATGTTATAAGTATGTTTATGATTTTGTGTTGGACCATCACATGAATAGCTGTCCTGGGATTTGTGTGGTCCATGAGCTGGACACACCTGAGAGCCTCCAGGAAAGAACACAGCCTACTAATAGTTTTATTTTAGCTCTATGAGACACTGCAGATTTCTGATGTCCAGAACCGTGAGATGATAGGTGTATGTGGCACCGGTGACTGCTGCAACTTATCACAGTGATGATAGGAAAGGAAGTTGGAGGGAAAGAAAGGACTTTTCTGTACCCAGGTTTATGGGCATGAAATTTCCTGCTTTGTCTGGGTCAGAAGATAAAACTACAAACTTTCCGAAGTAAAGGCTGACCAACCACACCCTCTGCCATGAACATACGTGACGTTAATGAGTCAGAAGCCTTTTGTCATATGTAAAGCATATGGAAATGAATAGCCTCTTAGATAAGGAAGTGCAATGCTTTTGAAAATCTATTTCCCTTTCTAACATTAGAGACAGTTCACAGAGAGGGAGGAGCGCTCCCCAGACAAAAAGCAAATATTTATCCTCCCTTACCGAGAATATAAGACTGTCTGAATTTTGAAAGCAGGAGTATGATTCAAAGCTTTTCATGTTCTGTTGATTTTTTTCAAAACTGTTCTTACTGTTATTTTTAAAAAGGAGAAGGAGGGTTGGCATTGGGGTAAAGGGGAGGTACTTTGAAATCCACAGAAGATTGGGAGTTTGGGAGAGGAGAAAGACAATTACTGCATGGATTAGATGACCCAGGTGTATTGGAGATGAAGGCCAGCATGCTGTCTCCAGAGCGCTCATGTGCAGAACCTGTATCCTTGAGTCCCGTTGCTTCTGTGCTTTACCAATTGACTTCTTGGAGTGAGTAATGCCTATATATAAATAAGATACTTACAAAAACAGACACATAATCATTAGAAAATGCATGCAAGATTCACCATTTTAGCCATTTAAAATGTACAGTCCAAGGGCAAGAGAGATGGCTCAGCAGTTAAGAGTACTTGCTGCTCTTCTAGAGGACTCATATTTGCTTCCCAGCAACCACATAACAGATGACAATGGCTTGTAACTCCAGTTTCAGGGCATAAGACCATTTCTTCTGACCTCTGAGGGCACCACACACACACACACGGTACACATGCAAGTACTTACACATATACATAAGAATAAGAATAAATAAGTGTTTTTTCAATGCACGGCTCAGTGGTATACAGCTCATTCCCAGCACTGTGCTGCCCCCAAACAGTTTGCCTCACCATTCAGGAAAACCCCACACTCCTTAAGCAGTTACTTCCATCCACCTCCGTCAGACCTTAGCAACAATTGTTAGCTTTCTGGCCTCTGCTTTGGCTTCTGTGGATTTGCCTGTTCTGGACATTTTATAGAAGTGGAATCATCATATACAACCACTTATGTCTGGTTTCTGTCCCTTAGCAGAAGGCTTTCAAGATTTATCAATGCCCATGCGTGTGTCTGGGTTTCTTATAGACATTTTATAGAAGTGGAATCATCATATATAACCACTTGTGTCTGATTTCTTTCCTTTAGCAGAAGGCTTTTAGGATTTATCAACGACTGTGCATGTGTCTGGGCTTCTTGCCTTTTCTTTCCTGAAAGAAACTCCATTAGACAGATATACCAAATTTTGCTTATTTGTCCGTTGGTGATATGTTTGGGCTGCTTCCATCTTCTGACTGTTATAGATAGTGTTGCTATGAATATTTATATGCTCATTTTTGCTTGACTATCCATAGTCCATTCTTTTGCACATACACCTTGAAGTGAAGCTGATAGATTGTACAGTAATTCTACACTTAATTGAGTAAGGGTGAAGGAGTTTTCCAAGTGGTGACTGTACCATTTTAATTGCAATAATAGTTTGTTCTGTCAACAACCACCTACCTCATGTAGCTGTCTCCTTACAATACCCTCAAACACCCTTTGTTGGAAGCAATAGTCCTCCACAAGTTTCATGTACTCCTAATACTCTTGATGAACAAGCCACGAACACAAGGTCATGACCTACTCAGGGTATTTGCTACATTCAGTTGGTGCACACAGTCTTGAGAGAAGATAAAGTGTCTTCCCATCAGTCAAGAGTGGGACTGCTTCTGTTTGTTATCAATAAGTCTCTCAAGCCCAATGTTCTTTTGCCACAAAGTAAAGCCATTCTGTGCTCACGATCCACCTGGTCCTCCTTTGCCCTGCTTACTTAATCTCCGTCAAACTTGAAAGGCAGGACTAACCAACAAACGCTACCTGGATGCTCATGCTCCTTTCTGTGCTTTGACCTAGGGTTTGACCTCATGTCCTTCTCAGCATCCCTAATGTAATCATTTTACTCACTAGCTTGTAAAATCCTCGGTGCTTCAGTTCTTGATACCTAGAAGCCTGGATCATGGATGCGCTCCCACATCTGTTCTAGAAGGACTGGTGAACTAAGCAAACTTAAACCCCAGGATCAGGACACAGCAATTTGTGTTTTAAAATAACGTTCCATGAAGGGTTATTTAACACCTAAGGTCTATTTTTTCTGTAGATTTATTCCTAAGAGCTCATTCTTATTATTGATGGAAATTTTGATGGTCATTTTCATTACATTTTTATGTTTGTTATGTGTATAGAATTTTACTGGTGTATTTGTTCTTTATTCTGGAATCTAGATCAATCTCCATCATTCTAATAACATATATGGCCATTCTTTTCTAATCTACAATTAATTAGACTCATGGCAATTTTATTTTTAAATATATATTAATACAAGCTTCAAAATAAAGTCTATGAGAAAAATATAAGGAAAGAAGTCCTAGATGATGAAAAGATTAAAATTCTACCAAACAGCCTGGAATGATGGCTCAGCAGTTAAGAGCATTTGTTGCTCTTGCAGAAGACCTGGGTTCAATTTCTTGTACCCACATAGCAGCTCACAACCAGTAGCTCCAGTCCCAGGAAATCTAATGCCCTGTTTTGGCCTCCAAAGACACCAGGTTTGAAAATGGTACACGTGGAAACATGCAAATAAGATATCCATACACATAAAATATTTTTTGAAAAAATAATCTACAAAAAATTAAAATAAAAAATAAATAAAATAAAATAAATCTACCAGACTACATAATTTGACGTTTAATTAGACTTCCTCGCACCTTTCATGGAGCAAAGTTCATGCCCTCCGTTCCTTTCATCAACACTTATTTTCTCGTCTTTGTGATTCAAGGCCTACAAGAAAAGGGGAACTATGTTTTCAGGTATATCATCTCAGTGCTATGAATCTCCTTCCCCCTCATTTCTATGTCATTTGTTTTGTTCCTTTGCAGCCTTCCTTGTCTCAACATCTATTAAAGATATCCTTATACAGTCCGCTTCACTGACCATTGTCTATTCCTGATAAAAGAATGCGGGCAGCCTTTCTTTGCTTTTCTTTTCTTTAGTTTTTCAAGGCAGGATTTCTCTGTAGTTTTGGAGCCTGTCCTGGAACTAGCTCTTGTAGACCAGACCAGGCTGGCCTCGAACTCACAGAGATCCTTCCGAGCACTGGGATTAAAGGTGTGCACCACAACCGCCCAGCTAAATCTATCCTTTCTTATGCTGCAAACAAGATGTAATTACTAACTAGTCTATTTGATGGAGTTGTCTATCACTAAGCAATGTGATCGTCCGTTGGCTTAACCGGTTAATGTGGTTATTAGTGAGGTCTATCTAGTTCAATGGGGCAGGAAAGGACTGTGGAAAACGTTGGTGTATAGTATATGGTAGAATAGGCAGTCATTTACATCTCTAGTATGGCGAACTCATCTGTTATGAAGCTCTTTCTTGTGTGAATTGCAGGCCTAAAAATTTATGGTTTCAGATCTACAATGGGGAGTTATAAGAGAATTACTAAATAAATATAGATCCAATGATATCAGAATACTTCGCGCTTGAATTAATAGCATATAATGTACTATTATCTCTAAAGAAACCACTACTCAGATCTCTGCTGCTTCCATTGCTTTAGAACTGCAAGTCCTTTGGACAAAACCATGAAATAACTATTTGAGCATTCCAAGATTTCACTTATAAATTAAGACAATGCTGCTTTTAATAAATAAGATCAAAACAGAAGAGGGGTAGCTCAAAGAGTTCAGTAGGTCAGATTAGCAATCCCCTATATTATATGAATTTGTTGTTGAGGAATTTGAAGTTAAGTTCTCCCCCACCCTCCTACTAAAATAGCCGTTTGCCCCCTTCTTCTCGGGAGGTAAGAAATTCTCATCATCCCTATTCCTTTGAGGAAAATAAAAACGCCGTTGTCCCCAGTTGTTGTATTTCATTTTTAGCTGATGCTGGTGGTTGTGATGGCCCAAGAGAGAGGTAGGGTGGTGACTCATCTGTCCACCGCCATATATTTCTGTTACTTATATTTTCTCTTTTCTTTGTTACTCATAATTTCACAGAGAGCATGCCCAAAGAGAAAGCATCCACTTCTGGCAATGTGTCTGGGGCAGTGAGGTAGTGAAGAGAGCACACACATGCGGAACAGCTAGGGTTGGGTGGGCTATGCTCACCCTGGTACAGGGCACCAGCTACAAAACCCAGAATCCCAGTGCGTTTGTTACAGACAGCACAGGGAGGAGGAATTAGCTACTTAGGTGGTAGGTCTTTGGAGACGAACAGTCTCAGAGCTTATGGGAGGAGGAAGCTGTCATCACTAGTTTTTGCACACACAGCCAACATTTACACTTGGACCAAAGGAAGGCTTTGCCTCTCCTTCTGAGCTTGATCCTGGGGGTGGGGGTGGCACCAAATCCCCATGAGTGCAAGGCACTGGTCCTTGACATGAACTCACATTTGCTCAGAACTTCATCCTCACTTTATACATTCGTTCAGGCCTTCCTTGGTTCCCCACGAAGGGAACCCAATAGAGTTCAATCTGAAGGTAGGCAAGAACCGAGGGATCTGGCAAGAAGCTGTACTTACAGATGGGTACTTCAGCTGAGCACAGCGCATTAAGATGAGGTACTCAAGCTGAGGACCCGAGTGCATTGCACAGTTGGAGGTGGACCAGAGCTCAAGTAAATGGCTAAATGAGCCACTTGGTCAACTCCACTGTTCCCTTCACAGATCTACAGAACAAGAATTCATTTAGCAGTACCAGTAGGTGATTGATACATTAATATAAAATGCTTTGCTAAAGGGTTTACAATCCACAAAAATTTAAAAACCACGGTACAAGTAGGTTGGGGAAAAGATTGAATGCGAACAAGATGGGAATTGATCTCACAAAATGGTTTCAATTCCTTCCTCCTTTTATTTAAAGATTTGTCTACTAGGAACTAGGGTTTTCTTTTTTTAAATCAACTTTATTTCCTGCATTATTTGAGTCTTTGTAAAGCACAAATACCCCTCCCTTTTTATTGCAGGAAAATCCCCACTTTAGTTAGGTAAACTTCAAAGATGTAAGATAAACTTCAAAAATGCCGACTAGAGTCCTCTTTGTTAGAGAAATTAAAAATCAATCTGAAAAACCTTGTGAGTCTTTAAAGGTATCAATTTATCTTAGCACCTGTCATTGGTCCTATATCCTGGAGAAGGGAGGGAGGGAGGTCATTGGGTTCTGTGCTCTCCTGAAGTTCCTTGACTTTACCTGAGTCAGTGGATCTATGGGAAAGGATTCTCATTTTCCTAATGGGCAGTCTGGTGGGACCCATCAACGTGGGCTTTTCGAGCCCCAGAAGGAATTTGGAAGGCTGAAGAGGGCCAGAGAGCCATTCCCGGCTGAGGAAAGCATGCAAATGAGTCTTGGAACTGACCTCATTTTAGTTGGCTCTGATTTCTACTGCCATCCGGTGGTTTACTGGTAGCACAAGGAAATGGAAACTTTGGGAGAGAGGAATACATTTATTTTATTGTTTTGTAATTGGTCTTTTGATGAGATTACATTGTTTCAAAGAAGACAAATACGGGACTTTAAGAGTTTGAGATAAAGCCCTATTTTCCTCAAAGAACACTTTACTGCACTATCCTGAGGCTCAGAGAACAAAGGGAGTGTTCATTTATTTAACATTCAATCAACAAACATTTACCAAAAAAATTCCAATGGAATAAAAAAAATTTCTAAAGCAATTGATTGTATTATAAAATTAACAAATTTAAATATATATAACTTAAAGTCTATTAATAAATTTAAACATATAACTTAAAGTCTATATTATATAAAAGTTTATAAAGCTTAGATGACCCAATTTATGTCTATTTCTTCTTATTGATACATAATCATATATCATGAGCAATTATTAAATATTTGCTATCAAACAGACATTGTACAAAGTGCTGATATGGAAATCAACAAAATAGGAAAGCTTTCTGTCACCATGGAACTTACATTCTAGGAGGGACAGATAAATAATCACGCTATATGTGATAGAAAGAAAATTCAAATGGGAAATGGAGTTGAGAATGATTTGCATGTAGTAGATGGGTTATTTTTGGTAGGGTGAACAAAAAACGAGTCTGTAGTGTTTACACACGGATGAATGACTTCTGTATGTTGAGAAGGGAGCTGCCATAGTTCTTTGTGATTCTAGACAGAAAGACTAGCATGTACAAAGGACGTGAGATAAAAATCAGCATGGTGTGCTAGAGAAGCAGGAAGGGTGGGGTCAGGTAGGTGCTCATTTTCCCAGAACTCATAGTTAAAGGCAAAAACCAGAAATCCTAGTCTGGTATTTTATTTGGAAATAGGGTGACGATCAGTTAAGATGAGACGGGGAGTAGGGCAGGCCGATACAACTGGTGCTCTTACTAAGGTGAATGTGAACAATGACACACATACAAAAACGAGAGTAGAGGTCAGGGTGATGCTTAGTCCCAGAATGCCAAAGCTGGCCAGCAGATTCACGCATAGACATCTGCCTGCCTCTGCCTCTCAAGTGCTAGAATTATAAGCGTGCGCCACCACATCTAGCTACCTTACTCTTAGAGACAGAGTCTCTCACGGAACCTGGAACTCAGTGATTCGGCTAGGCTGACTGGAAAGCAATTCCTAGGTATTCTGTAATCTCTATTTCCTGAATCCTGGGTTTATAGGCTCAGTGCTTCTGTAACTGACTCACTTTCTTTCTCTCTCTCTCTCTTTCTTTCTCTTTTCTTTTTCTTTCATTCTTTCACTTCCTTCCTTCCTTTCTTCTTTCCTTGCTTTCTTTCTTCCTTGCTTTCTGGAAATGCCAGCTTTACTACTATAAAAGCCAACTAGGGAAAGTCCACCTTTTCTCCCAGTTTTTAAACCTTTGACAGATTCATACATGTATATAATAAATTTGAGTCAATGCCACCACTTTCCTCTCTCTTTTCTCCCTCCCTATCCTGCTGAAACTTTTCTCTTCCCAACAAGTCCCTCCTTCTTTCAGGTCTTCTTTTTGCATTTGACCCACTAACTTTAATTACGAGTTACTGGTACTCACATAGCTGGGAGGCTATTTAATGGACCAAGGGCAGCTTCTCAGCGACTGTGGTGCTAAAGAACATGACAACTCCTCAGCATCCATGAGCCGCGCTCCCAAGTACCTCAGGGAGGAGCAAGGCTTCATGGGCCCCTCTCCAATCCCTGATGAACTGGTGATAGGCTCAGTCTTGTCCTTGTGTTGTACAAATTGCCACAGGTGCAATGAGTTGATGGGTGAACTGGCTATGTAGTGTCCAGAAGATACCTTTTTGCTACACATCTCCCCATATTTTGGCTCTTACCTTCTTTCCTCCCCCTTTCATGATGTTCTCAGAACCTTGGAGGGAGTGAGACCGATGTCCCTTTAGACTAAGCACTCCACCATCATTTATTCCTGGTACTTTGGCTAGTCACAATCTTTTCCATTAACTGCTATCTACTGCAATTATAACCTTTCTGATAAAGGCTGAACACAGTACTAACACAAATATTAGCATTTAGAAGGTAGTTTAACATGGCCATTTATTAAAACAATAGTTAGCAGATTTCTACCTAGTGCCTATGATCTCCCCAGTTAAGGACACTTGAATGGGTTTATAGGACTAAGCATGAGTTCCCTTCTATAGAGTGGACCTCAAATCTAATCAGAAAGTGGTTGGTCACCCCTATAATAGTCAAGCCAATACTGCACCAGAGGGTAATATCATGCCTGGCAGATCACTATTGCAGTTTGTAAGATTCACAGCTGAGTAAGACTGCTGATGACCTTTCTCCCCAAGCAGCCTGCACAGCACCTTCCAGTACTATGAAGCTAGTCAGAAGGGAGCTTTCCAGTTCAGTTTCAGCTTTTCTCTGTGTCTTGTAACCAAAATGCGTGGTATCTTTAGCAATGGGGTCTTACCACCCAGTTCTGGTGTACATCCAAGAGAAATGGCAATACCCTGTACTTTTGGTGGGGCCTCTGGTGCCTTCCTAACAAACAACTCAGGGAAGTAACCCACACCAGGCACTGGGATCTCATGGATTCTGGTACCTACAGGGGGAACCCTCACTCAATCTCTCTCTCTCTCTCTCTCTCTCTCTCTCTCTCTCTCTTCACCCCCCCACCCCCACACACAAACACATAGGGAGAAAATTATATACATGTATGTGTATATGTGTATATATATACCTTTACTGAATTTTGTCTTTGACTATTTTATACATGTATGGAGTGCATTCTGATTACTGTAATCCTTCACCCTCTCTTATTGCCCTTCCATCCTTCCTACACATCACTTTCCCACTTTCATGATTTTTTTTTTTTTGCTTTGAGATCCATGGTACAATAGAAACCCTATCAGAATTCCAATTAGATGGGTTTTTTTTTTTTTCAGATGAATGCTGGTGTGGACGAAGGAAAAAAGGAATCCTGCATGCTGTTGTGAGGATGTAAATTAACATAATCATTATGGAAATTCCTCAAAAAAATGAAAAGCAAAGCTGCTGCATCAAGTGACCCTACTTCTGAATATCTATTTGAAGGCAATGAAATCAATGTATTGATTTCACTCCTGTGTGTGTCGCAGCATCATTCACAGTAGCCAGGGAGGGGGAAACTAACTCTTCCTCAACTGATGAATGGATAAAGAAATCATACACCATGAATCCTATGTAGCCTTTAAAAGGAAGGAAATATCATCATTTATTGTGAAAAGCACAACAGTAAAAAAACAAAAAAAGTCATTCAAAATGGAGTTGGGAGGCCACATGGGGAGAAAGACCAGGGATCTACTGTGTTACATTACAACTGTAGACCATGCTAATGTATGATATGCTTGAATATGATTGAGAAATAGAGATTAAGTGTTCTCACCATGAACAATACCTGTGAGGTGTGGTGATGTGAGGTGATGGCTAAGTTAATTAGCTTAGCTTGATCATTCATACTGAATGAGTATACAAAAAACATTACTTCCTGTGCTGCTAATATGCCAGTTATACTGTATTATTGCTGAGGGCAATAACCACACTTTGACAAATGGATGCAGGTCACAGAGAAAGATTAAAAACTTTTGATTGGGTAGGTTTCAGATGAGGTAATGTAAATAGCCTAAGGTTTAGCTACACTGGAGGAGTGGACACTTGAGTAAGCTATTTCAGATACTAAGGAATCACTTCTCAGTACGTATTTTTGATTAAGATTAATCAAATACAAAAACTATGGATCAAAAGCAATATAAGCTGAACTACAAAACTGCCTCAGCAATAAGGATAAATATGTATAGTTCTTTCCTTTTTAAACTACAGAACAAATGTACCCCTCCTTCCTACCTCCACAACCTCAACCCAAGACTAAAAGTTCATAATATTATTGAATAGACAGATGCAATATTTCATTAAAGAAGTGATTCTTTGAGTCCAAGATATTATGGATTTATAAAATCCATCATTCAATAATACACAAAAACAGGACAAAATGCTATGACATATTGATAGCAAAATTCACACAACTTTCAGAGGTGATAAAATTCAAAAATATACATCTTAAGTGAACTAAGATATGACACATTACAGAAAGTGGAGTACTTTGAAGTAAATTATAGACAATGTAAAAACACCACACAAGTTCTTTTTTTAGGAACTCGGAAGAGTTCTCAAACCTCCTGTCCTGCCACAAGATGGCGAGAGCTCCAAGGAAACTCAAGAGAGGCTGTGACAGAAGTGAGGGCAAATGTCCAGGTGCAAGATCAACAACCACAGAAACAATGGATTTGTGCTGGGAAAGCCTTCAACGGGCTTCCTTCAATGGCTCATGATGAACAGCAAACAATTCCTTTAGGGAGATGTAGCTATGCATGTATAATGTTTCACTCTTTACACAAACGTAGTTGGTGTAGTTAGAGACAATGTGGACTCTGTCAGTCAAGGCTGTTTAATATGTTCTGGAACATTCTTCATTCAGCCCCAGGCAGGCAGCTTAATAAGTGACTCATAGCAAGACAAGGCTTGCCACCAAAGTTTCCTTACTGCTACCAAGCAACTCACTTGTTTTTAGTGCAAGGTATGTCACAAGGAAAATAATAAGACGTAAGCACCGACTATGTCTGTGAGTGAGGCGAAAGGCCCGAATTACCATTCTGAGTCACATTGGCTCTGATCGGAGTGGCAACGCAAACTAGAATAGCCCCACGTGAAGTAAATTTGCCGATATCTAGTACAAATTAAATAGGGCTATATTACTTCCCAGAAGCTATTGCAATTACATACGGGAAAAACTGCGACTAGTATATGTTCACTGTTACGTGTTGACATCATCTCAGAATCAATAGAATAAATAAACGTAACATACCCACATACTGCAGTCACAGAGTTAAAGAATGGTATGAAAGCAATCTTCCTATATCGATGTAGAATGAGTTCCAAGATAGAAAAAGTAAACATCAGAAATGTGAACCCAAATCTGAAAAAAAAAAAAAACTAAAGGAAAAGGAAAATGGAATGGGGGGGATGAAAGGAATGGAAGCAAAATTCTTCTCTACCTTGTTATCTAGCTATGATTTTGGAAGTATGGCTAAAATAAAATCAAGTCAAAGAACAAAACCAAGCCCTAAAATTGTAACCAATGGAAACAAATGTACCCTAATTATATGTCCAGTCAGTGGCATAATTGTACAAATAAGCGAATAACTTCCAGTGACTTTAAGATACATAATCACGATGACATAGCTGTGGTGATACTTGGTCTAAAGACAAAACTAACCACAAAAACCCTAAACTGCCTTAAGAAAATAAGTATGAAGTTAACGTAGCTATAAATTTAAGAAAAACACAAACATAGTGTAGTTAGCTAAAATTCCTTTTCACTGAAATAAAATTCGGAACATCATTCTGCATGCATTTCCCTTTCCTCCCCCCATCTTCTCTCCTCTCTCTTCTGGCTTGCTCACTAAATGTATTGTCTTCATCTGAAGTCTTTGCAGAACAGCATTGCTTGGGTTAGCTCTGCAGCTTCCTGTAGCACTCCATGGAAGCTTCTTTCAAGCTATCCAATCTCTCTTGTAGGCAAAGAGCTTTGGAGGAGTATTCCACCACTTCTTAACTGATTTATTAGGATCCCTGTCATAGACTAGATCATCATTTTTTATTGAAAACATATTTTTATACAATATATTATGACTATATCTTCCCCTCCCCCAACTCCCCCCACCTACCTCTCCACTGAAATTCACATCATTTCTTGTTCTCTCTCATTAGAAAACAAACAGGTGACTAAAAAAAGAAAAAATAATAAGATGAAAATAAACATGTTGCAGAATATTTGTTTAGCTATGCAAAGATGCGTTGCATTTGTTTAACTATGTAAAGATATATTGCATTTGTTTATGTTCCAGAGTATTTGTTTAACTACATAAAGATGTATTTATGTTGTAGAATATTTGTTTAACTATGTAAAGATGTTGTTGCATTTGTTTATGCAGCAGGATATTTGTTTATCTATGTAAAGATGTGTTGCTTAATTATATAATGATATATTGCTGTTTTACCTTGCCTTCCTAGGGTACCTGATTGGTCTAATAAAAAAGTTGAATGGCCAATAGCGAGGTAGAAGGTATAGGCAGGACTTCCAGGCAGGGAGAGTAAGGAGGAGGAGGAATTTAGGCTGGAGGAAGAAAGAAAAAGGGACACCAGGGAAAGGCCAGGGGCCAGTCAGCCAGACACTGAGGAAGCAGGAAAGTAGGGCATACAGAATGAAGGAAAGGTGAAAAGCCCCAAGGCAAACCAGAGATGAATAGAAAAAGGTTAAATTAAGTTAAAAGAGATAGTGGTACAAGTTTAAGATAAAGCCAAGCATTCACAATTAATTATGTCTCTGTGTCTTTATTTGGGAGCTGATTGGTAGCCCAAAGAAAATTCTAACTACACAAATCTGAATAGAAAACAAAGAACTGAGAAACAAAAAAAAAAATCAATGAAAAAGCACAAGAAACACATTGGCAAACACAGAAACTCCATGAAGATACAAAATCAGAAATCATAATATATAAGCTAAAGACCTGTAGAGTAAGAAAGAAAAAGAAAAAAAAGCTTCCCAGACAAAGCATTGTGAGACAAGCAACTCTAACATCATCATTGAGTTTGTTTTGTGTTTCTCATCTACTTCTGGGCATGGGACCTGGCCTTGAGACTAATTTGTATATCCAGTTAAGACTCTTTTGGAGAAAACTAATTTTTTCATTTGCTAGTGCTTATCAATTGGTGATAGCTTCTGGGTTGGGGATGCAGGCTTGTGTCCACGTCCCCTCTTAGAGCTGGGACACCATCAGGCCTAGACCCGTGCAGGCCCTGTGTGCGCTGCCAGTCTCTGTGGGTTCATATGTGTGGCTCTGCTGTGTCTAGATGGCCTTGTTTCCTGGGTGTCTTCCATCCCCTCTGGCTCTTATAATCTTTCTGCCTCCTCTTCTGCAGGGTTTGCTGAGCTCTGAAGGGAGGAATGGGACATCTCATTTAGGGCTGACTGTTCCAAGATCTCTCACTTTGTCCACACTGTCTGGTCATGGGTTTCTGTATGTTCCCATCTGCTGCAGGAAGAAGCTTCTCTGACGATGGATGAGCACAACACTGAACTATGAGTGTAGCAGAATATCACCAGGACCCATTTTATTGCTATATTCCTTAGCAGAACATTAGTATTCGGTTTTACCATAGATCCCTGGCCTATCTAGTCTCAGATTCTTGGCCACCCAAGATGTGTCAGGGATAAGTTCCATCTCATGGAATAGATCCTAAACTCAATCAGATCTTGGTTGATTAGCTCCACAAGATTTGTACCACTATTGTGCTAACACGTCTTGCAGGCAGGTCACCACTGTAGATCAAAGGGGGTTTCTAACTGGCCTGGGGTTTGCCTTTCTCCTTTGGTAGTATGCAGAGCACCTCCCGTACTGTGAACACTAGTCAGTGGGGCTGAAGGTTCTAGCTATGTACTAGCCTGACTTCTCCATGTCCAGTGAATTGTATAGGTGTTGTCTTCAGCAAAAAGGCTTTAGCATCAGTTTGTGGAGACCATTCAATAACCTTGGAAATACCTTGGATTGTTTGGGGGTTCCCTAAGTACCCCTTTGGCCAACAATTAGATTGGATGTAACCCATTCCCAAAACTGGAAGCTTTGCTTGGTTATGAGGTATCCAATTGAAGCTCTGTCTCCCCGATTATTTGGCAATTACATTTATATCACTTTCATACGTTTTTATATTTTAGGAAACTACTACTATATACAGCCCCTCAATGGTCCTTAGTTTTAGCTGCCTCTCCCCATATGACCTTCCCCACCCCTCTCTTCACTCCCTCTCACTATTTGATCCTCCTGTTCCAATCCCCCGCTGCCTTCCATCTATAACTATTCTGTTTGTTTGTTTTTTTTAACTATTCTGTTTTTGCTTCCTAGAGTGAGCTAATCCTCCACCTAGTCCCTTACCTCATACCTAGCCTCTATGGTTATAAAGATTGTAGCCTGCTTATTGAAGATTTAACAGTGAACATCTACACATAAGCAAATATATACCATATTTATCTTTGGGAATCTGGTCACCTCACTCAGGGTGATTTTTTTTCTAATTCCATTTATTAACCTGTGAATTTCATTTTCCACAACCGTGTGATAGTTTATTGTGTAAAGGTACCACATTTTCTTTATCCTATCAGCTGTTAAGGGACATCAAGGCTGTTTCCAGTTTCTGGCTATTACGAATAGAGCAACAATGAATGTGGTTGAGCAAGTGTCTCTGTGGTAGGATGAATCATCTTTTGGGTAGATGCCCAAGAGTGGTATAGCTGCATCTTGAGGTAGATCAATTCCCTTCTTCCTGAGGAACTGTCACACTGATTTCCAAAGTGTTGTACAACTTTGCATTCCCACTAGGAACTGATGAGTGTTCCCTTACTTCACATCTTGCCAGCATGAGCTGTCATTTGTTTTATTGATCTTGGCTATTCTAATTGGTGTAAGATGAAATCTCAAGGTAGTTTGATTTATATTTCCCTGATGACTAAGGATGTTGAACATTTGTGTGTGTGTGCGTGTGAGTTTATGGGTTTCGTGTGTGTGTGTGTTTCTTGTGCATTTTTTTTGCACTTTTAAATTCTGATGGGGTTTTTGATTTTTTTATTTACTGCTTTCTTTTCTGAAAGAGAGAGAGAGAAAGAAGGTATGGAGTTGGATGGGTGATGAGGTGAGAAGAATCAGGGTAAAAACAGGGGAAGGAAAACCATGATCAGAATGTTATATGAATTTTTAAAACAAAGGATACTAAATGCAGGGACTGGAGAGAGAGCTTAGTGGTCAGGAGAACTTCCTGCTTTTGCAGAGGACCATGGTTCAATTTTCAGCACCAACATGGTGGCTCACAACCATCTTATAATCACAGCTCCAGGGGATCTGACATGCTTTTATGGTCTCTGTATACACCTGGCACATACATGGCACATACTCATGTAGATAATCACTTATACATATAAAAACAAACAAAATGGATACTGAATGCAGTTACTTAGACCATTAAGAATATTAGTCAATTTTTTAAGATTCTCAAAGGCAACTTGCTATTAAGTTCACTATAAAAGAAAATGTGAGCTTTTAAGAGCTGCTCAGCCATTTGGGCTTCCTCTTGTGAGTATTCTCCATTTAGATGTGTACTCCTTTTTTTTCCCCAAGACAGGGTTTCTCTGTGTAGCTTTGGTGCCTATCCTGGAACTAGCTCTTGTAGACCAGGTTGACCTCGAACTCACAGAGATCCACCTGCCTCTGCCTCCAGAGTGCTGCTGAGATTAAAAGCGTGCACCACCACCTCCCAGCATGCACTCCAGTTTTAATAGCAGTATTTGTTTTCTATTACTGTGAAGAGACACCATGACCATAGCAACTCTTCTAAGAAAAACACACAATTGGGGTGGCTCACTTGCACTTTCAGAGGTTCAGTCCATAATCATCACTGCGGGGCACATGGCAGTGTACAGGCAGACCTGGTGCTGGAGAAGCAGCTGAGAGTCCTGTATCTTGCCAGCAACAGGAAATGAACTGTGACACTGGGAGCAGCTTGAGCATAGGAGAACTCAAAGCTCAGGTCCACAGCGACACACTTTTTCCAACAAGGCCATACCTACTCCAAGAAAGCCACACCTCCCAATAGTGCCACTCCCTTTGGTGGCCATTTTCTTTCAAACCACCACCCTTGATGTTCAGTTTTTTGAGTTCTTTATATATCTTAGATATTAGCCCTCTATTGGATTTGTAGCTGGCCAGCGAGTCTGCAAAGAGAGACTACCTTGGGTATTGGTGGGTGAGGCACAGTGTGAGAAAGGCAGGCTAGAAGAGAAGATCTGTTAAATCCCTTTGGATGGGGCAGAGAGGCAGCACAGGCTGCAGCAGCTCGTCTGCTACCGAGCTGGGAACAAGAGTAGGGAATTGGAGTTGGAAGAAGAGTGAAAATCGCCTACTTGATTTCTTGGCCAGCATGCACGGCAGAATTCCAAGGAGAGACTTCCTGGGGTGCTGGCAGGTGAGACTAGATTGTTTTCTACTCAAAAAGTAACTTTCTTGGACATCTATCCCATGATGTTTGAAGCTTTGTTGTTCTTTCTGTTTCCCATAAGCATCTTCATCTTCTCCCATCAGGCACCACACCTGGTCTGCAATGATACAACCCTCAATGTGTTCTCAGTATACTTCCTTTCAAAATCCTTCCTTTCAAACTCATAATCATGGCATCCCTGGATATTGTGATGGACAGACAAGCCTCATTCATTTCTCCCTTCAGAGCCCCCAAAATGATGTACACAAGACGTAGTGCCAGCAGGGCCTGCATTCAAATAGGAGTGGCGCCTCAGGTTGTCCTTATCAGTGCATCCCAAATTTTATTCATTTCTGGCTACCTCTCTATGTGCCTCTAAAGGATTTTATCCCTGCTGCACTCATTGAGAAGCCTGAGTGTTAAAACAAAATGCCGCAGTGTATTCCGTCATCAAGCCAGGGCTTGTGTCACATTGGTAGTGGGTGTGTATAAGCTACATTGTCAGCTTCCTTCCATGCAGGTGGGAACAATCGGACAAATGGTATCTCTGCCAGCACATGATGCATCCTTGGGTATTTTGTGCATGTTGTACTATTTTTATTCTGGATTGCCAAGTAGCTCCAAACATAGTCATCAGTTTCACTTTCTCGTCTTCTTCTAAATTTATCGTGGTGTCTCTTAAAGTAGGCCTTATTCTTTTCCCCTATTTTTATTATTGTTTGGGTTCTATATGTAGATGCAATGAATTCTGTTTCCATCACCCCAATGTGCTCTCTTATCTCCTCCCTCTTCTACTAAAATACTTTTCCCTACATGCCCCCTCCTATTTTCATGTCATTTTTTTTGCCTGTGACCCACTGACTTTTTGAGAGCATGGTGGGGGTCATTTAATGGAGTAGGGACAAGTTAGCAGTGGCTATATCACCTCCTTCTTGAACAACCATTATTTGTCAATAGGCTCTGAGGGAGGAATGGAGCCAAATGAGCCCCTTCGCCACCCACGATGAAAAGCTGATGGACTAACCTTGTGCAGGTCTTGTGCATATAATCCCAGCCACAGGAGTTCGTGAGTGCAAAGGCAGTCTCAGGTTTCATGTCCATGTCTTATGTCCCATGTCCGGAAGATGTCTTCTTTTGTTGCATATCCCTCAACCCTCTTGGAAAGCAGACTAATCTCAGAAGAGAGACCTGCAGGTCTAGAACTGCCATGGAAGGAAAAATACATATTTTATTGTAATAATTATGTTCTTCCTAGATTTTTCCATCTGAAAGTTCAGAAGCAATGACAACCCAACAGCAAGCAAACACCTAAGGTGCCCAGGCTTTGATCTTTAAATATAGTTCTCTATGGAAAAGAGTTGGAGTCTTTTGAAGAAATGTTGTTTTTTCCAGGTCTGAGGCAGTAAAGGAATGCACGCATGAAAGAGAGATTTTAACATGACTTCTGTAAATTGAGGAAATGAGAAGCCATGCGTGTGCCCAGAGCTGAATGTATGCTCTGGAAAGCCTACGGGCACTCACGCTGCTGGCTTCACTTGGTGGTTCACACGAGCAGAGCACTTACAGCGGGGCACAGCTGTAAGTGGCCCACCTAAGCACTGAAGGACTGCACGCATTTCCATCCATCCCCCTCAAAACCCTTAAGGCTTAATACATCTTAATTTAGTTTTAATAAAACTGGTCAAGAGAAAAAGCATTATCTTGCCTTTTCCTTAATACGGCGCGACTCAGGGTAGTGAGACAGCTGATGAAAGAGTACTTATTTATAGAATAATCCCAACAGAAGAAAAACATTAGCATTAGAAAAAAAACACCATGTTATGATTCCTTAATAAAACAGTGGGTCAAGGCAATAATTAATTAGGTAAGTTGATAGGAATCTTACTTTGTTATGTTATGCTGTGTATTATTTATTTATTTTGAGGCAGAGTCTCATGTTTGTCAGGTCGGCATCCCAGGCTTGGCCCAGCCAAGCATGAACTTCTAATCGTCATGTTTCTACTTCCTAAGTGCAGGCTTACACCCCAACTCCTCAATTTATGCAGTGCTGGGATCCAACCCAGGGCTTCACGCATGCTAAGCAAGCACTCTACCAACTGAGTTACATCTACATCTCCGATGACAGTCTTTACAGTGTGGAGATGGCAAGTATCCCCTGATCCCACTGATGAAGGCTCCCATTGGTCAAAATCAAGGAGGTAGGCATAGTGTGCTACCATGCACCACAGGAGGAAGTCCATAGATAGCATCATCCTTTTGGTGTCTGTGTTAGTTACTCTTTTGGCTGTAATCAAATACCCAGTAAGAGAAACTCAAAACAGAGGGTTTATTTCGGCTCATGATTTGAGGGTATAGTCCATTCAAGTCAGAAAGACATGGTAGCAGGAATGGGAGAGAGGTTGTAACACTGTATACACAGTCAGAAAACACAGAGAGATAAATGTGGGCACTCAGTTTGCTTCCTCCTTTTATTTCTATACAGAACTCCCACACATGGAATGGCCCTGCCCACGTTTAGATTGGAGCTTTGCACATCAATTAACCTAAATCTACTCACTATTAATCTACCCTTCTTCTCTTTCCCCAAGCATTTCATTAACCCTGTACTTAAAATCTGTATTTAAAAATGTCTTTCCATAAACCCCAACTCTACTTCAAAAAATAGAGGACCCGGATTTTTAAAAGTACATCAGTAATATCATAAAAGGAAGAGAAGGTGATTATGATGGCACATGCCTTTAATTCTAGCACTCAGGAGGCAGAAGCAGCCAGACCTCTGTGAGTCTGAGGCCAGCCTGGCCTACAGAGTGAGCACCAGAATAATCAGGGATACACAGTGAGACTATTTCTAAAAAAAAAAAAAAAAAAAAGGAAAAGGAAAGCAAAGGTAAGAGAGAGTTGAATAAAACTGAACTGAGAGTTCATCAACTAAGTTCAGTCATTTGGTCATTTAGACCCTGATCGAAATTAGCTCACTGTGAAAAGGCAGTTTGAAAGCAACTATAAAAATTGGATTCCTGGCAGAGAATTAAGGAATTATTGATAATTTCCATTGACCTGACCTGTTCATGACATAGTGCTTGTATTTTTATAACCAGAAAATCCTTACTACAGATGTCTGCCAAAGTCATTTTTGTGAAATTTTATTTGAATCTTCTAGCTAGGTGGAAACGGAAAAGGGATTGGTATCTAAGCGAAACAAGACTCACAAAAGGGAGTTGGAGTGTAGCTCATTGGTAGAGTGCTCGCCTAGATGCACAAGGCTCTGGTTCAGTCCCCAATACTAGAAAAAAAAATAAGAAAGAATATGGAAAATAATGATTGCTGAAGCCAAGGGCTGGTCCATGGAAGCCTACTATATTATTCTTTCATATATGCTTATACATTTTTGGTTATTAAAAAATTGACAAAAGAAATATTGCTAGGGCTATGAGCCCTGGATTTGATTATTTGAATTACCCTTAATTAGCTGTATAATCTTGCTCAAGTCACAATACCTCAGCTCTCTCCTCAATAACAAAGAGATAATAGCTGGTTAAAATGTGCTGTGGCGACCATGTCCCTAGGGCTACAGGAATGAAAGAAGTGGACTTATGTCACCTGCTCTGTTACTTAGTTCGGAAGCATCAGGGTTGGGGAAGGGTGGCAGGAGAGCAAATAGAGCTTCTTCAATGCTTTGAGTCCATTATGCCGTAATAACAATTTCAGATCTTCATGTACATTTCTGTATCTTGCAGGTATTTTTCTGTGAAAACAAATAGGTGTCACTTTTAGAAAATAAAATTTGGAGTATAATGTATGTGTTCTCTTGCAGCCCACTGTGTTGTGTGTGTACTATTATATCCCCCTTGGTAATCATACTAAAATATGTGAAAGCAATATAGAGATATCAACATGACCTAGTTCCATTTCATTTTCCTCCCACAGCTGCTTCGCTGACTGCAGCCCTCCCTTTAATGAATATGGACCACACGCACCAAACAGTCATCTCTGGTCTGGACTCTTGCAGCTGGTCTTCCAGCGTCTCATTTTACCCTCCCCTAACTCTCCTTCGCACAGAAAGCAAAGTGATCTTTCTGAAAGGGCCCTCGCCAAGTCATCCCTTTCTTCAAAAGCCTTCGATTTGAGAGCTTATGAGTTCTGTCATCGGTTGCAAACGACAAACTGTAGGAACAGAGAAGAGATCGCTGATTGTTGGGTGTTAGGGAGAATAGGAAGAGAAGTCGGTAGCAACAGGAATACTATGGGGCGTTGGAATTGTTCTGTGTCTTGACTGGAGTGGTGGGGACATCTACACTGTGATAAAATTCACACGTTGTTCTGAAATGTGAATTTCTGTGTGTGCATTTTAAAGCTTTCAGTTATTCTTCAACTAGCTTACAGATTCAGGTTTTGTGTTTTGCTTTTGAGACAGGGTTTCTCTATGTAGCCATGGCTGTCTGGGAACTCACTATGTAGATCAGGCTGGCCTTGAACTCACAGAGGTCTGGCTGCCTGTGTGTTGAGTGCTGGGATTAAAGGCATGTGCCATCACGCCTGACTCAGATTAAATCTTTTTAGCCAGTATCTTAGGGCCCTCTGCATTTCTCCTGTCTCCAAGTCTGCCTTTGCAACCTAACCTCTATGCCTCATCCCTAAAATGCTACATCTGGAATGCACTTGATGTTCAGTGAACACATCTGTGATAAACCATGATACCTCTGTGGCTTCACTTGTCTTCACTTCTCTCTGCTAAAAATACATCCCCACCCGGCATCACCAATGAAAATCCTATTTACCTTTCAAGGCATAGTTAAAATTTCACTCTTTTCACAATGCTCCCTTAACATTTGCTTCTATCCCATTGCCTGTTACTACTCATTCCCATACCTCATTCAGACACAGCCACTACAGGCAAGTTTGTACATTCCTTCTGCTGCTGTGTCGGTGCCCAAAGCCTCACTGGTTTCTAGGCCAGACTATGCCCATAGAATTTCAATTTGCCCTATTACTTACTGTCCCTTCTTACAATTTCAACTTTCAGTTTCATTGTTAATTAAGCAAATTACTGCATTCCTGCTATGGTGTTGCATTCTGATCTTGCCCCAATGAGCACATGTTTCTTGCTTGTCGCTCCAAGAAAAATATAGTTTTCTGACTATCCCTATTCAACTTCCCTCTCCTGTCTAGACAACGGAGAAGCTTGTCTAGCTGGTGTGAGTACCTTGGGGTTGCGGCTGGTGGGAGGAATGTCTCATTTGAAAGTGGGTCAATCCAATGAGGAAACAAGTGAGTCAGGCAGAGAGGTTGGTTAATCCAGAGGTGCAGAGCCAATTGGGTCAGGAAAGCAAAGAGGATGCAGAGGGAGGAGAGCCTCTAGAGCCGGCTAAGCCACAAGCTGGTTTGGCTAAGGTTTCAGGGAAGGTTCATGTGCAAAAACCAACTGTCCAAAGTAGAAAACACCAAGAGACCAAAGAAAAAGAAGTCCAGGTTGCACAAACTGTGATGTATTAGGGACTTGCAGATTAAAAAAAAATAGTATCTTGGGCAAGATGGGGAACCCCTGCAACTTGAGACAAAAGGAAGGGGGCTTATACAATAAGTTAAATGAAGGCGGACTGCTATGTCCAGCATGGCTCCAGGGATTGACCTGCCTGGGGGGTGGGTGGGGGTGGGGCAAGACAATGACTAAAAGACACACAGACAAAGAAAAGCTAGGATGGGGTGGACTGGGATCTCTGATAGAGAAGTCACAATCCCTCTCACCCAGAAGCTCAGCATATGTGTTATACACATATGAGCAGAACAGCAGGGTTATGCATACAGCTGAATCAAGAAGGCAGGGCTTATGGGATACAGATGAGTCAAAGAGGCAGGTTTGGCTAATCTCAGTAGGAGCAGTCCCTGATGGTCTTTGGGCCATAAACATCTGAAGGGAGGAAGCTATGGTGGACATTCTCTGCACATGCTATCAGCAGCTGCACACAGACCAGAGGGAGGCTTTGCCATGCCTCTGAGCCTCACCCAGGCAAAGATTGGTCATTTCCATGGGGCTGAGGCTTTGGGGGTCTTGACATGGCCATGGCCGTGTCAATAGCACACATCCACTAAGGATTTCACTTGATCCCTACAGTGATCTCAAATGAAAAGTATGCTGACATTTCTCAGAAACTATAAACATAGCAGGCATTCATTATGAAACAGTTCATTGCAGGGCAGGACATACTCTATTTTAATTTATTTTTTATTATATTGGAATTTCAATTCATCCCAGGGTCATCTTTTGAGTAATATGGCAGGCACAACCAAGATGGCTGTAGTAAATTCAATCCAGATCAGGGCCCCTGTTAAAGAGACCCATTGTTTGTTCCCTTTTATATGGTATATGAATGGGCCCACTCCGTTTAAAGATCTAAAGGTGAGTATAAAATGTCCACTGCCTTCCGTGCTATGAAGTCCGGATCGTGACAATTGCCATCCGTGAGAGGCAGTGTGGTAGAGCAGGAACGAACTGGAATCTTGAGGTCAAAAAGATTGAAGTGGAAACTATGCGACCTTGGACAAGTCATTCTTGGCTTTGGTGTCTTTATCTGAAAACAGAGATAGAGAACATCTTCCTCATAAGAATACCATGATAATCAAATGGAAGTCTATAAATGATCCAACGTGGACCTTGGTATCCAGCAGAGACTCAGCAGATGACAGCCCTTTTTCTTCAAAGGCACCCATTATAATTTACCTTATATTTCTAGTTCATTCTATGAAGCATGTGCCTCTCTTCACCCAAACCTTAAAGCTATTGTGAAAATAGCTGTGTATGAATCAATTTCCATACATCTTTACTTTTTAAGTAGTATGCTCTTCTAATTATGTGTCATGTGAAGTATTATAAAATCCAAATATTCCAAACTAGTTAATAAAAAGGAGAAATCTCCCGTAGTCTTCCCATTCTCTAAACTAAGAATTGATGAAAAGAGTTTGTAATAATTAATTCCACCCACATTTTTGTCATTGTTTACAAAACGGAACCATTGGTCAAGTATGATTCTCAGGATGCAAAACAAGGGAGTGTGGAAAAAGGAACAAAGGAGGATGAGAAAGAAGGAAAAGTTTCCTAAGAATAACATGTGCAAAGTTTCTTTGACTTACTAGGAAAAAAAAAAACCAGCAGGATGGCAAAGTCAACTCAAATCATGATGCTAAGTTAGAATCCAAGCTGGTTGATGTGTTAAGAAGCAAAGCATGCCACCTTTTAGGAGTACTTAGCATATAGTTTATTATACAGAATTAATTTCCTAAAGACACATTTAAAGCCATCATTTTGGAGACAACGCTGTTGTGCTAGTTCAATTGTCACAGTGTCACCGCTACTTGTTGCTCTCAAAATTGTGATCCAGGGTTTTTAAAGGAGTTTATTTTTTGATGTTCTTTATATTGTTATGTTCACAGGAAAAACCGAGACAACAGTACAAAGAGTTACAGTATTGGGCTAGGGAAGTGGCTCAACAGATAAAAGCATTTCCTGTACAAGCCTGCTGATCCGAGTTTTAGATCTGGAACCCATGATGCCATGGCGAAAGTAAAGGACTGAGTCCCAAAAGTTGTCCCCTGACCTCCACAGGTGCACTGCGGTATATGTGCATACACATACATAATACATAAGAAAGAGATTCCCGGCAGACTCCCTGCTCCCATGCCTTCATAGCCTCCCCTGTTCTCATGATGCTATAATCTCAGCGCTTGTGAGACAGTGGCAGAATGACTGGAGTTTAAGACTAGCCTGGGCTACACAGTGAGGCAGAGACCAACTTAGGACACAGAGCAAGAACTCATCAACTCATACACACAAATAAAATGCCTAAGTGAGACAAAGATTGGAAACCACAAAGGGACTTACCAGCCACCAGCATCCCCCGCACCTTTGTATTAAACTACGGGTGCCTATGAACACACACTCGGTTTTCAGCTCAGGGTCTTTAGGACTTCTCTTTGTAGACAGAATCGAGTGCTGTCTTCTGATAAGACATGCTTGGAGCAAAGAATGTTTGGCATGAACCTAGCTATATCTTAGAAAGGAATCCTGAAACTACTAAGATAATTTCACAAATGCTTAGGACATAGAGGCTTAGGTCTTGATTGAACCCTGGCTTTGATACTGGCTTCAACCTTGAGTGTATCGTTGAGCCTTGTTATGCCTTGAACTCTACTTGTAAAGTAGGCTTGGTGTAGTAGCAAATACCTTACCATATTGAGATAGTTGTAAGGACTGAACATATAAATATAAATACAGTACATATAAATCTTCATGGGCCTAGTGTTGTGGTACACACCTTTAACCCAAGTACTTACTTGGGAGGCAGAGGCAGGTGGATCTCTGTGAGTTCAAGGCCAGCCTGGTCTACATAGGGAATTCCAGGCCATCAAATTCCAGGGATACAAAGTGAGACTTCATCTCTAATTAAAGCATTTGGTACTATACTATACACACTGTGTTCATAAACAAAAGCTATTATTTCAATTTTTCACTGCACATCACCGTTCTGTGTCCATAGTATTTAAAATACTTGTGAAGCAAGTGAAAATGATGACTACAATTTATTTCCTACGCCTTCCTCTATGCTGACTTACCCCTACCTAGCCTATCAAAATTATCTAGTATGAGAACAGCTGTTGAGAACAGGTTGACTACTAGGAAGAAATTCTTGCTTTAGTAGTTCCTTTATCCAAACCTCATGGCTCAGTCTTCCTTCCCCAGAAACCCTTTGCTAGCCTATTCTGCATCTACTCTTTCACTCAGCAAGACTTGTCCATATTCTACACCCTGATTTCAGAGGATATATTTGGGCCTGGTAGTGCAGGTCTGTTAACTCTGGCTATTAGCGAGGCTGGGACAGGAGGAACGCATGTTCAAGGTCTGCCTAGGCTACACAGTGAGCTCAAGACCAGCCTTGGCAACTTACCAAGACCCTACTTCAGGAGAAAAAGTAAAAAAGGAATCAGTATACGGCTTAGTGGTGTGGCACGTGCCTAGCAGGTGCAAGGCACTGAGTGCAAGTCTCAGGACTGAAAAAATACCTTCCTATGCTGAAAGAGGGAACTTACAGGTGTTTGCAAATGGAAGCGGGTACTTCCCCTGCCCACCCTCTCATAGGCCACACTTGCTGTGTGTGTGTCTGGAAGATGGCTGTGTAACAGGAAGGCTACCACAGAGGAGCATCTAAGGGTTTATTTGCATAATGTATCCATCACAACCCTTCTCTCTTCTCCTGGTCAGGGCAGCAGGTTTTTCAGGTTAGAAGTTACTCCACACCCCTGTCCCTAAACTCTCTTCATTCCTAGGATATGAAGTCATCATGGCTGGAAGGCCACATGGGGAAAATGCTTGCCGGATTTGACATTGAGGCACTCGTTTCTACCCTGTGTCTCTCTGTTCCCATAGTTTCTCCCCTTAAGGAGCTGACTCATATGTTTTTATGCACCGAGTTATTGTTCTAAACACCATTTCAGCTTTTAACCAAGGGCACAGCAATCACTAGGCAAACATTCTTGCGTGGCATCTGAAAAGGCAGTGTTCCTTTCGAATGTGATGATGTCCTTCACATTCTCCCCGAGTAGTTGTCAGAAGTCCATGTCAGTCTCACATGACAACCCGGGATTCTGTCATCATCAAATGGTATGAAGGAGTCAAGGCTGTAAAAGGAAATCTGCTGTCTCAGAATCATTACGTTCTTCTCCCCAATTAAATAGCCAATGTTTTTAGCTCCCCAAGGCAGTTGAAGTTGGTAGAACCACAGCAGACATGTGAGGAACTAGGATCATTCTGGTTAACAGCTCGCTTCCTAGAAGAGGGAGCGCCCACAACTAGATGGTGGCAGAAGACCGCGTGTCAGATTCTTTACAAGTTCTTCAAACATGGTAGCCACAAGTCGTGTAGTTTTCCATTTTGTATTCATCTTTAATGTTTTGAGAAGTAAATTACCAATCTAACCCATCCCTCATCCCCTCCATTCCAATTATCCCGCTACATCCCTCACCACTATTCCCTTCCAAACCCGTGTATCTTCTCTTTTTCCCCTTAGACCCCACTGAATCCACTTAGTGTTTCCAGTGTGTGCTGGGTGGAGGAGCGTCTCCTGGAGCACTAGGAGCCTCTTGGGGGCTGCATCCATGAAGAAAACACTCTCCCTCTCCGAGCAGCCACCAACTGCCAACAGCTCCTCAGCTAGTGTGTACTTTTGAGAGGTCATTTCACTTTCCTGCTCTGTGGGGAAGAATGAGATTGGTCGGATAAGGCTGGGATAATTGGTTTGCTGGCAGACAGCGGCCAGGACAATGCCAGTTGTTTGGTTACCTTCTATGCATCCAGCTGACAAGCCCAGCAAAGGATCCAGCTAGGATGAGACTTGAGCATGATGGAACATGTCGATTTGGCCATTGGGGTTTGTTAATGACAGAAAGATTGAGAAAAAAAAACCTACATTCCCCATTAGCAAGTAAAATCCCACAGGGAGAAAGCAGTGTTGACAATCTCATGTGATCAGCTTCTCTCTTCCATCTTTCCTTTGCTGAGGAGTCACCCAGCCCAATTCAAAACAGCAGGAAGGTGCTGCCTTAGCCATTATGACTTTATCCCCCTAAATGAAAATCAATGAAGCACTCAGGACAGTAGCAGACACAAAGAAATCTTCATTTCTTTCACAGGTCATAAACACTTTCAGTTACAGTTCGGCTTCTCTGATGTTTCCATCAAGTAACAAAATGCAAAGCGACAGAAAAGCTGGATTGGAGGGAATCCCTAATAATGGGGAACCAGCTGAGAAATTTCGTTCAAACATTTCCCTCAATGGAGCTGGAAGCCTACATTGTTCCTAAGAGTCATCCTGTGGGGAGGCAGGGATGTCTCAGTTGGTAGAGTGCTTATCTGACCCTGGGTCCAATGCTCAGCACCACCTAAGTGGTGCTTGCCCAGGCCTGGGTGCAACCCTCAGCACCATATATACCAGGTGAACTGCCATGCATCTGCAATCCCAGCACTCGGAAGGCAAAGGCAAAAAAGATCCAGAGTTCAAACTACATAGTTCTTAGCTGCGGAGTGACTTTGAGTCCTGCCTTGAAAAAAATATGCCATTCTGATTTATTCCCTGAAAGAATCCTATTCTGCATACCCTTCTATAAAGGGGTGCCTAGGAAGGCTTCTAAAAAGAGAAGTCTTTGCTGAATGACCACTAGTAAAATCCTAATGGAGTGTTAGCTTATCTGGGGAGTAGCTTTTTTCCATAATGGGGTCTTCTTCTGAGCCACAGTCTCTCATTGGAATCAAAATATCCCAGCCACTCTCACAGGTAAAGGTACCACAAGGCTCAGACTGTTTTCTGGGAGGTGCTCATTCCTAGTAAGCTGTCATATCCTCTGGTCAGTCCAGATGTGTCCTGGTCGAGTTCAGATCAGCCCAGGGAGACGCAACAACGATAACTCAAACAGATGTGGGCAAAGCTGGAAATGCGGAGCCGGAGGAAGGTACCCGGAAGTTATTCCAACTGACTTGGGTGGGAGGAGGATGAACTAACGAACAGTGATTAGTGCTGGCACCCAAACATAGCAGTCAATCATAAAAAAAGGAAAACCTATTTGGATGTCAGTCTTTCTTTCGATAGGATTACTAAAAGAGTCAAGAAAACGAACCTGGAAGAACACACACATAGGCGTCTCCTTCAATTTCACAGTTGCTCTTGTCAACCCTAAACCCACCCTATAATGTTCAGAAGAAAAAAAAAACTCAGACAATACTCTGTCTTGTTTCAGCCTCACCGGACGGCTCTGCGTTCTCAGGCCTCTCTGGGTGGTGCCTGCGGCAGCAGATACAGTGGAGGTAGTCTACTACGTTATGGGTGAAGAGTGAGCGCAAAGGGTGCAAGTACTGGAAGAAAAGGAGCATGAATCCAATGGAAATCACATAAGCAATGATAAGCTGCACGGCGATTAAGGAATGGCAGTAATTCAGTAACACTTTGGCTCCAAGGAACTTAAAAATCAAGACCATGATCACATTTTCTACCAACCTCACACTATAGTGCAGTCCCATATGTCCCCAGTTCTGACCTTTGTCAACAAGGTCTCTGTCTGCCAACTTCAACTGCATGGCTGACCAGCAAGAGAAGTTGATGCCAGCGTAGAGGATGGTGACAGAAATCAGTACCACCAGAGTGCCAACCCGGCTGAAATCTTTCTCAATATTGTTTGGCATTTGGGCGCCACTCCTCCAAAACGTAACCCAGGGCTCAAAGAGGATGATCAAGAAGTTGAGCACTAAGAACGGCACAGCCTTCAACTTCAAGGTGGCTGAGAAGAGCACGAGAATCACAAGGCGGGAAGTGATCTCCAATGTCCTCCAGATGGTGATACAAAGTACTTCCAGGGGCCCAAGTCGAATCTTGTAGTCATCGTACTTGATCTGGATAGCTAACATATTGCAGAGGGTGGCGCCATAGGTGACAGATATCAGGGAGAAAACCATTAGGACAACTGCAAAGGAAGGAATGCGACAATCAGTTGATGTCTGTGGTGAAGCCTATATTCAGAACCACAGGTCCAGAGATGATGGTCAGGGCTTGAATACCTCAAGTAAAAGTAGACTTATTTAAGGGTTATATATATATATATATATATATATATATATATATATATATATACAGACTTACAATCACACTATGTACACCAACTGTCGCGCCCACCCTCGTCCAGCAAGGATGACGCGACCACCGGAGCTCTTCTCACTGCAGTTTTATTCAGGACCTTTTGACAATTGTAAAATCTCTCTCTCTCTTTCTCCTCTCCCCTCTCTCTCTTCCAGCCCTTAAGTAGGCCTGGGCTGCCAACCCCAGATTGCCAGGTGGGCATTGCCCATAGGTCCACGCATATGCAAGCAGCTGACAGTCATTGCATGATAATAGCGTAAGTCAGGCTTTAGCCATAGGAGTTGATTATCACAGAGAGCACTCGCTTTCGGGATCGCGGAGGGCGGGAGCCAGCACCATCAGGTGAGACTCCACGCAGCTCTCTACATTGCCATCAGGTGTGGCTTCATGCAGCTCGCTACAACCAACAGCATGCACCTGGATACACATATTTTTTTACAAAAACATACAAATGGGTGGCAGATAGAGAAGAATATGCTCACTATCACGGACCATTAGAAAAATGAAAATGAAATCCACAGTGAGGGCTGGTAGTATATCTCAGTGGTAGCACCCTTGTGTAGCATGAAAAGAATGACCACAATAAGATATTGCCTGCTAGGATGGATGCAGATTAAAAAAAAACTAACAAAGATATGGAGAAAATGAAACTTTCATACATATTTGGAATATAAATTGATACTGTCATCATAGAAAACAGCATGAAAGTAACTAAAAAAATGAAAAACAGAACTACCATATGATCCAACAATTCCACCACTGGTTACATGTATAAAGAAAGTCGGTATCTCAAAGATATATTTGCCCTGCTATGTTATTCACTGCAGCAAGACACAAAGCAGCTAGCATATGGGAGCAATCTAAATGTCCATTGATGAGTGCAGAGGTAAAGAAAATGGTACACACATGCAGTGGGTGTCACTCAACAATGATACGGAGGAAATTGCATCATTGCAATAAAATGGATGAATATCAAGGACATTGTGCTAAGTGAAATGAGCCAGACTCAGAAATAAAAATAATGTACTACCCCATTTATAAGTGGAATCTCAGAAATAAATTGGATTCAAAGAAACAGAGTAGGGCAATGGTACCAGGGTAAGGGGTTGGGAAAACAGGAGGGTTTTTTGCCAAAGGGAACAAACCTTCTGTCACAAAATGATTAAGTTTGGGAGCTCTGATGTACAAGTTGGCATTCTACTTCACACTTGTAATTTTTCTGGAAGTGTTCACATGCACAAATAGTAATTCCATGAAGTGATAAACATATGTCAAAACTTCACATTGTAGACCTGAAACATATACGTTTCTAATCCCACAAAAACAGGAGACCCAGGGAAGCTGGAACTGAAAAGATACATGTCCAGCTGTGAGAAAACTGAGACCTTCTCCCATGAAAATCCAAAAGGAAGCACGGGTTTCCTTCTAAAATCTTCCTGAGTATTGAGTAGAGTATTAAAATCCCAAAGACCCCAAATGGAGAATGGGAAAGTGGTTGCCCTTGTCTTTCTAAATCACTCTTGATCCTATTCGAAAGATACGATGCTCTTTGATAAGCTGATCATAATGGACATCTAGCCAAGTAGGCAATGTTTTCCCTGAAATTCAAACTCTGTGACTGATAGTTGTGCTATCAAAGGATGAAAACCTGATGTTTGCAATAAGTGCCAAAACATTTCCATATGTCCCTCTACAAATAAACTAACCATAAGAGATTGAACACTGCTATAGTCAGAAACATGGGCTCCAAACAAGACACCGAGTCTAGTCATTCCCATAGGCTACTTATAGAACCTCGGGGAGGATTTACTTAACTTCTGTGTCTATCACTTTACCTTGTGTAGAATGAGGATAATAATCACCTCATAGATAAAGTTGCTGTGAAGATGAAATAATTACATGCCAAATATGTAGAGAAATGTCTAGAAGCTAGTAAATTCTATTTCTTCTACCTCCTCCTCCCTCTTCCCAAAGGCCTAAATGGAGAATTGCAAAGTGGTTGTTGTTAGTTTTCTAAGCTATCCATGTTTCTATTCTCACCATTCAACGTAGAATTGATTATTCATATAAACCCCCATACCTAACTAATTTAACTCAATCTAAAATCAGGGTATTTTTTTCTTTTGTGGTTATTGCTTATTAAGATAGAGAAAATGGAGGCTGGAGAGATAGATCAGCAGTTGTGAGCACTTACTGCCTTGAAGAGAACCTGACTTTTCTTCCTAACAACCTCATTGGGCAGCTCACAATGACCTGTAACTCACCCCAAGGGCAGCTCACAGTGACCTGTAACTCACCGCAGGGCCATTTGATGCCTTTGCCTCCTCCCTCCAAAGGTACCTGAACTCATGTGCACATACCACACACAGACTCATTCATAAATACATACTCATAATTTAAAATTTAATATAAATAAATCTCAACAGCTAGATAGGTGAGTGGTGGTTAAGAGCACTTGCTGCTCTTCCAGAGGACCCAGGTTCAGTTCCTAGCACCCATATGGTGGTTTTTAACTACAGTTCCAGGGAATCTAATGCCCTTTTCTAGTCTCCACAGGCATTAGGCATACAAGTGATACAAATACATATGTCCAGGCAAACTCATATATATTTTTTTTAAAAATGTAAAAGATATGGCAATCTGCAAACTGATCTTGGAAATGAATCTATTTAGAAGATTGGTATAAAAATATGGCAAGAAAGGCAAAATGTAAACAATGAATATTTTAATATGTAAAATTGAGTATTTCACATATGAACTATATGGCATATATATATGTATATACATATACATGTTTTTGTTCCCTGCAGTGCTGGAGATTAATCTAAGACCTTCAACATGCTAGCAGGCACTGTCCAGGCACTCTCCTACTGAGCTATACCCACAGCCCAGTATGTGTACATAGTAAAGAGGAGTCTAGAAGGACACATACTGAATGGTTAACAAGGATGACTTTGGATGAGTGATGTTCTATTTTCTCTCTATTCTCCATGGCCTGAAATGTTACCAAATATCTGACAGCCCTTAGTCAGGCAGTGGTGGTGCATGCCTTTAATTCCTGCACTTGAAAGGAGAGGCAGGTGGATCTCTGTGAGTTCACAGCCAGCCTGGTCTATAGAGTGAGTTCCAGGTCAGGCAGGACTACACAAAGAAACCCTATCTCAAAAGACCATACATAAATAATAAAAACAAAAAATAGTAGTATATTGAGATGTAAACTTTTTACAGAAAATTTAGAAAGTCACAACTCTGTGGATTTCTCAGCCCCTTTTGGGGTAGACTTTTCTGTGTGGGCACAATTACCTGTAGATCAATCAGTCTGCACATTCAACACTTTCGTAATGGATACATATTTTAATTAGATGATTGCCCAGCTCCCAAAATTCTCAGGAAGAAAAGCAGCATCATTTCCAGACAATGCTTTCCTCAAACTACTGTCACATAGTATACTTGTAAAAAACTTCCAAAGCAACAGAACTTCGTAATCAATCGTTAATGGAGAAAAGGAGATAGACTTGCCCCCTTGCATTTATTTAAGACAGAGGACTTTGTCAAATAGGATCAGTACTTACTAATAAAGAAATGGCCCAAGCTGTGCCCACATCTGAAGCAGCATCTGTCCAACCAGATGAAGCAAAATGGGGCTGGTAAAATTCAGTAACAACATTTGATGTCAGCACTGACAATACTGACTCATTTCATCCTCTGCCAGAGGTCTTACTCATCTAGGGAGCCATCCTTTTACCAGTAGGAACTTACAGCAGTGACTGCTTTGTAAGTTCCTTCAGAGATCACAGAGAAACAAGGGCAGATCTTGGACCAGGCCTGATTGACCTGTATCCATCCCACACCCCTATTCTGTCTCTCCACTACAATGGGAGAAAATGATTAAATCTGTGGTTCTTTAGTTAAACTAGATGGGATCAATGAGGGTCCTTTATACAAATGCAGATTCCTGGCCTTCCCACACTCTGATTGACTCAGGTCTGAGGAGGGAAGGGAATTTTCAAAAGAACCTTCCAAGTCAGGCATGCTGGTTCTTGTCTATACTATAGTCTTAGCATGTGGGAAGCTCAGCAGGATTGTCATGAGTTAGAGGTCAACCTGGGCTAGCTAGATGGTGAGTTCCCAGACCAGCCTGGAATATAAGGTGAGACCCAATCACCAAAAACAAAACAAAAAAAGAAAAAAAAATATTGAGAAATATTTAAGAACTTTTTTTCTCTAAAGGTGGCCATCTCTAAACAAATTAAGCAACTAGCAACACAATGTACACATTCCAGACAAGGGAAAGTTTTCTTTGATTCTGATGGCTGCTGTGGCCAAAGGGTGTGTTTGTAAAATTTTGAGTATAAACATAGCTTGTCCCAGTTTAAGAATCCTGGCAGGTCTGAGATGTCTGACTCCCTAAGTTCAAGTGCTGTCCAATAGAATTTCCGTGATGATGAAAGAATCCTAAACCTACGCCATCTCAGAACGCTGCCTTATTAACCAGACACAGCACTGGGCATTTGCAATGTGGCTATCACTACTGAGGAAATGCACTTTCAATGGGTTTTGGTCTGTTTTTTCTTTAAATTGCACACAAGGCTAGTAACCAGTCTATCAGACAGTTCAGGCCTAAACTTCCAAGACTCTTGGTTTAAACAGAGCCCTCCCTTCTCTTGACCCCACTCACCTCTACCCAGGGGGACCTCTGAAGAGATCAGAGTCACATAAAGCTGATAGGTCAGCTGGGGCACTGAGCCCAGGAATGCTTGAATCTGTGACATACGTTTGTAGGCATTACGGTGCATAGCCAGGGTCCGGATGGAGTGGCCCACCTCCCATTCTATCAGCACCTCCTGGCCATCTATTAGCATCTTCTTTCTGGTGAGGCTGACATAGGGCTCCTCTTGCCCCTCTTTCTTCCACAGTGTAAGGTACTTAATCATGGCCTCCAAACATCTGCGGGAGTAAAGCATCATGGGAACTTAGCTAAAATTGTCCCAAGAAAGGAAGGTGTCATAAAAGGGAAATATCTGGTGAAGGTTCTATTACTTTTTTGGCATTTCATTTCTTCTGTCCATTGTACATGAATCAAAGGGTTAGCCATACCTTGTCCAAGCCACTTGAGTCTAACTAAGTTTTTTTTTTCCTCTCTGGTCACCTACTGGCCTAAGAACACCATTTCAGAAATATTTTCTTGTAGTCAAGTTATTGTTTTATCTCCTCAAAAATGTGCCTGTGTTTCTTAAAAAAAAATGTCTCAAATACAAAAGTATTAAGAAATAGTATGTTCTGAGATAAAGATGAAGGCTTCAAAAGGCACTGGTTTTCACAAGACCTCAATTCAAACACTCTTTAATAAATGCATTCAGCTTCGTAATTGAGATTCTTAAGATCTGCTTTTATAAGAAAACATTTCTTTTTTGTGTGCCTCTTGCTGGAGACAGATCCCTTTTAAACCTGGTTATTTCTTTATGAAGAAAATAGCCTTACCAGAGCACATTACCCTTGAAGTCTTGATGACAGTCTATTTCCTGCTGTGACCCTCCCACACATGCCCTATCAAAATCACAAGCCCTGGCAGCTCTGATGCGGTAAACAGAAGTGAAAAGCAGCTAGTACACGCTGTCTTGTTACACCTGAGTTATTGCTCCCCTCCCACTTACCCCGAAAAAAATGGACACTTGACTATTTTTGACAAGAATATTTGTAGTGGAAATTAAGACATCTTCTCCAATAGATTGAGGGCAGAGGCTCCATTTCTCTTGCTGCCAGCTCTTACCACATAGTGGGCATTTGATAAACATTTGCTGAGCAAATGAAAGCATGAGAATGGGAAAGAAAAGGCAAGTGAGAAGTGGCAGAACGGGAGGATAACTGGGAGTGATTTACCAGGAAAACAGATAAAAGGCAAGTTCAGGGTTGATGTGGCTTCTAGACTTCGGCTGTTAATAGGATGATTTAGACTATAAGTACTGGCTACCATTTTCCACGGGGTCCCCTGGAATATTTTTTAGGTGTACTACTCCAAAATGTACAGGAGAAATTTCCACTTTTGAGCACATGTGCATGCACGCACATGTGTCTGCATATGTGTGTGTTTGTGTGTGTGTGTGTGTAGACAGAGAGAGAGAGAGAGAGAGAGAGAGAGAGAGAGAGAGAGAAGCATACATGTGCCACAATCTGTGTATGTAGATATCAGAAGACAACCTTGGGGGTTGGTCCTTGCCATCCCCCTTGTTTGAGGTAGTTTTCTTTGTGTGCACCAGGCTTGCTGGCCTGCTAGCTTCTGGGGATTTTCTCATCTTTGCTTCCCATCTCACTGTTGAAGTACTGGCACTCCAGGTTCAGCCGTACAAAGGTTCTGGGAACCTAAACTCAAATCCTCATGCTTACACAGTAAGTGCTTTATCCACTGAGCCATCTTCCCAGCCCTGAAATTTCCATCTTTGATAGACAAACTGTAAGACCTAGACGAGAAAAGGAAGGAAAGAAAGAAGTTGCAACTCTCACTAGTTAGGGGGAAATATCTAACCATTTTCAAGCCCACCCATACTATTGCTTAACAAAATATTGGGGCAGTGGCACGAGGTATTCTGTTTATGCTTCTATTCTTGTGGCTATTTTGCTAGTTTAAGAAAGGGTTCTTACCTTACTCCCGAGCTACAGTAAACCAGAGTACATCTTCATTTCCAGAAGCATGCTTGCATTTCATGTAAGAGAGCCATGCCCTAGAAACAGCTTCCTTTGCCTGATAGTAGTAATCAAACTCTTACTTAATGAAGAAAGGAATGGACCATGAAAACAAGCATATAAATAGTACCACTTCTGGGTTGACAATTGTTTTTCTGAAGAAGTACAGGCAATGAATGGCTGCTGAGGGAGGGAGGATCAGTCTTGAACAGAAACAGGACCACATTATAGGTTACCTTGTAGTCAATCCCAATTGATCAGCCTTAAACAGATACACATATGAGCAACACTAAATGAACTTAACAAGTTTATATATATATATATATATATACATAATTGATATACCAATAGTAACTAAAGAAGAGTCATGAATTTGAAAGGGAGTGGGTGAACACAGAAGGAGTTGGAGGGGAAAGAGGCAGAAATGATATGAATACAGTATGTATATAGGAAATTCTCAAAAATATATAAAAATTTTAAATTAAAAAAGAATTATTCTTCCTGATGTGGGCTTAGAGTAACTGAGGTTATAAATGCATTTGAATCCATGTGTACCACAAGCTCAAGGACAAATTTGAAAAATAGTGAACAACACTCCAGGCAGAGCAAAGTCAAAAACAGCTTATAAGACCACAAACAAACAAACAAAAGGAAGTAAAAATCAAGGACTGGGTACTTGCTAAATTTGCATCCTCTTCAACTGCTAATTCAGTATATTGCATTTTGAAAAGGAACAAAAATAATGGTTGTTTTGAGTCTCTTGTGACATCTTGAAACATCACGGTTCCAAGTTAAAGATAAAGTCTTCGTTTTACAGTCAACTTGAAACACTTAGATCGGAAAAGTATCTTTAGATCACCTAACCCAAAAGCTACATAGGGCCAGCTGAGACACATCTGGATAGTACGCAATTAGTACGGCCCATACTGCATTTTTTTTCCATGGAATCTCACACAAAACCCTGTTATTGGGAACTAACTTCTCCTCAAAAGTTAGACCTGGCAATACTGAGTCTGAATTCCAACCTAGAAACAATGGGTTATAATTTTAAAATGGCTGCCTCCCAGACAAGCACGTCCCAGATTCCAATTTGCTGTGGTATTCCATTTCTTTACCACTGAGACGTTGTTTTCATTCATCAACATATGTGAGACTATTTTCTAATGCTTGGCCCACTTGGTTTGTTTATATAGCATATTCCTAGCCCCTGTAAGCACTAGGATTTGGAACACAAGGTCCAGTCCAATGCATTTATTTTACAGCTGAGGGAACTGAGTCCCAAGACATCTTTAAGAGATGTCACTGAGATCACAGGACTGCTGAATAACAGGAGGACTAGATTCTTGAGCTAATTTAGGCCACTGCTTTGTGAAGATATCCCACATTTTCTGGAATGGAACATTACAATATTGACTGACATTTCCCAGATTTAAGAAAATACAGTTGACAAACAGAATTATAGAGATGTATAGATAGGTAATAAATTTTATCAAAGGCGGTTCCATTCTTGATAAGCTTCACAGGCCATTTCAAGATCTCTAATGATGCACTATCTTCCTATTGCAGTTACAACATCAACATTGTGACCCATATTCCTCAGCTGACTGCAGATGTTTGCCTCTCTTACAGTCATGACAAACTTGGTCCATTCCTCCCTACTGACTTCATAAGTTATGCAATGTTTCTCTCCCATGAAACTCCATAGCATCCAGGTGAGTCTGCGGGCACCGATGCCCGTCTCCCTGCAATTAAGCACATGCTCACGCTGCTCACAGCAGTCTGAATGTGAACACCTGATATACCAATGCCCTTTGCTACTAATTCCAGACAGAGGTGGGCATTCTTCCTTTGGCCCTTCCAATCGGTGTGCATTTATTGTAGCAACACAATGTGAGATAAGCAAGAGAGATTGATCTACCGACATAGAAAAGACAACTTCCTTGGGTTGCTTGCTACCACCTACTACAGTAAAGTACTTTCCAGATGTCACAGAACTCCAGAAGTTTTGAAAATGGCAAAAAAGAGGCCAGCTCAAGAAGTTCAACTTGTGAAAACTGAATGTGGGACAGAGTGGGAGCAAGAATGAATGATTATCCATTCAGAAAGCATCTAAAGGGCAGAGTTCAAATTATAGACTCTGGAGGCTGGGACTATAGCTCAGTGGAACAGCACTTCGTATGCCCACCACCCTGGCTTTCATTCCTAGCAAAGTGAAAAATCCCTCTGTAGCTATGCCCAAGAGCACAGCATGACCACATTCGTTGGTCCCATACCGGTTTCCACAACACAAACTCAGTAAGAATTGTCTAATCAAGTCATATTAATGACATTGCTCATGGTTTTTGAACACATATACATGCCACAAGGTCACCATGGTGATTTCCAAGATGATTTCAGATAAAGTCTTGGGACAGTAGACAGGGAAGTCGAGTGAGAAGAAATGGGAAAATTAGATTAGAAACACAAACGGAAAACTTAGATTAGAAACACAGCATCAGTCGTACAAAGATTAGTCTCCTCCTCCTCCTCCGTACAGAGAGATTTAAAAATGCTCACCTGATAACAGGTCCCAAGAGGATTAGATGCATAAATAATGATAGTGGTCTATCTTTGGCCAGGTCTCTGTGGACAAAAATGAGGGTCAACTGAACCATAATGGATGAAAACATAAAGAAGGAAAAGGTGTATGTCATCCAGAAGGTTTCGTTATTCTTTCGATAAACCCTAACCATATACAAGGCAGACGCAGCCTCCCCACAGTACAAAAAGGTGGAGAAGAGGATACTAAACGGAAAGGTAAAGCGTGGGTTAGGTCCACGAATGACATCTTCTCCCAGAGATGAAACCGGAACCACATTTGGCTCCTCGGGAATCTCATAAACTCTGTCCATTGTGGAGGATCTCGTTGGGTCTGGAGTCAGAGCTCTTCCCCATCCATCCCCAATAGAGCCCCCGTGGCCACTGCTGTCCAAGAATCAGTCAGATGGACAGTGGCAAGTCAAGTTCCTGAACGAAGCCCAACAAGTCAGAACAGGAGTCACCTCTCTTCTAAGCTTGAGAGTCTGAAATCGCGAATCCAGAAGTATCTCTTTGAACTTCACTCTAATGCGATCATCAACATAGATGCTGAGAAGCTAGGACAAGCCCTCCAGTACTGAGGCTGGTATCCAATTCCAGGAGTGTGGAAAGTCAAGGAACAGCTGTTTCCACCGAGGCTCCTTTCACAGTACCCCAGGCAGGGGAGTAGCCACCCTGGGGTGGCGCATCACACAGTCAGTAGCTTCTCTTGGGGAATTCTCATCAGTGTGGCCTCTCAAATCAGCAGAGAACTGAACCAAGGCAGAAGGGGCACAGCCTGGAGGATTTAGTTCAGCAACTAGGTATCCATCCAACCTGCTGCTAGGTTGTGCCTATTAGCGCGTCTGTCTGCTGGAGTTTGCGCACCAGAGAGCTCTCAGGACCTGCCGAGAGGCAAGGGTTCTCAGGAAGGTTCTCCAAGCCCCGCCCCCCAGACCGCCTGTCTGGGGGCCGGAGTAATGCCACCACTGTCCCCTAGCGAGGTCTCTCCAGAAAGAAGCGGAGCGCGCAGTACTGAACAGAAGAGGATGGAGCGGTTTCTTCACAGAGTCACTTTGTTAAGGAAGGCACAGTTTGAGAAGTGCCGCGGGTCCTGGGCTTTGGGACCTATGGCACCTGGATCTCTTGGGCGGGGTGGTGGTGGCGTGGGCCGGGTGAGTGGGAGGGACAGCTGAGGCAAAACAAAACGAGCCAGAGTTCCAAGAAGACTAACCAAGGGATGCTCCAGGTAGCTAGGCGCAACAAAAAGGAGCCTGAGCCAGTCTTCCGCAACATCTCTCACCATGACCTCTGGATCCAGGAGGGAGCCACGGCTTTCCTTTTCTCCTGGAGCAGCAGCAGGCACCCACTTCTACCCCTCCCTCCACAGCCAGCTAAAGTGGCTCGCTCCCACACTCGCTCAACCCACGCGGTTAGGCAGGTGTGTCTCCCTTGGCCGCAGGGTTGAACCTCCCCAGGTCCTATTGCCCTCCAGATATTATCAGAAAAGTGGGAACCTAAGAGGGAACTGGGTCAGAGCTCCTGTCCAGGTAAAGCTGTATGCAGCAAAGGGAAGACTGAATCAGACAGGGATCAAAACTCAAAGCCAGCCCACAGACACTGATAGCACATGCATGCCTTGATTTCTGCACTTTCAAAATGAGGCCAGGACAGAAGCTTCAGAATAAACTTTTAGGTCTTTGGTTAAAAGGTTCCGAAGAGGGGCCGGATTCAAAATAGACTGGCAAGGAGCCAAGAGAGATGTTCGTGAAAACGGAGAGGGGTGTCTTAAAGAGTTCTTAAAATTGCCAGGATGTAAAGGCAGTCCTCCTCCACCTCAGAGAGCTTTTGTTTTCATGCTTCGTTTGCATAATCCTAAACCCCAAAGAAAAAAGGAAAACAGCAGCCTCTGAGTAACGAAATGGAGCAGACCCTGCCTGTGCCTATCTCCTTCTACCGGAGGAAGTCAGCAAAGGGAATCTATGAGAGGAGTGGCCAAAAAGCAGTCACCGAAATATGAATGACCTCAAGATAGATGTAGTCTTTGTCATTTAGTGTGTGCGTGCGCGCGTGTGCATGTGTGTGTGTGTGTGTGTGTGTATTTTAAACTCCCTCATTTATCGCCTCCTTTCCGAAGAGCTGACGGGGGGGGGGGGGGGGGGGGACGGACGGGACAGATCCCACATGGAAGGTAGTCTTCTGAAGTGCAGCTGCCCCTGGTCTAGCAGCTGCTCATACTTCCTCTTTTGCGGTGACACTATTGCTAATGGCTTACAAGATGGGTGCTCCACCAGTGGGGCACTGGGCACAGGGGTTGCTTTCCTTTTTTATTTATTTTTATTTGGGGGCTTTGTTATTTTGCTTGTTTGTTTGTTTAGAGACAAGAAGATCTCTCGCGATGTAGCCCTGGCTGACTCACAATGTAGACCAGGCTGACCTGCCTCTGCCTTCCAAGTGCTGGGATTAAAAGTGTATGCCGCCTGCTTTAGCAAACAGCTAAGAAGGAGGATGTCAGGTAGAATGACCAACTTATCCACTTCACTAGGATAGGGTGAATTAGGTATCCAAACACAGAAAAACAAAACGATAAAGATTGTAGGATAAAATTGCAGTCTTTCTGCCTCATGCCTGTGCCTTAACCGCTCCCCAATACATAGCTCTACAGTCTACAAATGACTAGTTGTTCTGCCTGCCATCCAAGGCTATCTGTTGTAATCACTCCTGCTTCTCTATAATTTTAGTCACCCACGCTACCATACTACACACCTTTTACACCAGTCCAACAGGTTTGCTCACTTATCCACAGTCATCCTGCTCACCCCCACTTCCGTGTCTTGTTGATGCCATGTACGGCTTCATCCCTTTCCCCATGAGTCCAAGCTCTAATCTTTTTTTTTCAGTAGTCAGCCCTAACCCTGCCAAGCCGTCTCTAACCTCCTCTCCCCTCATTTTCCTTTCCTTGTGCTACCTGTACACAGCCTCTCTTGTATGAGTCCTTCAAGTCTGTTTGCTCGGCCTTCCCAACAGAAGTGTGACTGTAAGGATATGCCTAACGAATGTTTAGTGTGACTTGCCATGACAGTGGTGATGAAGATTCCTCGCAGTTACTTCCTCCATGAAGTAGTCAGGCAGGGCTAATCAGACTCTACTCCAAATGCTGTGGCCATTACACCTAGGGCACAAAGTCCTTCAGCTGAATATGCAAACTTAATCACCCCCTCGGCTAATGGAGGAGGTCAGTCCATGGATCTGTCCCTTCTCAGGCAGGTTGTATTTTGCCAGCACTACATTTTAGACTCAAATTATGAATTATTTCAAGTGTATTCGTTTTTATGTTCCAACTAAATCATTATAGGACCTGAAGGGTAGGACTCCTATGATACTTTCATTGGATTCCCCCGGGGCTGGTATAAACCTGTAAGTTTCCTGCCATCCGATTCCTCTCCTCAATCAGCTTCTCTACTTTCAGTCTAAAGACTCCCTGGCGCTCTAGGTCACTAAATCCTTTGGTCTCTTATTTCCCTGTTCCTTTGCCCTACTGGAAAAAACTAAGTGAGGATGTCCCTGTGTCTAACATTCTTAGGTCCATCTGTATATTGATTAATTTTCCTGCTACAGTAATAAAATACCCAACAGAAGCAGCTTAAGGCAGGAGGGACTTCTTTGGGCTCACGGTTCCAGGGATACAGTCCATCATGGCAGCAAGAGCAGAAGGCAGCTGGCTACACAACAGCAGCAGCCGGGAAGCAAAGAGTGAGCAATGTGCATGTTCACCTTACTTTCTCCTTTTTATTCAGTCCAGGACCCCAATCCATAGAATGCTATCATCACCCACAGTAGTGAAGTCTTTCCACCTCATTAAATGTATCTTAAACCCTCCCAGGCATACCCAGAGACTAGTGGTGATTGTAGATTCTATTAACTTGACAGCCAAGATTAGCTATTACAATCAGTCGATTTCTATGGTCAACTCTAGGCTTTAGGACAAGGGACACTGAAAATGTTGACAGTCATTAAGACTCTCAAGATCCAAAAACCCCTTCCCCGCTAAAAGCACAGATCTCTCAAGATGTCTACTGTGGCAGTCTACTGTGACCAGATTGGTGCCTGGCCCAATTATCAATCATCAGAGAGGTGTCAGTCAGCAACTGATGGATGCAGATGTAGAAACCCACAGCCAAAGTTAGGCAGAGTTTGGGAATCCTGTGGAGAAGGAGAAGGGGGAAGAGGATTGTAGGAGCCAAACAGGTTAAGGACTCCACGGGAAGGCCCACACAATCAATTAACCTGGGCTCATAGGGGCTCACGGAGACTGAACCCACAACCAGGGAGCCTTCATGGGACTGACCTAGATCTCTGCATATATGTTACAGTGGTGTAGCTTGGTCTTTTTGTAAAATTTCTAATAGTGGGAACAGGAGCTGTTTCTGACTCTTTTATGGGCTTTGGGACCCTCCTTCTCATACTGGGTTGCCTTGCCCAGCCTTAATACATGGGGTACTTAGTCTTACTACAACTTGCTATGCCATGTTTTGTTGATATTCATGGGAGACCTCCCTTTCCTGAATGAAGATGGAATAGGAGGGGTTTAGGGGGTGGGAGGGGGCTAATGAGGAAGAGGAACTGGGAGAGGAGGATGTGGGGGAAGGAGGCTGTGGTCAGGATGTAAAATAAATAGATAAAAAAAAAAAAGAACTAGTTAAGTGAAGCCTACAGGCGGGCCTCTGAATTCTAGGTAGTGTTCCGGGGTCTAGTTCTCCTTTTGTAAAGCACCAAAATTGTGCAAAAAGGGCAGGCTGAATATATGACTCCTTAGCCACACCCAACTCTCAATTCAGCACGAAGAAAGACGGAGTCTCAAAGTCACCTTGTCAAAAAGGTCTCGGCATTTTTACAGTATTGAGACACCTTCAAAATATGTGACGCTTGGGAAGAGTGAACATTCCAAGCCACTGCAGCTGGAGAATAGGGTTCACAGGTCTTCCAGGAGCTGTGCTATCAGGGCAATAGAGGGTACCCACAAGGGGAGAATGCAGGAAGGACAGTAATCAGCAGTGGGTGACTAACAGGGCACTCGCAGAATACCTGTCTCTGGGAGGCGTTGGGTAGAGAAAATCAATAGCTAGAAAGGAAGGATGGCTTCCTTCTGTAGAATGCTTGCTTTGGGCTGCAGGAGCCTAAGAGATCTAAGGCAAAAATCGATCATGTATCCTCTAGGACTTGGGTTTGTTTTTTCTTTTTTTTTTCTATGCACTCTTCAGGGATTAAAGTATCTGGCTTTTCAGTTTATAGCCTATTCCCTCATTAGTATCATCCACAGATAGACTCCGAGCCTGAAATCAAAACACAAGTGTGTCCACTCTACAACCTTACCCCTGGCGCTTTACTTTTTAAGAAATCTACTTAAAATGGGGGGGGGGGAATCTAATAAAAGTGAACATCTAAATTAGCTTCGAAGAGAAAGAAGTGCTCTCACGAAATGTAGCATGGAAATAGGGGTGATGTTGCCAGGCAGCTGGAAAGCTCTATTTACATTGCCTGGTGGAGGCAAGTGAGGAGAAAAAAATGTAATGGAAATTACTCATTTTGAAAATAATAAATCGAAGGTATAATTCCCATGCCATATACTACAGCATAGAAAGTGTGCGGTCTAGAGGTCCTTGTACAAGGCCATTTGTTCATTACAATAATCTAGCGCCACAGCTTTTCACCACTCCCCCGAAGAGGCCCATAGTCATTAAATGCCCATTGCACATTCACCTTCTCTTAGCCAAAACAACCACTAACCTACTTTCTTTCTCAATATAGTTGCCTGCTGTGGACTCATCCATTTCTTTTGCCAATTGTACTATGCCACAGATTCAGTGAACTGTGAAGAAACTCCATTTTATTTTGGCTATTGATTCTAACTGAAAGGAAATGGGTCATATCTGATGATGGCTTCCTTTGCCAGTAGTGTTCCAAGGTGGCACAGGTGATCGCACTGCAAAAGACAGTGAACGCTTATGTGGCCCCCTTCCTTCCTATAAAGCAACCAGGATTCCAATATGGAGCCTCCACACTAATTATCTTATCTAATCCTTACCACTCACTCCCCAGAGGTTCTACTCTAAACACCATGGATAGACTATGTTTCTAGGCTCTTTGGACCTCATGATGGGGATTAATTTCAATACATGAAAACCTGGAGGACACTCAAATTATAGCCAAATCAAAGCATTAGCATTTCATAGAATGGCACAATGTATGTGACCGTTTATGGTTTCTTTTATTTAGCAGGGTATGTTCAATGTTCATCCACCTTGTGGCATGTACCAGCTGATCATTCCCTTATGAGTAATATTCCATTGTACAGATATGCCACCAAGAAATAGGGCCAACTGTAGTTGCTGGTAGGTCTGAAATTCAGGGCAGACTAGCAGGCTAAAAAATAAAGAAGAGCTAATGTTCTAGCTAGTCCAAAGGCTTGAAGCTTGGGCACAACTCTGGACCTCTTCAGGGGATGCTGGTCTTTCTCTTTAGGCCTTTTGTGAATTGGATAATATCCAGTCATATTATGGAGGGTAACATGCTTTGTTCAGCCCCAATGATCAAATGGTAATTACAACTGAAACAGAACTTCACAGCAATATCTAGACAGGTGCTTGACCAAACAACTGGCTATCATAGCCTATCTAAGTTGTCATGTAAAACCAATTGTTGGGCAATTGAGAGGGCCTGGGAAGTAAAAGCATTCAACATGTGAATCTGAGGACTTGAGTTTGATGTCAGGATCCCATGGTGGAAGGAAAGAACAGACTCCCCAAAGCTGTCCTCATGATGTAAATATGTTGTAAATGTACATGCCCTCTCCCCGAACTCTCTCTCTCTCTCTCTCTCTCTCTCTCTCTCTCTCTCTCTCTCTCTCTCTCTCTCTCTCACACACACACACACACACACACACACACACACACAGAGAGAGAGAGAGAGAGAGAGAGAGAGAGAGAGAGAGAGAATAATTAAAAATTAAAAACTATCACAGGATTGTTTCCATTCTTTTGGCTCTCACAAATAAAGCAACTAGAAACACTTGTGTCTAAGTTTTGTAACGGATGTAAGTTTTCTTTTATTATTTTGTATATATGGTTTGTCCCTGCATATGTGTCTGGTGGCCTTGAAGGCACAAAGAGGGCACTGGATCCCCCTGAAACTAGAACTACAGATGATTTGTGAGTCACCAATGTGGGTGTTGGGGATTAAACCCAGGTCCTCTGGAGGAGAAGCCAGTACTCTTAACTGCTGAGCCATTTCTGCAGCCATTATGGATGTTGTCCTCTGTGTTTGTGTGTATGTATATGTGTGTGTGTGTTGGATTTGTGTGCATGTGTGGGTGCATATGTGCCTGCATGCATGTAGGGGCCAGAGGTTGACATCTGCCATCTTCCTCTCTCACTTTCACTTTAGGTCTTAAGACAGGGGATGTCACTGAACCCGGAGCACACTGATTTGCTAGCTCGACTGCCCACCAAGCCCTAGGAATCTTCCTGTCCCTGCCTTCCCAGGAACATGCCACCAACCCTAGCTCTTTATGTGGGTGCTGGGGACCCAAACTGTTAAGGCAATTGAAAATCTACCAGAAGAGCCAGGCAGTGGTGGCGCACGCCTTTAATCCCAGCACTTGGGAGGCAGAGTCAGGCAGATCTCTATGAGTTCGAGACCAGCCTGGTCTACAAGAGCTAGTTCCAGGACAGGCTCCAAAGCCACAGAGAAACCCTGTCTCAAAAAAACCAAAAAAAAAAAAAAAAAAAAGTCTACCAGAAGGGTCCGAGAAAGTGAAATGAGGAGACAATTTTGCATAGGTTGTTTCTGTTCTTTGACGTTGCTTCTCACAGCCCACTTGCCTGCTTTTATTTATTTGGTCTTGTAGTGACTTCACATGAAGAACCTTGTAAGAAGTTTGGCTGGCAGTCCTAGTGACTTTGAACAAATCAAATGAACTTCTTTGAACTTCAGATCCCTATGAAATGGAGATGCGGAGGGGGGGGCGGTATCTCTCATCTGAAATACTTGGACCATCTTTCTTTCATAGTTTTCCTGATTTTGCAATAGTTACATAGCCTTTGGAAGTTAAACATCTCTAATCTTGAAATCTGGAATTCAAAATGTTTCAAAATTCTGAATGCTTCTGATGTTCAGAAGGTTTCAGATTTCAAACCCTTTGGGATTTACAGCAATAGCTCTTGCCTAGTGTGTAGGCTGAGGCATCTAAAAGACTTTGGAGGGTACCTGGCACAAGGGCTAAGTAATAAGTAAACCAGTCATCATTGTTTTTGCGGCTACATTGCCAGTGGAGCAAAGAAAGATAAGGATGAGTTATCCCAACACCCCTCGGTGAGATAGGAGGTGCACACAGGAGAATCACCTGGAAGCTCACAGGCCAGCTAGCCTGGAGTATGCAGTGCAGCAGGAGACCCAGGAGACACCCTGCCCAAACAAGGTGGAAAACAGAAACACTGGCCAGTGGCTGAGACTGTCAGCCTGAGGCTGGGCTCCACCGGCGCTTCCCAGTCAGGGCTCTCTAGGCTTTGGCAACAGCAAAGAAAGATGACTTTTCAGGAGCTGCATGTCTATCCTACATAATGCCAAATGTAGCAGAGGGGTTAGGGAGATGAGCGTGGAGGAAAGACAAGGGGTTTAAGATTTGATTAGACATGCTGAGTGATATTTATACTTGAGATTTATCTTCTGAGTTCCCTTTTTTGGTGTACTAGGAATAGGAATAAAATGTGAAGCAACTCCATCCCTTTCTGTGCTCAGAGGAAACAGTGCTTACAGGGAGAGTGAGTATACAGAGGATAGGTGCATCTGTGACAGCTGGCGCAGACGCTCCCTGCTCTTATCCGCTAGAATTTGCTATGAGGTGGCAGTGTTCTGTACCTGCTCTGTCGAATTGCACACGGGCCTGCTGAGTACTTCAAGTGTGACTAATGTGACGGAGGAATTGAGATTTTAATTTTACTGGATCTTTACTTAGTTGAAATTTACATCGCCACATGTGGAGAGTTGCTGTCATCATGGAGAGTGCAGCTCTCACTTCTCCTGGGAAATCCGGGAGGCTAATTAGGGAAATAAAGCATGTACTCCCGAGATCAGTTAAATATCAAAAGAATTGACATCAGGCAGTAGAAGCTTAATTGTTCTGAGAGGGAAGAGAGCTAGAGAATTCGAATCTTTACAGAGCAGCAGAATGGGTGTGCTTCACCTACAGGGATGGATGGTGTTAGGATAGGAGAAAACAAAGCAGGAAGCTTTTCCACCCAGGTTGGAAGAGGTGGGCAAATTCTCTGGAGGTAGAACCACCCACATGCCTGAAGATGTGGTATAATAACCATTCTAAGATAGAGCATGGATGCTACAAGTTAGTTGGTGAGAAGCAGCTGATAGAATTGTCTTAATGAACTGGGAAGGCATACGGTCTAAAAGTTAGAGCAGGGAAAGCAGATAGCTTTGTGTTCAAAGGCAGCTCTGTACTTCTCAAGTTGTTTTTGTTTTTCTAATATCCTTGGCATTTTCAAATCAATTACTAAAATTTCTCTGGAAACTCTATTTTCATTTTCAATACAGTGCTCTGTTTTAAGTGACTAGGACCCAGGCACCAGAGCCTGACTTCCTGGGTTCAAATCTCAGTGCTACTAGATCAACTATTTGCGGAGAGATGAACTGATCATCTCTCTGTGCTTTCAGTTCCTCATCTAAAATTGGACCCCATCACAGCTCCCAGGCAACGAGGGCATTGCAAGTGTTACGTTAGTTCACCCAGGGTCTACACTAGGACCTGGCACAGAGTGTGTGCTCAGCCAAGGTTGGATTAATATATTTAAGTTAAAGAACTCTTCAGTTTGTTCCAATTTATATAATCAAACCAATAAAATACATTGAACAAAATTTAACATTCCATGTTAATTTGCAAACTCAGCCCATTATAACTAAACATTAGATTTTTTGCTTAATGAGTTGTATTTCAAAGTATACTATTTCACTTAATTTAACATATAATTATGCACTAAACAGTGAGTGCATTGTTCTTCTCCCTGGGTGTATTAATCTATGGTTGGTTTTTGGCTATAAATTTTATGTCTTTATAAACCTCATTCTCTGTTATTAGCTTTCAGTAAATGGTGTTTATGATATGTGTTTTACAAGAAACAAAATGATGTTTTTGGTTTTATTTTCAGAAGTGTCCTAGTTAGCTTTTTGTCAGGCAAATGGATGAAACATTTTTAAAATTAATGATTGATGTGGGAGGAGACAAGCCCAGTAGGGGTGACCCCACCCTGGTCAGGTAGTCCTGGGCTGTTTAAGAAATGTAGCTGAATTTGAGCCTGAAAAGCAAGCCAAGAAGCAGCATTTATCCATGGTCTTTGCTTCAGTTCTTGCCTTAACTTGCTGCCTTGACTTGCTTCAGCAAAGAACTCTAAGCTGTAAGGTGAAATAAACCCCTTTCTCCCCTTAAGTTGCTTTTGGTCATTGTGCTTTATCACAGCAATCGAAAACAACTTAGGACAAAAATAAAGCCAAGTGGGAGAGGCAGTGGTGCTGAAGGCATGATTTGGTAGTGAACCAAGATTTGTGATCTTTTCTGTTGTTTAATTTGTAAGTCACACACAATGTCGTGCAGTCTAGGAGAAGTCCCTTGTTCCTCTCGGCACTGCTGAAACTTATCTTTCCTTGTCATCAAGATCAAGCAGCTCACAGGGTGGTGGCGGTGGTGCCCACCTTTAATCCCTGCACTTGGGAGGCAGAGGCAGGGATCTCTGGGAGTTTGAGGCCAGCCTGGTCTACAAAGCGAGTTCCAGGACAGCCAGGACTATTACACAGAGAAACCCTGTCTTGAAAAACCAAAAAATATATAAATAAATAAATAAATAAATAAATAAATAAATAAATAAATAAATAAAAAGCTAAGCATTTCTAGGTCCAACAAGTGCTTAGTGTGCCCAATAAGCAAGAATGTGAAAGTATATGCAGAATTTCATTGTTACTGAATTATACTTGGAGGCGATATTCTTTGTGGGTAGCCCAAGAACATCAAGAGATTTTGTGTCAGTGACAGACTCTTGTATATAGAATTAAGTCAGTCTTAACTTGGACCCAGAGCAAAAGAAGGGTCAAAATCTGTATGAAATGCATGATAAGGGGATGGATGGAACTGTTTTAGAATTGCATTGTACCACTATCCCTAGGGCAATCCTCTACTAAATATAATTCTACAAGTACCTGCTTCATTTAATACTTTAGGTTCTGGGGTTTGCAATTAGTCCTCCCCTGCCCTCAAGGGATTCTCATGGGAATTTAACTATGAGAACTGTTGCCTCAGAAGTGGTAAATTGGAGAGATGTTAATGAGTCTTTTAATTTATGGTGACCTGGAAAGTTAGTGGTAAGAGTGGACTAGCATTTCCACGCAACCTGTAGTTATTTTATTTGGGTGGGCATAAAACCGCATTAGGTTCCCAGATTCTGTCCTAACTCTTATTGTGCTGTACATGATGCTTTTGTCCTTTTCCTGTATAATCCGGAGGGTTCGTGGTTGTTAGCGACAGAAATTGATAACTATTTGGGGCAGAAAGTTGTACTGAAAGTGTATTAAGTAGCTCACAGAATGACTGGTTGGGCTGGAGAAGCAGACTCCGAGCTACACAGCCAATACCTTAACAGCCACTGTTACTACCGCATCTACTGTTACCCGCAGGTCCTCTGAGGAGTCTGTACCAGGATGGATGAGCTATATAACAGATGTGTTGGTGGAAAATCCTGTGGCAGAAAATCAGGTGGCACCCTGGAGGTGGCTGGGTCAAAAGAGCATTAGACTGAAGTACAAGTCTAATAAAATTATTGGCCATGTTGATGCAGAGTCCTGTGACCTAAGTCACCTACTGGAACAATCCTATATTCCTAAGAACTGGACCCGCTTGCTCAGTTATTCATAGAAGCAGTGTGGTCTCAGAGCAATTAGCTAACTTTGATCATAACAGCTATGACCATGGCTAATTGCACGCCTTACCTTTGGAGAACTAGGAGGTACATTTTCATTGTGGTCTCTAACAAAGGTTTTTGATTTCTGTATATTACTGGCTTCCCATTCAAGGAATATATCTATCCTTGGAGTCAGTTTATCTAAGTCACATACCTGTGTCCTGATTGCAAAGGGGATTTGCTTTGTAGTAAGATCTGCTAAGTGTCTGGATTCAGATGGTCGACAAGTTCCTGAAGAGGACAAATGCTCACTACACTCTTTGAACTCCTTAATATCTTTGTCTCGTTCATTGTTAATTATAAATATTTACAAATAATAAAGTGTATGTGTGTGTGCTTGGGCACATGTACCAAGCTTCTAAAAACAGAGGTCAGAGAACAGCTAAAGGGAACCGGTTCTCTCCTTCTACTATGTATGTTCTGGAGACCAAATTCATATTCTCAAGATTAACAGTAGGTGCCTTTACCCACTGAACCATCTTGCTGGCCCATAAATTATCATTTTGGGGACAGAATCTTGCTGTATATCCATGGGTGGTTTGGAAGTCACTATGCAGACCAGGCTGGCCTCAAACTCACAACCTTTTTTGCCTTCTGCCTCCAAATTGCTGAGATTACAGGTGTGCCACCAAGCACAAAACTTTTGAGCATACATGTATTTAAAAACAATTATAGAAATAACTGTATAAATATAGGTAGCTGGTATTCAAATGCTCTTTTACAATCAATCAGTCGACTTATTATTCAATCAAGCAAGCTAGCTACCAAAGAAATGCAAATTAAATTCCAGTAGGATGTTTATAGTCAAGATTGGTAACAGTTGTCAGAGATATAGAGAAACTGGCATCCTTACCTACAGTTGATGGAAATATAAAATGATGAAACCACTTTGGAAACCTCTGGCAGTTTCTTGAAAAGATCCTACATGGTTGCCAATGAATGGAAAGTGCATTCAGGGTGAGGGAGATGGCTCAGTGGGTAATGTGCATGCTATGAAACTAAGTGACTGAGTAATGGCCACAGCGGGTCTAGCGAAGCAAAGATCATACCTTCGATTTTCCAGAGTTGTGTTTTCTCCTGCTGGCCCTTTATATTAAAACCTGTCCTGAACTTAGAGTGTCAATCCAAGTACTTCATCAATAGTCCTTTCTAATTACACAAGAGACTAGTTCCATCTTTTTGGTCCCCCGGTTTGGGCTCTGTATGAACAGCTGTTGCCAAGATCTAGAGAGCCCTGACTGGGAAGCGCCGGTGGAGCCCAGCCTCAGGCTGACAGTCTCAGCCACTGGCCAGTGTATCTGTTTTCCACCTTGTTTGGGCAGGGTGTCTCCTGGGTCTCCTGCTGCACTGCATACTCCAGGCTAGCTGGCCTGTGAGCTTCCAGGTGATTCTCCTGTGTGCACCTCCTATCTCACCGAGGGGTGTTGGGATAACTCATGCTCATCACTGCATCTGACTATGTGTATGAGTTCTGGGGACTGAACGTAGATCATCAGGCCTACCCATCAAACCATCTCATCTATGCACAGCACACATGTGCGCACGTGTGTGTGCGCGTGCGCACACACACACACACACACACACATGCTCGTGTGCACACGAGAGAGAAGGGGGGAGAGAGAATCGTAGAATTAGGACACGGAACCAGTTATTTTTATTTATCTCTAATAAGCAGAGGCTTGTGTGTGTGCACAGTCATTAGCTCTCTCCAGCAGCTAAGGCTTACAAAGCTCAAATCACATTATAGAAGCCTGGTGAGATTTAAAAGGTTATTTTTTTTTATAGGAAGGTAAAGGACATGGTTGATGTAAACGGTTTTTTCCACATTCTGTCTTTCAGCCAGGAACACTGAGGTTGACCTGCTTAAGGATATCAACAAAACAGGGTAATGTGAAACACTAGTAAGCGGTGAGACTGTCCGCCTGAGGCTGGGCTCCACACGCGCTTCCCAGTCACAGCTCACCAGACCTTGGCAACAGCTGCTCATACAGAGCCCAAACCAGGGGACCAAAAAGATGGAACTAGTCTCTTGTGTAATTAGAAAGAACTATTGGTGAAGTACTTGGTGTTTTGTTTTTTTTTGTTTTTTTTTTTTTTTTTTTTTTTTTGGTTTTGGTTTTTCAAGACAGGCTTTCTCTGTGGTTTTGGAGCCTGTCCTGGAACTAGCTCTTGTAGACCAGGCTGGTCTCGAACTCACAGAGATCCGCCTGCCTCTGCCTCCCAGTGATGGGATTAAAGGCGTGTGCCACCATTGCCCGGCTGGTGAAGTACTTGGATCAACACTCTAAGTTCAGGACAGATTTTAATATAAAGGGCCAGCAGGAGAAAACATAACTCTGGAAAATCGAACGTATGATCTTTGCTTCGCTAGACCTTCTGTGGTTATTTACAACTCAGTTACTCGGTAACTGTCTTCAGCTTTCCCAAACTGTTACAACAACGGGAAATCTACCAGAAAGACCCAAAAGACTGAAAGAGGAGACTTTCGCATAGGTTGTTTCTGTTCTTTTGTATTGCCCTTCATGACCCCAAGCACTTTAGAAGAGAGATACTCCCCCTGCGATATCTCCATTTTATAGGTGAGGAATCTGAAGTTCAAAGTTCATTTGATTTGTTCAAAGTCACTGCAATAATGGTCACTAGGACTGCCAGCCAAACCTCTACAAGGTTCTTCAGGTGAAACCGCTACAAGACCAAATAAATACAAGCAGGCAGTTAAGAGCACTTGCTGGAAAAAAAAAAAAAAAGCACTTACTTGTTGCTCTTGCATAGGACCCAGGTTTGATTCACAACACCCACATGATGGCTCACAACTCCAGTCCCAGGGGATCTGACACTCTCCTTTGATCTCGGGGGGGCACCTGGCTCGTGAATACATGAAAGCAAACCCCTCATACACATAAAATAATAGAATCAATAAATCTAAAACTATTAAAAATAGAAACAGGAGGGGCAGGGCAAGCAAGGTTTTCTTTCTACAACAGAAATAATACTGGCTACTTCCTCCTTTAGGTTCCTTTAGCTTCCTGACTTACTCTACAGTGTTGGTTTGTTCCCTTTTACATTTTTGCTGCTGTTGTTTAATATGTGGTGTGTGTGTGTGAGAGAGAGAGAGAGAGAGAGAGAGAGAGAGAGAGAGAGAGAGAGAGAGAGAGAATGCACCACAGTGTGCACATGGAGATCAGGGACAAATTACTGGAGTTGGTTCTCCTCACTATGTGGATCTGTAGATTCCACAGAACTCAGGACCTCAGGGTTTACCTGCTGAATCATCTTGATAGCCCCTCGAAATTGTTTTGTTTTTTTCTGTGTATGTGTGAGAGTCTTCCTGTATGTGTCTGCTGTGTGCATGCCTGGTGCCCAGTGAGACACAAGAGGGCATCAGGACCCCTCGAACTGCAGTTATATATAGTTGGATCTGAACCGCCATGTGGGTGCTGGCAACTGAACTCAAGTTCTCTGCCAGAACAGCCAGTGCGCTTAACCATAAGCCATTAGATTAGCTTTGGTTTTGTTTTGCACGCAGGGCATAGGTGGACAGAGTCATTGTATATCTTAGTCAAGCCTCAAATTCATGTAACCGAGTCTGGCCTTGAACTAATTTCCCTGCCTCCACCTTCCAAGTACTGAAATTACAGGCATCATACCACCCTATCTCTGACTTACTTCAAACAAACACTACAGTCTTCAGATTCTGGCTTGACGGCCACATGATGAACATTAAGGATCACGGGACGGGGGGATGTGGTGCTGTACACCTGTCAATCCAGCACTGCAAGGTGGAGGCAGAAGGGTCAGGAGTTCAAATTTATCCTCGGGAATATATTAATAGCAAGTTAAAGGCCAACCTGGGATACATGAAAGCTGTCTCAAAAATAAATGTGCATGCTTCATGGGGTTGCTGAGGAGAACAAGGGAAATACTGAACATAAAGCAGGCTTAACACAATGCACGGAGACAGTCAGCAATGAGTAAATGCTAGTTATTATTAGTACTCAGTGAACTGACACTTTTGCATGTCTATGATCCTCTGAAGACTGCAGTTCTTGTCTTCTCTGATGATTATCTGAGAGCATTGCAAGAGCCCAGATTAATCAGAGAGAGAGACAGATTGAATCATATTTAGTCATATTCTGTTAGGCTTATTTCATTGTATTCTAATTCTTTGAGAATTAAAACTTCATCTGCTTCAGTCAGAGTTCTGCCAGGAGACAGATGGCATACTCAAATTAGCGTAATTAGTAGAAAATTTAACAAAAGGACTATCTACAAAGGTGCTGGCAGAATAGTAAAACCAAGAAGGAGACAGTGCAATAACTTAGGACTGTTTCCATCCTCCAGCCAAAATGAGAGAAAGAATATTTATCATTTAAGAAAAAGAAGAATGTGAAGTAGAAAGAATTCCCATGAGGAGAACTACGACATGTGGTTTAGGGGGAGTAGCCAGTCTGAGGCACTGGAGCACGGAGAAAGGCAAGAATAAACAAGATGACCACAGTCTGTTCCCTCTGATGTCCTGCCACTGATTCCTTATCTCAAACCTACCAGGAGCCAAAGGGGGAGCGAGACTCCCTGGTGTACAGCTCCACTTCTTGGCGCACACAACAGGGTATGAAAAGGTCGGAAAGGGTAAGTAGAAATATACCGTATGTGTATGTTCAACCAAACTGCACCCAAACCAGAGGACTGCATCTTTCTGTCCAATCAAGAGAGAACAAACTACTACTCTGTATAAAGCTAAATCCAACTAGTTTATCACTACACAAGGAAAAATAGCTTCTGGGGAGTTACCCCTTTGGAAATTCTGTAATAATCCAAAACTCTATGTACCATGATGTAACTGGGTTGTGTATACTTATCATACCAACCAGATACACTTCTTTTTATTAACCAATCATGTGTGTGTGTGTGTGTGTGTGTGTGTGTGTGTGAGTGCAGGTGTCTGCATGCATGTCACAGCAGGTGTGTGGAGGTCAGAGGACAACCTTAGGTACTGGTCTTTGTTTGAGGCAGGGACTCTTCCTTGTTCACCACTTTGTAAGCAAGGCTGGCTGAGCAGCAAGCTTCTGGGGGTTCTCTTTTCTCCATCTACCATTTCCCCTAAAAGTGCAGGGGTTGCAGATAGGTGGACTACTCTGTCAGGCTTTATGTGGGTTCTGGGGATCCAAACTCAGGCCCTCATGCCCATACAGCAAGTGCTTTACCCACTAAGCCATCTCCCCAGTCCTTAGAGACACTCAATGGCAGGAACTTTCTAGTATTCCTTGGCTTCATATTGTTTTCACTTCCATTTTCTCATTGATAAGACCAAATATTTTCAATGCATTACGTTTTTCCATTTTATTGTATGTGCATGAGTATTTTGCCTGCATGTATATGCGCCATGTGCATGCAATTCTCTCAAAGGCTAGAAAAAGGCATCAGATGCCTTTGGGCTGGAGTTATTAGCTGTTTGTAAGCTGCCATGTGAGTGCTGGGACATGAGCCCAGGTCCTCCAGAAGAGAATTATTATACTTTATAACTGTGCAATAAATATCTAAAGAATGGTGATGCAGAAAGATTCCCAGCACCCACATGGTGTCCAGAAACCATCTATTAACTACAGTTCTAGGGGGTCCTATGCTCTCTTCTGACCTCTGTGAGGACCAGGCATACAAGTGGTACAGAGACATATATGCAAGCAAAACATTTACACATGTCAAAAGAAAAAGAAAAAGTTCCAAGGGAAACTTCTTCCATTTAGGAAAATTGCCAGAAACGGAGTGCTCTGGAAGAGCAGAAAAGCTACCTGTCCCTTCTCCGCAGTGTCATCTGTACCAGATACCCATGTCTAGCCACACTTGACAACGATCAGAGAGGATGAGTATGCCCTGGACCTCCTACATAAAGATGTATCTGCAAGATCAAAGGAAGTAAACTTCCACCTGAACTCCTCAATAGAGCAAGATACAAGAGATGATACTAGTTGGCACTCCACTTTTTCCTAGGATTGTTTCAGTGGGACCATCTTTACTGGTCAGCAAGAGGCAGACTAGGCCAAGCATCCATTTCCTATTTTCTACTTACTATTTGGAGGGTGCCTAACAAGGAGCTAAACGTCACACAACGGGAGAGGGGGAGGCAGGGGTGGATGGGTATTGATTCCAGGTGATTCTCCTATATCCATCTCCCTTCTCATTGTAGGAGTGCTGGGTTTACTCAAGCAAATCACTGCATCTGGCTGAGAGACGAGAGAGAGAGAGAGAGAGAGAGAGAGAGAGAGAGAGAGAGAGAGAGAGACTGGAATGAGACAGGTGAGGCAACACTCCTTTTTCAAACAGGGAGAAGGACTTCTAATCTGTACAGGAACAAAAGATTAAAACTATTGTTTTTTATAGGGTGGTATAAGTAAGAAGGATGGGAGAGAAATTTTTCTATTATTTGTTGAAATAAGAAAGGATGAAGTAGTAATTTTGGCCAGAGTCAGCAGACTCCAATAGGGAATTCTGTATCCACCCTAACACAGGCCTGCACAACACATCTCCACATCTTTTCTAAAAAGAAGCCAAGTGTAGTGGTGCAGGCCTTTAGTGCCAGAACCTCTGCGGCAAAAGCGGGTCAATCTTTGTGAGTTCAAAGACAGCCTAGTCTACATAGTAAGTGTCAGGCCAGCCAAGACTACACGTGAGATCCTGTCTTAAAAAGAAGAGGAGGAGAAAGATGAAGAAAAGACAGGGGGTGAGGAAATAAAACTCAGAATCTCAAGACAATACCTACGACATCCAAAATGCAACAGAAAATACTATATAAAAAGGCATGTGAATCTCAACTTTCATGAGAAAAGGAAATCCATGTCAACACTGAGATGACACAGATGCCAGAATTATCTGTCGGCAATTTCAAAGCATACATTATAAAAATGTTAGCAATCAAAAGCTATAAAAAAATGAAAAAAAAAATAGCCAGGCATGGTCTTACACACCATTAATCCCAGCTCTCAGAAGGCAGAGGCAGGCAGACCTCTGGGAGTTCAAGGTCAGCTTGGTCTACAGAGTTAGTTGTAGGACTAGAGCTACATAGTGAGACCCTGTCTCAAAGCAAAAAAAGAAAGAAAAGAAAAACCTTAGCAGAGGTAGAATATATTAAAAGAGCCAAATAGAAATTTTACAATTAAAAATAGAACAATGTAAAACTCAGGCCAGGCAGTGGTGGCACACACCTTTCTTTAATCCCAGCACTCAGGAGGCAGAGGCAGGTGGATCTCTGCGAGTTTGAGGTCAGCTTGGTCTATAGAGCAATTTCCAGGACAGTTAGGGCTACACAGAGAAACCCTGTCTCAAAAATAAAAAGTAAAAAAAAAAAAAAAGAAATGCAAAACTCATTAAATTGTAAACAGAAGAATAAATCACTGAACTTGCAATAGAAATGACCAAATCTGAATCAGAAAGGAAACTAAAAAAGAAACAACTATCATTAAATAAAATCCTGTCTTATGGAACAACAAATAAAAGAAATCACAATCGTATAGTTGGTGGTCCAAAAGAAAAGATGGGCTGGGGTAACAGCTTAGTTAACAAAGTACTTCCACACAAGAGGACTTGATTTCAATCCCAGAACACACGTGAGAAAGACAGGTGTGATGATGATGTCCCTCTAACCCCAGCGCTGAGGAGTCAGAGACTGGAGGTGCTGTGGGGCTTGCTGGCTAGCCAGCATAGGCTAATTGATGAGTTCTAGGCATAGTGAATGACCTCAAGAAATAAGGTGGTTGGCATCTGAGAAACAACACCTGAGACTGGCTTACACACACACACACACACACACACACACACACACACATCCACATAATTACAAAATAAAATCCTTTTTCTTAAAAAAAAAAAAACCTCTATAAAAACAAATCAAAATTCTGTAAACACAGAACCAAAATAGAATATTTTTCCTTTTGAGGCAGGTCTCACTATTTTGCCCAGGCTGGCCTCAAAGTCACACTCTTTTGACCTCAGTCTCCTGAGTAGCTGAGTATCTTGGCTACTTTTCTATTGCTATGATGAGGAGCATGACAAAAGCAACCTGAAGAGGAAAGGGTTTCTATCAGTTTTCACTTCCATATCACATTGAAGGAAGTCAGGGCAGAAACTCGAGGCACAAACCTGGAGGCAGGAGCTGAAGCAGAAGCCATGGAGGAATTCTGCTTATTGGTTTGCTCCTCATGGTTTGTTCAGCCTCTATTCTAGGATCACCTGCCCAGGGGTGGCAGTCCACAGTGGGATGGACTCTCCCACACCAATCACTATTCAAGAAAAGATTCGGCAGACTTGCCTATAAGACTCCTTCCTACCTTATGGAAGCATCTTCTTAATTGAGAATCCTTCTTCCCAAATGACTCCAGCTTGTGCCAAGTTGACATAAAATTCACCAGCATAGTGGGATTACAGTGGAATTCTTTTTTCTCTCATTTTGAGACACAGTCTAGCTATGTAGGCAAGGCTAGCCTTGAACACTGAGCCTCCTGGGTGCTACACTTACCAACATGAATCAACAAATCTGACTCCAAAGTGGAATTCTTAAAATGGTTCAAGGGTCTAGTCCCAAGGTAAAATGGTAAATGAGAAACTTGTTACATTTTATAAGTTTTCAAAGGATGTTTCAGAATTTTTGCACTAATTGCCCATATTAACAAAACCATTTGAATAAATTATGAGAGTAGAATACAATATAAATTTATATTCATTGCAGAGAATAAAGTAGATTGACATCAGTTTACTTTGTGTTCCAAATATTTCTTATCTAGGCTATAGTAAATCCACTTTAATGAATGAACAGGAAAGCGAATGAATGGCACACGCCTGTATATATGTTTAAAAACTGAATTTATTTTATGAACATGCATGAAAGTTGGAAAATAAAAAATGAGTTTAGTGTATTCAGATTTTGTGATTGCTTGGGTGAAACAATCAGCTGCTGGGAAAGCCATGAGAAAAGATGCAGTGATAATTATGATTTTGAAGCCAAGTCTATTTTGAATCCGCTATTGATGTGAGAATCCCCTCTGTATGCTGTGAATATGTTGTATTACCATTGGTTAATAAAGAAGCTACTTTGGGACTATTGCAGCGCAGAATAGAGCAAGGAGAGAATTCCAAGCAGAGACAGAGGAGAAAAGAAGGCGGAGTTCGGAAGACACCATGTAGCTGTCGAAGGAGACAGATGTTAGTCGGAACATTACCCATAAATCATGAGCCTCATGGTAATATATACAATAATGGAAATGCATTAAGATATAAGAGCTAGCAAACAATACACTTAAGTGATTGGCCAAGCAGTGTAGTAATTAATGTAGTTTCTGTGTGATTATTTCCAGCCTGGGTGGCTGGGAATCAACAAGCAGCCTCTACTTACAAGCTTGGGTTTAAGGATATTTATTATTCTTATATTCCATAGCAGTTTATCATGAAATTATTTTCCTTCTGTGAAAGGGGAACATGAGAAGCTTCCTTCATTTGATTCTACAAATGAGAAGAGTCTGGTTAACAAAGGAGATGATACCAAGGACGTAAAGAGAAGAAGAACACATAGAATCTAGAAAGCAGAGTTCAGACAGCTAAAATGCATGGAGAACGAGAAAGGTGACAAGGAGCAAAGTGAAAACAGATAACAGTGCCAATCCCAGAACTTTGTTGGAGAGAGGAAACCAAATCTTCAGCACAAGAGAAGTCAGGCAACTTTTGTAACAAACAACAGGCTGGCAGTTGTAGCCATAACAAACACCCACGGTTGTCACAAGCTTTAAATATGGTGGAGTGATTTGGTCTGACAGTGATACCTGTTGCATGGCACCACAGTGCTAGAAAAGAAATCCAGTGCATTGCCTTTTTCATCCTGGAGTACTAAGGCTGGGAATGCCTGAGAAGAATTTCCCAGAGACTTGACAGACAAGAGGAGGCTCACCCTATATATGGGTGGCATAAGTCCATGGGGGCAGGGATCCAAGATGGACAAAAAAGGGACAAGACCTAAGGAACATCCCTTTTTATCGCCATCTGTTTCTAACTGCCAACACAATGCAAGGTACTGATGAACTCAGGTTGTTAGGCTTGGCAGCAGGTACCTTTACTCACCACGCCATCTTGCAGGCCTTCTTTATCTTTGGCCTTGCTTCTTTTTTTGTCTTCCTCTGCCCCCTTATTTCATATTTATTTTTAACTTCATAATTTATTCTATATTACCACTTTTATTCATCTGAGAGGATAAATATTCAGAATAGATAATTAAAAATATTAAACACCAAAGTAACAAATAATGGGCAAATGAACTAAATAGATAGTTCTCAAAAGAACAAATGATCAGCAAATATATAAAAAAATGCTCAACAACTTTTTGAGATAAGGTCAGTCTCACTATACAGTTCTCACCCTGGCTTCCTTAGATCTCACTCTGTAGACCAGTTTGCCCTCAAACTCACAGATTTTCTTCCTCTGCCTCCCAAGTGCTGGGATTAAAGGTATGCAACACCATGCCCAGCCCTGTTCAACATTTTCTGATATCAAGGGAATGTATGTCATGATTGGGACAAACAGAATTCTTCATTTGCATGGGCTTCATTCACATAAGTGACTGTGACTTATACAAGTATGGAACTGTCCCATGATTGCTACAAGCATCTTCATCTACAACAGGGACTGTTGTGATGGCTATAAATGCAACCCTCCATTTTCATGAAAGACCCTGTCATGATTGGACAAACACAGATCTCATTTTGGATGACTACTACTATTGCTGCAAGTGTGTTCCCTCATTTGCATGGAAGGAAAGCAAGGCACTATGCCATGATCTGTGCAAATAAAAGCCTTCATTTGCATCAGGAACTGCTTTGATTAGTGCAAATGCTATGTCTCATTTGCTTGAGGGACTATGCTCTGATTGGTAAAAGCGCATGCCTTCATTTTTATGAGATGCTGCTATTATTGGGTCGAGCATGGTCCTTCACATGCATGTGGGTCTACTGCACTCAGTGCAGAACCTTTGCTCCAGCCACACCCATTTCTGACCAGATAAGCAAGCTGTTTGGTTCACTTCATGGTCATCTGGGAGATACCCTCTTATGCTGTGTTGCAGCATTAAGACAAAATTAAAAGACTTCATGGGACTAGAGAGATGGCTCAGTGGTTAAGAGCACTGGCTGCTCTTCCAGAGGACCCGGATTCAATTCCGAGCACCCACACGGTGGCTCACAGCTGTCTATAACTTTAGCTCTGACACCCTCACACAGACATACATGTAAGCAAAACACTAACACACATAAAATAAAATTATTTAAAAAATTAAAAGACTTCTGACAAATCTCCCTTTGACATTTACTATTAATATACTGGGCTGTGTTGGTCACACAAAGGAAGGAAGGCAGCAACAGCACTGAAGGTGGCAAAAAGCCACTGCCCTGCTAGCAGCAGTAAACACAGCAGAAGCAGAAACTACCTGGCAGATGAAGAGCTGAAGACCATGCCTAGAGTAGAAATAATGGGGAACTAAGCAACAGAGAAGATAAGAGCTATGGAGAGCTGTAAAACTTGAAGCTCCCAATGACTTGAAGACCCTGACACTCTAGGTCTAAGAGTTGTAACACTTGTTGCTGTAAGACCCAGGAGCCTAGCACCTGAAGCCTGTATAAAAGCTATAACATAAAAGTACCGGCTGCTGCTTGCTGCTGCTGCTGCTGCTTGCTACTGTCTGCTGCTGCTGCTGCTTGCTACTGTCTAATGCCACTAATTGCTGCTAGAATCAAATGATTACAACAGCTGCCATTTGCCAGGACCACTGGTATCAAAAGCCCTGTATCAATTTTCTGTTGCTGTGATAAAATGCCATAGCTAATAGCAACTTAAAGAAACAAAGGTTTATTTTAGCTAACAGTTCCAGAGGGAGACTCCGCAATAGGGAATGCATGGCATGACTACAGGAGTGGAGAGCAGGGAGACCACATATTCTTCCACGCACACAAAGCAGTAAGTAAGATGCAGCTATAAGCCTTCAAAGTCTGTGCCCAGTAATACTTCCCCCAGGAAGGCTCTACCTCCTAAAGGTTCCATAACCTCCCCAAACAGTACCATCTACTGTTCAAAATACGTGAGTTACTACTGAAGGATAGTTCTTTAAATTATTTTAAATCGATACTTTGGTTATTTAATACAATCTATTTTGATCATTAGAAGATTCTTCTTACAGTGAACAAATCCACCTCTTTCACTCCATGCTAGGATTTTGTCTGACCTGAGATTTCACAAGTCTGTGCAATGCCGTCAAAATTGCTGTGAGTTCATACATGCAACTGCTCTGCTGTATTTGGAAAAGGTTGTTTCCTTGTGGTCATTAACTGTCTCTGACTCCTACAATCTTCCCACAGCCTCTTCCATGAAGTTCCCTGGGTACTAGAGGGAGAAGTATGTTATAGATGTCACTTTAGAGCTGAACGCCCTGCAGTCTTTTGCTCTCTGCAAGTTGACCAGTTTGTGGTCTCTACTGTATTAATTACTCTCTTCTGTAAGAAGAATATTCTTTAATGAAGGTTGATAGGAGTTGCTTTAATACTATGGCCTTTTAACAGACTAACGGTAGCTGGTTCTCCCCTAGAGCCTATGGCCTATCTAGAAACAAGTTCTTGGCCCTAATAATGGTGCCAAATATGGGTCCCATCTCATGGCCTGCGCCTGAAACCCAATCAGAGAGTGATCGGAAACTCCCATACCACTATTGTACCAGTAGGCATCTCTCACTAGCATAGTCATCATTGTCCATAGGGCTTGCAGCTATAGGAGACTGATGATGACGTTTCTCCTGCAGCAGCACACATAGCACCTTCCAGTGCTATGAAGCTGTCTAGGAGGGATGAAGCTTCCTGCTCAGCTTGATTTTTCCATATTTTATCACTCAGGTATGTGGTTTCTTTACTAATATTCTTTAAAACTATATAGTAAAGACTTTTTTGCATGTGTTTTGCTTGCATATATGAGCCCGGTGCCCAGGGAGGACATAAGAGGGTGTTACACAACCTGGAAGTGGAGTTACAAATGGTTGTGAGCCACCAAGTTAATACTTAGGACTGAACCTGGGTCCTCTACAAGAACAGCAGGTGATCTTAATCACTGAGCCATCCATCTCTCCAGCCCCATCAATAGGGTATTATGACCAAATTATGGAGTGTTTGCATAAAATGTGTGGAGCAGCAATAGCCTATAATGTGTGAAAATCTATGGGACCCCTCTGGCACACAACTCAAAAGGAAGTAACCCAATTCCTAATCCTGGGGTTGTTATCTGCTAGCATGTGGTGTCTAGCTGGGATACTGTGAAGGACATTTTCTATTCAAACCACCACAGCCTAAGTGATTATAACCATACATCCTTAGTTCTAAAACATCAAGCAATAGACCTCTAGCTCTCGGGGGTGATCAAACACCATGACCAAAACAACTTGGGGAGAAAAGGGTTTATTTGGCTTACACTTCCACATCACTGTTCATCACTGAAGAAAGTCAGAACAGGAAGTCAATCAGGGTAGGAACCTCAGGGCAGGAGCTGATGCAGAGGCCATGGAGGGAAGCTGCTTACTGACTTGCTCCTCATGGCTTTCTCAGTCTGCTTTCTTATAGAACCCAGGACCACCAGCCCAGGGCTGGTCCCACCCACAACAGGCTGACCCCTCCCCTATCAATCACTAATTAAGAGAACACCCGACAGCCGGGTCTCAATTGAAGTTCCTCCTTTCAAATGACTCTAGTTTATGTCAGTCGACATAAAACTAGCCAGCACACTAAGGAAGACTAAGTATGGAAAGGAATGTAGAGGAAATACAGAGGCCCCAGAGCAAAGGCAGCTCCTCTAGAAGCTTGAGTCTCACACAGTCTGTAGCATACCTAACCTAATACACAGACTCTGAGGCCGGACTGCCTGGGCTTGAGTTTTAGCCTACCACTGACTGGAGAGCCTTTGTCAATCTACCTAAGGTCTTTGTGAACCTCATCTCTTAACAGTAAGAATGATTCCTTTCTTGGTCAGGTTGCAATAAGGATTAAATGAGTTAATATGAATAAATTACTTAAATAAGCCCAGTGAATTCTATATGTACTTTTAAAAAGAAAAAAATCTATAATGAATAAAAATTTATTTAGTAATTATCTGTAATCACACAAGAAAAGGGGATGTGTTTGGTTGCTAAGATCTAGGAGGTAGTTACCGTAGATATGCTAGAACCTTGACAAGCCATTGTTAAAACATTGCCTACCCTTTAAGTGGACAGCTGGGCTGTGTTAATCTATCCAGAAGGCTAAAACGCTCAACGAATCTTTCTAAAACTCAACACAGCTAACATTTTCAGCCCCAAACTCATCTTGTTATCAGATAAATAACTTACCATCTCACGGTAAGCCAAATACATAGATATTTTCACTTTATGGGGACTTACAGGCTTACCTTTAGGTGAATCCACTACAGACTATCTAGCAGAGGCACTGGACATAACAGTATCCATAATCGTCTGATAGCTCAGGTCTCTCACACACAGCCTGTTGGATTCAATACTCTGAAAGCAGACTGCCTACATTTGAATTGTGGCCATCCCTAATACAGAGTCTGTGTATTAGGTTAGGTATTACCCTTCTTACCTCTGAAAGGAAGGACTTGTATGGTGCCAGTTGGACATACAGTGACTAAGATCAAAGCCAAGAAGCTCTATAACTACTTAAGATGTATGAATAACATCTAGATTGTTTTATTACACAAAAGTAGAGGGGATACTAATGAGAAAGGTGAGGGGAAGAGATGGAAGGGTCATGGTGGGTGAGTATAATCAAAGTATGTTATTTACATATTCTAACATATACTGATGAAATTCACTATTTTGTACAATTAATATACACTAATAAATGTACTAAAAAAAAGAAACTGACATGAAGATATTTCCAACCTTGTCTCAAAGGGACATAACCATCATAGAATCAAGACAGCTGGGCTCTTTCCTTTCAGGCTCTAGGTCTTATTAGCTTCACAAGCCAAACTAGAGTAAGGCTGGTTTTGATCACAGGCCATATATATGGGTTTCGGTTCTATCTGATGCAAGGCATTCTCCAGTAGATCTTTAGGGAAGCCAATTTTCTAAACAGTGAGCTGTGCTCTAAGGTAAGCTACAAAATGTGAGTCTCTGAAAATAACAATGCTCCCAAACAGGGGATAGATGACTGCATGACTGTGCAGAACAATGCTAATCACCCATTAGTACCTGGCATACAAACGGCCGGGCAAGGCCTGTATAGGTACAAAATGACATCTTTCCGTAACCCCACTGGTTCTTCCTGCAATGCTGGGCATCGACAAAATGAACTATTAGAGAAATGTAAGTCAAACTCATAATGAGATCTCATTTCGTGCCTGCTAGAATAGCTACAAACACCAAGGTAGCAATCAGCTTTTGCACATGTGGCGGAAATAGAACTCTCTAGCATTTCCTGGTGTCAGTGTGAAATGTTATGGCCACCTTGCAAAACAATCCAGCAGTTTCTCTGAATGCTTCAACACAGATGCAGTGTATAACACAGAAATTACTCCTAGGAATATGCCCAAAAGAAATGAACACATACCCATACATTTACACTCACGTGCGTGCGTTTATTGCAGTGTTACCTACAAGCTGATAAGTAGCAACAATCCAAATGTCCATCAGCAGATGAGTGAATGCCTAAAATGTGACAGACCTGCAATTTTTCAGCCATAAAAAGAAATGAATCCAGGACAGGCTCCAAAGCCACAGAGAAACCCTGTCTCGAAAAACCAAAAAAAAAAAAAAAAAAAAAAAAAAGAAATGAAGCCAGGGGCTGTGGTGCATGCCTTTAATCCAAACATAGGCATAGGCAGGCTGATCTCTGTGAGTTCAAGGCTATCCTGATCTATGTAGCAAGTTCCAGGTCAACCAGAGATACGAAGTGAGACCTATCTCAAAAACTTTAAGTATTCATACATGCTACAACATGGAACCATGAAGCAGCTACTTAAATTAACTTTTACTTAGGCAATCACTTCTTAATCAGCCTGCATGCTAAACTCACTTGAGAAACATATTTAACTGCCCTGGAATCTTTGACAGTGAGGTACCTGGATTGCTGTTTAATATCTATTAGTCTTCTCTAGGTGATGTCTGAGACCCCTTACAGATCCTAAGAACTGGATGAAATCTATGAAAAATGGGTTACCAACACCTCTACCTTTGAAGCTAAGGCAATAACAGAGCCAAGCCCAATAGAGAAGCTGCTTACAACAGGTCTTCCAATGGTTCTTTAAACTAAGCCGGTTTTTCTCCAATGCATCACCACACCTTTGCCCAAGACTGAATGAAGACATTCCTAGTAGTAACAAGCCATAGCTAAAGGGACAGGGTCCATCTGATTGCATCTGTGTGTTCAGTTGCTTTAGTGACAAGTCACTGTATTTTGTAGGAAATATTACCACGACGTTCTCATTGGAGCTTAGGATAGCCAGTCTCTCCTCCATGGCATTTACAAGTTAGGCTGGGTTAGATGATGCAATGGAATTCTAACAGTCACAGACTTTCTGTTTACCAGACAGACAAACTGACCTAATTCACAATTGATGTGATTTGTCATTTATTTTTGTCCTTTAATATTTAAGATTCAAGCTGAATCATGTTCCGACTTCTGAGTGCCTGCTGGTCTCGACAAAAGGCCACAGAACCAAAGCAAAGGTAACTTTACAGCTACTTTTCTACACCCAATTTGGAATTACTTCCCACGTATCTGCCTAAAGTTTCACAAGGGACAAATGACCATGACTTATTTAACTAGACAGCAAGTGCAGGACTTGGAACAGAGCTGAGAGAGGATGACCATTCTATAAACAGAAGGTTCCAGGGAGGGAAAGCATCTCTGGAGGATTTGGGAGGGGTGGCCACACCACTCCAGCCACTGTGGTAGGGCTTCTTATGATACACTGAGAAACACTTCAAAACAAATAGAATTCTTCAGGGTAAGCATCAAGAGGTTTGTGGCTTTGACTAATTTTTCTTGTCCTCTTCCAGGAATGTGACTATCATTGTCATTGGCTTGGACAACTCAGGCAAAAGTCATCTTGTGGAGGCCCTTCAAAGATGTAAGAACTAAGAGCATTAGTTTCTGGTGTGGGTCTGCCAGAAATATTCATTCCACTTTAGCCTTACTTCCTGACCCTCAGTTTCTCTCTTGTAAAAATAAATAACTCCGTCTCCTCATTAGGTGTTAACAGGCTATTTCCAGAGTGCCTGTCACCTGCTCCCTTTATAAGATGCCCTCATCGGAAGTCCTCATGTGATGTCAGTATGAATGAGCTTTAGCTACACAAAACATTGTCAACAATTTTGAAGCACAGTGTATGTGAAATGCTGTCTAGTTTCGGAGCTGAATTCCTGTGTAATTTGGTCTAGATAAGAGACAAGTGATGACGAAATGTAATAACACAAAACTCCGCGACAGCTGCTGTTGAAAGTTAGAGCTCAAGACTTGGTGTCCGTTCAAGTGTAGCAATTCGCGAGGGCACTCACATAGCATTGCAGGAAGCTGCTGTACTCGTGAAGCCCAAGCTACCTCTACCTGCTAATCAATCAGAGTCTGGCCCATCATCAAGGTTTACTGACTCAGTATAGGAGTGTGTTGACGTGGCTGGGTTTGATATAACCTGGCAACCCTCCGCAGAGTATAGGAAATGGTTATCCTGACACCTGTGCCCACGGACTACTTGGCGTTTCTTCAGTTCCCTTCAAAGCCAGTAAACTCTGGCTGACTTGTTTACGTCTGTTCCTTCCTCTAACTATCAGAGAGGTGCATAGATCTAATCCTGACACACCCCTGCTCAGGGTTGTTCCACGTTGCCCCATTGCAGAACACAAGGTCCTGTTTGTGCTTCTGACTCCTCCTCCGGCTTCATTTCCCACGTTCTTCACAAAGAGTCCTCTGACACAACCAAAGCAAAAGCTCTGTTTTCCTCGGCCACACCACTGGGCTTCCCATGGCTCCACTCCTGCAAGTACGCTCCTCTGTCACCTTCTTAAGCAAGCCCCTCCACTCACGACCTGGCCACAGGAAAGCCCTCCTTTGCCCCCTGCACCCACCCCTTGTTCACACCCTCGAGCATGTGCTTATCCCAGGTCTTTGCAGAATTCCAAGCCACCACTAACTCGGGGGCCCCATGAGGAGAAGAAATGGGTCTTTTCCTCACTGAGTCTCTGCTGTCAGCATCTTCAACAATTACTCCTGGAATGAACGGTCTCCACCATTCCCCTGAGACTACACATTGCCTTTTCAGAGCTTCTTTCTCCCTCAGCCCCAAGAACCTCCAAGTGCATTTTGAGCAACACTTCAGTCTAACATGGCCACCCTTATTTGCAGCACGCTTGACTCCTTGTATCTCCCAATACTGATAGGCAAAAATGATCAAAAGTAAAGAGTGGCAGGAAAGTCAAAGAACCAGGCAAGACAAGTCACAAGTTTACTGACAAGATTGGGGATAGTTTACTAGAGTTCCAGTTGCCTCGGCCCCAGACTCCTATTCAGTCCGGGTGGGGCCTGGGAACCCACAATGTGAGAACTCTCCAGGTGTTTCCAGCTGTGGGAAGCACTCCTCTGAAATGAACCACAAGCTATTCATCTGAGACAAGTGTCTGTGTTCCATTCTGATTCTTGGAGCACAGTGGATGGAGTTTGTTACTGCATAACTTGTTTTGTGCTCAGTGAATACCTTGGGACTGGCTCATGAATGTATTGATTTATGGTAGTGACTTCATTCACAGAAACATTCTAATAGGCACTGATATCATCACATTCTGAAGAATGTCTCAGGGCAGCTCCATTCATGCAGGGCCACTTAAAGTCAATCTAGTAGATTTCTCTGTATCCAAAATTGAATAGCTCACTTCTCCTGTTCCTGTGTTTTTCAAAGGTGAATGCCACAAACAGATAATTGTCTAGGAAAGGAATTCCAGCCTACATATAGTAGCCTATATGGACATTTAAAGACACCAGCTACAAACCAGTTTGGCATACCTGCCATCACTACTGATGACACCGTTCACTTGTTTTGCATGGCATGGTCACATGGGATAAGAAACTCAAGGATGAGCACAGATAGGCGCCCTAAATAAGAATGTTGTTGGTTGTATTTACTCTTTTTACTCTTTGGCTCTTTGGGGGACCCACCATCCAGCTCCTAAACAAATCACACAGACGCTTATTCTTACTTATGAATGCCCAGCCTTAGCTTGGCTTATTTCTAGCCAGCTTTTCTTAAATTATCCCATCTACCTTTTGCTTCTGGGCTTGTACCTTTCTCTATTTCTGTACATCTTTTCTTTCCTTCTTACTCATTATCTGGCTGTTTGGCTGACCCCTTATTTCCCTCACTCCTCCCTTTCTCTTCCCAGCTTTCTCCTTCTCCTTATTCTCTCTACCTGCCCAGCCCCGCCTATTCTTTCTCTGCCCAGCTATCAGAGGTTCAACTCTTCGTTAGACCACTCAGTTGTTTTAGACAGGCAAAGTAACACAGTTTCACAAAGTCACACAAATGCAACAAAAAAGAATGCATCACAACTTTGCACCATTACAACAAATGTTCCACCACATAAACAATTGTAACACATCTTAAAATAATAATATTCCACAATGTAAGAATATTGAGATCTGTGAATATATGGCAAATCTGACATACATTCATTCGAATCACCTGGATGCTTTTTAAAAAATTATTTATTTTATATGTATGACTGTTTTCCCTGCATGTATGTATGTGTACCCACAGAGGCCAGAAGAGGGGATTAGATACCCCGGAACTGAAACTACAGGCAGGTTTGAGCTACCAAATCCATCTAGAAGAACAGAAAGTACTCTTTAACTGCTGAACCATTTCTCCAGGCCCAATCTGTGTGCTTTCAAAACAGCATAATGCATGAGTACCACCCCTATGTAATCCAAATTTCAGAGAATGAGGACTAGCACCACAGGTTTTTAAAAGCCTGGGAAGGCAAAGTTAGAGAACAATGAGGTGGTGATCAAAGTCACCTGGGAAGCCTAGAGGCCACTTAACCCAGCATCAGGAAGCTCCCATATTTCAGTTTAGTGAGGGCCCATGCTCCTCATTCTCATCAGGTGATGCTGAGACACAACCACACCCAGGTTCCTTCACTCTCAGGAGCAGTGCCTCACAAGCTTTAAAGTGCAGAAGAATCACATCATAACCATGCTAACCAGAGCCACTTTGTCACAGAAAGTACAGATGCTTCATCCCAAGCTAAGAGATCCTGAGATCTGGAGTCATCTGGTGCAGGGTTGGGGTACATCCATAAAACTCTGAAGCACACTCCCAAACCATACTTCATGAAACACTCAGCCAAGAATAGACAGATGTATGAGAGTTGGGACTTGCCCTCAGGGTATTTATAAATGAAGAAAAAGTCAGATAAATTCAAATTTACAAGGAACCACTTCTTGTAGTATTTAGCACCTAGTGTCACCAGCAACTGACCAAATTATTGCAGAAATTAGTTTTGAGTAAAAAGAAGAAAAAGAAACAAACCCAGAGGAATGGCTATATTCTGTCACAAAAAATACCAAGGCTTTCTGAGCCACAGAAAACAAGATTTTAAATTTATCTTTTGGAGTCTTCACCTATTTGCCTCTTCTTCTTACTTTCTTTTTTTTCTTTTTTTTCTTTTTTTTTTTTTTTTTTTTTTTTTTTTTGGTTTTTCGAGACAGGGTTTCTCTGTGGTTTTGGAGCCTGTCCTGGAACTAGCTCTTGTAGACCAGGCTGGTCTCAAACTCACAGAGATCCGCCTGCCTCTGCCTCCCGAGTGCTGGGATGAAAGGCGTGCGCCACCACAGCCCGGCTTCTTCTTACTTTCTTTATTCTCTGAAGTTATAATATAATCACATCATTTCCCCTCATTTTCCTCCCTCCAAATCCTGCCATATACCCTTCTCTGCTCTTTCAAATACATGGCCTTTTTTCATTAATTGTTATTATATACACGTGTGTGTATGTATATATCATACGTATATATTCCTAAATACATAAATTCAACCTGCTCAGTCTGTATAGTGCTACTTACATGTATATGTCTTCAAGTAGTGTAATTTCCATAGCAAGTATCATATCAAAGTTGTGACTGAAACGTATGTGCACTCTGAAAATCATAATTAAAAAGCTATAACATGAAAACAGAAAAAATGTTATAAAACCACATTAAAGTATAGTTGGCATATTATATACACATATATGTCTATTCATAAGTGTATATAAACAAGCATTTCCAAAAATCTGAAAAAATTAGTCACTTAGTCTAAGGATTTAGTTTGGCTGTCCTATGGAAAATGTCACAGACATATCTCCTACTACAAATAAGAAATTACTGATTCTAGTATGAGTAATCCTAGTGTCAAAAATCTATGAAATTATTAACTATTAATGTGAGCAGAAACTTAGACCATAACTATCAGTTCAACAAACTGCAAAGCATAGAAAGACCATCGTTATAAAATGCATTTCTTTTAGCGGCTGAACGAAGTATCTAGTTCCTTACAGGATATTATGTTCTGGACAAAGCTTTTCCATGGGAAATGTGCCCAAATCTGGCAGGGTTTCTTGGAAGAGACACACAAGAGACACTTCATGTTCTCATTCATAATAATAGACAGTGTAAGCTCTCACTGAATCCCTACTCTAAGGCAATGGGCAAGCACAAAAATAGGTCAATGACTACTTCAGCGAAGTGCTGAAAAGAACTGCTGAGAAGTTGGCAGGCCAGAGAAGGCTCCCTGAAGAATGTGGTGGCTGGGCCTGAAAGAAACTGTAAAAGAGAAACAACTAGGTCTGAAGAGATGGCTCAGGGGTTAAGAGCACTGGTTGCTGTTCCAGAGGACCTGGGTTTAACTCCCAGCACCCACGTGGTGGCTCACAACTGTCTGTAACGCTAGTTAGGAAATCCAATGCGCTCATACAGACATACACATGGGAAATACAAAGAGAAAGAGCTAGCATTCATTCATTAGACATCTATTGAGTTTCTGTGTGCCAGAATCTGCGCTTCATGAATACAATGGATATAATGGATAAAATTAAGAGTTCACCTTCCTTTGGCAGTTTAGAACTCAGCTAAGTAGACAACAGAATTTATAACTCTAATATGTGTTGTAGTAATGCTAAACACAGGGGTGGAAGCATTTTACAAGGCTGATGCGAGGGAAATTTCCTATAATAAAAATGATCTAAATGAATAGTTTATAAAAATGGGCATGAACCAACCACAGGATGGTAGAGAGAATGGCAGTTTGTGAAGGCCCAGGAAAAGAGAGACATGGAGGGTGAGGAGACTTGGATAGGAACCAGGTCCACTGTGACCACCATTCAATTTATTCACTGACGTAGTACAGCCAGGAAGGGGGACACAGGAAAAGTGATTTAGAAAGATGCATTTTGCTGGGCGTGGTGGCGCACGCCTCTAATTCAGCCCTCTAGAAGGCAGAGACAGGTGGGTATCTGTGAGTTAACTCTGTAGTAATATGAGTGGCGGGCTGCGTTCCTGGCGCCTGGCCACCCGCACGACTTTACCTGAATTAACTCTGTTGTAATAAGAGCGGCGGGGGCTGCGTCCCCGGCACCTGGCTGCCCGCATGGCTTTACCCAAAATAATTACACGGAAACTGTATTCTTTTAATCACTGCCTGGCCCATTAGTTCCAGCCTCTTATTGGCTAGCTCTTACATATTGATCTAACCCATTTCTAATATTCTGTGTAGCACCACAAGCTGGCTTACCAGAAAAGATCTTAACCTGCATCTGTCTGGAGTGGGAGAATCATGGTGACTCACTGACTTGGCTTCTTTCTCCCAGCATTCTGTTCTGTTTACTCTACCCATCTAAGGGTTGGCCTATCAAATGGGCCTAGGCAGTTTCTTTATTAATTAACCAATGAAAGCAACAGATTAGAAAGAAATCACTCCCACATCATTAGAGGCCAGCCTGGTCTACAGAGTGAGTTCCAGGTTAATCAGGGCTACATAGTGAGACTCTGTCTAAAAGAAAACCAACCAACAAAGCAATAGCAGCAGCAACAACCAAGAACTAGAACAATGCATCCATGAATCTGAGCGGGGTGGCAGGCCGCTTCAGTAAGGTTTCTGGGGGCAGGCTCGCAGGAGGATGAACAATCTTATCTAACTACATTTTGCACACTATGGTCGCTTCTCCCTTCTTTCTGTTTGTAGTAATTCCTAGCAAGATGCACAGCAATACGAAGCCAACACAGATTAGACTTCTACTAGATGATTATCAAGTATCTCTCTATGACCTCAATGGAGACCAAAAAGGCCGAGAGAAATGGCCGAGCTACTATGCTGAGGCACACGGGCTTGTTTTCGTCCTCGATTCTAGTGACATAGCACGCATACAGGAAGTGAAGATCATCTTAACACGCCTGATGTTTGATAAAAGGGTAGCAGGGAAGCCCATCTTAATGTAAGTTTCTGTCTTTGTGGTCTACTTCCCTTTGCCAATTTGTGCCTTGGGAAAGGTATAAAGGTTAAGGGCGGGGCGCTCCTTTGGTCACAGGGAGCTAGACCCCTTTAGGCCCAATGAGGCAGAAAGGCCTACTTCACTGGTCAGTGTTTTCAAGAGCCACTTTCTACTCCCCACTGCCATGTGAGAAACTACAGCTAAATATACAAACGAACCCTGTCTCTTCATCAAAGAGAAATACCATCGAGATCTCCCATCCCCAAGCCTGACTCTTGCTGAAGACTCTTCCTGGATTTGCTCTTTTCTGGTTTGAGTCTCTGGTCCCGAAACTTGATGATGGCAATGAGCAACCCCCGCCCCTTTTTTTGTATAATGTAAGTTCCTACGCCTTCCTCCCTCAGTTGGTGGCTCAAGACTTATGTAACTGGCACTCGTTTCAGAGGGAGACCTCCAGTAGCCTGTCACGCCTCACCCCTTCCAACTCCCTTTTTGCCAGTCTCATCCCTCATTAGCAACCCAACTGGAGTATGAAGCGTTTCAGAGATGCAAAACTCCACACCTGTTCATATCCCAATTAGCAACCGTAATTAAAGTTCCAGGCATGATACAGAGGAAGTGGGAAATAAGCTCTGGGGATTATCTTGGATTCAAATAATTTGCACTATTTTTTTCTTCCACTGAAAGCTGGCTAGAAGCTGTCTAGCCAATCTCACTGGGTATGTATTTAGGCCCAATTCCTGAACATGTGGCAGTTCCCCTACCCCTTTTCTTGTTTTTTGTGTTTTGTTTTCTGTTGTTTTTGAGATACTGCTGTGTAGACCAGGCTGGCCTGAACTCAGAGATTCGCTTGCCTCTGGCTCCCAAGTGCCAGGACTAAAGGTGTGCCACCATGCAGGGCTTTTCCCTTTCCTTTGACTTCACCTTGGTTCCACTCTTCTCATCTTTTCTGCCCTTTCATATGCCCTGCTCTAGCCTGGCAAACAAACAAGACAAGAAGGAAGCCCTCTTGCCTTGCGATATCATCGAATATCTACTTCTGGAAAGGCTAGTGAATGAGACTAAGTCCATGTGCCGTGTGGTGAGTGCCAGCATTTGCTTCTCTTCCTCTAGCCCTGGCTAATATAACCAGGGCCCTGTCTGTCATCAGTCCCAAATGTTGGCTTGGGGGCAAAGTTCCTTTCCCTGACAGGCAACATCTGTTGTGATTATTTCTAACTTGATAATGACAACACATATTACACTTTGCCTTCAAAGCAGTTCCGTAAGATTTTAATATCCCCATTTTATACGTGAGAAAGCTAAATGACCTGAGGGTCTCAGTGACTTGCTTGAGGTCATACAATGAAGGCACTATAGCCATTGTATTATAGGGCCTCAGCTTTTATGCTCTTCACCTACTCTCTCAGATGTGAATGCTGAGTGTTTCCCTGGAAGCTGAGAACCTATTTAGGCACAGCACACCTACCACTGACATTTAGATGACAGTGATCAGGCCTTTAGACCCTAAAAGTCCAGGGATCCAGATCTGAGACCTTCTTTTCTCTTATTTACAGGAGCCATGTTCAACTATGAAAAACCTCCCAAAGAGGAACCAACAGCCAATAATTATAGGGCTGCGCTGGCTGTTAGCTGCTATTGGGGATCAATACGATGAGCTGTGTACTCGACAACAAACATCTGGTAAGAGCATCTCAACCTCCAAGAACATCAGAGGCTGTGGAGAGAGATGCTCATCGGACAGGTACTGAGATGCTTTCTTTTGGTTTACTGACCATACAAGTGGAAGCCAATCTTCAACATGACCCATGAGTTCTGAGAGGTACTTGAATTCTGGGCAGCAAGCCCTGGAGAATCTGATGGTCCAAGTGGAGCTATGGCAGTGCCCATCAACATTGCTGGGTACACTACCTGCCCTGGAACAGCTTCAGCAGTCACTTTAGTGGCATGAGTGGCATAGAGGTTTTTTTTTTTTTTTTTAAAAAAAAAAAAAAAAAGATAAGGCCAACCTATCAGCATTAGGGCATTAGGGCTTCTCCAAAAGAGGACATCTGTTCCCTGAGTTGCCATGTGGAAGACAAGAGGGAACATGTGCCCCTTAAGGAGCCTGCTGACAACATTACACAGCTGCTCTGAATTCTCAGCCTCCAGTTCTCTGATCTGCCTAACCACGGAACGATAGAAAGAACAGGAGTGTTGAAAAGATACCTAGCGGAGGTAGGACTGTAAGGCCAAAATGTCCTTTTGCTCTCTTGTCATTTTCACTGCCCAAAGGCATAGGGAAAGGATAGGACGGCAGCTGCATTGGCTAAAGAGCTTGAAGGTAGGGACAGTTCAGTGTAGAGCATTTCCCACATACATGGAGGGTCTAAATGCAGGCCCCAGCACCAAACACAAGAGGAAAAGTCTTGAAATATGTATCTTTCTTCTACTGACTTGTTCTTTCAAACTTAGCATAGCTAACAGAGGGGGAATGCTCAAAGACAACAGACAGCGCGTTCAAAAAAGACAACACCTGGAACATAGACAGCATGTTGAACAAAGACACTTTGAGAAAAGGCAGCATTTTGAATCAAGACAACATTTAATACAGCGCTCACTGGATGCTAGGCCCCTAAAGCCAATCCTACAGGTAAATGGCTTTTTGAAATGCTATGGCCCATGGTCTGTAATTGAACTCTTGAGGACTACTTGACGATTTCCCTCTTCTTCTTGGCATACAGAAAGATGGTCTGCGAATGAGGCCCAAAAAGAATATGTCAGTAACATTTGCTTTGGACGTAATCATGGAGGAAGGTGAATGTTCTCGGAAGATTGGAACTCAGAGTATCGCCAAACCTTGCAACAGCCAATGTTATGAGACACAGACTGCAGCTCCATCTATTGACAAAAATCTTTTCAAAGGTAATCTTGAATCGTTGGCTATAAAAGTTATATAGGCCATCCTTTATATTTTCTACAATAGCATTCCTATTTTGAGAATGAAACTCACTTTTCACACTATGGTGTGTTATAGAGAGAAGTATGGGACAAAGTTTTAAGACCATCTTCTGATAGGCCAGCATGGTACCCCAGCATTAGTTGACACAAGATCTTTAGATGGCTATAGCAATAACTTAAAGGTTATGTGTGCCAATAGTGGAAGCGCAAATTGGCGTAACCTTTATGTAGGGTATATTACCTGTCTCTCTCTCTCTCTCTCTCTCTCTCTCTCTCTCTCTCTCTCTCTCTCTCTCCCTCCTTTTCTCAATATTATTAAGAACTTTTAAAATGGGGTGAGAGAGATAGCCCAGTGGTTAAGATCACTTGTTCCTCTTGCAGCTCTGGCCCCTGGCAAACTTATGGTGGCTCACAGTCATCTGTACCTCCAGTCCCAGGAAATCCCGTGCTCTCTTCTGACCTTCACAGGCATAAATGTGATGCACAGATATACATGCAGGCCAAAGACTCACACACATTAAAATAAAAATAAAATATTTTGAAAAAGAACTTAAACTATGGTAACCATTTAAACTACTAGTCTCATTTCTTAGCTGTCTACAAAGCTAATTACAGAAGTACACAAAAAGTATACTAAATAATATTCCAATTATATCATCCAGTACAAGAGTTAAATGTTGGAAACAATGTAAATACCCAATGACAGGGATAGCTAACTAAATTAAGATGCATCCACACTATGGAGACGAACATTGCTACTGATGGGTCACTGGGGAGATGACTCAGTGTTTCCTGTGCCTTCCATGCCAGCAAGAAGAACTGAGTTTGAATCTCCTGCACCCATAAGAAAGCTGGGCTTGTAGGTATACACCTGTAATCCTAGCCTGGGGTGGGCAGTAGGGAAAGGAGCATCTGGAGCTCATTGGCTACCCACCTAGCCAATCAGTGAGATCTAAGTTCCGTGAGAGACTCTGTCTCCAAAAGAAAGAGAACCCTGAAGAGTCAAGCCCTGGCCTCCTCATACACATGAACACAAACACACATATGCATACACTATACACAAAACATTTAAATGCTAGCGATGATCTCCATTTCCTAACATGGAAAACCTTCCAGCACTTGACATATATTGACTGTCAACTGACAATTATCATGTCACCTCAGGCTGAACTGCTGGTTATACATTATTCAGGGACGTTCACTTGGCCGAAGCCACTAAGGAGAAAATGGGTACAGTTCTGGGGATAAGGGGTGAGGATGAAAGCTCGGTAGAAGGAATCTAGTAGGAAATAGTGTGTGTCTTTCTAGAGGTCAGCAACTACCCTGAAATCTTTATCCAAAACTCATTTTCATTTCTATAACCTTAGCTCGTAGGCCAAAAAAGAGAATAGATACCTGGGACACTGAAGAAATGTTACTGGAAGATCCCCGTGGCGAAGCCTTCCGTTCCTGCAGTTAGTATTCCTTAATAAAGTGACAAAGAATGTCGGAGGCTGGGGTGGAGGGTGGGTGTCCCATAGGGTGCCTTGGAAACTGGCCAGCACCCTCCTACTCCAAGTAGTGTGGGAAAGAATAGAAACCTTATACTTGGCTTTACTTGCAAAACTAGCTGTTTTCTTCTCCTGATTAGACTTAACAGACTACTAAAGAGGAAACAGAGGGATAGCAAAAGAATCATTCCCCCTATCACCTTTCAGTAAATGGGCACCCTTCCAGAACCAGCAGGAACACGCGTCTTTGACTTTTATTCGATAATGCCTCTACAGCCCACCTACAAGTTCACCTATCCTAAGATCACGTCCTTGAGAACCATTGTTTTTCCACACCAGTGCGGTAGCCAGCGAATTCATCCTATACTCATCGGGAGGCTCAGGAAGTTATGTGTCGTCCACCTCACCAAAGAAGAGCAGAGCCATGTACTAAGATATTCCTGACAAAGCTTACAGATAAGATGTTGTGAACAACTGAAATTGAGCCTTAGAAGAACAGGGTTACTTTAGAATCACACATTTTCCTTTAAGGTTCTCAGGTATAAAGGGACTGGCAAAATAAATAAGAATGGTGCTCTAATCAACCGGGGTTTTTTGGTTTTTTGTTTGTTTGTTTTTGTCACATATCCAAAACCAGGTCTGTTTTAAATACCTAGCTACTGTCTGGGAAGCCACATTGCTTTGCTAGCCTTTCAGGAACAGCAACTGCTGCCTCTTAACATGCCTGTGGATCCCCACTCCACTCCCAGTGTGGTAAGATTGGGATGGTACTGAAGATTGTTATCACCTTCATCATGGGCCCCATTTATCAGGTGCTTTCCAGATACCTGGTACAGTGCTAAGTCCTTCTAATCTATTGTCATATTGGCAAACTTCCTGGGCAGGTATTATACCTGGCATCACTTCCCAAATGAGGGTACTGTACACAGCAGAGCAAGGAATGGAATCCAAATTTGCCAAGCTAAAGCTACCTTGGGGCTAAAAAGATCCATACATGCTTCTCTCCAACTCCCTCTAGAAAGACAAAGCTATAGCCAGGAAATTATGCTGAAGTGCATCCATGCCTATGTGAGGAGAATTCTGTTAACAGCCATAAGTGCACCAGCAGCGCTAGCAGGCATAGTTGATGGAGCACTTCCGCTTTGTCAGCTGCTAGGCTAACTGCTTTACATATATTACTGCCTTTCATCTTCATCTCACACAGGCAGAAACTGATACTCAGAGAGCTTAGATAATTTGTCCCTGGGCACCCACTAGGCGGTAGCAAAACCAGTTTTGGTTGGTTTTTTTGTTGTTGTTGTTGTTTGTTTGTTTTTCCTTTCTTATTGCTATACATTTTCCCACTCCCCCTTCCCTCTTCCCCTCTTCCCTTCCACCTTCCCTCCTACCCATTATGGTCCCAATTTACTCAGGAGATCTTGTCTTTTTTCCTTTCCTAGGTAGATTCATGTATGTCTCTCTTAGTGTCTTCTTGTTTGTCCAGGTTCTCTGGGGTTGTGGCCTGTAGGCTGGTTGTCCTTTGCTTTTTGTCTAAAACTCACTTATGAGTGAGTACATATTATATTTGTCTTTCTGGATCTGGGTTACCTCATTCAGGATGGCTTTTTCTAGTTCCGTCAATTTGCCTGAAAGTTTCAAGATGTCATTGTTTCTTACTGCTGGGTAGTACTCCATTATGTAATGCTGCTATGAACAGAGTTGAGCAAATGTCCTTGTGGTGTGACCGTGCATCCTCATAGAAGAGAAAGTGGGAAGTAGCCTTCAATGCATGGGCACAGGAGACCACTTCCTAAACACAACTCCAGTAGCACAGACACTGAGAGCAATAATAAATAAATGGGACCTCCTAAAACTGAAAAGATTCTGTAAAGCAAAGGACACACAGTCAATAATACAAAAAGGCAGCCTACTGAATGGGAAAAAATCTTCACCAACCCCCCATCAGACAGAGGTTTGATCTCCAAACGATACAACAACTCGAGAAACTAGACATCAAAACACCAAATAATCCACTAAAAAGTGGGTACAGATATAAACAGAGAACTCTCAACAGAGGAATCTCAAATGGTCAAAAGACACTTAAGGAAATGCTCAGCATCCTTAGTCATCAGAGAAATGCAAATCAAACCAACTCTGAGATACATAATCTTACACCTGTCAGAATGACCAAAATCAAAAACTCCAATGACAGCTTATGCTAGAGAAGATGTGGAGTAAGTGAAATACCCCTCCATTGCTTGTGGGAATGTAAACTTGTACAGCCACTTTGGAAATCAGTATGGCGGTTTTTCAGAAAATTGAGAATCAATCTACCTCAAGAGCCAGCAATACCACTCTTGAGAAAGTTTGTTTGTTTTTTAAGACAGGGTTTCTCTGTACAGCCCTGGCCATCCTGGAATTCACTCTGTAGACTAGGCTAGCCTTGAATTCAGAGATCTGCCTGCCTCTACCTCCCCAGTGCTGGAATTAAAGGTGTGTGCCACCACTATCTGTCTAGTAGAACCAGTTTTTAAACTAAAGTCCAAGCTCACAGGGTTTATAAAGATGACTCAGTGGATAAGAGTACTTGGTGACTATGTTCATAGCAGCTTTATTCCTAATAGCAAGAACCTGGAAACAACATAGATGCCCCTCAACCAAAGAATGGATTTTAAGAAAATGTGGTACATTTATACAATGGAGTATTACTTAACTGTAAAAAAAATTGACTTCATGAAATTGGCAGGCAAATGGATGGAACTAGAAAAAAAATTATCCCAACTGAAATAATACAAACCCAGAAAGACAAACAAAGTTTGTACTCACTCAAATCATAAGTGGATATTAGATGTAAAGCAAAGGATAACCAGACTACAATCCACAACCCCAGAGAAGCTAGGTACCAAGGAGGGCCCTAAGAGAGACATGCGTGGATCCCTCTGGGAAAGGGAAATAGATATGATCTCCTGGATAAACTGGGGGGGGGAGGGGAAGGGGTGAAAGCATGAGGGAACATGATGGTTGCACCATGGGAGAGACAGAAAAGGAGAACAATGAAAGAGGGAGCCATTTGAGGGTTAGGGAGAAACCTGGTGCTAGGGAAATTCCCAAGAATCCACAAGGATGATCCCAGCTAAGACTCCTAGCAGTAGTGGAGAAGATGCCTGAACTGAGCTTCTTCTATAACCAGATTGGTGACTACCTTAGCTGTCACCATAGAACCTTCATCCAGTAACTGAAGGAAACATATCCACAGCCAAGCACTGAGCTGAGATCTGGAAGTCCAGTCAAACAGGGGGAGGAGGCATTATATGAACAAGGGGGGAGGTCAAGATCATGACTGAGAAACCCACAGAATCAGCTGACCCAAGCTTTAGGGACCCCACAGACTCTGGACCGACAGCTGGGGAGCCTGCATAGGACCAAACTAGGCCTTCTGCATGTGGGTGACAGTTGTGAGGCTTGGTCTGTTTGTGGGGTCCCTGGCAGTGGGACTAGAACTATCTATCCCTAATACATGAGTTGGCTCTTTGGAGCTCATTTCCTATGGTGAGATGCCTTGCTCAGCCTTGATGCGGGGAGAGGAGGACCGGACAGGGAGGGTGTACTTGGCCCTGCCTCAAAGTGATGTGCCAGATTTTGTTGACTCACCATGGGAGGCCTTACCCTTTCTGAAGAGTGGATGGGGGATAGGGTGGGGGGAGAGGTAGAAGTAGCAGGAGGAGGGGAGGGACGGGGAACTGTGGTTGGTATGGAAAATAAATAAAACATTTAAAATAAAAAAGAGTATTTAATGGGCAAGCATGGAGGCCTGAGTTTAGATCCCAGCACCCCTTTTGAAAAAAAGCAGGCCACGACCATGCATGCATCTGCAATCCCTGAACTAACAGGAGCTGACAGATGGACTGCTGAGACTTGACAGTCGCTTGCAGCTCAGTGAGAGACAGTCTCAAGAGTAATATAGAACAGGTCTCCAGACACCTTCTGGCATCAGTGTGTATGAACACCCCTGATACACACACTTGAATGTGTACCACAGATAAATACACCATACTCACACATATACATATACATACATACCCACACACAGAAATAAAATCAAATCCAGCTCCATAATCTACGCTCTTAACTCTACACTAGACTGCTTTGCCAAGCAGTATAAGCCAATCAACCCATTGTTTGACAGATAGAAACTTGTCTTAAAACCCTGCCCGAAAGAGGTTTCTCCTCCTCCTCCTGCTTTTACCTTCTTCTTTCTCTTCTTTTGTCTCTCTGTGTAGCGTTAGCTGTCCTGGAACTCTCTATGTAGACCATGCTGGCCTCAAACTCAAAGATATCCACCAGGCTCTGCCTTCTAGAGTGCTGGGATTAAAGGTGTTTGCAGCTACAAGCAGCACCAAGGCTGCTTTATTATATCCAAAGGACCCATTTTAAATGCTCTATGGGTCTTTGCTATGCTTGTAAGCTCAGCATATTAGTTGTGGCACTGGAAAGAACCTTACAGGAGTTCTAGTCAAACCCATATTTCCAAGACAGATGTCCAAGACAGTATGGCTGGATACTGGCAGCAATGCTCCCTAAATCTGCATCTTCTGTGTGTCCAAATCTGCATCCTCCCTGAGCCATCTTAAGCTTCTCACTCTATCAACTTTCCTTTGCCTGTTAGAGAATTCTGCCGTCTAACAGTCTCAGCCTGAGAAGCAGCAAATGCCTCTATGGAAGACGTTTTAAGGCTCAGGCTGCACAGTGGTAAAGCACCTGCCTAGAATGCTCAAGGCAACAGGCTTGAGGCTCAGCACAAAAGACCAGCGATCCTGCAGCATTTTTAATAATCCATTTCAAATAGGCCTATGAATATGAGCAAGATAGAGAATTAAGTTTTATCACCTGCTTCAACTGGGGATGAAGCATAGTGGGCAGAGTGCTTGCCTAGTACTTGGAACCCTGGGTTTTCTCCCAGCGCCATATAAATGGGATATGGTAGTGTACACCTATAATGCCAGCATCCAGGAGGTAGAGGCAGGTGAATCCACCATACAGCAAATCCAAGGTTATCCCAGGATACAAGAGACCCTTTCCAAAAATGAAAAAAAAAAAATCCTGAATTACAGTACATTGTCACACTTCCCTTTGTACAGTAGATGTGTGTCTGAGTGATAAGAACTTTTTTCTAAATCAAAGCTAAACTTGGGTGATTTTTTTAACATTTATTTTGTGTGCCTATGTGTATGGACACTGGTCTTGAACTCATGACCCTCTTTCATACTGGGGTTATAGGCTCATACCATTTCACGCAGGTTTTGTCGAGCAATTTTTTTGCAATAGACTTTTCCTTTATTTATTTATTTATTTGTTTGTTTGTTTTTACATTTCTTTCCTTTTGTAAATGTATGTGGAAGTCACTTGTAGAAGTCAGTTCCCTACTTTAACTATGTGGGTTCTGGAGAATAAATTCAAGCGGCCAAGCTTAGCAGCCAAATGCTTTTACCTGCTGAGTCATCTCACTGTGAAGGGCTCTAGCAGACCTGAGCACAGCAAAGATGGCCATGGTAGACCTTGCCCTTCCCCCTTCCGTCCTACTTGCTAAACCATAGATAAGATCCCTGAAGCTCACCACCAAGATCTTTTCCATTATTTGCTCTCTTCCTCCTCCTGAAGCTGAACATCAACATCCAGCTATCAAAGTACTGAAGTTCAACAATCAAAAGCCCCCTTTTGGCTACGCTAATTAACATGCCCAATTAAAACAAACCAACTCATCCTAAGGGGAGAGAACTCCCTCTTTTCCTTATAAACTGTCATTTGCCTGTGGGTCACATCTGCCTCCTCTCAATCCAGACACAGGCCTTTGTCCCTCCAGGGCAAATATCCCTTTTCCACCCCCATGTTTCTTTTCCCTCCTCCCTTGGCCTGTCGTTGTCTCTTATTCTCTGTTCTTTGTCCCTCTGCAGCAAATAAATCTCCTTTGTGCTGAGAACTTGGTCTCAGGTGTCTTATGCTGATTCTGGTCCTTTCCCACTAGCCCTCTAGAAATAATTCATCAGTCACAAAAGTCTTAAAGAGTAGCAAGCAATATGTGCATGTGTGTGTGTGTGTGTAGGTATATATATATATATATGTATGTGTGTGCCTGTGTATGTATGTATGCACGGATGTATTAGAGTGGAGCTTATTTTTGTTTCTACAGGCTGTTAATGCATTTCCCAAACCCCATTATCAAGCTAGATAACTTGGTGACTTCCAGTGGAGTCAGAAATAACAGTAACTGCCCGACCAAAGAAAAATAACAACAACCCTTTTCCCAAGCCACTTTGAAATCCATATAAAATGTTTATCACACTGCCCAGCACACCTTAAGCAGCTCATTAAATGCTGGCTACTACTATTTAGGGGACAAGTTTGGCTAGATCATTAGCACTCAAGGCTTTGCTTTAGAATGTGTCTCCTTTCTCACAGGGAACAACCTAAAGGCAGGTATCTTTGATCTAAAAGGATAAAGAGTGAGCAAGCTTAAAGAAGCCATGGTAATCAGCATCACTGTAATGGATTGGACAGATCATTACAATCACTGCCTCCCACATTCTCGTCTTTTCGAGCCTAGACTCAGTGTGTTTGCTACTTTTCTCCCTTGCTGTGACAAAATACCTGAGCAAAAGCAGCTGGAGGAAATGTTTATTTTACTTCCCAGTTTGAGGGGAAATAAAGTCCATTGTGAAGGGAGAGAGAGGCACATTATCTCGAGTGGCCCTAGCTGTGGCAACAGAGCATATGGCAATGGCGACACTGCATTCAGAGTCAGGAAGCAGAAAGAAATGCTGGTGCTCGGTTCACTCTCACACCCCTACCCCTTTCAGTCCAGGACCACCCCACTCCACTGTGGTGCTGCTACACACACCCAGGGTGTCTTCCTTTGGTGGAAACATCCTCACAGACATCTGGAGGCGTTTCCATGGAGATTCTAAATCTGTCAAGTTGACAATGATGATTAAGTGTCACATCCTGTCAGAGATACTTTAAGCCATCTTAGCCTTGGCAATTCAAACACCACATATCTATTAGTTCTTTCAAGGCAAATCTTCACTTTGGGACTACAGAATTCACTGTGGTTAGGTACGGGCATCCCTTTGCTCTGAATGGTTTCCAATTCCTACACTCTCATCCCCACAAATTATGCATGTGTTCCTTGACCCCCAGCACCACACAAAACTGGGCATGACTGTGTATGCTTATAATCCTAGCACTTTGAAGGTAAGGACCAGAGCAAGTTCGATACCAGCCTGGGCTACATGAGCCCCTGTCTGAAAAAAAAAAATGAAAAAGAACAAGGAAAAAGCACGGATAATTTGTGGCAAAATAACCAATCACTTCTTTTCAACACAGTTGCTGCTGGAATGACGTAATAATGAGATGTACCAAATATCACTTTCTCTCAGGAGAATCCTGCATGCCAACTAGTCTCCTTGTCCAGAAGATGACAGTGGCCACAGCTAGATAAGGAGTCAAACCCCAGTTTACTGTTTTATTACCCAATCTCATAAACCCTTTATCTTCACCAGAAGACCAAATATTGGGGTTTCTGCCAGGAAGAGGTTTGAAGAAAGAAAGGTATCACTCAACATTTTGGGACTTGGAACCCAAACTTCAGCCCATTACATTTTCACTAATGCACCTAGGGTTATGGTCATCGCATTCCCGACCTCCATCTTATTCCTTCAGCTGTAATAACCCGTCCCTCGCTCCTTCAGACACTTCTCTCACTTCACGCTCTGTGGGGACACCAGTGTCACTGTGATGCCAGGCGAGGGAGGAAGCAGCAGATATTTCTTGCTGTTGTTATGTTAGTATTAGATCTGGGTCAGGGTTTGTGGAAGTTGGGGGATTATACACCTGCCTCTGCACGCAGGAGGAGTCCAGCTCAGGTCCAGGCAGCCTGGGGAGGTTCTGCTGTGGAGTGGTAGGCAGAGCAATGTTAACAAAGCAGACTGAGCTATGTGCTGGTGAGTCAAGAATGCCACGGGATCCCACGCTCACGCCAGTTGCCACTTCCAGGAACTAAAATAAGCCTCAACTGCTAAGAGACAGCAGGCCTTTGGGTCTGCTCAGGAAAGTAAGCCCAGCCCCAAGAACTGGCAGGTTATTTTACACAACTGAATGTTAGACAGCCATTAAGCACACAATTATGTGCACCGCGGGGATGGAAATCAGGATGTGAAATGATGTGAAGTGAAAACAAGAGAGAGCATGCTGACTGCAACTACGCAAAGCACACACGTAAGAGCACATCTCTAAAGAGCTTCAGAAAGGAATGAGCACTACAATTCTGTGAGACTCCATGGCAGCTCCCACAACAGGTTGTCCTGTTTTCTCAGAGACAGTTTCACTATTTAGTCCAGACTGGCCTAGAGCTTATCCTTCTGTCTCTAGCTGTGATAAAGTGCATGTTAGGCTCCCATATATCTGGGGGAAAGGGGGTGTCCTGGCTAGTTTTACGTCAACTTGACACGAACTGAAGTCATCTGGAAAGAAGGACCCTCAATTAAGAAAATGCCTCCCTAGCCAGGCGGTGGTGGCGCACGCCTTTAATCCCAGCACTCGGGAAGCAGAGGCAGGCGGATCTCTGTGAGTTCGAGGCCAACCTGGTCTACAAGAGCTAGTTCCAGGACAGGCTCCAAAGCTACAGAGAAACCGTGTCTCGGAAAACAAAAAAGAAAGAAAGAAAAAAAAAGAAAATGCCTCCCTAAGAGTGAGTTGTAGGTAATCCTGCAGGGTATTTTCTTAAAGGGCCCAGCACACTGTGTGGAGCCACCCCTGGGATTATGGTACTGGGCTCTATAAGAAAGCAGATTGTGCAAACCACAAGGAACAAGGCAGTAAGCAGCTCCCCTCCATGGCCTCTGCATCAGCTCCTGCCTCTAGGTTCCTGCCCTACTTGAGTTTCTGTCCTGACTTCCTTCAGTGATGAACAACAATGTGGAAGTATAAGTCAAATAAACCCTTTCCTCCCCAAGTTGCTTTTGGTCACGGTGTTTTACTGCAGCAATAGAAGCCCTAACTGAGATATGGGGTCTCATTTTATCCCAGGCTCACCTCAGATTCTCTATGTTGCCAAGAATAACCTTGAACTTTTAACTCTCCTGCCTCTGTTTCCCAAGTGCTGGGATTAATGGCAGGTCCCACCACATCTGGCTTATGGCAATGTAACAAAAGGCTTCCTGTACGCTAGACAGGCACTCTCTTACTAACAGGGCTACACCGAGCCTAATGTTTGTTTTTAAGAAAATTTTCCTTCTCATTGTATGAGATCCAGATACACCTGCTCTTTAGCTCACACGGCAGCAAGCTCCAAATACAATTTGATTCCGGGTTTAGAGAACTGAATGCCACAGGGGAGCAATCTGTTTCGAACCCTAAGCCAACCAAACAATCCCAAGCTAAGAATTTACAGACATCTGGATTTCTGTGAAGTCCAGCTATGGAGTTTTGAAATGCACTCACTTATTCTGCAAGGAAGGAAAGCACACTCCCGTTTTTAATCCTACACAGCCAGCAGGCCCTGATTTGTACGCCACTGCTAGCTACAAGGGTCTCCATCTTGTTACCTCGTCACGGGCAGCACTCACGATTGCTCAGTCTTATCCATTACACATCTGGGTATCAAACTGAGTAAATGTCTCTCTGGAGACTCTGCTTCAGTGCCTGTACAGACTTTGTTTCTCTTGCACTGGCTTTCAGTCCATGCTTTCTTTGTTTTATTAAACTGGAGGGGGTGTAGATTAAGATGGAGTTAGGCTATGTAGCCCAGGTTGGCCCTGAATTTACGATTCTCCTCTTTTTTTTTTTTCTGGGATAACAGGTGTGTGCCACTACAGCCAGTTGTTTAAGTTCTGATTTCTTTTGTTAACTTCATACTCTGAACTAGATTTTAGATCTACTGGGGTTGTAAATATAGTACAAAGAATTTATATAGACCTTTCAATCCAGTTTGTCCCAATGGTAATCCAGTACACTCATCAAAACTACCAATTACTTGGCTTTCACCAGCCTTTTCCACTAATGCCTCTTTTCCACTCAGTGTCTAATCAGGATTGTAGACAAGCTTTCTCTTTGGGGGCTAAAAGAAGGCAAACTCATAGGTGTTGGGAACAATTTATAGTGCTGAACTCTTGAGCCCAAAAGGGAATGCCATCATATCCGTACCAAAGTCCTGAATCCAAGACACCTCATCAGGGTTAGTGTCAAAACTGCATGCCTTACATGAGCACTTCTTACAATCGGACAAAGGGATCTGACAAGGGGGTTATTTTTAGCAAGTAATATCATTAAGGTGACGAATCGAGAGGGACGGCCTTCCCTGTCTCTTGTCTCTGCTTCATTTCTCCTCAAAGTGTATTGTAAATTTTCACTAGAGACTATAATATTTAAGTAAAACATAAACACTGAGAAACAAACACCCACACCCACAGGAAAGGGACTGTGCAATGTGTGGTTTTGTTTGCTGAAATTAAGTACCAGCTTTCAGTGGTTCAAGTTAATGATTCCTCAGCTTTACGGTGGTGCAAATGATACACACTTGGCAGAAATATATTTTGGATTATGAGTTTAGGTCTTTTTCTGGGCCAGAGATATGTAGTCCCATCTGTGTATGCCACTATTATCCTCATTCTAGAGAAACAGGGACAGGAAACAGAGTGGAAGAGGTCAAGTAAGTTGTCCAAAGTCACAGAGCACTTCAATGGTAGACAGGAGTCAAGCCCAGGTCAGCCTTAATAAAGTTACTCCTTTTAGGCAGCATGTCAAACCGCCCCTTGAGCTCCTGCCACTGTTCGGACACTGCTAGATGTTAGAGGTGCAATGCTCAATTCTTACAGCCTAGTGGGAGGAGACGCCTAAACAGCCCCCTCTTGCTCTCAAATATTCCTCGGCTTGGTTACAACTAAAGATAATTAGGCTGGGCAGTGGTGGCACACACCTTTAAATCACAGCACTCTGAGGCAGAAGCGGGAGGATCACTGAAAGTTCAAGGCCAGCCTGTTCTCCATAGCTAGTTCCAAGCTAGCCAGGGTTATATAGCAAAACCCTATCTCAAAAATTCCCCAAACACATGGTTTAAACTAACACCTTGAAATGTTACATTTTTTTCAGGTCTTCAGACTAATAACCTCTGCCCTCTAAATACCTTGAGGTTAGTAGTTATGAATGTATATATTTTTTTAAAAAAATCTGTGTATGAATGTTTGGCCTGCAGGTAAGCATGTGTAGCACAGGCATACCTGGTTCCCACAGAGGTCAAAAAGGGGGCCAAATCCTCTGGAAGTAGAGTTACAGATGGTTGTGAGCCATCGCGTGATACTCGGAGCTGAACCCAGGTTCTTTGCAAAAGTAACAAGTGCTCTTAACCACTGAGCCATCTATCTCCGCACCCCACAAATGGCTTGGGACTATTTACGATATATCGCCCCTCCCTTGTGAGGCTTCTAGCCAGATGTGGATAAACTCATCCAGCTGGGTTCTTCTGAGGAAAATGAAAAATACAATGTGGAAATCTATATGTTAGTGGAATAGAATCTGCTGAGGGGAAATGTGTGACGTCTCAGAAATAATAGCTATGTTCCACTTCAAGTGTCCTCCTGAATTTGTACTAATTGGCAGATTCTAAGAAAGTTGCCAATGGTTCACGACTACACTTTGTGGGCCAGCTTATGTTCCTAAGAAAAATGACTAATGATCCTAGGAGTTATAAATTTTAATTGGATCTTAAGGGTGCAGGGTTAGAAGACTTAAATCTCAGTAAATGGCAATCATTCTCTTCTCCAGCCGGAAGACAGTCAACCTCATCAAACGCTCTTAACCCCATGGTCCTCAGTGCTGGACACTCTGTAACCTTCAGTGTCTGTGTGGTCCCTCCAGAGACTACGACAATTTAATTAGTCAGGGTGGGGTCTAAGCCTTGGAAGTATGAAAAAAAAAATCACTGGAGGCGTTTAAGGCACAGACAAGATTGGGAACTGTTGCCTCAACCAGAGGATAGTAATTATGGCTGCCCATCAGAATTGCTTCAGGAATCCTTTAAAAATTCATATACTGGGTTGGAGAGATGGCTCAACTGTTAAGTATTAGGCTCACAAACAAAATGTCAAAAATTTCAGATATTTGGACCATAGCCTATACCAATTAGGTCAGAATGACCACCTCAAGTCCTGTGAGCTATATTGAGATCTGGCCATTATGTCTTACTCTAAGTGACTCCTTGCTGTATTGGACAGTGGCTTTTGAGCTGTGCACTGCCCCAGGAGACTCTATATATTCGAGACAGGGTTTCTTTGTGCATAGCCTTGGTTGTCCTGGAACTCAATCTGTAGACCAGGCTGGCCTTGAACTCACAGAAATTCACCTGCCTCTGCTTCCTGAGTATTGGGAATAAAGGCATGCACTACCACTGTGAGTTCTCTGTGAGTGTGAGGCCAGTCTGGTCTACAGAGCAAGTTCCAGGACAGCCAGAGGTATAAAGATAGACCCTGTCTCCAAAAACCAAAACAAAAGAACAACAAACTTAGCAAGTACACTAGACTAAGGGTGTACCCCCATCACTTGGACTCCATAAAGTGATGGACACCTAACACTGTGATGGCATGACCCCATACCCACCTATCATCTGATACCTGGCATAGCCATGGGAAAGACCAATGATTCCCTGACTTGGTTTGGCCCCTTACTGTTGAGGAAGCCTATTCAATTGCCTGCTCATCCATCTATTTGCCCATCTGGGCCTAGCCCTACCCCACCAATTCTTGCTCTCCGCCCAGTCTGCCTTTTAACCTAACAGCTGAACACTAGTTTTGCTCCAACACTTGAGCAGCTGCCTCCCAGTGCTGGTTGGTTCATTGTCTTGCCAACATAGATGTTTTCTGAGCCCACTACTGAAACCTCTCAAACTCTGTGGCAGCCTGTTTAACTTGTATTCATTCTGGAACCCATACACGTACACAGAGATATATGGATGGATCTGTGTGCTGTATGCCATGATAGTCAGAAAGATTGGAATAAACGAACTTGCATTCATCTCACCCAGGCTTCCAAGGTAGCTAGGTTTTGTGACAAATTGACATTAAAACTGCTAAACCTTGTGAGTTTATTCAATAAATTCTGACACTGTGGAATGGCACGAACATGTTCCTCTACATTTCTAGTGACAGCAAACCAGAAGGCTTTTAAAAGCACCACTGAAGGGACATCAAAATGGCTCCGTGGATAAAGGTGCTTGCGGCCAAGTCCGACAACCCGAGTTCAACCCCAGGCACCACATGGTGGAAGGAGAGAATTGACTTCTCCAAGTTGTCCTCTGACTGCCACATGCAAGGTGCGGCATGAGCACACACGTGATTAGAATGTACAGACGAGTCCGGGAAAAACCGTGGGAGCTAAAACTCCAGAAGTGACACAAGAGCAATGGCAAAAGCAGAGTGGTGGCTCACACCTGCAACCCCGGCACCAGAGGAGCTGAGGCAGGAGGACACTAACGAGGGTGATACAGCAAGACCCTGTTTCAACCCAACAACAACCAAACAAATGGGCCATTGCAAAACTGGCGCTTTAATTTTTAAAATAGACCTCTTTTATTACATGCATTTATGTATTCAGGAGGTGCACATGGGGCGCTCAGAGAACAGCCTGCCAGAGTTAGTTCTTTCATTCCACCATGTGGGGCCTGGGAATTGAACTCACTGCCTTGGCAGCAAGTGCCTTTATCTGCTGAGATTAGTGAGAAGCAGCCAGTTCTGAAAGCCAGGAAGAAGCCTGAGGATAAATAACTTAAAACAACTGTCCTACTTTAAGATGAAGGTGGCCTCACTTTCTCCACGAGTGTATGAGGGTTGATTTTATGACTCGTCTAGAATTACCAGCAGCTGATGGCATGAAACCCCATTTCGTCCATACCCACTGCCGTCATCTGTTTTCTACTGCTGAGATAAAGGCCAGGACCAGAAGGAACTTGGGGAGGAGAGAGTTTATTTTAGCTTACAGATGGAGGAAGCCAAAGGAGAACCTGAAGCAGAGACCGCAAAGGAGTACTGCTTCCGGGCTGGTTCTCGTGGCTTGCCCACTTTGCTTTCTTATACCTCGGATCACCTGCAGGGATGACACCACCCACAGTGAGCTGAGCTGCCCACAATAATCATCAACCAGGAAAACGCCCCAGAGACACACTCACGGGTCAGCCTGATGAATGCTATCTTCTCCAGCGGCTCCCTCTTCCCACAATAACTCTACTTTGTGTCAAGCTGACAAAACAAACAAAAACAACAACAAAAACTTACCAGCATACCCACCAAAACAATTATGGAAGACATGCAAAACTAAATGCTTTATGGGGACCCAGAGCGCTATCCAGAGGCCCTGCCTGGGTCTAGTGAGGAAGAATATCTGCGACCTGATGTGCACTTTTATTTAACACATCAACATACCATCTTGGAGACAAAAACCGAAGACAAGGATTCCCACACACCCATACATGTGTGAGAATTGTCTGGGAAGCTTTGAAAATAGTGGTGCTGAGGCCACACTCATAATGAATGACAGAACTATCTGAAGATATTATGTTCAAAAGCCTGTTTTAAGAGGTTTCCAGGGGCTAGTGAGATGGCTCAGAGGGTAATGGTGTTTGCCACCAACCTTGATGATCTGAGTTCCATCCCTGGTATCTACACAGTAGAAGGAGAAAATGAACTCCCGCAAGTTGTCCTCTGACCGCCACACTCATGTACACACATACAAACGAGTGTCACAAAAGGTCCTTCGGTGCTTTGTGTGCAACCAAGGCTGAAAGTTAGGGGTTCTGTAACTCGAGTATGCATCAGCCATCACCAGCAAGTGATGGTAAAACACAGATCTCTGGATGCCAGTCCCAGAGGACCTAATTCAGCTGAATGAAGGCTATGCTTCTAACTGGCTCAAGTGATGCCAAAGCTGCTGGTCCAAAGAACACACTGGAAAAGTAAAGCCCCATCTAGAGTACTGGTGTTCAGCTTTGGCAGCATATTAGAATCACAAAATGTATGGAGGGTACATGTTAAGAATAGTAATACCTGATGTCCCAACCCAGGGAAATTGATAAAGGATACACAACTGAAGGTTTTTAACCATAAATAAAAATACTTTTAAAGTTTGCAGGCAAGTGAATGTTGCGCAGATTAAGTCAGTCTTGGAAAGACAAATACCATGTTTTCTCTCACATGTGATTCATAGACTTTAAATATATATACAATTAGATATGACCTAAAAGTAGAATCGAGAACTGTCTAGGTGATGAAAAGAAAAAGAAACTAACATGAATGGAGTGAGGAGGCTTTGCAGGGGGAAGAGATGGCCAGTGTATAAATGTATTTTCGAATGAAGATGTCCTTATGTAATGGTACCATACATGCTGTGTAAAGACAAAGTTGTTAAAGAAATCTCCAAGAGCAATAGCCCAAATAGCAAAAGAACCCAAAAGAACTAAAACATGTTTAAAAAACAAAAAGAAAACATCCTTATGAAATACAAGCTGTCTAATAACTATGTGCTATGACAAAATGTAAAGGAAGAAAAGAAGGCTGATCCCTGGGCCTTTCCCCGCAACAATCAATCTGTGTGTAGTCCAGACTGGCCTTGAGCTCACAGCTAGTCTGCTGCATCCGTCTTTCAAGTTACTGGGATTACAGGCATAAGCCTCGAAACCCAGATCCCTTCTAATGTTTTTAAGTGAGTATGTACTGTCCTGTGTAGTGTGTGTATTTCTGTATACAATGTTGTCTTGACATCTTGATTAACCTTGTGGCTAAAGATTCCACCAGTCCCCGCAGGGCTAGTCAATTCATAAAGACAGAAAGGGCTGAGCCCAAAGCTATGTTAGTCAGCATTCCATCACTGAAACGTGATTCCTAAGATAAACAACTTGAAAGCTTGTTTTAGCTCACATTTCTGGTCCACGGCCATTTAGCCCATTGCTTTTGGGCTGGTAGCAAGTCACATCAGCAGGACAAAGGAACATATGGTAGAGAAAAAGCTTATCACTCCATGATAGCCAGGAAGTAAAGAGAGGGAGAGGAAAGGAGCAGGATCCCAATATCCCTATCAATGATCTAATTTCCTTCCATGAGATCACAGGTTCTCAAGCTGCAGGTCACAGTCCCTTTGGGATCAAATAACCCTTTCACAAGGGTGGTATATCAGATATTTACATTATGATCTGTAACAGTAGCAAAATTGCAGTTATGAAGTAGCAATGAAAATAATTTTATGTTGGGGGGGGTCACCACAACATAAGGAACTGTACTAAAGGGCTGCAGAATTAGCAAGGTTGAGAGCCACTGCACTAGACCCTACCACCTAAAAGTTCCATGACCTCCCAATGGTGTCTCCCACAGGCGAAGAACAAGCTTTTGACACTTGGGCCTTCAGGAATGTTTCCAGATCTAAACAACAATATCTCTGGAGAATAAAACAACCATTTTAGATCATACTTCCTGCAACCACCCTGAATACCCAGAAAGGCAACACTCTTCTACCTTTAGCGTCCCAGGCCAGGTGGCAGACACTAGAGGCCACCCCTAGAGCTGAAAGACCTGCCAAAACTGCTCAAACTAGTTGGACATAAACTGCTGTCACTTCTCCACCTTTCCTGAGGAAAACCCAAAGAATAACACTGCCTGAACCTTTCCCTCATATCTGCCTTCTGCCTGCTGATGATTCTGGTGTCTTCCCTATGTAGACCTGTGGCAAACTTCATACTCTAGCACTATGAATGTATACTGTGCTGTGTTCTTGAATTCCCATGTCTCTTCTTGCTGCTGCACCTGACTATCTCCGAAAGCAATGCACAACATTAGTTGTGAGTAGTGGCACATAGCCATAATATAATTCAATATAATATGAGGGGTAAAGATCAGCCTTAGCTACATAAGGAATCTGAGGCCAGCCTTAGGCTAATTGAAACCTTGATTCAAAACACCAACAAAGCAGGCTGGAAATGGACCTCTATTGATAAGAGTATTTGCTTAGCATGGGCAAAGCCCTGGGTTCAATTCTCCAGCATGAAATAAAATTAAGTCTGATTGTACACACATGAAAATGAAGCAGAACTCAGGAGACAGAAGCAGGATGATGAGAACCTAAAGGACATTCTTGGCTGTATTGTGTGGAGGACAACCTGGAATACATGACACCCTATGGTGGTCTGAATGACAAAATCCCCCATAGGCATAGATTTGTATGCTCAGTCCCAGAGGCTGCACAGCCCAGAGACCTAGAATAGAACCAAGATGATTGGCAAAAAGTCACGGTGATGATGTCTAATGACAGTCTGCTATACTTGCTGCCTAGCCCAATGGTCATCAACCCAGAAACTAACGGAAACAGACACAGAGACCCACAGCCAAACTTTAGGCAGACCTTGGGAAATACCGTTAAGAGGGAGAGGAAGGATTGCAGGAGTCAGAGGGGTCAAGGACACGACAAGAAAACCCACAGAATCAACTAACCTAGGCTCACGGGGGCTCACAGAGACTGAACTGACAACCAGGGAGCTTGCGTGGGACTGACTTAGACTCTCTGCACATATGTTACAGTCGTGTAGCTTGGTCTTCTTGTGGGACTCCTAACAGGAGCAGGGACTGTCTGGCTGCTACCTGCTTTTGGGGACCCTTTCCTCCTACTGGGTTACCTTGTCTAGCCTTAATAGGCGAAGAGGTGTCTAGTCTTACCGCAATTTGATATGTCAGGGCTGGCTGTTATACATGGGAGGCTGCCCTTTTCTAAAGAGAAAGGAGGAATACTAGATAGGGGAGGGTATTAGGTAAGGATCTGGAAGGAAAGGAGGGAGGGAGGGAAAACTGATGGGGCTGGGAAATAAATAAGAAAGGAAGGAAGGAAGGAAGGAAGGAAGGAAGGAAGGAAGGAAGGAAGGAAGGAAGGAAGGAAGGAAGGCAGGCAGGCAGGCAGGCAGGCAGGCAGGCAGGCAGGCAGGCAGGCAGGCAGGCAGGCAGACAGACAGACAGACAGACAGACAGACAGACAGACAGACAGACAGAAAGAAAGAAAGAAAGAAAGAAAGAAAGAAAGAAAGAAAGAAAGAAAGAAAGAAAGAAAGAAAGAAAGGCACGGCCTTGTTGGGGAAGGTGTGTATTGGGAGGAGGCCTTGAGCTACTGCTCTTGAACCTTGCCTTCCTTTGTGCCACCACACTCACCACCGTGATGAGAATGGGCTAACCCTTCATAACTGCACGCAAGCCCCCACTTAAATGCTTTCTTTTATAAGGGTAGCCTTGTTCATGGTGTCTCTTCACGGCAACAGTACACTAAGACAGACCCCACCGCAAAAATATACAATATTTTTTATAAGTTTTAACAGCTATCTTCTTTTGAGAAGCAGTCTACTTTCAGAGCATTTAGAACTAAGACAAACTTTAATTACCCGTTGAGCTGATTATTATTTTGTAAGTCTGGCCACACATGCTAACTTCCTTGACTTCCAACCATGAGTATTCAAAATATATAGTATAAATGGCTAGGCAACCACCCAAGGACAATTCCAGAATTGAAAAGTTCATGGACTACAGATGAGTGAATACAGTTGGTCTCAATATCCACTTTATTATAGTGTGTACTGGATTACTAGAGGCTTCTGGCGTTGTCTTCCCCCATAACACTCAGCACAATCAGAAGTATTCAGCCCCTACTTTGAGAGTTTCTTAACCCTTCTGGGTATCTCTACTGACCAATTCTCCTTCTACAGGTAAGAAATAAATGGTGCTACTGCTCCTAGAAATAACCACATTTTCTTTTTAATTTTTTAAAAAACTATTTTGTTAATTATGTGTATTTGCATGTGCGTGAGTATAGGTTTGCGCATGTGAGCGAGTGTCCATGGAGGTCAGAATAAGGTATTGGATCCCCTGTCCTACAGTTACAGGCAGTTGTGAGCAGCCTGACATGGGTACCAGCAATCAAACTTAGGAATTCTGCAAGAGCTATATGTGCCTGGGTGATGCTGAGCCGTTTCTTCTGCCCTGGACATAAGCACATTATCAAAGGACATTTTAGAAGTGTCAAAGTCTAGACAACCTAACTGCCCTGTAATCGCTACATAACATTGTCTGCTTTGTGTGTATGTAGTGTGTGTGTATATATATGTGCGTGTATGTATGTATGTATTATGTACCTGTGACTACACTTGTAGAGGCCAGCAGCTGATAAACATTTTCCAACTCCTTTTTTTGAGAAAGGGTCTCTCACTGAAGCTGGAGCTCACTTCTTAGCTAGACTAGCTGGTCAGGAAAGCTCTCAGGATCCCCCTGTCTCCAGTTCCTAGCACTGGAAAAACAGACCTGTTATGTGAATGTGAATGCTGGACTCGAAACTCAGGTACTTGTTTATGTGCAATAAGTAAGTGACCTACTTAGCTTCCCCACCCCACCCTTTTTTTTCCCCCAAGACAGAGTTTCTCTGTGTAGCTTTGGAGCCTGTTCTGCAACTCACTCTGTGGATCAGGTTGGCCTTGAACTTACAGAGATCCACCTGCCTCTGTCTCCCAGTGCTGGAATTAAAGGCATGTGCCACCACCGCCTGGCTCCCTAGCCCCTTCTTCTGCTTTGTAAGAAATCCAAGGAGTTTGGAGCGTTCAAAGCTAGGCAAATATGGGTAATCCCAAAGAAATATGACATGCTATAGTTCAATCCACCTCAGAGGAGGCCAGCTAAACTCTTGCTGGGGATACAAAGACTGGTTTCCTGGGAGACACATCCATGGTCTCCAATGCAGCAACAGGCCAAACCTGATGACGTCCCTGAAACTTCAGCCTTAGCAGCCTGCAGTCTCCTAGCCTTATCGAGTGAAGAGGAGTACCAGTTCACAGTGTGGGGTGTGGGGAAACAAATCCACGGGTACAGCTTCTCTCAGGACAAAGGGTTCACCGAGGAGCTTCTTAGCAGAGTTTGGAGGACAGCACAGCCTGTAGAAAGAGACCATAGGATCAGTTCACAGAAAAAAAGAGAAGCAACTACCGGACTTAGAATTGAAGTTCTTCCTCTGTAGTCACACAGGCCCATGTGTCTGGCATCTCCACGACTCATTATTTCCATGTAACTGTTTCACTTAGCCATCTTCCTCACTAGAGTACAAATGTTCAACTTACAGTGAGGTTATGGCCCAACAAACCCATTGCAAGCCAAAAATACTAAATCAAAATGCATCTAAAGTACTGCGAGCATGCTTTGGTTGTCAAAGTATCTGAGTTCAATGCCCAGAATCCATGTAAAAATGTAAAGTGTGTTGGCATATGCTTGCAAACCAGTTCTAGGGGCGCAAAACCAAGCAGATCCCTGGGACTCACTGCTGGCCAGCCTAGCCTCCTGGGTGAAATCCAGGCCAGTGAGAGAGCTGTGTCAAAACACAAGGCAAATGGGTCCTGGGGAAACAACACCTTTAGGTTGTCCTTTGGTGCATACACACATGCACATAAAAATGCATCCAAGTAAAAGACTGGGGTAAATCTCAGTGTCTGAGTTAGAGCATATGATTAGCATGTACAAATTTCTGGATTTGAACCCCATACACACACACACACATATATATATATAATATATTATATATAATTTATATATGTATGTAAGGTATATATTATCAAACATCACGGCTTACATTCATAAGACCCTAAGACAGGTACCCACTAAACTCTTCTAAAAAGGTTGTTCCAATTTCTACCAATTCTTTTATAGTTTTACACTATCAGCTTTTTTTTTTTTTACCATATGTACACAGTATCTTGCTGAAACTGAAACTGCTTTGCCTTTTTGAGGACATGTTTAGTAATTTTCTCAGTGTGATATCTAAATTCTAGGTTTAGTCTTAACCACTGCATTTTAAAATTCACTGTTATTATATATAATGTGCAGTATAATGAATACTTTCATCTGAGTCAAAATGGAATAACATTAAGAGGTGCACAAGGTAATCTCCTTTGCCATCTCTCATATGTCCCCAGTTCCTTGTTTTTAAAATATTTTTAGATTTATGTAATTTTCATGTGTATGAGTGTTTTGCTTGAATGTATGTATATACACAACATGCATGCCTGGTGTCTGGGGAAGTCAGAAAAGGGCACCAGGTCATCAGAAATTGGAGCTGCCCATGGTTATGAACCACCACATGGGCACTGGAAACCAAACTCGAGTCCCTCTGCAGGAGCTCAAGTGCTCTTAAACCCTTAGCCAGTTCTACAGCCCTGTTCCCAGTTATTTCTAAACAGAGACAATTAATTGTTATTAGGGTCTATTTCTGAAGGGGGGGTCCTTCCATTAATTCATTTTTAAAGATAACATACAAAGTGATGGGCTTCCTTGAAATATTTTCATGCATTTATATCATATCACTCTCATTAATTTTTCTCCTCCTCCACCCTTCCTTGTGCTTCCTGCCTTTCTGACTGAGTCTCTTCCTTTCCCCAGAGAGCTCCCCCTTCCACTTACCATAGTTCCTTAAGATTCCCTTGCTAAGCCAACAGCTAACATCAAATTAAACAAAGAGAAACTTAAAGCCATCCCACTAAAATCAGGAACACGCCAAGGCTGTCCACTCTCTCCATACCTCTTCAATATAGTTCTTGAAGTTTTAGCAATAGCAATAAGACAACATAAGGGGATCAAGGGGACTCGAATTGGAAAGGAAGAAGTTAAACTTGCATTATTTGCGATGATATGATAGTGTACATAAGCGACCCCAAAAACTCTACCAAAGAACTCCTACAGCTGATAAACACCTTTAGTAATGTGGCAGGATACAAGATCAACTCCAAAAGATCAGTCGCCCTCTTATACACAAAGGATATGGAAGCAGAGAGGGAAATAAGAGAATCATCACCTTTCACGATAGCCACAAACAGCATAAAATATCTTGGGGTAACTCTAACCAAGGAAGTGAAAGATCTATTTGACAAGAACTTTAAGTCTTTGAAGAAAGAAATTGAAGAGGATACCAGAAAATGGAAGGATCTCCCTTGCTCTTGGATTGGGAGGATCAACATAGTAAAAATGGCAATTCTACCAAAGGCAATCTATAGATTCAATGCAATCCCCATCAAGGTCCCATCAAAATTCTTCACAGATCTTGAGAGGACAATAATCAACTTTATATGGAAAAACAAAAAACCCAGGATAGCCAAAACAATATTATACAATAAAGGAACTTCTGGAGGCATTACCATCCCTGACTTCAAACTCTATTACAAAGCTACAGTAATGAAAACAGCGTGGTACTGGCATAAAAACAGAGAAGTCAACCAATGGAATCGTATAGAAGACCCGGATTTTAACCCACAAACCTATGAACACCTGATTTTCGATAAAGGAGCTAAAAGTATACAATGGAAGAAAGAAAGCATCTTCAACAAATGGTGCTGGCATAACTGGATGTCAACATGTAGAAGAATGAAAATAGATCCATATCTATCACCATGCACAAAACTCAAGTCCAAATGGATCAAAGACCTCAATATCAATCTGAACACACTGAACCTGATAGAAGAGAAAACGGAAAGTACCCTACAACATATGGGCACAGGAGATAGCTTCCTATGTATAACCCCAGCAGCACAGACATTAAGGGCAACATTGAATAAATGGGACCTCCTGAAACTGAGAAGCTTCTGTAAAGCAAAGGACACTGTCATTAAGACAAAAAGGCAGTCTACTGACTGGGAGAAGATCTTCACCAACCCCGCAACAGACAAAAGTCTGATCTCCAAAATATATAAAGAACTCAAGAAACTAGACATTAAAATGCTAATTAACCCAATTAAAAGATGGGGCACTGATCTGAACAGAGAATTCTCAACAGAAGAAGTTCAAATGGCCAAAAGATACTTAAGGTCATGCTCAACCTCCTTAGCGATCAGAGAAATGCAAATCAAAACAACTTTGAGATACCATCTTACACCTGTCATAATGGCTAAAATAAAAAACACCAAAGATAGCCTTTGCTGGAGAAGTTGTGGAGAAAGGGGTACCCTCATCCATTGCTGGTGGGAATGCAAACTTGTGCAACCACTTTGGAAAGCAGTGTGGCAGTTTCTCAGGAAAGTCGGAATCAACCTACCCCTGGACCCAGCAATACCACTCTTGGGAATATACCCAAGAAATGCCCTATCATACAACAAAAGTATATGCTCAACTATGTTCATAGCAGCATTATTTGTAATAGCCAGATCCTGGAAGCAACCTAGATGTCCTTCAATGGAAGAATGGATGAAGAAAGTGTGGAATATATACATATTAGAGTACTACTCAGCGGTAAAAAACAATGACTTCTCGAATTTTGCGTGCAAATGGATGGAAATAGAAAATACTATCCTAAGTGAGGTAACCCAGACCCAAAAAGAAGATCATGGGATGTACTCACTCATAATTGTTTTCTAGCCATGGATACGTGCCACTGAGTCTATAATTTGTGATCATAAAGAAGCTAAACAAGAGGGTAAACCCAAGGAAAAACATATAGTTATCCACCTGGCTATGAGAAATAGACAAGATTGCCGGGCAAAAAATTGGAATCTTGGGGGTGGGGTGGGATGAGGGTGAGGGGAGATGGGGAGAGAAAAGTGTGAAGGAGAGGATGAGGGGAACTTGGGGAAACGGGATGATTGGGGATAAAGGAAGGTTGCATAGGAGAGCAGGGAAACTCAGATCTTAGTTAAGGGAGCCACCTAAGGGTTGGCAAGAGACTTGAACTTGGAATGGCTACCAGGTGCCCAGGGCAATGTCCCCAGTTAGTTCCTTGGGAACCTGAAATGAACCTATCCTATAGCCATACTGATGAATATCTTGCATATCACCATAGAACCTTCATCTAGCGATGGATGGAGATAGAGACAGAGACCCACACTGGAGCACCGGACTGAGCTCCCAAGGTCCTAATGAGGAGCAGAAGGAGGGAGAACATGAACAAGGAAGTCAGGACCACGAGGGATGCACCCACCCACTGAGACAGTGGGGCTGATCTATTGGGAGCTCACCAAGGCCAGCTGGACTGTGACTGAAAAAGCATGGGATAAAACCGGACTCTCTGAACATGGCGGACAATGAGAGCTGACGAGAGGCCAAGGACAATGGCATGGGGTTTTGATCCTACTTCATGTTCTGGCTTTGTGGGAGCCTAGACAGTTTGGATGTTCACCTTCCTAGACCTGGATGGAGCGGGGAGGACCTTGGACTTTCCACAGGGCAGGGAACCCTGACTGCTCTTGGGACTGGAGAGGGAGGAGAAGAGGAGTGGGGGGAGGGGGAGAGGGGCGGGAGGAGGGGGAGGGAAAATGGGAGGCGGGGAGGAATTGGAAAATTTTTTCAATAAAAAAAAAAAGATTCCCTTGCTATTTTATATTCTATACCCAAACTCACACATACATGCACAAATACTTATAATGTAGACTTCATTTATAAGAGAAAACATTTAGCATTTGTCTTCCTAAGTTTGTCTTATTTCACTTAACATAATAATATCCAGTAATCAAATTTCCTGCAAATGTGATTTCATTCTTCAAGATTTACTCTTTCATCATGTGTATATATATATATATGTGTGTGTGTGTGTGTGTGTGTGTGTGTGTGTATGTGTGTGTGTGTGTGTGTGGTGCATGTAAGTGCACACACATGCAAGCATGCATGTGAACACATGCAAGTACATGCATGTAAATGGCTGCCCAAGGAAGCCAGAGGTGTTCGAGTCCCATGGAGCTGAAGTCACAGGTGGTTATAAGCTGCCTATTGTGGGTGCAGGTAATGAAAAGTCAGTTCCTCTACAAAAGCGGTACATTCTCTTAACTGCAGAACCATCTTTGTAGCCTCAATTTAATTGCTCATTATCAGTGTCTCATATAACTGACTAGAGTCTCTCTATGAAAGTATAAGCAAGCACAAATGCACGTTTTTCTCATCCTTCAAATTAACTTAGTATATGAACAATTCTATACCTTACTAGTTCTATTTAGTGACAACCTTATCTCAGAACTTAAATCAAAAGCCACAAAAATATACTTGACTGTACTTCAAAAGACACTATTGAGCCATGTATTGTAGCGCACATCTTTAATCCCAGCACTCAGAGGCAGAGGCAGGCAGAACTCTATGAGTTTGAGGCCAGCCCAGTCTACAGAGCAAGCTCTAAGATAGCCAGAGCTACACAGTGAGTAGAGACAATGTCTCAAGAAGACAGATGGAGAAGGAGGACGAGGAGAAGGGAGAGGAGGCAGAGGAAGAAGAGGAAGAGGAGGAGGAATTGGGGATGTAGCTCCACAGAGATGGAGTACTCGCTGGCTTGTATGAGGCGCTGGATTTAATATCTAGCAATACCCATGAACACAAACAGAGACGTGTACACAGAAAACAAAGAGAGGACAAGCAGAGAGGGATTTCTCCAACTCATACACTTGACATGGAACTTCTAGCAGACATACAGAAGAATTCTAAAAACTCAACAGTAGAAAGTCAACCCAGTTAAAGATAGACGTAAGATCTCAATCTTGTATTAACCAGCAAATATCTCAAGGTTTACAACTGACTAAAAGAGGAGCTGGGAAAGTAGCTCCCTTGGCAGACTGCTAGTCTAGCCTGCACAAAGACCTGGGCTCAATTCTCAGCACTTCATAACCAGATTCAATGGTGCATGCTGGTAATCCTAGCATGCTAGCACGAAGGAGATGAAGACAGGGGGATCACAAATTCAAGGTCAATCTGGGCCAGCATGGAATACGTGAGACCCTATCTCCAAAGAAAAATGCAAAGAGATATATTAAAAAAAAAAAAAAAAAACCAAAACTCTCGGCCTAGCAATGGTGGCTCACACCTTTAATCCCAGCACTCAGGAGTCAGAGGCAGGTCTGGTCTACAGAGTGAGTTCTAGGACAGGCGGGTACTTGGAGAAAACCCTATCTTGAAAATACAAAAACAAACAAACAAAAAGAACCATTCAAAAACCTTCAGCCATTGGGGAAATGAAAAGAAAACCCACAATGATATACTGAATTGCCATCTTTTTTTTTTTTTTTTTTTTTTTGGTTTTTCGAGACCTGAATTGCCATCTTAAGGGGAAAAAAAGCAGCAACCAGAGCTTAGGATATACCTCACTGGAAGAATACCTGCCAACCAGGACACAGGTGGTCCTGGGAGTCATTGCCAGCACGGCAAAATATTTTTTTTTAAAGTCAATAACGAGACTTTGTGAAGGTACAGGAGAAATATAGAGAAAGTGGAATGCTCGTATACTACTGTTGGTACAATAGGGCAGCTGTTTGAAAACCAAGCGAAGCTCCTCAAAGGGTTCAACTAGTTTCCATTACGGGCCAGCAATTCCCCTCCCAGGTCTTTCTCAAAGAGAAATGAAAGAAAAACTTGCACATGAATATTCATTGCAATGTTATTTATAAAAGCCATCAACCCATGAGCAGATAAGTAAGAGACAATATATATATACAATATTATTCCCTTTTAAGGCCAAAAAAAGAAAATGAAAGACCAATAAATGTTTAAACACAGATGAAATACCAGGCAAAGCCTTAAACAGAAGGCACATTACGGGCTGCCTAGGGTCAGACAGCAGGGGTGGAGCTAGGCAGTGATGCTAAAAGGCACAGGTGGTTTTTTTTTTTTTTTTTTTTTTTGAGATGACAAAAACAATCTGGACTTAGGTGGTGATAATGGCTGCATGAGTTTGAAAACAAACCAACCACAACTCATTGAACTGTATACTTAAACAAAAAAGATATCCTGTCAGTGGTAGCGCACACTTTTAATCCCAGCACTCTGGAGGCAGAGGCAGATGGATCTCTGTGAGTTCTAGGTCAGCCTAGTCTACAGGAGCTAGTTCTAGGACAGTTAGAGTGGAACACAGAGAAACACTGTCTAGAAAAAACAAAAACAAAAAAAGCAAAAATGAGAGAGGGGAGAAAGAGAGAGAAAGAGAGAGAGAGAGAGAGAGAGAGAGAGAGAGAGAGAGATTGATTGATTTTGGTTTATATATATGGGTGTTTTGCCTACATGTATGTCAGAGGGATGGAGGCCAGCAGGAGAACAAGGCCCTCTGAATTGACTAAGCAAGGCACATATGAGCTCACAGAGACTGAAGCAGTAAGCTTGGGTCTGTTTTTGTTTGTTTGCTTGCTTGTTTTTTGAGACAGGGTTTCCCTGTAGCTTGGAGCCTGTCCTGGAACTTGCTCTTGTAGACCAGGCTGGCCTTGAACTTACAGAGATCTGCTTGCCTCTGCCTCCAGAGTGCTGGGATTAAAGACATGTGCCACCACTGCCCAGCTGCCTGCTTGGATTTGCACCAGGTCCTCTGCATATATATTACAGCTATCAGCTTAGTGTTTTGATGGGGCTCCTGACTGTGAGAACTAGTGGATCTCTGGGTCCTGTGCCTGCTCTTGAGACTTTTCCTCCTGTTGGGTTGTCATGTCCAACTTTGATATGATAGTTTTTGCTTCATCTTTTTATATTTTATTTTGCCATGTTTTGTGGTTATCTCTTAGAAGCCTGTTCTTTTCTAATGAGACAGAATGGGAACAGATCTAGATGGAAGGGGAGGAGGGAGGAACTGGAAGGAGTACATAGAGGGAAACTATAATCAGGATATATTGTATGAGAAAAGAACCTATTTTCAATTTTAGAAAAGGCTTGTTTTAGTTTATGTGTGTGGGTGTTTTTATTTTGGTAAAATACATGTAACACGGAGGGTGTGGTGGTGCATGCCTTTAATCCCAGTACTTGGAAAGCAGAGGCAGGCAGATCTCTGTGAGTTGGAGGCCAGCCTGGTCTACAAGAGCCAGGACAGGCTCCAAAGCCACAGAGAAACCCTGTCTCAACCCCCCAGCCAGCTCCCCCCGAAAAATAACAAAATATATGTAACATGAATTTTAACCACTTTTAAATCTATTTTATTTTTTAAGACATGGTCTCATTACGTAGCTCTAGAACTCAGTATGTAAACCAGGCTGGCCTCAAATTCACAGAGATCTGCCTACCACTGACTCCCAGGTTCTGAGATTAAAGGTGTGTTCCACCACTGTACCCAACAATTTCAGAAGGTTGTGAGCCACCATGTAGGTAATGGGAACAAAACCAGGGTCCCCTGCAAGAGCAACAAGTGATCAAGTGCTCTTAGCCACTGAACTATCTCTAGTCCCATGAAGTATATTTTTAATTGGTAAAATTGTATGAATTATAAAATATATCTCCATAAAGCTGCTGAAAACAAACATATTGTCAAGATTTTCCATTATCAGTACATTATATTTTTCTACATAGTGGTATAGTCTTCCATCTTATGGATAAATCATAAATAATTTATCCAGTTCTCTTCTGATGACTTTTATATTTTCTCTTTTAATGTTAAAATATTATAATAACTAATTTTACGTCGTTTATGTTTGGGAGTGATCTGCAGGTTAAAAAATCAGAGGAATGGGAACTGAAGAGATGGCACAGTAGTTAAGAAACTGACTGCTCTTCCAGAGGACCCAGGTACAATTCCCAGCACCTATACTGCAGCTCACAACTGTCTGTAACTCCACTTCTAGGAGATCTGAAGCCCTCTTCTGGCCTCTGTGAGATCAGGCAATGCAAGTGGTGACATACATACAAGGCACTCATACATATATACTCATACACATAAAATATTTTCTAATTGAGGCATGTAATTCTAATTCTGGGTCACCAAGTATGCATATATTTAAATTTTTAATCTACATTACTAAATTTACCTCCAAAGGGATGATACCGACTTGTACAGATTAGTGCTCAATTCATACCAGCAAAAATTTTGATTTCTAGTGTTCCCATAATGTCAACAGTGCATTATCAAACTTTTGCACGTTTTCCAGTTTGGAATGTAAAAAGTGCTTCTCTAGGGATGTGGCCCCTGGTAGGCTGCCGGAGGATAGCCTGTGAGCATACAGGCAGCACTAACTGGACTCAGTGGGTTATTTAAAGAAAAGAAACATGGAGTTGGGAGTGGGACGTGTTGGGGGTCTAGAAGGAGTTGGAGTGGGGTAATAGGTTGGATATGATCAAAATGTGCTGTATGGATACACACACAGAGGGGGGGGTGTATCTCAATGTACTTTGTTCCAGGTTTTAGACAGACTGTTTCCGTGTAGCTCAAACTGGCTTCAGACTCATAATACTACTGCCTCATTATCCTAAGTGCTGGATTACGGGCATGCGCCACTAAGCCTGGTTTCAATACAGTTTTAACTCTCCTTTCCATTCTCTTTCTGTGTCTCTGTTTTTCCTGACATAATCTTTCTGTGTAGCCCTGCATGTCCTGGAACTCATTCTGTAGACGAGGCTGACCTAGCACTAAGAGCTCTGCGTGTCTCTGTCCCGCAAGTGCTAGGATTAAAGCATCCAGCTTATATTTCTATTTTCATGGTGAGGCAGCATCATCTCATAATGCATCAATGCATTTATAATACTTCCTTTGCATATACCCTGTTAGTTTTCCAACTGTACAGTTTTCCTGTTTCTTCTTGGTTTTTCGAGACAGGGTTTCTCTGTAGCTTTGGAGCCTGTCCTGGAGCTAGCTAGCTCTTGTAGACCAGGCTGACCTCGAACTCACAGAGATCCGCCTGCCTCTGCCTCCCAAATGCTGGGATTAAAGCTGTGCGCCACCACTGCCCGGCCAGTTTTCCTGTTTCTTATTGACCTCTAGGGCTTGATTACAGACTGAGGAAAAAGGGGTTTGTAATATGTACTGCAAATTGTTTCCATTAAGTGAAATTGCTTACGGTGCTTTTTGTTATGCAAAAGTTTCAGATTTTTCTCCAAAGTTTTATTGAAACATTATTCATACTGTATACTTTACCCATTTATACAGCTCAGTGGTTGTTGGTATATTCGGAGCATGCACTTACCATGTGCATTATCAGCAATTTCACTTTCATTAGCCCAGTAAGATGGCAGGTACCACAGAACAGCCACACCTCTCACTGGACTCCCAAACCTTTCAATTTCTGTAGACTTGTCTATCCTGGACATTTTCTATAAAAAGAATCACTTAATATTCATTCTCTCTCTCTCTCTCTCTCCCCCTGCCCAACGCCTGTGCACGAGCGTGCATATGTGTGTGTGTTTGTGCGCGTGCGTGTGTGTGTATGTTGTTTATATTTGTGTGAGAGGATGCACTTACCTATAGAGGCACATGTGGACACCAGGAGTTGATTTTGTGATGTCTTCCTCAATTGCTCTCCATCTTAATTTTGGAAGACAGGGTCTCACTCAACCCAGAGCTCATCAGTTGGCTAGGTGGTTAGTCAATGAGCCCCTGGGACCCACCTGCCTCTGCCTGCCAGCACTGAGGTGGGGTTACAGATGCATGTTGCCACACCTGACTTAATATGTGGTCTTTCGTGTCTGGCCACTGGATACCAAGCCTTATCTTCTCCTATTCCATGGACTGTCTTTTCATTTTCTGGGTGGTAACATCTGTAATAAAATAAGGGACTTTTGCTTTGTCTTGATTTTAATATTATTTTTCTTTTTTCTTTGGGCATTTGATGTCATATTAAAGAAGACTTTGCCCAGCCCAAGGTCATGAAGATTTTAAATATTTTCTTCTAAGAATTCTGTAGTTTCAGCTCTCACTCTCACGTTTACTTCTATGATACATTTTTTGCCGTTTTGGTTTTGTTTTGTTGAGACTGGCCCTTAAGTAGCCCAGGCTGGCCTCAAATTTACCACGTAGCCAAGGATGGATGACCTTAAATTCCCGATCTCCTCTTGCTTCTACTTCTCAAGTGCTAGGATTATAGACATTTATCACCACTCCTGACTTAGTACTATTATACATTTTGAATTCATGGCTGTGAATGGTATACTACAATGAAGGTAGACACTACATAGAAAACAGCAGTCCTGTAAGATTAGCTTAGCAACAGTGTAGCCATCTTCTTGTCCATAATTACTCCCCATGATGCTCACATAGTAAAAATCACTGAATGATGAACTTTTTAGACAATATTTCCAGGGATGGAAAGATGGCTCTGCATTTAAGAGTGGTGTCTGCTCCGGCAGAGGATCCAGATGAGGTTTCCAGCACTGACATGGAAGCTCATGACCATATGGACCTCAACTCAAGTTCCAGAGGATCCAACACCATCTTCTATCTTATTTGGGCACATAGGCAAAGACTTATACACATAAAATAAACCTTTTTAAAAAAATAAAATATTCCCACAGTTAAGTATTTTATGTAGTATCATTTTAGCATTCTTCTATATCATTTAGTGAGTCTAATAGGTAGTTCTTGAAGAAAAATAAGAAATATAAATAGCCAATAAGTATTTTTAAAAGTGTTCAACATCATTGCCATCAGGGAAATAGAAATTTCAAACTGCTCTAAGATTCTATCTTACTCCAGTCAAAATAACTAACATCAAAGAAACAAATGACAACAAATTCACTGCAAGTAGGAGTATAACTTGGTAAAGCTACTGTGGAAATCAACATGGAAGTTTCTCAAAAAAAAATTAAAAACAGAATTAGCATATGACACAGCTCTAGCACTCCTGGATATATACCTAAAGGATCCGGTCAGCAGAGACACGTGTACGGCCACCCATGCTTACCGCAGCCTTAGTCACAACAGCTATGAAGTAGAAATAGTCTAGATGTGTATGAAGAGCTAGTTTAAAATGTAATGTAGGGCTGGGGAGATAATTCAACAGACAAAGTGCTTGTCGTGCAGCTATGAGGACCTATGTTTCCATCCGCAGCACCCATGCAAGAGCTTGGCGACAGCACAGGTCTGTAACCTTAGTGCTGAGGGTTAGGGGATAGAGAAAGGCAGACATCAGGGGCTCACTTACTAGTCAGTCTAGCTTAAATGACAAGTTTCAGGTTCAGTGACCCTGTCTCAGAAAAGATGGAGGGCCAGTGAGCTGGCTCAGTGGATAACCGGCGCTTGCTGCCAAGCCTGATGACCTGAATTTGGTCCCCAGAATCCACATGGTAAGAGAGAAGCAACTCCTCCATGCTGTCCTTTGGCCTTCACACATGCATACATTTGCACAGAAAAAAGACAAAATAAGCTGGGAAGTGAAAGAGGAACACACTCAGTGGTGACCTCTGGCTTTCACACATGCACACACAAGTGTGGTACTGATACAAATGGAGTTTCTATTCATCTCTAAAGACAAAAATTATGATATTCACAAGGAAATGGATGGAACTGAAATTATTGTTAAGTGAAATAAGCCAGAGTCAGGAAAACATATATCACATGATTGTGTGTGTGTGTATCTATGTGTGTGTCTGTAGATGTGGGGGGGGTACACAGAATGGGGACAGTGTTGAGGAAGGGGAGGGTCATAAGGAAATAAAATGAACGAGGGAGTGCATATAAGCAAGGCACATGACACACATACGAAAGCGGCACAACGGAATAAACGGACGAGCGATCAATGCGGGCTGCTGAGACGGGTCAGCTGCAAAGTCTGATGACCTGAGTCAGCTTCTCAGGAGGCACAGGGTGGAAGGAGAGAACCAACTCACACAAGCGCCCTCCCTGATAAATAATGTGAAAAGCAAAACAGTCTTTAAAGTGACAACAAAACCAAATGATTGCCTTTTAACCTATATCTTCTGAATTTCCAGTTAGAAAGCACAGGATAACTCTAAAGAAATCCTATGGTGCTCCAAAACCACAGAGAAACCCTGTCTCGAAAAACCAAAAAAAAAAAAAAAAAAAAAAAAAATTCTATGGTTTCTTGGAGTACATTTCTAGGTTCCCATGTTTTACATTTCAGTCTTTGACCCGTTTACAATTTAGTCTAGATATAAATCCAACTTGTTGCAGTCTCTAAACACTTGTCAATCACAATTTACTGAATAGCCCATTTTTTAGCCACTGAGAAGAGATGCCATCTTCATGTCGCATTCAAAAACAATAACAATGGAAGAGTAATTGTGCAGAAACAGACAAGCAAATAAGATGGAGAGAGAGAGCCTAATTTTTTCTAGGTAGAAGTTTTTCCTCCCCTGCACTGGATGCGACAGTAGTCTCACCATGTATCCCAGGCTGACCTCTAAGTCACTATGTAACCCAGCTTTATCTTAAACTCGCGGTTTTCCTCCTGGCTTAGTCCCTGAGTACTGGGGTTACACATCCGCACACCACACAACCATCTTCAGCGGGAGATCTTCACTTTTCCATGCTCACTGTTCAGCATTTACCTTGATTTTTAGAACTAACCTTGGCCATTTGTATTCTCCCCCCCAGCAAAAAAAATCAGACTTCATGTAGATTTTCAGATATTTTTAAAGCAAGCTCTAAGAAGTACTTTCTCATAATTGGAAGAAAATCTGAGTATGCTGATGTATATCTGCTACCCCAGCACTTGAGAGGCAGAAATAGGAGGACTGTCATAAGATCAAGGCCAGAGTGGTCTATGTAGTGAGTTCTTAGGTAGACAGGGCTACACAGTGAGACCTTGTCTTTAAAAAAAGCAAAACAAATTCTTCAAATCTGTAGATATTCTGTTCTTTTATTTATGACCATATTTTTGTGACTGTACCCTTTTATGTTCTTGACTAGGTTTATTTATCTAATTTTTCACAATAACATTTATTTTCCCTTTCATTTTGTTTTATAGTTCTTTGATAAATGATGTTTTTTGATATGAGGTCTCACTATGTATTCCTGCCTGGCCTGGAACTTATTATGGAGACCATACTGGCCAAAAACTCAAGAGAGATTTGCCTGCCTCTGCCTTCCTGAAGGCTCAGATTTAATGCTTGTAAACACCTGTCAGGGTTTTGTTTTTATATTAGTTTTTGAGACAGGATCTCATTATGTGGCCTAGGCTGATATCAAACCAATGATCTTCCTGTCTCTGCCTAAGACCTGGCATTGTAAACAGGTACCACAATACCTGGCTTTTAAATTTTTTTTTAAATATAATATTTATATTAATTTTCTGAGAATTTCATATACACATATAATGTATTCTGCTCATATTCAGCCTCCCTACTCCTCCCCATAACTCCTCCCATATTTACCCCCTATCTCCCACCCCCTCCAACTTCAGGTCTTTTTTGTAATAACCCATCAAGTCTAATTTGTGCTGCCCATATACACATGGGACCATCCACTGGAGCATGGTCAACCTATTAGGGACCATACCCCCTAAGAAAATTTGCTGTCCTTCCCTTAACAGCCATCAGCTGTCAATAGCTCCGCATCTGGGCTGAGGGCTCACGAGCCCCTCCTCATTCTATGCTGGAATGTTGGCTGGCTTGTCCTTGTGTGTGTCCTGTGCAGGCAAGCACAGCTGCTGTGAGTTCCTGGTATGTGCAGAAGACAGTTCCTCCCAGTTCCTCCCGGAACTCTGGCTCTTACCATCTTTCTGTCCCCTCTTTTGCAATGTCCCTAAGCCTTGGTCGGGTCATATAGATGTCCTATCTATGACTAGGCATTCTAAACACATTCTCCACACCTTGACCAGTAATCAGAAAACACAATTTGAAATTTTAAAAAGATACAACAAAGTGCTAGCTCTTCCCTGTTAGAATGGTTAGGTGTCTGCTTAGCGGCAGACACCTATAATCCTAGGACTCGGGAAGTAGAGACAGAAGAAGTAAGAGTTCAGGGCCAGCCTTAGCTACATGAATCCTTGTCTCAAAACAAACATATGGAGGTCAGCAAGATGGCTCAGCAGGTAAAAGCATAAGCCCCAGGTTTCAAGTTTGATCCCTAGCACCCAAGGTAGAAAGAACAAACCAAGTCCCAAAAGTTGTCGTCTGACCTCTACACAGAAACTTAGGCAGACATGACTCTCTGCCTCCCACATACACTGAAAATTTATTAAAATTTAACTAAAAACCAAAACACTACCAAAAATAAAAGACACAAAATAACATGCTGACAAGGACACGGAAGAAAGAGAACTTGTCAATACTGTTGGTGAGATGAAAACTAATGGAATACAATAGCGAGAGTCCTCAGAACACTAAAAATAAATCTATCATACAACCCATTTGTACCACCTTTTAGAATGGCCCAAAGGGAATTAAATTAGCCTATCAATGAAATACCTGCATTACCATTTCTTGCTACATTATTCTCAACAGCCAGACAAGATTTCTAACAATAGATAAATGGATATAGAAAATAGTGTAAATAAAACATGGATTACTATTCAGCTAAAAGAGAATAAAGCCAAACATCTACAATAAAATGATAGTGGAAGGCATCATGTTACATAAAATAAGCCAAGGAGACAAATACCACATATTTGCTCATATGCAGAATCTTTTCAAAAGCTAATCAGCTGTTTTTCGGTTGGGAACTAAATCCAGTGCCCTATTTATTTCTCTGTGTGTGTCTGTGTCTGTGTCTGTGTCTGTATCTGTGTGTATGTATATTTATGCATCAAGACCAGAGGGCAACTTCATCTCCTTTGAGATAAGGTCTCTCACTGGCCAGGAGCTCACTGCTTGGGCTAGTCTGGCTGACCAGCAAGCCCTAAGGACTCAACTGTTTTTATTCCCCTAGTGATGAAATTACTAGCTCAGGTCATCATACCTGGCATTAAATTCTTTAAAATAAATTTTGTCCTTCATGATTTGAGAGGGTTGATTTTCTAATATATTATATTAAAATTTTACTTTGATCATTAAAATTCTTGGTACCCTCTTTAAATTTTGTACTCAAAGTGAGTATCTGCTTTTCTCCCCCTAGCCTGGTTCCTATAATTCATTCTTAAAAGTGATATTAGCAGGAACTGGAGAAACTGCTCAGTAAAGATCACTAACTGTTCTAACAAAGGACTAAGTTTGGTTCAGAACATTCACATGGCGCTCATAAGTGTCTGGACCTCCAGTTCCAGGAGATCTAACACCCTCTTCTAGCCAGCACGGGCTTGTACAAATATGTATTGCACATAAACTTATTCAGATTTATACAAATAATTTTTAAAAAGGAAAAGTTATTTTTAAACTAGTATATTGAGCTGAGTGTAGAGACATATGCCTGTAATCCCAGCAAATGAGAGGCAGAGGCAGGCAGATCTCTGTGAGTTCAAGGCCAGCCTGGTCTACAGAGTTGGTTGTAGGATTAGAGCTACATAGTGAGACCTTGTCTCAAGAATACAAAAAATAAAAATAAAGTGGTATACTCTTTTCTTTTCTCTTTATGTTTCTATACTCTTTCCAAGTTGTACTTAGAAAGTATAGATTACTCTGATGTTTAGAAAAAATAATTTTGGTTTTTGCTTTTTTAATGAGACTGGGTCTTGCTTATCCCACACTGATTTCAATTTCACTCATTCTGTAGCCAAGGATGATCTTGAACTTCTAATCCTCCTGCCTCTACCACCCTGCTCAGGTTTACGTGGTGTTGAATATCAAACTCAGGGTGCCATGCATGACAGGCAGTTATTCTACCAAATGAGCCATATTCCCCAGCATGTGAAAAAATAATATTGAAAAAAAAGTCTAAGACTTACTCAATGAAGTTCCTTGTGCTTTCACCGTGGGGCTTGCAGGAAACAAAAATTAGAGTGTGGATGGCCCTGCAGTTCCGAATGGCTTGCACCACTTGGTAATCTGAAGGAGTAAACACCTTGTTAATGTACTTAACCCACCGTCGTCCATTATTCCAAAGTTCATGCTGAGCAGGACTGCTAAGGAATGGAGGAGAAGCTGCTTCAGGGCTACCTCACAGGAAGCCCCTTAGCCTGGGAACTGGTGGGTACCGTGGGGAACACCCAAGTTGCCCTCCCTCCTTACGCAGTCCAGCACGGGCAGGGTTGACCACAGCAACTGTTAACTTCTCATCTTTTTGCGACTTTAACAACTGTGGCAAAATCTTCTCTGCTCTACCAGCATGAAACTCACAGTTGGTGACACCTGTGGAAGAGAGGAGCATGTGACATCATAACTTGAGGCCAACAAGTGGGAAGCTTCAGGTTTACCGAACTACATAGCAGCCAGACTCCTGCCATTCCCGTTGGTTCTAGTGGACCTCTGAACAGCACAGAAAGCAATGCGCTTGAACCTGCTGCAAGCCCTTTCCCTGGGAAAGTCTGGATGAGCCTTCCAGCTGAAGCCACCAGATACACGGCATGAAAGAAGTATCTCCACCACAGCAAAAACCTTGATCTTCACTCGAGTCCTCGTCCTGCTCCCTCGCTAGTTTTCACCTGGTGCCTGGAAAACTGTCTGCAAGTCTGTACACACCTGCAATTCCAGCACTCACGGGTTAGGCAAAGAAAGAGATAAGGCATTCAAGGCTAGCCTGGGCTGCACAGAAAAATAAATAAATAGATAAAAGAATTGTCCGGAAGTAGAATAAAGGAAAGAAGAAAAACTCTTTTCCATACTGCAATTTGTCATTTTATTTAAACAAAGGTTCTATTTAAAAACTGCAGCTTTGTTTTGTTTTGTTTAAGACAGGGCCTCACCACGTAACCCTGGACGGCTTTGATGTCCCTATATAGATCAAGTTGGCCTTGAACACACAGAAATCCACCTGACTCTGCCTCTGCCTCCCGAGTGCTAGAATTAAAGGTGTTCACCCCCAATGCCAGGCCAAAATTCTACATTTGAAACCTACTGCATTGGGCTCTGATGCTCAGGGTCCAATGTAAAGCATGCTCTTCTCTTATATACCCCATTTCCCTTCCTAAAACGAAGTTCATACTTCCCTTGGGCTCTTTACAAAATGTAAAAAGAAATAGTTATTAAGATGTCTTGATCTAGAAAACATCAAGATCCAAGTGTGGCTACTCTAGAACTCTGCCTCCCTATAAGCTGGGGATATAATATGTCTCCCTTTGCCTAGAAACAACTGCATTTCTGTTTGGTTTCGCAATGCTGGTAATGGACCTCTGGCTCTCACACATGCTAAGCAAGCAGTCTGCCACTGAGCTATAGCTGCAGCTCCTCAACGACATTTCCTTTACTTCTCCCCAGAATCAGATGTAGGTACCATTGAAGGCTGCAGTCCACCTGGCGTCCTGTACGGCCTGCTCCACCAGTTCAATGCCAAGGACCTCGGATGCACGCTGAGCCAGAGAAAGGCCAATCACACCTGGAGAAGTAAGAAATAAGAAGAAATGACTTTTGTGTTTTAAACCAACATGGTTATATTTAGATCATCAACACTATATCCCCTGCCACCCTCACAAAGGCCCTAAGTTATAGGCAGATGGCGTTTGAGAGCTAGACAACACACAGACTCTTCCTAAAGCCTCCACTTGCCTGTTCCACAGCAAATGTCAAGGAGGATGGTACTGGAGTTCACTCCACTCAGCTCCCCAATGGTCTGGTACAGCAATTCTGCGCCAGCGGTATTAATCTGGAAGAAGGCATCTGGAGAGATGCGGATCTTCAAACCCAGAAGATCTTCAAAGATGTGGGGTTCCCCAAACAGGAGCTGGTAGGGGGACTGCTGATGGCTGCAACGGGTCATCGTGCTAGGACAGAACAAAGGAAGACAGCATTTTAGAATGGCACATCTTTCTGCCTCTTACTGCTTGGTTGGAAGGGGCATCCCAAGCCTCTCAGCTGGAAGACACAGCTTGCTCACCACGGCCCTGAGACTTCTGCTCGATCTCCATTCTTGAGGGATGAAGGTGCATGTGCACACTCCCATTGTACATTCGCTCTGTTTTGATTGTGAGAAGTTAAAAGCTACCATACCCCACTTAACTTTTATAGTCTAGCCTGGGCTCCCAGATGTGGCTGGTGTGTGAAAGCCAGGTCTAACTAGCCGGCGCCTCCACTCTCAGTAGCCCACCATCAGCAAAGCACAAAGCCAGGCTTATGGCAAGCCTGCAGCCATAGGAGGCATTCTGGCTGGCTGGCCCAGGCTTACCTTTCCTGGAAATAGAGTGAAGTCAGTTCACAAACAGCTCCAGGACCTTTAGTGAAAAAGTCCTTCAAGGTCACCTTCTGAACGTGCAGTTCTTCCTGCCCAGAACATGAACTCGTGAGTCAAGCAAAGATTCATCCCTGACACATTCTCTTGCCGATAGCTACAATAGTCAGCAGAAGCAGTCACACAAGAAGACACATTTCTCAAGTTCTATTATAAATAACACTTAGCATAAAGCAATGTTCTGCAGGGCAAAATCAACAACAACAGGCTATTTTCACATCTCAGTCAAAGCGCGGCTTGGCTTCTCAGCTTCTGACAAATCTCATACAATAGAACTGGCACTTTCTCTAGTTTGAGCCTCTAATAGTTCTCCAAAGAAAGTGTGAGTAATTCTTATAAACAAGAAACTCAACTAAGCTCCTGTCCTATCGTGCACAGAAAATAACCTTTCAAATCCCTTCATACTTCTCCACTTTTGCTCTCCCAACCTCCCACTCAAATATCACCTCGGAAGATGTGAGTCCTAGAAGAAATGAACTAAGAAACAGAAGAGAAAGAACGTGGTGTGCTGGCAAGATGACTGAGGGGGTAAGGCTTTAAAAGCCATCAAACCCAATGCCCTGAGTTTACTCCCTGGGACCCATAGGATGGAAGGAGAGAAATGGCTCATGCCAAGTTGTTCTCTGACATCCAATTAAATGTAAAAGGAAAATAATGAACATGGTAAATAATGAACTTCCCTTTTCTCTGACTACAGAACATATTAGAATTCTAATACTGCTAATCACTATAGACGAGCTTGGCACACAGACACAGGTTATAACCAAGTCAGAGCTACAGAATTTTAAACACCAGGCCAGGAATCAAAGGACTCAGGGTCAAATCCTAGCTTTGTAGTTTCCTGACTCTAACCTTCCATGGGACTATGCCTCCATTTGGCATTCTATCAAATGAGGACGGCAACAACTTCATAATCTGGTTGAGATAACTGACTACGTGTAGGGATGTTTCCATGTGAGATTATCTGGGCTGGCTGGGTTCTGCTCTTGTTATTGTTTTGTCAACAGGATGTAAGCCGAGGTGATTTAGGAATGAGCAGTCTCAGTTGAGAAACTGCCCCCATAGGGCTAGCCTGTGGGCATGTCTAAGGGGCATTTTCTCAATTGATGGTTGCTGTGGGAAAGCCCAGCCCACTATGGGCTGTGTCATCCCTGGGAAAGTGGTACTCAGGTACATAAGAAAGCAAACTGAAAACTGCAGAGTAAGTTTTGTGGTTAAAAGCAGTTGTTGCCATTGCAGAGGACCTGGGTTCGATTCCCAGTGCTCACACAGTGGCTCACAACTGTCTGAAACTCCAGTCTCAGAGGATCCAAAGCCCTCTTCTGACCTTCCTGGGCACAGGCATATACATGGTGCATATACATACAAGCATATACTCATACACATCAAATATTTTTTTAAATCTAAAAATAAAAGCAAACTGACTAAGCGATACGGAGCAAGCCAGTAAGCAGCATTCCTCCATGACCTCTCCTTCAGTTACTGCCGCCTAGGTTCCTGCCTTGAATTATTTCTCTGACTGCCCTTCAAGATAGACTGTGAGCTGTAAAGTGAAATAAATCCTTTCTTCCTCAAGTCACTCTTTGTCATAGTTTTTATCACAAAAACAGATAGCAAACCAGAACACTGTCTGAAAGTGCTAAGTGCGTTACAAATGTAAAGCATAATCAGGAGAACTGTTAGGCTCACCACTGTACGAGCAGAGTGTGCAAAGTATTTAGATTAGAAAAGTTAGACATGCAAATCTCTATGGGAATTGCTTCTGGATGCAGTAGAGTCTACTACTATGTGAAAATACTTGAGAGTCCATGTACAATAATTACCTTGGGTAACTTAACCACAATCTTTGTCATTTCATTATGCCAACAGTATGGTTAAATTATATTCTTACCAACGCCTCTTCATCCTCAAACCTGCCCACTAACCTACACAAATATTCTGTGAATAAGTAGCTTTTGCTCTCTGCTCTAAAACTTTCAAAAGACCCAGGAGCATAGTAGAGTTACTACAGAAGTGGCTTCTTTTCCTGGTAGGCCTACCTGACTTAATTCCTGGGGATGAAAAGTGATGATAGCCATTGTGTGTCCTTGGCTATTGGTTCGAACTGTGAGCTCACGCCAGTGTCCACCTTCATGAAACAGAAGACAGGGTTCCACTGAAGACTGTCGAAGGAATACTTCATAGTACTAAGAAGAAACTGATATTTTATATAGGCAGAAGGAACAAGTTCAATAGCTCATTATTCATTCTGGGTCATTGTTTGAGGCTGTACTATGCTCCCCAAAGGGTATGTGTTGAAGCCTTTACCCCTTTATCCTCAGAGCATGACTGCATTTGCCAACAGACCCTTAATGAAGAGAGTAAGGAAGCCAGAGATGGTAGTCAACATACTTCAAGGGTTCAAGGAACTGAGGCTACCTAGTGAGACTCTCAAAAGTACACAAAATTAAGAAGTGATTAAATTAAAAAGAGGCCATTGTGGTGGTTTGAATAGGTATGGCTCCATAGACTCATGCGTTTCAGTGCTTGGCCCATAAGGAGTGGTATTCTTAGATGCTGCGGCCTTATTGGAGTAGCAGAAGTGGGCTTTGAGGTCTCCTATATGTTCAAGCCACGCCCACTGGACAGTCTCTCCTTCTACTGCCTGTGGACCAAGATGTAGAACTCTCAGCTCCTTCTTCAGCACCATGTCTGCCTGCGTGCCACCATGTCCCACCATGATGGACTAAACCTCTAAAACTGTAAGCCAGCCCCAATTAAATGTTTTCCTTTATAAGAGTTGCTGTGGTCACTATGTTCACAGCAGTAGAAACCCAAACTAAGACAACCATTAAGCACACTTAATCAAATCTCACCAGTATCTTTATAGGAAGGGGTAGGAATATATAGCTCAGCTGGTAGAACACTTGCCTGGTAGGCAGGAAGTACTGGGTTTCCCAAGCCCAGCACTGCTTAAAAACTGGGCATGGGTGGCACATACTTGTAACACCAGCACTTAGGAGGTAGAAGCAGGAGGATCAGAAGTTCAGGGTCATCCTTGACTACATAAAAGTTTGAAGCTAGCCTGGGCTACAGGAGACCCTGTCTAAAAGGAAGAAGGAAGAAAACAGAGAAAGGAAGGAGGAGGAGAAGGAGGAGGAGGAGCAGCAGCAGCAGCAGCAGCAGCAGCAGCAGCAGCAGCAGCAGCAGCAGCAGCAGCAGAAGAAGAAGAAGAAGAAGAAGAAGAAGAAGAAGAAGAAGAAGAAGAAGAAGAAGAAGAAGAAGAAGAAGAAGAAGAAGAAGAAGAAGAAGAAGAAATGTGAACATGTCAAAAACCACAAGGGCTAAATATGCAGAGAAAAGGCCATGTAGGGCCACAGTATAAGGATAGGCATAGGCCAGAGGAGAAAAACAAACCTTTCAGACCTTGATCTAAGACTTGGAACTTCAGACAGGAAGGAACTAAATTTCTGTTGTTTATACCTGGGGCCTGTGGTAATTTATTTAAGTAGCCCTAAGGAGAAAAGTGACACGGAAACATGCTCCTTGGCCAGCTGTGCTAACACACACATCTATAATCCTAGCACTTGGAAGGCTGAGGCAGGAGGATCCTGAGTTCCAGGATTGCTGGGGCTATGCAACCAACCCTGCCTCACGACTTTAAGGAGGACATCCCCATTTTTAATATTCTAAACTATAAGTTCTATGAAGGTTGAGCATTATATCCTCAAACAGGCACATAATATACATGCTCAATAATATTTTTTAAAGTGGTATGAATGAATAAATAGAGAACCTATTCAGATATAAGGCCTTAGTTTATTCTATGTGTGATACTAAATACAAGAAACTGCCATTTCTGTGAATTATTCCTGGCAGCACTTTCTAATGCCTGACTAAGCTGCTGTGATTTATTCCTACTTATAGCTTCCTGATGCAAGCCTATCATTTCTATAACATACAATCAGATGCCAGCTATACTATAGCTCACCCCAATCCTCCATTTCCTCCTGGAAAATGAAAGTTGAACACAATTCTACTTAGTTGCTATGGTTTCAAATAACCCTTAAAGTCAAGAACGAGGATAGAGCTCATTGGTAGAGGACTTGGAAACGTGCACAAGGCCCTGGGCCTGATCCATAAAACCACACCCTCCCAAAAATCAATAAAAGTAAACTTTTCAAACAGAAGCCATTTGGCACTACAATAGGATACACTGTCTGATTTACACATGTCTTTTATTCTCATATTACATGAAATCTAGGTCTACTACATTTTCAAAGAGACCCCAGATTATCTAGGGAGGAGGAAGCTATATGAAAAAATAGTGCTACCTAGAAAGATCAGGTCAATAAAAGCTATGCTTTATCGCTTTTTCTGTAATTTCCTATACAGAAGCTAAGTGTAACTACATTAAACATATTTTTTGAATCCTGGGGTTGGAATTTTTTTTAAAAGACAAGTTCAACTGCTATTTACTTTCTGGTTAAAAAGAAATGCTTTGGGGAAGCGAGATTCAAATGTCAGAGGTCTTAGAAAGATGATTGTTGGAAAATGAGGCCTCGTCTGGAAATAATGTTTAAAGAACTATGAGTTACAACTCCATCATTGTATGATCATTGTAAAATGAAGAATGACTCCTGTTTTTTATATAAGAACACTTAAGTAATAAGACTCAAGAGATCTTCTAATTAAAAATAACAGCATGTTCTACCTAAAAATCCTACTCAGATTAAATTAAGGAGTTAGAAAATGTATTGTTATTTAAGTCCACTGTTCAATTATCTTTTTTTCCCTAAAATGTCATTTTCTAGCACATCTAGAGGTATCAGTGCTAGATCATCCCCATTAACAGACAAGTATTCTTTCACTCTCTTACTTTCAAAAAACAGCAAGGAGGGGCTGGAAAAAATGGCTCAGAGGTTAAGAACACGCGCGCTGCTCTCCTACATGACCTTGGTTTGGTTCCCGGCACTGAGATGGCAGGATCCAATACTGTCTTCTGGCCTCTGTGGGCATCAGGCATGCACATGGTACACACACATGCAGGCAGGCAAAACCATTCACACATAAAAAAATGAGTAAATCTCTTTAAAAAAAGTTTAAAAGAAAGAAAAATTGAGGAGCCAGGCATCATGTCTGCAATCCCATAATGTATGAGATGGAAGCAGGAAAACCAAGAATTCAAGGTTATCCTCAGCTGTGTAGTATGTTGGATGCTACCCTGGGCTACAAGAGACCCAGTTTCAAAAGAAAAATCTTTCTTGAATCCATATTCCCTGTTGACTAACAGTCTGCTTCTTTTTTTCACTTTGTAGACAAGCTCACAAGAACTGTATATATCCTGTCTCCCGTTCCTCTATTTAACCACTTGAATAGGGTTCCCACCACTCCTCCTCAACTGTTTGCATTAAGGTCATCAACTCCTGGTCCCGAAGTCCAATGATCCATCTTCAGCAACACTGGACACAGCTGGTGCATATGTGTCTTCTCATGTTTTGGCTCCCCAAACACCACTATCCTGCTTCCTTTGACCCTACTAGCTGCTCCTTTTCAGCCCCATTTACGAGCTCATCCTCTTTTCCCAGACTACTGGTGCAGCCGAACCATACCCTACTGGCGGTCACATAAAAGAACAACACATATAATGATGTATAGTGCATAATACTTGATGATGATAATATGATTGCTAACTGCCTTATGTAGTCCGTATATTATACTTTCTATCATTTCTTAGTATACTACTCATACAAATAGCGTTCACTGTAAAGTATAAACACTGAATTACACTGGCAGCAGCCTCATACATCCAGTGTTTACAACATCTCATGATTCTATGACTTTCTCTTATGCTTGATTATGTTTAAGTCCTTTTGTTTACTCTGCTTCTACAAACAGCTTCAACTGATACCATTGAGTCGAAGTGTGTAATAGGCTATACCACACAAGTTTGTATAAGTACACTCTATGGTGTTCACATAACAATGAAATTGGCTAAGGCCAATTTCTAATTGTCTAATAAAATAAATTGTCTAATCAAATAACTCCATTGACTGAGTCAGATTAAAAGTCTCTGAACAACAAATACCAGTGGTGGTGGTGCACACCTTTAATCCCAACACTTGGAAGGCAGAGGCAGGCGGATCTCTGAGCTCAAGGCCAGCCTGGTCTACAAAGAGAGTTCCAGGACAGCCAGGACTATTACACAGAGAAAGCATGTCTCGAAAAACCAAGAAAAAATTCTCTGAACAACAAATGGAACAGTTACTGAGTAAAGAGAAAACAAGAGAACAAGAGAAAAATTCTTGCTAGCTGTGTATCTGACAGGAGATTAATATACAGACTATATAACAAACTCAAATATTTTTCAAAAATCAAAGAATACTCAAATGTACTAGACAGTTCTTAAAAATAAAAATGGCAAAAACCCCACACATATTTACAATGCTCAATATCCTTAGCCAGCACAGAAATGCAAATTAAAAATACACTGAGACTCTACCTCACCCCCATCACCATGGTTATCAGCAAGAAGACTAACAACAAATGCTCTCAGGGACGGGAAGACTTAAACACGTTGGTGGGAGTGTAAATTCGTGTTGCCACTTGGAATTCAGTATGGTTCCTCAAAAACCTAAAAACAAAACTACCATTGTGATCCAGTTAGATCACAGCACAAGGTATCTGCCCAAAGGAACCCAAGTCAACATAATACAGAGATGACTGCACATCAATATTTATTGTTGCACTATTTGAAATAGCCCAAATGTGGAGCCAGACTAGATGTCCATCAGCATAGGGACAGACAAAAACAAAAGATGGCATATAATACACAATGGAGTTTTATTTATTAAGCTGTAAAGGAGAATGAAATATCATTTGCAAGAAAATGGATGGAATGGGAGATTATCATATTAAACCAAAGAAGCCAGACCCAGAAAAGCAAATGTCATGCTTTCTCTCATATATATAAAAAATTAGATTTTTTTAAATGCATGAAAGCAGAAGCGGGGTCTATTTAAGAGACAGGGGAACCAGAGGGGGAAAGACATACAATCCAAGTGATCCAATTAAAAACTAATCTGATGATTGTATAAGGTCCTTCTGTTTATGTGTTGCTTCCATTGGTTGAATAAAGAAACTGCCTTGAGCCGGGCGGTGGTGGCGCATGCCTTTAATCCCAGCACTCGGGAGGCAGAGGCAGGCGGATCTCTGTGAGTTCAAGACCAGCCTGGTCTACAAGAGCTAGTTCCAGGACAGGCTCCAAAACCACAGAGAAACCCTGTCTCGAAAAACCAAAAAAAAAAAAAAAAGAAGAAGAAACTGCCTTGGCCTTTTGATAGGGCAAAACTTAGGTAGGCAGAGTAGACAGAACTGAATGCTGGGAGGAAGAAGGGCAGAGTCAAGATGCCATGGATCTCCTGTCCGAGGTGGACACTGGTTAGAATCTTTCCTGGTAAGCCACGACCTCATAGTGAAATACAGATTATTAGAAATGGTTTGAATCAAGATGTGAGAGTTAGCCAATAAGAGGCTAGAACTAATGGTCCAGGCAGTGTTTAAATGAATACAGTTTCTGTGTGATTATTTTGGGTGTAAGCTAGCGGGGTGGCTGAGATGACAAGCAGCCTGCTCCTCCTGTTACAAATGATGACATCCCCCTGCCCACCACAACTTTCAATAGCTTCCCATTTCACTCACAATAAATGGTAAGGAACAAATGACCTCTAACTACACAATATGGCCTGTTAACTTTCACCTCATTGCCTACTATTAATAATTTTCTCCTTACTACCTAGTAAACATTCACCTGAGTATCTATGTGACTTTCTAAAGAAAGTTAGCCATATCCCAAATGCTCTTAGCTAGCCTTTGTGGGTATCAGGCACACACTACATGCACACACACATGCACACATAGAATTGCTCTTATCTGGCCTTTATGGGTACCAGACAGACAGACACACACACACACACATGTTGGAGAAGAGAGGCCACTTGTTGGTTCCCGGCTGCCTAGCTAGCTTAGACCTGAAATAATAACATAGAAACTGTATTAATTAGATCACTGCTTGGCCCATTAGCTCTAGCCTCGTATTGGCTAACTCATATTAATTTAACCCATTTAGCTGTAGCTTCTTATTGGCTAACTCATATTAATTTAACCCATCTCTATTAATCTGTATATTGCCATATAGCTGTGGCTTACTGAGTAAAGTTCCCAGTGTCTATCTCCGGCTATCCATGACTTCTGACTCCTCCTTCTTTCTCCCAGCATTCCGTTTAGTTTTCCCTGCCTACCTAAGTTCTGCCCTGTTCTGCTATAGGCTCAAAGCAGTTTCTTTATTCACCAATGGTATTCACAAAATACAGAGGGACATCCCATATCACACACATAGGCAAAGCACTCACACACCAAAAACAAAAAAAAGTAATGTTATAAAATAAACCAGACAAAAAGATGAGCTAGTGGTAGCATATGCCTATAATCATGGCAGAATTGGGGAGACAGAAAGCTCAAGACTAGCCTAGGCTACATAGCAAGATCCAGTCTCAAAACTGAAAGAAGAACCTGAAAAGATACAAGGTTGATCACCCCACACAGTCCAGGAAAGGCTCATGCTTGCAGGTATAAAGTACTGTAGAATGGATGCAGATAGTACTGTAATTTCTGCCCAGCCCACTGCTCCCTTACAGTGTACTCAATAAACTATTCTTCCTAAAGAACAAGATACTGCAGAAGACAGTGATATGATAAAGTACATGGCTAAAATCAGTGCTTGAGTAAAAATCTGAACACAAAACTGGGAAATAAGTGGTGCCTCTAATCCCATCACTTGGGAGAGTGAGGCAGGAGAAGTAGGAATCTGATGCCAGTCTGGGATACAGGCCAACCTGAGCTACATGGAAAGACTGCATCAAAGTAGGGAAGTAAAGACAAAGCTTAGCAGCTAAGAGCACCAGCTGCTCTTGGAGAAGACTCAGGCCCAATTCCCAGCACCCACATGGTGTCTCACAAACAGAACTCCCATCCCAGGGGATCCAATGACCTCTTCCGGCCTCCACGGGCACTAAGCACATGCAGTGTACAGCTATACATGCAGGCAAACACCCATACGCATAAAATAATGATTGGATCTTAAAAGGAAAACAAATTCACCTCTTCATCTAACCAAGAATTTGTTCTATCTTGTGACCTTTTTCTATCAGGTGACTGGAGGCTCTTTTCTCAGGAAAAAACTAAACCACCAAAGCACTAAACCTTTTATACAAACTACAAAATGAAGAGATAGATCCAGGAAGAATCTAGGTAAGTCTGTAATACTAACAATAGGACCTCAGGTCTCCTTTGCACACAGGTAACCAGGCAGGAGATTTGAAGGTGATTCTTTGGAGAAAGTAATAGCCTTACATTATTGATCTTGACTAACAGAAACATGAGAGCTATCCCTACAGTCACCAGAAGTGAACCCAAGAAACAGCAAACTCCCAACTGGTTTTTAAAATATCAACAACCAGCAAAGCTGAGTGAAGCCACCATGATAAAATACAAAACTAAAAAGGAAGAAATCCCAAAGAGGACAGATGATAGAGAGATAGATGGATGGGTGAGTGCTATATTGCTAAAAACAATAAGATGCTAAAGTAACAGAATAATAAAAGAAAATCAGCAAATGGTTTGGCATTTAAGTCAAGAACTTCCCACAACGACAAAAAGATGGAGAATATGAGACAAGAAAGTGCTAAAGATTATAAAAGCAGCCAATGAACTCTAAGATTCAAAGAACAGGAGACAGAGAAAGAAGAGAACAAGCCGGGTGGTGGTGGCGCACACCTTTAAACCCAGCACTCAGGAAGCAGAGGCAGGCCGATCTCTGTGAGTTCAAGGTCAGCCTGGTCTACAGAATGAGGTCCAGGACAGCTAGGGCTGTTACACCAAGAAACCCTGTCTCAAGAAACCAAAAAAAAAAGAAAAAAGAAAAAAAAAAGAATAGGAGAGAGGAGGAGGAAGAGGAAGGGAAGGAGGGGGAAAAAGAGAAGAGAACATAGAAAACAGAACAAATGGAGGTACTCAAAGAAATAAGAAAAGTCCCTACATTTTGAAGTATTAGTTTCCAGATGAACAAGGCCTAAGAAGTGTCAGTACAATAAAATAAAGAATGGGCCACATGGTCATCAAATTCTGGGGATAAAGACAGTCTTCCCTATACTAGTCTATAATCCAAGCACTGGATAGGTAAAAGCAGCAGGATAGCCACAAGTTCAAGATCAGACTGGTCTATGCAGTGAGTATCCAGACCAACCAAGGTTATAGAGCAAGGCTTTTCCCTCTCCACCCCAATCATCAAAGAAGGGAGGAAAGAATAGATAGGGTCCCTAAAAGTGTCCGAGAAAGGAGGCATTACCTACAAAGGATCAAGATTTGTTAGACTCATACACACTGCTGCTCAGATGGCCACGAAATACAGTCTGCACTCTTTACAAGGTCAAATGATTTCAAACCCCAAATTTTAAACCTACAAACATTTTCAGTCATCTCAGGGCAAGAAAAAAAGGGTTATATATAGACCTGTAAAAATCTAACAATTATGTCCTAGATACCTTTCCTCAAGAAGCTGAGGGAGATTGTACTCTAGACAAATGAAGGTGCAAACCAAGAAAGCAAGACAAGACAAGCTATAAGAAACAGGAAATACAAGACTGTTGGGTGTGGTGGTACAGAAATGTAAATGGCACTCAAGAGGCAGGACTATGTCAAATTCAAGGCCAGCCTGGTCTCCAGAGGGAGGCTGTCTTCAAACAGATAACAATGACAAAAGACAAGACTACATAGCAGTAAAAATCCTGAGGATGTGGGGACAGGGAAGATGGTTCAGTCAGTAAAGTGCTTGCCATACAATCATAAGGAACAGAGTTTGGGTTCCCAGCACCCACAGAAAAGTGGGGTGCAGCAGCAGACACCTGTAATCCTAGCACTGGCTTAGGTAATAGGAGGTCACAGGTAGGAGGACTTCAGAGGCTGATTGACCAGCCATCCTAACCAAGTAAATAAGCTCCAGGTTCCGTGAAAGAATCTGTCTCAAAAATTAAACTGGGGGGGCTGGAGAGATGGCTCAGCGGTTAAGAGCATTGCCTGCTCTTCCAAAGGTCCTGAGTTCAATTCCCGGCAACCACATGGTGGCTCACAGCCATCTGTAATGAGGTCTGGTCTGGTGCCCTCTTCTGGCCTTCAGGCATACATGCAGAAAGAATATTGTATACATAATAAGTAAATAAATAAATAAATATTAAAAAAAAAAAAAAATTAAACTGGGGTGTGATTAAGGAAGGTACCCAACATATACTTCTGGCCTCAACATGTACAGTGACAACATGCATGCATTCATAGGCATGTGTGCTTCTGTGTATCAACTTCCAGAGACAAAACTCCCCATCTTGGAGAGAAGTTCATTAAAACACAGGATGTTAAAGGGGACATGAAAAAGCAGGATATCTTAAGAGGAGGTAAAACATTACATCCTTTAGGGATGATCAGAAACTCAGAAAATAAACAACCCAAAGGCTTCAGGAAGTCCCTGAAACTGATCAGATTCACTAGACAGTTCCTCCCAAAGCATGTGTAAGCAGTAAGAACTGCTGAGAGACACTCTCAGATAAGCAGGGATACCTAGAAGACCCTGAGACCAGCTGTGCTACCTGGAAGAGGCACAACAGCCAAGCTTCCTGGAAGAACCAGAGAATAGTCAAGCCACCTGTAAGAGGCTCAACAACTGAGTTGCCTGGAAGGACACTCTCCAAACTGTTTACCTGCCTGCAGAGTGTGCAGCATGCTCTAGGTTTCTAGCTTTCATGGGATGTTGGGGTGGACTTTCCATGATGCAGTTGTCCTTTGAGTCATTTCTGCTCCAGTAAGCAGCTCCTCCCCCATACTCCTGTAAGTAACCCCAATAAAACTCACTGGTTCATCAAATTCAGTTGTGGTGGTATCCTCATTTTGGTCTATCATTGGTTCCCTACCTGGAATAAGTATAGACATTTGACCATGTCTCCCCAGGAATAGTGTCACACAAAAGGTATATATATCCCCAAACACACACACACAAGTTAAGAGAAAGAAGTCCCAGGATGATAGTGATGCAGAAGACAGATTCCAGAGAAAAGGTCTTTGGGGAAGAACAAACGGAAGCTATTGAGCAGATGGAAAACACTAATGGATGCTTGACGGAGCTTCTAAAGCATCTGGGGAAAATTAGCAAAAGGTTTGTAGAAAACTAAGCAAGTATGGAAAGGAGGCAATTGTCCATGCCAATAAAAACAAAAACTTAAAATGGATCTACACTATAGTGCTATGCAACTATAAAAAGGAAGTATAAAAGAAAGGACATGAAGTTTGAAGAGAGATGTGGGGAAGGGATCCAGGAGGAATTAAAGAGAGTAGTGAGGAAATATGATCAAAATACATTGTATAAATATATGAAATTCTCAAATATATAAATAATATTCTCAATGGAAGTACAAGCCAGCTGTGCCATAACCTGTAATCTCAGCACTTAGGACTTAGAAGTAGGATGTTCAGGAGAGTTCAAGGTCATCCTCAGTTACATAGTAAGTTCAAGGCTGGTCTACATGAGAGAGAGAGAGAGAGAGAGAGAGAGAGAGAGAGAGAGAGAGAGAGAGAAAGAGAGAGAGAGTTTTAAAATCCCAAGTGTAAAACACTGTATAGAGATAGCTACTTTTTAACTACAAAGAGAGATTTAAAGTAGCTAACATTTTTTCAACACAAAAAAGAAAAAAAATGTTGCTGTAAAAGGAGGGAAAAGTCTGGAAGAAGGGTCAGAGATCAATACTTGACCTCTCTCTATTTGTTTGAGACAGGGTCTCTCTATGTAGTCCTCGCTATCCTGGAACCTGCTATTTAGACCAGGCTGGCCTCAAACTCACAGAGATGGCTGGATGTCTCTGTCTCCTAAGTGCTAGGATAGGATTAAAGGCATGTGCCACACCCAGCAAAATTTGACCTCTCTGAATGCAACTTTATTTTCTAGATTTGTCTCTAAAATCACAAAGCCATTTCACAAAATTATAAAATGAAATTAAATCAAAAGAGAACCAAATCTACTAAGATGAAGATGTAGCTCAGTTGGGACTATGCTTGCCTAGCATGCACAAGACCCTGGGTTCAATTCCCTGTGCCATATAAACCAAGTGTGGTGACAGGTGCCCATAACCACAGTAGTAATTCTCCAGGAAGTAGAAAGGGCAGGATAAGCAGTTCAAGGTCCTTTAACCTCAGCACTCTGGAGACAGAGGCACACAGATCCCTGTGAATTCCAGACCAGCCAGCCAGGGCTACAAGGTAAAATACTGAAATACTGTCTCTGGAAAAAAAAAAGGTAAGTCACACACAATAAGGTCAAGACCAGTGGGAGAGGGACAACAGGACACATATACACCACACACACACATACACACAGAGAGAGAGAGAGAGACAGAGACAGAGAGAACCCATGATATAAATAAGTATCTTTTTTTTAAATCAAAATCTTGGTCTGATAGGGCATTTGTGCAAGCATAAATACCCAAGTTTGGGTCCCAGCACCCATGTTAAACAAACAAGAAAAGGTGGGCATAGTAGCATATACCTGTAATCCCAACAAAGGAGGATGGCAGGGAAGACCAGGAGGGTCTCTGGGGCTTGCCAGCATCCAGTCTTCCCAAAAACTCAGAAGGTCCAGATTGAGTAAGAGCCCTGTCTCGAGATATGGCACATACTGCCAGGGGTGAACATCGCCCAGTGCCCTCCCATGGTCTCTGCAAACATGGACATAAGTGCACACACCTCACACCCATGAATGCATACACACTATATACACACAAAATTGAAACATCAAGTTTTTTATAAACCGGAAAAAGTCAAACTTATTGGCTCCCACCTATAATCCTAGCTCTCAGAAGCTGAGGCAGGAAAACAGCTGCGGGGCTGGGGACAGCATGAACTACACAGGGAGTTCCAGGACAACCTGGCCTTCAGAGTAAGCCCCTGACTCGAAAAGACAAAAAAGTCAAAAGGAAAAGCAAAAATGTGGAGCTATGGGCTGTCAAAATGTCTCAGAGGGCAAAGCTGTTTGCCACATAAGCCAACCCACAGGGTGAACGGAGAGATCCAAATTCTACAAGCTATCCTCTGATCTTCACACTCATGTTTCACACTCATGCATACACCCCTGAACCCCCATATATAAGACAAATAAACTATTTTAAACTAATGTTTTAAAAAGGTATCTGCACTGAACATCAACAAGCCCTTTTCTTTTTTGTCCACAATACAGTATAACAACTACTTACATAGCTGATGGTACGTGCTATTCACACAGCATTTCCATTGTGTTAAGAATTACAAGTAACCCACGTATCATCTAATTATCTGGGAAGAGAGGCATAGGTGATATGCAAACATTACACCATTTTTTATATAAGAGACTTGAGCATTCATGGACATTGATATCTATGGGGAGCCTGGACCCAAACCCCGAAGATACCAAGAACAAATCTTATTAAAATCCTGACTTGAGAAAAACAACTATAAGAAAAATCAAAACACAAGCCAGGGGTGGTGGCACGCACCTTTAATCCCAGCACTCAAGAGGCAGAGGCAGGTGGATCTCTGTGAGTTCAAGGCCAGCCTGGTCTACAGGAAGAGTTCCAGGACAGCTAAGGCTTCATAGAGAAAAAGCTTGTCTTGAAAAAAAATTCAAAACACTAGATAAATTAATATCAAATCTAAATATCAAATATTTTATATTATGGGTGGTATAAGATTATATTTTTAAAAGTAATTTCTTTCTCCTAGAACTCATATCAAAATGTTCACATTTTATGTGATACATCTACAATGTGCTTTAAAAGAATCTAAAGAAGATAGATGGAAAGGTGAGAACACAGATAAAACAAGAAGTATTAATTTACTAAACACGTGCCAAACTCACACACATTGTGTATGAATCAGTCCTGGGTGCTATACAAAGTTAGATACCACATAGCTGCTACCTCCACAGGCTTGTGTGGGAACAACCACAGACAATGAAATATGGTGTACCAGGTGCTGTACAAGAGATGCGCAGCAGAGATACCCACGTGCAGAGGACAGGGATTCTTAATCAGACAGAGGCATCGCATATAGCTTGAAGCGAATCTTGGAGAATAAATAGCAGTGGCGGTGATGGGGATGGGTTGCAAACTGAAAACATTCTAGAAAGAGAGGGTAAGCAGGCAGCAATGATATAGCATTGCAGTGTCGTACGGGTTCAGTACAAATGGTGAAAAGAAACCAGGCAGGCATAGGGCAGAAGATAAGGCTGGGAACCTTGCCATGAGGACCCGAAAGTGGAAGGGTAAAGAATTTAAACTTTCATTCTAAAAGATACTAGACAGGGCAGGCAAGATGGCTCAGTGAATAAAGGCACTTACTGCCAACGCTGGCAGCCTGAGCTGGATCCCTGGGACCCATATGGTGGAAGGAGAGAATTAACTCTAGGAAGCTGTCCTCCGATCTCCACATGTGTGCCGCCACGGCCTCTGTGTGCATGCATACACAAATACACACATACAAATGCAAACAGGGTAATTTTTTAAAAAGATTTTAAATGACCGGACAACCACGTAGACCTTTTAGCAGGAGAACGGCACTATGTTATTTTCAGCTTACAGACGGCTGGGACTCTGAGCGGAGGAGAATACAATGAGAAAAGGAGCCAGGGAGACAAGTGAAGACATTAAAGTAGAAGTCGGTAGCACGAATTCTAAGTGGTCTTAATAAATAAAACTAGAAGTTAGATATTAAGCTGTGAAAGCTGAAGGATCGGAGAAGCAGTGTGGACAGCCACTAGAGAGATCTTTTACTTCTAGCAATGCTCAGTAGAATCCTCAGACTGCAACTGTCTCCACCAAACATCAGTCTGAAGAGACAGTCTGAGGACAGGATCGGCCCTTTGGTCTGAACATTGGTAGAAGTAAAAGCTCTCCCTAGTGGCTGGCCACACTGCTTCTCTGATCCCTCAGCTTTCACTGCCTAATATCTGACATGAAGTTTTATTTATTAAGACCAATTAGAATCCGTGCTACAATTGCCCAGATGACAGAGAATGGTCATTTGAACTCAAGTGTAGAACTGGGTAGATTCAAGATATTTCTACAATAGTAAAATAAGCAAAGACTTGGAGATGGGTTAGATGTCAAAGAGGAAGGGAAAACTGAGACAGAAACCACGATGACATAAGTTTCTAGTCCACTAGAATGCCAATAACTAAACTGTGGAAGAAACATTTGGGAAAATAAGAGGATGCGCTTAGTTTAGGACCATGGTTGTCAGCACAAGGAAACTGTGTTCACCAGGGGACAGTGGAAGCAATTTTGGTTATTATCAACTAATGGTACCTCATAGATGGGAAAATACAGCCACTGCTAATCATGATACAATGGACCTAATGGCTGCTCACAAGAGAAAATAAACACAACACAAAACAACAACAGCACAGACGTTGAGAAGATCAGATTAGGACAACACTGATTCCAAAATCTCCAATTAATGGCTTTTTAAGGATGCTCAGCAGTCTCTGGGAAGTTCCTCAAGCTTAAAACAGCTATATAATGTAAATACAAGGTAACAGCTATCCATTTATTAAGCATCTATTCAAGGCACCAGTTAAGATTGGGTGCTAACTCCCAAGAATATATTCAGAAAGAAGAAGGCCTAGTATAGAGTCCTCTGGGACACCAACAATGATAATAGGAAAGAATTGATTTAAAAAAAAATCCCATGAGGGGGCTGGAGAGATGGCTCAGAGGTTAAGAATACTGGCTACTCTTCCAGAGGACCTGGGTTCAATTCCCAGCACCCATATGACGGCTCACAACTGTCTGTAACTCCAATTCCAGGGGATCTGACACCCTCACACAGACACACATGCAGGGAATGCACATGAAATGAATAAAATCATTAAAAAGAAGAATTATGAGAAAGAGAGAGAGAGAGAGAGAGAGCATGCACAGTCTGAGTCAAGGACATGAGGTGCACCCTCCTCTAAAAAAAAAAAAAAAAAAAAATCCCATGAGAATGACTAAGAAGTAGTTAACAAGGCAGGAGGAAAGTTCAGGCTGGAGAGATGGCTCACGGGTTAAAAGAGCTTGTTGTTCTTCCAGAGGACCCAAGTTCAGTTCCCAACACCCACATCAGGTAGCTCACAGCTGCCTATGACTAGCTCCAGGGGAGCCTTTGCAAGCACCTGCACACAAATGGCATGCGCGCGCGCATACACACACACACACAAGTTAGGAGGAAAGCCATCAGAGAATAGGTATCACAAACCAAATGAAGGCAGTGTTTCCGGAGGGAAACTAGAATAAGACAGATACAGTGCTAAAGAAAGAGACAACAAGAGTAATAAGCTAAGAGCAGAAAGCTTATATGGTCTTTGACAAAACTGAGTTCACTGATGGCTTGGGCAAGATCCAGTTCAGTAGAGTGTTCAAGACATAAGTAAGAACCATTAGAATGTCTTAAAGGTGGGAAATATTAATCATACCATGAAGCAAAAAGAGCTACGAGGTGGGGGTGGCCAAAGAAACAGGAGAAGGGGTGTGCAATGAAGGACAAGGAACCTACGAAGCAGGAATGAGTTCAAACAAAGAAAACCATGAGCCTTGATGGGACAAGGGGAAAGAACTGTATCTTTCACTTAGACAGAAGTAAAGACTGGTTGAACTTCAGTGACATTTGTAGATGGAAAACAGCAAAAGGAATTTGCTTCTGAGAGCTCTTTATGTTAATCTTCCAAAGCCAAAGGTAAAGGTACTAAATAAGTGAATACTAGTTGTAAAGTAACTAGTCCACGACCCTAGAGAAGCTAAGTAACAAGGTGAATCCTAAGAGAAACATATATGGATACCCCTGGGGAGGGGAAATAGACAAGATCTCTTGAGAAAATTGGGAGCCTTGGGGTGGTGGGAAAAAGGAGGGTGGAAGGGGAAGAGGAGCAGAAAAGAAGATGGGTAAGGGAACAGGATAGTTGAGATGGGGGAAGGACAGAGGCTGAGAGCAAGGAAAGGGATATTTTGATTGTGAGGGAGCCATTATGGAGCCAGCAAGAAACCTGACACTAGAGAAATTCCCAGGAATCCACAAGGATGAACCCAGATAAGATGCTAAGCCATAAAGTGGAGGGTGCCAGAGCTGGCCTTGCCCTGTAGTCAAACTGCTGAATATCTTAAATATCACCATAGAACCTTCATCCAGCAACTGATGGAAACAGAGGCAGAGACCTACATTGGAACACTGGCCTGAGATCCTAAAGTCCAGCTGAAAAGGGAGGAATGGGAATATGAGCACAGAGGTCAAGACCATGCTGGGGACACCCACTGAAACAGTCTACCTGAGCTAATGGGAGCTCACCAACTCCAGCAGGACAGGGAAAGAACCAGCATAGAACCAAACTAGTCCCTCTAAATGTGGGTGACAGTTGTATGGCTGGGGCAGACTGCAGGGCCACTGACTATGGCACCAGGATTTGCCCCTGCTGCTTCTACTGATTTTTTTGGAACCCATTCTCTTTGGAAGGATACCTTGTTCAGCCTGGATATAGTAGAGAGGGCTTGGACCTTTCCCAAAGCAATGTGCTTTACCTTCTCTAAGGATTGGATGTGGGTGGGGTGGAGGAGAAGGTGAAGGGCATGGGAGGAGGAGAGGGAGTGGGAACTGGGATTGGTATGCAAAATGAGAAAAGATAGCTTTTCTTTTTAAAAAATGCAAAGAAAGGTAAGCATTTGGAATAATCACTAACAAGAAGCCAGTGACAAGAGGCCAGTGATGCGGCTCACTGGAAGAGTGCTTGCCACGAACATTGACAACTTGAGGTTGATGCCTGAGATTCTTGTCCTCTGACCTCCCCAACTATACCACAGCACACACGTACAGCGCATATGGCACACACATACACACACACCATGCACATAAATAAATGTAATAAAATAGAAAAATCCCCTCAAAAAATTAGACAAGAAGGTGATTTTGAATGGCATGGGGATTGTGGAAAATGAGTCTACAAAAACAGCTGTGTCCTAGATGGGGTGTTCCGAAAGCTATCATGTGTCCCATGAAAAAGCAGCACTTTTGCTGTTCAGATCCACGAGCACAGGCATCATTTAAATGGAGTCGCCACTGTCACCCCTCTCCAGACACAGTAGGACCCAGAAGTGGACCCGCAAAACAGACGGACTCAGAAATGTCTCCGGGGTCAATCCCATGAGAAATTTGGGTTTTTTGTGGTGCCAGGAATCAAAGGCAGGTCCTCATCAATGCTAAACAGGCAGTCCCCAGCTCAGCCTCATGCTGAATGCCTCACTGCCAAGCCTACCGCTCCATGGTATTTCTTTGTTCTGCTGAAAGCATTACCCTTTCAAATATTTTGAACACCTGACTCAACACAGTGGTCTCAGCAGTACCGCTTTCCTGTTAATTCCCAGCTCCTAGCGTCCCTGGACCCCTTGACATTTCCAGTAACAACAGTTCAGTTCTGCCTCCCACTCTCTGCCGTCCCCGGAACAATGTTCTGCCCACATTAAGAGGTAGGCTTTCAGCACAGGGCCCCTCCTTTCCTCCAGCAGTCACACGGCAGGCACCCATATTAAAATGTCACTGACGTGCAGTTTGAGACGACAATTACCTCCCCCAGGTCATCTTCCACTAGCCCTTGTTCATTTTTACCTGAGCCACTTGATTGTGTTTCTCTGGGAGGTTTTTCAGATGGCTACAAGGTACGCAGACAATATTCCCATCTACGTGAAGAAAAAATGATTTATTTATATGGTTTTCATCCTAATCCAGCAGCGTCCCTCCTTTCGGAGGTATATGTTGATACGAAGAAGCAAAAGGCCTAATTCAAGTACATAGCTATTTTTTTCAGAGAAAACATAATTGTTCCCTGGTTTAGCTATTCATCAGCTAGTTTTTAAAGGAGCTAGTCCTGAATGCTTCCTCTCATACCATGAGTGTACCTTCTGACGATATTTGCTTTCTGTTCAGTTTCTAAGAGGGAAACAAAATGTAACGGGTTTTGTTTATCTATTACTAAATAATAGAACACTGACGTCATAAAGTCATTTAATTCAGCACATAAAGGGAAAAGCCAAATGTGTTGCTTGTCCTAATGAACTGTAGTTCAAGGCATATGGATATTAAGCCGTGTGACTAATATCAAATGATACGGCTTTGACTTGGTTTATTGAAAATGGACAAATAAAAAGCTCAGGGGTGGAATCTGGGAATGGATGCAGGAACTGAGTCTCAGAATATGCCACTGTGATTTCCCTCACATGTACCCCCTTTCCCTTCCAATTCTTTACAATGGATTCAGCACAGAAAGTGCTAGTTTTTTAGGTCTATGAGGATGGGGATTGATAGTGACTCACAAACAATGAGGGCACTGCTCCCAATATGGACAGGAGCAAAACAATAGTGAGGTGGCAGCAGTGCTAACAAAAGCATTTACTCTAAGCCCTCACTGGGTTGTCTGAGAAATTGCATTTAGGCAGTATAGGCAAGGACAGTGATATCTGTCACTGTTGTAATGATCAGAAATTAGCCCAGACCAACCTTGCGGCCATGAGCTGCATCCGAGTCAGCTTGCTTTAGGGTCTTTGTGTGTTCCACTCCTATTGACAGTTATCTGTGCCCTCCTCATCCCTCTCCATGATGTTTTGTATTTTCTGTCTGTTTTGTTTTGTTTTGCTTTGCTTTCTTTTCAACTGACCTCTCCAAGTTCCTAGGTAGTACCCCACAGTCTTTGGATTGCCGTCGGGGCCCCGGTTCACAGAGAAGGTGGACTTATTTCGGTAGCCATTGATGATGGGCTGGCAAGGACAAAAGGGAAGAAAGGAGAACAGGGGAATCAGACAAAATCAAAGAGGACAACAAGAAAGAGAACACAGTCATGTCCTCTGAGTGGGGACCAATGTTGCTGACTTGGAAGGTGTGGTACATGGGAAAGCCTATGGCTGAAATGATCCAAACACTCTTGACAGCATATTTCTCATCTGTGCTGTCGATTTGCTTTTCAATAACGTGTCCTCGCTACTCTGAAAAAGAAAAAGAAATTTCAATCTTGCCATAAAGCAGGAGCTAGCAAAAGTGACCTGTCAAGAGCTGGAATAGTTTAAGCTTTGCAGGACATATGACATCTGTCATAACTACTCCATGGTGACACTGTAACCTCAAAAGCAGCCACAGACACAAACAGGTGGGTTAGGCTGTAATACAGAATGACAGATTTGGTCTAAGGGACATGGCATGCCAACTTCTGCCATAAATGAAATTCTGCTATTTGGAAGCACTGTTAGGAAGGTTTTTGAAGCCTGGAATCTGCTTAAGGAGCTAGCATGCTAGTGGCTGATAAAGTAGGCTCTGTATCAGACAGTCCAGAATATGTAAACATTAGCTCTGACACTTTGAAGATGTGTGCCCTAGGTAAACTGCCCAGTCTCTGCGTTCTCTGATAGTTTCATTTACAAAATGACAGTACCTATCTATCCCTCTGGGCCATTGTAAACAGAAGAATGAGAAAATGATGCAGGGTAATCACCTGCCCCAGCAAGTGCCCTGCGACTATTATTGATACCATTAGCCATTCCAAGGCCACAGCAGGTAATAATTAGGGAGGTGGGGACTTACAGAAGGTATAATAGGATGGAGGTGACAATGCAGCCCCTCTGAATGAGGGGAGGCCACTGTTCCATGGACTCTATGGAGGAACTGCAGGTAAGACTCTAGTCTTTGTAAAATTGTCTTCTGAGCTTCAAATTTCACCTGCAACAGAAAGAATATAAGCAATACAGCGAAGCATTTTGTATTTTCACTGCAAAGAAGAGACAAAAGAGGATCTCTCCAAGATGCTTGGGTTATGTGTTTAGCAGATAAGAGAAGCAGGAAATCCAGCACAGGCAAAGACTTAATAAGATGCCAAGGAAAGGTCAAGAGGGAGTTCTGTGTGAGCTCATCTTTTCATCTGACCTTTAAGATTAAACACTTAAAGTATATGTCAGTGCTGCCCAGTAGAACGTCCTATAATGGAAATGTTCTGTCTCTGCTGTGTTCTCCACACACAGTAGCCATTAGTCACGTGTGGCTAAAGCACTTGAAATGTGCAGTGCCTGGTGAGACTAAGGAAGGGCTCACAAGAGAGTTAAGGTTGGGCACGCAATGTTCTAAACTGCCTCAGGTAGTTCACATGGGTAAGCAGCCTTCAGAGAAGAAAGCAGAGGGAGGGATGCGAGCTTAATGACAGCACTTCAGAGTAGCCCTGCTCAACCTTGTCCTCAAGCTCTGCACCAACCACTTTGAATTCAATTTTCTTTAATGTCACTGCATGTTCTGTTCCTGCTGGTCCTGTTCTCCGTACCTGACCTCTCTGCCCTTGTGTTCTCAGTTCTACTAGTCACAGTCATCACCTGACTTCTCCAGATTCCCAGGGATGCTGTTAGGATGGCTTGCTGTCTGAGCCTTGGTTGATGGTTCTGCTTTCTTTCTGTCATTCTCTGCTTTTAGTTCTTTCAGATTTTTCAAATTTACTTTTTATTTTCTTGTGTCTGGGTGTTTTGCCTGCATGTACGTCTATGCACTATGTGTGTGTATGGTGCCCATGGAGGCCAGAAGGTGCCAGATTCCCTGGAAGCAAGTTACAGAGGGTTGTGAGCTGCCATGTGGGGGCTAGGGATTAAGCCCGGGGCCTCTGGAAGAGCAACAAGTGCTCTTAAGTAATGAGCCATCTCTCCAGTTGCCCTGCTCCTTCTTTCCTTAAGTGTCTCACCATGTAGTCCTGGCTGGCCTGGAATTCATTATGGAGACTGGGCTTACCTCCAGCTCAAGAGCCACCTATCTCTGCCAGCCAAGTATTGGGATTAAAGGTGTGTGCCACCATGCCAAGCTTTATATTGTCATCCTTATAGCTGAGTGTATGTATGAGGGGTGTGTGTGTGTGTGTGTACACATACAAACACTCTTGCATTTTGCAACATGGATGTGACAAGAGCAGCACCATTTTAGGCATGTCAAATGACTAAAACAAAATAAGAATACGGGGCTGGTGAGTTGGCTATCAGTTATGAGCACCTCTTGTTCCTGCAGAGGACCCTGGTTCGATTCCCAGAACCTACATGGTAGCTAACAACTGTCTGTAACTCTAGCCTAAGGGGATCTGATGCCCTCTGACCTCTGAGGCATCAAGCATGAACATAGTACACACATACACAAGTAGGCAAAATACTCATACATATAAAATAACAAGTAAACCTTCAAATGCTGTGAAAAGAAAGAACATGACAACAAGTCTAGAATTTTCCCCTAAAGACCTAAGATTTATTTACGGAAGCCAGTGCCAAAAGAATCACCACTTAGGGAATAGTATGAGGAACGGAAGGACACTGGGTGGAGTATTTGATCATCAGCATTGACTAGGTATGGTCCTCACTGCCCTCAGAGAATTGAGAGAACCGTAGATGGCTGAGCTATATGCATATACATTTTATGTATTCGTATACCACCCAGTTCAACCATGTGCAAGTTCCTTCTTTCACCTAGCACTTTTCATGAACAAAATTGCTCTTGGCAAACAAGAAATCTGCATTATGCTCAAATTGTTCTCTAATACATCAATCCACTGGAACAAATTTGTTTTCAAAGCAAGCATTATGTAAAAGTGACTATACTTAAATTTAAACAAACATATGTGACTGGCGGCTCCTGTGTTGGGAAATTTGACTATATTATTACTCTTACACAGAATGACAAGAAAAAAAAAACTAAGAAGAGCATCAGCAATTGGAAATATGGGTCTAGAGTTTAGAAGCAATAACTAGCCTAAAGTTCAATGGTCAGAGTCATTAGCACACCAGTTTTAAAGACCTTCAGGGTTGGCTGAGAACATGGTTTCCTTGACACAGGGCTTGTCTAGCATTTGTAAAAGCCTGGGTTTAAGCCCGTGATTGGTATAAAGTAAGTGAGATGGTGCACTCCTGTAATCCAGGAGGCAGGAGAAGTAAAAGGTTTGAGGTCATCCCTTAGTTACAGAATGAGATGGAGACCAGCCTGGGCTACATGACACTTTGTTTCAAAACAAACAAACAAACCACAAAAAGGCACATAGGGCAACTGGACTGAACTCTCCAATCAGGTTTTGGGTAAGTCTACTGCCATTCTCCAACAGGAATAGGGGGAGAAGGCTCAAGCCTGACACCTACCTTGAGCTGTTCTTCATAGCTCAGCCTCCAGAGCGGAGTCACAACGTCAGCCAGCCTTGAATAAAATAATTCAGACATGCCGTTCATGATCTAAATATGTGCTGAGCGCCTACTATGCATAAGCACTTCCTGCCACCAGTCTCTGATGGTTAACTTATCAATTCAGAAGCTACAACTGACTCTCATTCTCCTAAGGAGATGGGAGTCTGGGAGAAGAGCCCATTTGGGTGATGCTACTACTTACCAAAGCTGAACAGATGGGCAAATTCAATATAAGAAAAATCCAGATTTATCAGGTGGTAATTAGTCATATTACCAAAAGCTTTACTTCTAGGAGTCTCTAAAAAGCTCACCTCCTTAATAATTTAAAAATATAATTTGACTTCAAAAATACATTTGTTGCATAAAATGATGTATATTAGTGCCCAATCGATGTAGTAATTTTTCTTCTCTCTCCCTACCCCACTCCCCCCATCTCTGAGACAAAGTCTCACTATGTAGCCCTGGTTGGTCTATCAATATATGTATACCAGGGTAGCCTCAAACTCACCCACTGCTTCTGCAGCCCAAGCACTGAGATAAAAGGCATGAACCAGAATGCCCTACATAGTATTTTGATTTTTATTTTCTTAGTTTTTAAATTATTTTATTTTATTTTCATTTTACTTTGGTTTTGAAGACAGGGCTTCATGTATCCCAGGCTTGCCTCAAACTTGCTATATAGCTCAGGATAACTCTGAATCTTCCTGCCTCCACCTCCTGATGGTTGCAATTTCAAGTGTGTACCACCATGCTCGGTTCCACGGACCTTCTTTAAAGCAAGTTCTTAATTTAAGACCTCCTCTTTGACAAAGATGTACTCTAAGACAAGAATATTCCCTACTAGTTCCCAAAGTAGTTCCATTACTATCTTTCACAAGTCCTCAAGATTGCCCTGATCATACTACTTCAAGTACCCTCATGAATTGTCATGATGCTATATTAGTCAGATTAGCAATACAGAATTTCAGTGGACCCAGGGATTCTGACTTGCTGAAAACAAATGCCATCAGCCTGAGTCTTACCTCTCCTGCCAGGAGTCATCTAGTGATCTGAAATGCCTTTGTTTCTTCTGATGGCTTTGTCGGCTTGGATGCTTCTCAATTATCCCATTGGTGAAATTTCCCTTATGTGCTCTGCCCAAAAAGGACTGTGACAAATCTGGTGCATTTGCAGCATACCAAGGAAGTGGTCCTGGTTTGGAGAAGAAACCCACTCTGGAAAGGAGTAATCTTGAGTTGTGCATTCTGACCTTTCTCTTGATGCCTGCCAATCAAAGACACACACTGAAATTCACCGACTGAAAGGTGGATGTAGAGGCACAATTCATCAAGCCCTGATGACAGAAATCACAATATAATCCCATGCCAGTTCAGAATTATGAATAATAAAAGGGTTATTTATTTAAGGGAAAACTTACAGATCACTGTCCTAGATAACAGTCCTCTGCATGAACAGGAACAGAGTCTAGCAGCCTGAAGCGGGAGCCGGAAGCAAGAGAGTGAGCAGTGAGCGTACACTTTAAGCTGCTTTTACAATATCAGAGACCACGCCCAAGTGGTCTTAAAGGCTATTGGCTGAAGGAGCAGAATGTGCTCCCACAGTACCTCCCCTTTTGTTTAAATAAGAGACTTTCAAACCCAATACAAAACTATATACATTATGAAAAGATATCAAGTATAATTAGAATTACAACCAGCATAAACAATATTAAGCAAGGAATGTATGCTAAATGTTTTAATAAACATTCTATCCTAAGGAGTCTAAGTCTTGTATAGGAAATGGATTGGCTAGATCATAAGAGTACAGTAACTACAACTATCTAATCTTCATAGAAGGCCTGAGAAGGGAGATAATATTATTTGAGCAGGCAGGAAGTACAATCGAGTAGCTTCCAAAGCAACCAGTATATGAGGGAGACCATTAGCGACCTGAGCAATCACCCAAAGACTCATGTGCAATGTTGAAGCAACCAACTTTGGCTAAGGCCTAGCTGTTGACTTAGAAGAGGGACCAGGAAAGGCAGGTGGTGGCACATCTGTAACCAGAGCTTCTGCTCAGGAGGCAGGGGCAAGCCAGCTTGGGCTAGATAGTGGGTGAGTTCTAGATAGCCAGGGATGCACAATCAGATCCTGACAAAGAAGGAAAGGATAAACGAAAGGAGGATGGGGAGAAGGGGGAAAGAAAGGGAAATAGGAAGATAAAATAGGCAAAGAATAAAAAGGAAGGAGATGCAGCACCTAGGGAGCTATAGAAGCCAAGGGAAAGGTCTGTGATGCAGGAACTGACACAGCCAGGAAGTCTGAGGCACCAAAGGGAAAGAAGGCAATGGGTAGAACCAGACAGCAGGGACAAATGAAAGCTTTGGGCTTTCAGGACAGAGTGCAGGATGATAGAATGGGCTTGGGCTGGCTGCTGGCTCTAACACTTACTAGCTAGATGGTTTCTAGCAGGTCAGTCATTCCTCTGACATTCCTCTTCTTTCATCTGTAAAACAGAGAAAATGATAATGGTACCTACTTCATATAGTAGCTACAAGAGCTAAGCAAAGAGAATAAAAATAAAATGTACCGTTGGAGAGTAGATCAATGATAGAGCACTTGCCCAGCCGGTACAGGGCCCTAAATCCAATGCCACACACTACATAAAAAGTACTCAACTGAAGATTAAAGAGAGATGACGTCTGGAAAGCTCTAAGCACAGTGCCCAGTAGCTGCAAAAGCTCTTCAGTGTTATTACTGTCAAAATGCATTTGAGGATATCATGGAACGGAATGGGGGAGGCAATGCAGATAGAGGGCACCAGAAAGGAATCGTACCAATAACTCCGAGGACAACTCTGAAACACTTTCTAGAAGAGTTAAACAATGTGACTCTCAGAGCACAACGTTAGGCCCTGTACCTGTCGGTGCCTGGATGAGAGTATTCTGAGAGGGAACTCCTCTTCCTCCATTACAGGATTTTCCTTCAGTCTGGTTACCTTAGGGTTGTGCGCTCATTAGTTTTTGCGACAATGTGACACAGCTAGGGTCATCTGGGAAGTGGAATCTCAATTGAGAAAATGCCTCCATCGGACTGGCAAAGCTGTGGAGCATTTTCTTGATTACTGATTGATGTGGGAGGGAGGATGGTGCCACCGCTGGGTAGGTGGTATTGGGTTGTAAAAGAAAGCAAGCTAGCCAGGCAAACGGTGATGGTACACACCTTTAATACTAGCACTCGGGAAGGAGGCAGATCTCTGTGAGTTCGAGGCCAGCCTGGTCTACAGAGTGAATTCCAGGACAGACTCCAAAACTACACAGAGAAACTCTGTCTCAAAAAACAAACAACAAAAAAAAAGAGAAGAAAAACAAGAAAAAGAAAGCAAGCTGACAAGCCATCGGAAGGCCTCTGCTTCAGTTCCTGCCTTGAGGTTCTGCCCTGACTTCCCTCAGTGATGGGCAATAAGCTACAAGCTAAAACAAACCTTTTCCTCCCCAAGCTGTTCTTGGTCTTGGCGTTTCCCATGGCAACAGAAAACAAACACAAGTTACCTAGCCATTGCTCCATAAACATCTTTCCTTTTTCTGTCTTTTCTCACAGGACTGGAGACTGATCCTACTATGTATGCTAGGCAAGCACCCTGCCACAATGCTGTATCACCAGCTCTCTTTTTACTAAGTTTCCCAAGCTTGCCCTGAACTCACTGTGTAGCTCAGGTAGGCCTTGAACTTTTCATTCTCCTGCCTTAACCTCTTGAGTAGCTGGGACTAGAGGCCTGTGTCACCATGCCTAGCTGATCACTGTTCTGAAGTGTCACATAACATGTAAACAAACTTGGCATAACCTATGGATCTGCTATGAAGTTACCTTCAAGGTGTGGGAGGTCCTTCTGTCTGTGTGTTGCTTTTATTGGTTAATGAATAAAGAACTGCTTTGAGCCTATGGCAGGGAAGAACAGAACTAGGCAGGAAAAGCTAAACTGTATGCTGGAAGAAAGAAGGGCAGAGTCAGAGAGAAGCGGTGGTGGAGCAGGAGACAGATGCTGGAAACTTTAGCCAGTAAGCCACTGTCCTGTGGTGATACACAGATTAATATAAATGGGTCAAATTAATATGTAAGAGTTATCCAATACGAAGCTAATGGGCCAAGCAGTGATTTAAATAATACAGTTTCTGTGTGATTATTTTGGGTCTAAGCTAGCCGGGTGGCTGGGAACCAATAAGCAGCCTCCCACTACACCTTCAGCATCAACTTCTGCCATAGACTTTGTCGGGATGGCCTTATTTGAGTTTGGGAGGAAAATTTCAAATGTCTGACAGGCTATATTTAAGTTGATCCACAGTTCAGATGTAAACAATAGACACCCATAAGAGGCAATGAGTTGTCATATTTAAGAACATAGGTTTGGGGACTGGAGAGATATCTGTAGTTAAAAGCACCTGTTGCTCTTCTAGAATACCTAGGTTTCATTCCGAGCACCCACATGGTGGCTCAAATCATCTAAACTTCAGTTTCAGGGGATCCAGTGCCTTCTTCTGACCACCCTGAGCATCAGGCATGCTTGGGACACACATACATACATGCAGACAAAATGCTCATATACATAAAATAAATAAATCTAAAATCGAAAAGAAGAATAGAGGCTTTAAAAGGTGGGATGACCTAGCTTAATGGTAGCGTACTTGACTAGTATGTACAAGGCCTTGGACTCAATTCCTATCACCAGGGGTAAAAAGGAAATAAAAAAGGGCTTGGAGTGTAAGACAGTGACAGGCAAGGCATTAGTTCAGTTCTTACCACTGTAAAAAGAAAGTCTTCAACAAACAGCATTGGAAAAACTGGGTAGCTATGTACAGAAGAATGAAACTAGATCCTTACCTCTCACCCTGCAGAAAACTCCAAACGAATCAAGAATCTCATTCGTGAAACCTAAAACAAGCTGGATGGTGGTGGTGCACACCTTTAATCCCAGCACTTGGGAGGCAGAGATAGGTGAATCTCTGAGTTCAAGGCCAGCCTGGTCTACAGAGTGAGTTCCAGGACAGCCAGGGCTGTTACACAGAGAAACCCTGTCTCAAAAAAACAATAAACAAAAAAAACCTGAAACAACTAAAAGAAAAAACTTCAAGACAAAAAAAGGAAAAAACAAAACCAACTAAAGAAAAAAAAATCTTCAAAACCTCACCAGAGTTCAAAACTTTTGGAACAGGACACTAATTGCTCAGAAAATACAGTCAATGATTGAGTAGCGGAGGCTCATGAAATCAAAAAGTTTCTGTACTGCAAAAGCAAAATGGAGAAGCAGCCTACAGAACACCATGAGAAAATCTTTGCTAGCCACACATATATGCCAGAGGAGTAATACCTACAACACACAAAAACTTTCTTCAAAAAAGCACACCTTTAATCCCAGCACTCGGGAGGCAGAGGCAGGCGGATCTCTGTGAGTTCGAGACCAGCCTGGTCTACAAGAGCTAGTTCCAGGACAGGCTCCAAAACCACAGAGAAACCCTGTCTCGAAAAACCAAAAAAAAAAAAAAAAAAAAAAGTAAAAGTAAAAATAAACAAGAAAACAAATTAAAACTACTTCGTGATTCCATTTCACCCTAGTCAGAATGGCTATCATCAAGAAAACAAATAATGACAAATGTTGACAAGGATATGGGGAACTGGGAACCTCTATTCACAGTTGATGGGCGTGTAAACTGAAGAAGTTACTATGGAAGTTAGTGGGCAGGTTTATCAAAACACTAAACATACAACTACCATAAGACTCAGCTATTTCACTTCCTGGGCCCATACCCAATGGACTCTGCAACCTACCATAAAGACACCTGCACATCCAGGATGATTTCTGCTCTAGTCAACACAGCTAGGAAACAAGTCAACCTACACACCTATCAACTGATGGATGATGGAAATGTATTACATATACACAATGGAATTTTATTAGCCATAAACAATGAAATTCGCAAGAAAACGGGTGGCATTTGAATATATTAAGAAATTCGAGAGCCAAGAGTTGGTGGCGCATTCAGGAGGCAGAGGCAGGTGGATGGACTTCTGTAAATTCAAGACCAGCCTGGTCGACATAGTGAGTCCAGGGCAGCCAGGGCTATGTATGTAGAGAGACCTTGTCTAAGAAAAAGAGAAAAAAAAAAGGAAAAAGAAAAGAAAGGAAGGAAGGAAGGAAGGAAGGAAGGAAGGAAGGAAGGAAGGAAGGAAGGAAGGAAGGAAGGAAGGAAGGAAGGATAACCCTGACTCAGAAAGACAAGCAAGCATCCCATGCCCTCTCATATGCAGACTCCAGCTTCTAATATTTAATATATGTGTGTTTATGTGGGAATACAGAGGTCAAGAAACCAGAAAGGAGTCTGTAAAAGAAGGACAAGAGGCTTTACAGGAGAGAAGTGGGGGGCAGGGATAAAACCCACATGATATGAAAACAGGAACCTGCTAGTCTGTAAGCTAATTTTATTTTTAAAGTTTTAAATAGGGATGGGAGAGGTGGCCCAGTGGTTAAGAGCGCTTGCTCTAGCAGAGAACTTGAGTTTGATTCCCAATAGCCACATGCTGGCTTACAGCCAGAGGATCCAACACCTCATTCTAGCCTCCACAGGCACCACAAACATGTGATGCATAGACAGACATGCAGGGAAACACTCCAACACATAAAACAAAAACAAAATTAAACTGTCTAAGCGTTACCAGGCTCTGAACCCACATCCTAATCCAGGATCTACTTCTCCCTAGTTATGTGGCTCTGGACATAATGAATGTCAGATCACCACCTAGAAAAATGGGACTAATAATATCTTCCTTTCAGGGCTGTAGTAAGTGTGATAGCCCACATGTGACTCAGTTTCCATTTGGAGTCAATTCTGACTTAAAAATCATTTGAGTTCAAGCATGCCTGCTCTGCCTACATCCTTGAGGGATGTGAGAAAGATCTGATTAAGCCCATGGGAAAGAGCATTTTGCCCATGAGAAAAGAACACATTATCTATTAAGAAGTAGAAAAAAGAAACTGCTTGCTGCTAGCAGAATTCACCTGAGCGACATGAACCTGCTTACGCTTTCTCCCAAGGACAGTGCAGGGAGGAGGTTAGCTGACTGTACAGCTCTTTGTTCTGCCTTCTGCCCTTAATCTGGAAAAAAAAAAAAGTTCTGAAATAAACTCTGGGCTCTGGCTGCTTTGACATCACCAAGCAGACCTCCTGATTCAATCCTGTGTTCTCTGTCTTTCTTTCATCTGACATTTCCTTAGCCTTAACGACCCCCCAATCCAGGCACCCTGGCTGACTTTGTTGGAGCAGGCTCTGACAAGTAAGAATTAATTGATCATGGCAGTAGTAGGGCACTTGGGAGGCAGAGGCAGGCAGATCTCTGTGAGTTCGAGGCCAACCTGGTCTACAAGAGCCAGTTCCAGGACAGGCAGGGCTGTTACACAGAGAAGTCCTGTCTTGAAGGAAAAAAAAAAAAAAAACTTAAATGAGTTTCTATACATGAGGTGCTCAGGACTGTGCATCGCATAGTCGATGATTCAAAGCATGTCACTTGGGTCACTGGACTTCTCTGTACCTCAATGTCTACAACCTACCTAGGAGGTAGGTATTGTGAGGCTAAATACAGTTGAATGAGAAATTTAAAAAAAAAAATAAGACACAAACTTTCCTGACCCTCTGAATGAGTGCTTGCTGGTCTGTGGAGAGGGTAGGACCTGACGAGAACCCCCTCCTAGTACTATCAAAATTATGTGACCTATGATCATCAAGGTAAGAGAAATGTAGATATTTGATAAGGAAGTGACAAAGGCCAGTGAGAAGAAGAAATTAGGGAAGAAGTAGGAGGTAAAGAATAAGGAATGAAGGCTGGGGATATAGCTCAATTGGTAGTGTCTGCCTAGCATGCAGGAAGCCTGGATTCCATCCTCAGCACCAGACAAGGTGTGCATACCTATAATTCCAGGCTTTGCCCTTGGGAACGAAAGGACCTCTGCATCAAAAGTGCAAAGCCAGGTCAGTCAGATATATAGTGAGTCCCTAATCTCAAAAACAATAAATAAAAATTTTTAGATTTATTTAGGAAAAGGAAAAAAAAGCTGGGCATGGTGCCTTGTGCTTCTAATCCAAGCACTGGAGATACTGAACCATGATACTCATGAGTTCGAGGCAAGCCTGGGCTATTAAAACTTGATCTCGAGTGGTGGTGGTGCACGCCTTTAATCCCAGCACTCAGGAGGCAAAGACAGGCGGATCTCTGTGAGTTTGAGGTTAGCCTGGTCTACAAGAGCTAGCTCCAAAGCTACAGAAAAACCCTGTCTCGAAAAACCAAAAAAAAAAAAAAAAAAAAAACTCAGAAATAACAAAAATTTAAAAAAAAATAGAAGATTCCAGCTTGTTCACCATTTGTAGTAATGAATCTTTTACTATTGTTAATAATTTCTGTAGCTAAATATACTTTTCAGGGCAAGTCAGCAAAACCAAGCAAGGTTAGTTCTATTTTCTTTGTATTTTAATATCACAGAAGGCAACTGATCCCAGAAAAAATATTTCCCTCTTGTATCTTTTTTTTTTGTTTTAAATATAAATACTGATGATATGTGTGAGAAAAAAAAATTCTGTCTTGGTTCCTGCCTCAGGATTAAGCACTGACTGGAAAATGCAAGAGTTTACAGCAACCAACTAGGGTTATGTTTACTTTCCTGAGCTTCAGTGGATAATCTACCTCCAGTGCTCAGAAGTTCAAGTCAGAGACATCTGAAAGGTCTGAGCCTCATTGAACCAAAGATCCCTTGGAGCAAAACAGTCACCCACACGCAGGTAGGAACTCTGCCTGCCTTTCCACTGGCTGGACTCCAGCCAGGGTTATTGACTAAAGCACAGGAAAAAATTAATTTACTAACGTTTTCCACAGCAAACCACATGCAGCCTGGTCCAACCTTTCCAAACCAGGCCTCTCTGAGTAAGACTGTCCCCAAGAGTCTATAAGGTGTGTGTGATGGTTCATTTTAACTGTCAAGACTGCACCTCGGGGGAGATCACACAGGGACAGATATCCAAGGAGGAACAGGTTAGATCAGGTTGCCCCGTGGACAACGTGAGAGGAGCTTGTCTTGATTATGTTAACTGTGAAAGACCCAGCTTCCTGTGGGCACTAGCTCTGGGTTTCAGTTCTGGACTGCAGAATGCTGTAGAAAGCGAGCTGGGTAGGAAGCATATATGCATTCACTGTCTCCGTGCCATTGGCTGGGGATGTGACTAGCTGCTTCAAGTTCCTGTCTTGACTTTTTCAGAACGAATTGCTGGAAACTGCAACTGTGAGCCTAACAAACCCTCTCTCCCTTAAAACTGCTTTTGTCAGGGTATTTTACCACGGCAATGGGATATTTAACTAAGTGGATTAGCAGACAGACGCTAGGACACGCCACCATAAACCCACAAACCATAGGTGGGTTGCAAGGCTGAGATAGAAGAGGGATGTGGGTGGGGGAGGGATCTGCAGTGGTAGACAGCAGGCCGGCCGCGACCTTGCAAAGCCACCCTGGGTGGCATGCCCGGCCCCGCCTGCCTCCTTCCTGTCCCAAACCCGACACTGGGGCACAGAGAAGAGTTCTCCTAAAACTAGGTTTTCCAGACTACTTACCCACCACTCCTTCCTTGGGGCCACTAAAGCCTCTGACTGACGGCGCAGGGGGCGGGAGGTCACAGGAGCGAGTCACTTCCTGGAGCGCTACGCACCAGCTGGCCCGCCCCTGCTCCACCCAGAGCTGCGGGGCTCCTCCTCCGGGCAGCACAGTGCCCAATCCCGCTGACTCCCCCAGAACCCTTCGTAGGAAGTGCTCCTGTCTCAGCGGACTGCTGGACTTTTTTTCCAAGTTCCTCTCTACGCCGCCCCCCACACCACCCTCCTACCCCAACCCCCATGAAATATAAGCCAAGAAAAAGAATCCTGAAGAACTTCATATCGCCTTGTTAATGGTATTGCCCATCCCAGCGATGCTACACTTGAACCCTCTCGACCCAAAGATATTTTTCTTTTTCCATTTTTTTTTAATTATACAGACTTATCTAGCTCACGGGTGCCATCACCCATGGGTGGAAGTCAGAGGACAACTTGTTAAAGTCATATCTCTCTTTCTACTCTGTAGATCTCTGGGATCGAATCCAGCCCAGCAGATTTGGCAGCAAGCTCCATCTCACCCTCCAAAGAGGAACTTGCCAAGCCTGACCCACCTGGTAGAAGAAAAGAATGGACTTCTGCAAGCTGTTCTCTGACCGCCATACGCACCCACACACATGAACCCCTGACTCTTCATACACAACTGATTGATTAATTAATCAATTAATTAAAATGTGATGATTTTGAGGCAGGGTCTCACAATGCACCCCTGGCTGACCTTTAACTCACTATGTAAAGGTCCCAAGTTCTGGGATTACACATCCAGCATAAAACATTTTCAAAATAATTCCAGGCATTCATGTATATGGGATTCGGGAGATTTGGTCAAAGAGGGCAAGGTGGTTTTATTAAGTCCTTTCTCTTGGTAAAAGTCCTATAGTGAGCCAGAAAAAATTTCAGACAATCCTTCCCCCTCTGTTTCATGTGGCAATAGAAAAAAAAATTTGTCTTGCTTGAGTTTGGGTGGTTTAAAGAAAAAATAAATAAGAAGAGGACATGATGGCTCCTAGGTATGGTGGAGGTGAAGGTTTATCGTAGATAAAAGGAAAATCGTAGACAGAGGCAGAGACATCTGGGAGAGTCCAGAGTGAACATGACCCTGAGCTGGGCTGAGGAGAAGGCAGAGAGGAAAGCCAGACCAAGAAGCCAGGAGGGTAAAGAGTAGACGAAAAGGCCAGGTAACCAGAATGTCTGGATTATATAGTGAAGAGCAGCTAGGGGAAGGGCATCCCAGCCTCTAAACTGGAGAAGGTTAGGGTAGGAGGTAGGGTATGCCTTCCACACCCTGTAACAAGTAGGGACTGAGGGATCTGGTGGCCAGGGTACTTGGCTATGTTAAATAGGCACTTCAGCTGTTTGTCCCAGCTTTGAGACCTAACAGTGGTTTTGTTTGCTTATTCTTTGTTGTTGCTAGGGTTTTGTTTAGCTTTGTTTGGGTCTCTTGCAGCACAGGCTGGACTTGAACTCTTGATCCTCCTGCCTGTACTTCCCAAGTGTTGAGATTATAAACCTTCCCTCTGCACTTGGCAAATTTTTATGCTTTTGTAAATGACCTTAAATATGAAGCACATTTATTTGGTGTTTCACTTCTTTCAAAGCATAGCATGCTTATTATGTGCAAAGGCAATGCTAATATTAGTCCCAGGGAGTGAATGAAACAAAGCCAGTACCTCAAATAATAAGTACTGAGTCAAGCCAAGATTTAAAAACCACACTGCCAACGAGGGGCGGTGGCTTGGGCCTGTAATACAGGAGGTTGAGGTGGAAGGGTAAGACTATCCTGGCCTATGGAGTAAATCCCATGTCAGCCCAAACTACAGAGTACAATTTTGTCTCAAAAACAATAGCAACAACAAAAACCAAGGCTAGGAACATACCTCAGAGTGTTTTCCAGCATGTGCAAGGCCCTGGATGTCATCTCCAGCACCATATAAACTGGATACCATAGCTCACACCTATAATTCCAGCACTCAGGAAGTGGAAGCAAGAGGACCAGGAGTTCAAGGTTATAGTGAGTTCAAGGCCTGCCTGGACTAAGTGAGACCCTGTCTCAAGAAAACATTATACTGAGAAAGAACATTGAATAAAGACTTGTCTCTGAGCCTGATGGGCTGAATTCAATTAAAGCCCACATGGGCCGGGTGGTGGTAGTGCATGCCTTTAATCCCAGCACTCGGGAGGCAGAGGCAGGCAGATCTCTGTGAGTTCGAAGCCAGCCTGGTCTACAAGAGCTAGTTCCAGGACAGGAACCAAAGCTACAAGAACCCCTGCCTTGAAAAACCAAAATAAATAAATAAATATAAAAAATAAATTTTAAGTTATATTTAGTAAACATACAATAATTATTTGTAAAAACAGAAGGGCGACACAGATACTTAAAAGCTACGTACACTTTAGCAAATGTTTAGCTGTTTCATGCTTGGTCTGAATCCTAATTGTTTCTACCTCGTGTGGTTGTGATGAAGAGTAAGCGAGTTAATGCTGGGAAAGAGAAAGCACTTCAAAGACAGCAATCACACAATAAACGTCAGCTATTATCACTCAAAAATTTGAGGAGCTGGAGAGATGGCTCAGTAGTTAAGAGCACTGCCTGTTCTTGAAGACAACTTGGGTTCAGGTCCCAGCACCCACATAATGGCTTACAATGGTCTGTAAGTTCAGTTATAGGAGATCCAACACCCTTTTCTGAACTTTGAGGGCACTGTTCACACATATTGTGCATATATATATATATATATATATATATATTATATATATATATATATGCAGGCAAAACATGTATACACATAAAATAAATAAATGATTTTCTTAAAATAAAAACAGGGGCTAGAGAGATGGTTCAGCGATTAAAAATAGTTATTGCTTGGTCAAGTGGTGGTGGCACATGCCTTTAATCCCAGCACTTAGGAGGCAGAGGCAGGCTGATTTCTTTGAGTTCAAGGACAGCCTGTTCTACAGAGCTAATGCCAGAACACCCAGGGATACACAGAGAAACCTGTCTCAAAAAAACAAAAAAATAAGAAAAAAATAAGAAGGAAAGAAAAGAAGGAAGGAAGAAAGAAAGAAGAGAGGGAGGGAGAGAGGAAGGAAGGAAGGAAAGAAGGAAGGAAGGAAGGAAGGAAGAATTCTAGGGTCTAAGGATTTACCTCAGAGGAAGAGTATCTGGGTTTGATACCCAGCATGATGATAAAATAATAATATTGTGTATGCACACACAAAACCTCATAGCTACTTTTGACTGAAATTGTGACAATCCTAATTACTCTAAAGGCTCTCAAAATCCAAATTCAAACCACTGCTGTAGGGTTCTTGGGCTTTTATGGTGCTATCATGTAAAAATAGGCCAAAGACTTTTGGGAAGCCAAGCCCCAAGTTGAGTTGCCTTGCCCAATCTTGATACAGGGGAAGGAACTTGGTCCCTGCCTCAACTTGATGTGCCATGCTTTGTTGACTTTTGTGGGATGCTTTACCCTGTCTGAATGGAGGAGGATTGTATGGGGGAGGGGGTTAGAAGGGAGGTGGTGGAGGAAATGAGAGGAGAAAAGAGAGGGGAAACTGGGGTCAGTATGTAAAATAAATGAAAAAATTTAATTAGCATGAAAACGGTCCAGAGAGTTCACCTTTGCTCTCCTTTCCTCTTCTCCTGTCTAGTACCCTCCGGTGTGGATGGCGAGCCTACTCCTTTCTGCACCTCCTAAACTTTCCTCTTTGTTTTTCCCTGCCCTTCCAGCCAGTCATCACTTCCCATCCTGGTGTTCTCTGTTGTGCTGTGCCCAGAGCTAGGAGAGCCAGAAGAGGTCAATAAATATTTGATGAACTGAATCTCACCACCTTGCCTACTGGAAGAAAAAGGCCATTTCCTTCTGTGTCCCCACCGACTCCACACGTTCAAGCAAACTCATTTAAAGCCCTTTTGTCCTTCAGGGAGGCAGAACCCTGAAGGGGTAAGAAAGAAAAGAGATTAAGGAAGCCAAAATGAAATTATTTAGCCATTAACCCCTTTATATTTATTTAATCCAATAGAACACGCTCTTCGAGAAAAAGAGAAACCATTCCATCTGTAGGAGGAATAAGAAATAGCCCACATTATCGTAAAGGTTAGACTCTTCAAGCAGAAAATCTGTAAGTGGGCATGTCATAGGTGGTACGCAGTATTATTGAATTAGATAAATACTGGAACCAAGATAACCTTTTACTTTAACCTTGTTATCAACAAATAAAATCACAACAAAGTGAAGTATCTAGAAATTTTTTCAAGCCTTCTCAGTTTGATGCAAGAAAAGATATATGAGGAGCTATAGAATTCCTTCTTAGAAATCCATGTATCAGGGACTAGAGAGATGGCTCAATGGTTAAGAGTGTTTACTGCTCCTGCAGAAGACCCAGGTTCAGATCCCAGCACACACATCTGGCCGTTCACAACTGCCTGCAACTTCAGTTCCAGGGGATCTGACACCCTCTGGCCTCCATGGGCAACTGTATGTACATGGTGCACATAAATTCACAAACACACCTATGTATACACATACATTAAAAATTATTTTTAAAAAAACATGTATTAAAATTATTTGGTAGCTTGCTTACTTCTAGTCAACAGTACCTTCTAATGCCCAGAACTATGACAAAGGCTCTGAGGGACAAGATACACATACTGTACCCTCGAAGATGGATTTTAGGTGGAAGACAAGACTCACTGGGTAAAAATACACAGCAGTGAGATCATTGGTTGTTCTAGGAAGGCAGTCATCGTCTTAGAAGCCAGGAAAGGGAAATGATGTGAGGACTGGGTTGAGTGCCTAGGCTATATATCCTCTGGGGGATATTGGAGGCTTCAGCTTGATGACAGGAGCTGACCATAGAATGCAGGCCTGCCTAGATGGGAAAGTGCTGCCACAGGCGTGACCTTCTTGCTGATTAGATTGATCCCAAAATACAGTGGAGGGTCGGGAATGCTGGTTTGAGGAGTTTAAGGTGATCCCTGTAAGAACAGGAAGAAACCGGAAAGAATTTTTCTGAACCATTTTCACGGGAGAACTCCAGCAGCTATCAATAGGTAGCATGTAGTGACCCAGAAGCCGAGAGAGACTGCCACAGTCACTAAGCAGACCATACATACCGTAATCATTTCTAAAAATATTAGCAGGGCCATTATGCACCGTAATTAGCTGGAGCGATGGAAATGAATGTGGATTTCTGAGCCCTATCCTCACACCTTCCCAGCTGAAATCTCAAGGCAGGGAGGTGTCAGGAATCCCTGCATCTGTAACAAGTAACTCACACGAGGCACATCTTATAGTATGATCCCAGTGATCAGGGGAGGCAGATCAGTGGCTAACAGGCTTTGAATACCCAGAATGTATGTGGGAAAATAGCACTTGGGAGACAGAGACAGGAGATCCCCAAGGCAAGCTGACTAGCTATACTAGCTGAATTGCCAAGAATCCCTTCCAGGGTGAGAGTAACATAGCCTCCACACATACACATACACACACATGTGAGCCCACACACATACAAAAATGCACACTCACATTTACCCATCCATATTACGCCTACACACTCAAGGGGGAAAGGGTTTTAAAAGAATTGGACCCCAACACATACCAGATGACATTTCACATGAATTTATTAAACTAAAAAAAAAAAAATCAAACCAGCCAGACTTGATGTCCTGCAATCTCAATACTTGAAGGCAGAGAGACAGGAGGATTGAAAGTTTAAGGCTAGATATTTGCTATATAGAGAGCTTGAGGCCAGTATGGACTACAGGAGAGCATTTACAATTTTATATATACCTATCCCCAGGTACTACTAGCAAGATGGCTCAGCGGGTGAATACACTTGTCATCAAGATTGTCGGCCTCAGTTCAAGCCCTAGGACCCATGTCACGAAACTAGAGAACTGATTCCTGCAAGTTACCTTCTGACCTTCACACATGTGCTGTGGAACTCACAAACACAGAAGGGTACAACATAAGTAAATGTAATGAAAACAAATAAATTGAGGGGGTCGAAGAGATGGCTCAGCGATTTTAGAGTAATAGCTGCTCTTGCAGAGAACCTGAATTTTTTATCTCCAGCACCCACATGTGGCTTACAGCCATTCCTAACTCCACTGCTAGGGGTTCTAATGCCCTCTTCTGACCTCCTCAGGCACTGCATGCATTTGGTACAATGCATACATGCATACATGCATACATACATACATACATACAGGTAAAACACTCATACATATAAAATAAAATAAAAATCTAAAAAGAATGCACTGGAATAGGTCCTAAAGAGATGGCCTTGTGATTAGGGGCACTTGCTGCAGATGACCCGAATTTAGTTCATAGCGCTCAGACTGGGAAGCTCACAACCATCTGTACTCTAGTTCCTAGGGATCTGATGTCCTCTTCTAGCCTCTGTTGGCATCCACATTCTCTTGGCATTCACACAGATCATACACATACATAGACACTTAAAAAGTAGAACAATTTTTTTTTAATGTACTGGAACAAAGACTAGAAGGAAATGCATGCAATATTCACAGCCCTCTGGATAGTGGGCTTGAGGGGTTATTGTGGTTTGAATAAGAACGGCTTCCATGGCTCATATATTTGAATGCTTAGTCATCAGAGAGAGGCATTGTCTGAGAAGAATTGGGAGGTGTGGCTTTGTTGAGGGAAGTGTGTCACTGGCCCAGTGTGACCTCTACCTACAGGTCAGGATGTAACTCTCAGCTACTGCTCCAGTGTGTGTCTACACGCTGCCGCTGCCATGCTCCCCGCCGTGATGATAGTAGACTAACCTCTGAAACTGTAAGCTAGCCTCCAATGAAATGCTTTCTCTTATAATAGTTGCCTTGGTCACGGTGTCTCTTCACAGTAAGAGAACAGTGACTAAGAAAGGAGCTATGTTAGCTACTTTTCTGTTGCAAGATAAAACATCATGGCTATGACAATTTATAAAGAAAGCCTTTATTTGAGCTGATGATTCCAGAGGGTTAGTGTCCAGAAGTATGGCAGCAGGTGGCAGACACAGAGCTGGAACCGAGAGCTCACATCTCAAACCACAGAGAGAGCAACTGGGAATGAATGACACATGGCTTTTGAAACCTTGAAACACTTCTACCATCAGGCCATACCTCCTAAACTTACCCAAATAGTGCCACCAACTGGGACCAAAGGACCAAAGGACCAAAGGATTCAAATGCTGAGGCTGTAGAGGATATCTCATCAAACCCTTCCTCCTATAAATTTCTTTGGCCATGGTGTTTTATCCTCACCATAATATGGGTGTCATTCATTTGCTCACTGCATTTCCATTTCCACACACCCCAGGTTTTCTCAAATGAACATGTGTTAGATTGATAATAAGGAAAAGTGTAATTGTTGAATCTTGGTGAAGTTCCTGTAGTCCAGGCTCTGAAATGGAGAACAAGGTTTTATCCGTAACTATAGAAGAGACTTTGGAGAACTAACTTGCTAAGCAAATTTATGTGACTAGCTTGCAAGCCAAGTTCTGGTGAGGAACAGCACACCCCATAACAGAAATATTCTTACCTATTAACTAGAATCATCCCTGTAGGCATTAATGTGCCAGGAAAGCCAAGCTAGCAATCAGAGAGTCACCTGCTATTTGAACTGATAGAGCGCGACGGTTTGGAGGGAGCTCTGCCAGTGAATTATTTGTGACAAGTCAGCCAGCCTGGTGTTCCTGTGACTCCAAAAGTACCTCATAAATACTGACTCTCTGATCTTCTCCTTTTCCACCACCTCTAACTAGTAGCTAGAATCTTCTGTCATTACAATATTGCCTTCCTCCTATCCTCATTATGCGTCACTGTTTCCAAGGAAACAGCTCGTCTTACATGAATTACATTGCAGGCTCCCAGGTGAGATATTGGAAAGCATCTTAATCTCATCTTCAGTCTATGTACAAATTATATTTACCAGAAGTTGCTTCTGGGTAGAGTCACAGATGGCTAGTTTTATCCACTGTAAGCTGCCTTCAAAAAATTTTTTCAGTTGAAGAGTCTATCATTTCCTGATTTTTGTGTCTAATCTTTCTTCTAAATTATATACCCCGTGTTTAGAGAAACACATTATATTGGGGGCCCTTTGGATCTCTGATAATTGCCGAGGGGTTTGGATGAAAACACTTGGGAGAATGGGACTACCTTCTGGCAAACTAAAGAATTCAGAAAGGGAATCTTTTAAGAGAAAGAAAAGATAGTGGACTATGAATAGAGGGTCCAGTGGACATGTACATAATGAGTTAACATAACACAAAAGCTCCTACATTTTGTGTAGGAGGAATTACCCTGGAAACTGTCGCCAAACTAACTAGCTCCTTTATACTTCTAGTTTCTAGGGTAACAGATATTTACTATATTACATTTGCATGGCTGGTATTAATGTTCATTTTCTCACTTCCTAGGGTCTCAACACTTGGCTTTTTTATAGTGCTCAAATTTGCAATTCAATGTTCCCAGCATTCCAGCACTGACAGCTCATCCCTCACAGCTAGATGAAGAGCATAACCTGGGAACATCGATCCCACATCCTGCTCCACACTGGAAAACTATCAGTACAAGTATCTCAGCTTTATGCCTAGGACTTAGCACCAAAAGCACAAATCCTCCAGCTACCCAGAGGCTATAATTTCTGTTCTCTCTAAATCGCCATCTTCAGAAAACCCGTAATAAAGATACTGGCCTCTCTTCTCTTTCCTGATGGTAATGTGTTCCTCGGTTTCTTTCAAGTGCCATTGTTAGAATGCAAGGGTTGCTAGGACTAGATTGCTTTAGTGTCTTGCTCCTTGTATGCCCCACAATTCTGTGAAGATACTGGTTAGTGAAAAACATTTGGTCCTATCCCTCCAACTGAGTTGTTAAAGTGTGTTATGTAGCTCCTAAACTTTTGGAGAGGAGTGGAGAATAGTTGCTAAGGTCTCCCATAGTCCAGACTGACCTTAAATTCCTTGTGTAGTTAAACATGACCATGACCTCCTGATCTTTCCACTTGCATCTTCCCAGTACCAAGGTTATGGGTGTACCCAGCCACACCCAGGTGCTTCCTAGTTCTGCTTTTTTGGAGATGATGTGGTAGTTTGAATGCAATTGGCCCCCATAAGCCCATAGGGACTGCCACTATTGGGAGGTGTGGCTTTGTTGGAGTGAGTATGGCTTTGTTGGAGGAAGTATGTCACTGTGGGTGTGGGCTTTGAGGTCTCATATATGCTCAAGCTACTAACAATTTCTCAGTTCACTTTCTGTTGCCTTCAGATCGAGATATAGGACTCTCAGCTCCTTCTCTAGCACAGTATCTGCATGCACAATGCCATGTCCTGCCATAATGACAATGGTCTAAACCTCTGAAACTGTAGGCCAGACCCAGTTAAAAGTTTTTTCTTTATAAAAGTTGCCATGATCATGGTGTCCCCTCACTGCAACAGAAACCCTAACCAAGACAGATGAGGTCTTTGTATGCAGCCATGGTGGATCTGGCACTCACAATGTAGACCAGGCCAACCTTTAACTCATAGAAATCTGCCAGTCTTTGCCTCCTGATTGCTAACATTATGTCCCACCACACACAGATTTTAAGCTTATTTGTTTGTTTCCTAAACTTATACTCTGGACATTTTTTCCACCCTGAAAGAACCCAATCTTGCTGGAAATGAAAATGATCATCCAGAACAGCCCTTGTAATAAAAGATACCCAGTATTTATTAAACATTTGATTTGTGTCACACAGTATCCCAAATGCTCCATGAGAAACTGCCTAACTTACAGGGGAGAACGTTGATACCTGGACTTTATATACAAAATAACTGAGACAAACAGAGAAATAAATAACATATCCAAGATCACACAGAAAATGATAGAACTATACTTCAAAGTCAACTGTCAGATACCCATTTCCCACTTTAATGTTTGAACATTTAACCAATGATCCTCAAACTTTGGTTTGTATCAGAATTCCCTGGAAGGTCCTTTAAAATGCAAATAAGTGCCTGTCTGTGAGGCAGGATGATCAACAAGTTTGCAGTTTAAGGTCATTGTAGGCCTTAAATCAAAAATATCTATAACCAGTGTTAGATATATAGATATATCATAAAAGCTCTTGTCTTGCAAGCATGAAGACCTGAATTTGATACCCAGAACTCACATTTTAAAAAAACAGGCATAATGATGGGCTTGGTGGTAAACATCTTTAATCCTAATATTCAGGAGGCAGAGGCAGGTGGATTTTTGTGAGTTCAAGACCAACCTAGACTACCTAGAAAGTTCCAGGCCAACCACATAGTGAGACTCTGTCTTAGAAAAAAACAAACATGATATGCACATGCATGCATTGATGCTTACATAAACACAAACACACACACACACACAAACAACAAACAAAAGCTACCACTCAAATGCTTTAGGTCCCATCTCCACCATTTCTGATTGAGTAAGCCAAAGAATTTATGTTTCAAACACGTTTCCAAATGATGTTGAGGTAGTGGGACTTGAGCATCACATTTGGAAGGCCTCTGCTTTGTACTCCATCATCTCCCATGCAGGACAAATGAACCTAGCATTCACATAAGACACTTACATGAAGAAACGGGCTTGCGCTCTCCTCTGTGTTCTATGCTCAGGACTCAGGGGTTATGGGGAACTGATTTACCTCTCTCCAAAAACAACTGGAAATTGTCTAGCTATTCTACTCTAGAGGGAAATATAGTGCAATGGCTGTGCTCACAGAACACAGCATTTCAGAAAAGAGTGGGCCATATGCTCAGTTTCTGACCTAGCCCTTGCTGTTACTAAATGCTGCTAACTATACTGTGTAATCTTTATCCTCTTTTTGAAGTAACTCCAAAAGGTAACACTTAAGAGCAGTACTTGCCAAGCATGGCTACCTGAGAGTTCAGGATTAAATACAACTGACACATCCAGCCTGATCCTGTGGAGGGTCTCCACTAGCACCACCTCGGGAAGTTGAGGAAAGAACAATTGCTGTGCAAGCTCTCCTTGGAGCTGTTGTTCACACCTACCTTGTAAAGAACATACATTGCCTTCAGGAGACAGGTAGAAGCAGGAGTTAAATATTTCACTGAGACACAGCTGAAGTCCCTGCATTTTCAGGCAATGAAACATAGTGCAGTTCTTAGTAGTGGGGATGCACATGAAGATAATTAGGAAGTCCTTGAAAACTGCCAATACTCAATGGCAACTAGATCTCTGTGTTTGTCATGTGTGTATGTGTGTGTGTGTGGTGTGGGAGATCCTCCTATATATGTGTTGTTTTTATTGGATAATGAATAAAGAATCTGCCTTGACCTGTGATAAGCTAGAATAAAGCTAGGAGGTGAAAACTAAACTGAATGCTGGGAGAAAGAAGGTGGAGTCAAGAGAAGCCATGTAGCCCGGACTGAAACAAACACCAGAACTTTACCCAGTAAGCCACTGCCTCGTGGTGATACACAGATTAATAGAAATGGGTTAAATTAAGATGTAAGAGTTAGCCAATAAGAAGCTTGAGCTAATGGGCCAAGCAATGACTTAATTAATTCAGTTTCTGTGTGGTTATTTTGGGAGTCTGGGCAGTAGGAAACAAACAAGCAGCCTCTTATAACGTGTGTGTGTGTGTGTGTGTGTCTTCCTCTTCTCACTTGAAACAAACATCTAGAGGGTAGGAAGGTCTGTCTGTTTGTGAATTATACTGTTGCTGTCAGACATTGGTTGAAAGTGCAGGAAGAATCTGGACGGCAGAAGTACCTAGGAAGAGAAAAGACATATTAGCTTGTCAGATCCTTCATCTCTTGATAGCAATAGAGTCTTCCATAGCGATTATCACTTCCAAATAGTAAAAGGCATGGTTTCCTTGCTTCTCTTGGTGCTCCAGTTCATGGTTTCTTTGACAAGTGGCAAGTGTAATTCCATCGGTAGCTACAGGCCAGGCAAATGTTTAAACATGGGTTCTTAATAAATAGAGTAAGATATGAGAAAAGAAATGAGGTGTAGTTATTGGAAGCGAGTCAAGAATTATCATAATTTGCAGTACATTTGGTTGTCTATTCAGAAAATACCCAGGGGGAGTCAATTGAAACATGAATAGGATTTAAGAACAGAAGAGAGATTTAGAAGAGAGTTCAGCCAAGTGGCTGAAAACAGTCAACAGATTTTCTGTAAGCTGGCCACAGCCAGTCAGAGTATAAAATGGGTCGAATGTTTTCATGATAATAACACGAGGATAAAATCCCTAGTGATATGATCTCTAGTCTCAGTTAGAAATAGTGTTGTAAACGTTCAGGTACAACTAGTTAGGAGGATGAGACAGGAGTATCATTTGAGCCTAAAAATCCTGGTTATTCTGGGCAGCACAGCGAGCTCTCATCTTAATGAATGAGTGGGTTCTGTGTTAGAGTTTACATCTCTGTGACAAAATATGTGGCAATGAACAACTTACAAGAGTAAGGACTTAAGCTGACTCACGGTTTCAGTCCTGTCCAGCTGGTTCCATTGTTGTGAGTCTGATGAGAGGTTAGACATTACGATGGGAACATACAGTGGAACACATAGTCCCTCCACCCCCAACGTAGAGAGGAAGCTCAGAAAAACTGGAAGGGGCTATAGCAAAATCTAGACCCCTTCCCAGGAAGAACATTTCTTCTGTAACCATTGGGCCCTACATCTTGAAACTTCCATCAGCTCCCAAAATAAGGCCACCAATTACAAACCAAACTTTTAACACATGAACTTGTGAGGGACTTTTAATATTAAAAAAAAAAAAAAACTGATAGCAAGGGATCTGGGCATATAGCTAGCTCAATTGGTAGAATGCTGACCCAGCATGAACAAAACCCTGCATTTGACTAGCAGCACTACATAACCAGGTGTGTGTCACACACACCTGCAGGCCCAAAACTCAGGGGTGGGAGGTGGGAGGATCCGAAGTTCAAACACATAGCCAGTTTGAAGCCAGCCTGGGCCAAAGGAGACTCTGTCTCAAAAAGAAGGAAGAAAGAAGGAAAGAAAGAAGGAAGGAAGGAAGGAAGGACAACATTTTGTGTATATGACTTAAATAAATTATATATTCTTTGCATAAATAGGAAAAACCCTAAAATTCATGCAGAAGCAATTTCTCAGTTGAGATTCCTTTGTGTCATTTGAAAAAATCTAACCAGGGAAGAAGAGATGGCTCAGCAGTTAAGACACTGGCCCCTCTTCCAGGGGTCCTGAGTTCAATTCCCAGGAATCACATGGTGGCTCACAACCATCTGTTGTGAGATCTGATGCTCTCTTCTGGTCTGCAGGCACACATGCAGACAGAACGCTGTATACATAATGAATGAATGAAGAAATAAAAGAAGGCATACTGTTCTTTCAGAGGAACCGAGTTCAAGTCCCAACTCCCATGTCAGATGGCTTGAAACTTCCTGTAACTCCAACTCCAAGGAATTCAACACCTCTGACCTAAATGACCACCCACAGTCTTGTGGACACACGGACACACACATAACTGAAAATAAAACAAATCTTAAAAAGGAAAAAAATCTGACTAATACAGAATGATTATTGCATACTAATTATTATGGACACATACTTCAGGCCTTACTCCCACAGAAGTGGAGTGATGGCTTCACACTCGGGGTTCGAGGAGGGTCCAGCCACTAACCTTGTGAACTCTCTGTGACTTTCTGGGGATTCCATTTTTCTTTGCTTTCCATTTCTTCTGAGTTCTCCTGCGTCTTTTCCTGCTACAGCTAACTAGGATTCTACCAACTCTAGATGTGATTTATGACCATCTTAAGAAAAAAATGCCAACCCTACTCCCTAAGCAAAAGAGCACATTGTACCTAATATAGAATGGCATGACTGCCCTTGAGTGACTAACCCAGCATAATGATTAATGGGACCATGGGCAGGCCAAGATGCCAAGGACTACTCGTGGTGTGGTGGTGTGAATGAGAATGTCTCAAATGACTCATATGTGTAAATACTTGTGCCCACTTGGTAGGACTATTTGAGGAAGATTCGAAAGTGTGGCCTTGTTAGAGGAGCTGTGTCAAAAGCCTTGCCCTCCTCCCACTGTGTTTTATCAAGGCAATAGGAAAGCAACTGAGACACACTGTAACCCCCAATTCTCGCCTTTGTTTCTTCTATTCCCTATACCACATTAACACTGTTATAAGCACTTTGAAGATGTAATTCTAGCATTTGGAGGCAAGAGGGTCACAAGTTCAATGCCAACCTTGGCTACATAGCAAGACTGTCTCAAAACCAAAACAAAACAAAAACACAGAACACAGATTTTAGAGCATCAGGCTTCTGCCATTGCCAGTGCAATCATACTGATGATTAAACTTTGTGTGACCTTTGCCACCTACTGCTAAATCCTTTGATTGGCCTTCTAAAGAGGAGCTAGAGGCTGGATCCCATTGACATTCCCTGAATTTAGGACTTTTACCTTAACTCAGGAATATAGTGATAAAAATAAAAGATAATAAAACCTGGGTATAAAACGTACTAAAGTAGTCAAATTCTGAAAAAGTAATAATTTACATATGTCTTCTTCATATAGAGGGATTAAGGAAAAGGTCAGTCCAAATACTGACCAACAGAAACATTAGTACTATGTCTTCATAGTGGAATCATGAGTTATTTTCTCTTATATCCTTTAACGTTTTACACATTTTTATGAGTATGTGTTATGCCCATTATCATGTCATTTGAAATGGAAATACACTATATACAATACATTATATATAATCAGTCACTTAGCTCTGAAACATAGTCTTCCCTAACTGCTCATTTTATTGACATGTTCAATATAAGATGTTTGAAAAAATTTAAAATATTACCATTTTATACTTTGGTACATTCCTTCCAGACACGTATAATGTGTATGAAAATAAACAGATTCTCTTGTCTGCTGTGTAGCAACAAGCTCGTTGTTAGCAGTGTCTGTATCTCACTTTCCATGTTCTCCTGCAGTGCCTAAGTCACAAGGCTTCAATCAGTGGGGGACGGGTCCATGACTCTTCTCTCCCAGACTTATCCAGTGGATGGAACAAAATAAGATCCATAGCCAGGTCTAGCTGCCAAGCTCAAGATGAATGCTGGCACCTTCAAAGTCCTTTCATAGAGTCAGCTTCCAAATCCGTGGTGACAATGAACACAGAACACAGAACTACCTGGAATGTCACTGGCAGGGTGTGTGAGAACCTGTCGTACATGGACAGCCTGGAGAACACAATGCCCTTGAAGTTCTTACTCCACTGAAGTACGCTCTGGTGCTCAGGGCACTGTGGAGGAGTCGGTCTGTGGCTGTATCCAGCACTCAGGACCCAGAACACCGCATACTGCCTTCAGGAAGATGTGGGAGTATAGAGAATGCTTATCACTGCTACATCACACATTTAAAGTTCATGGGGGCCTTCCAGGCCCTGACTGTTCAATCCAAGGAAGCTGAACTGAAGGAAGTCCTCTGCGTCTTTGGCCTAGTAATAGGAAGACAAGAGCTGACTTACGATGGAGAGATTCCTCAGGCAACAAGCTTCAGATTATTTCAAATGATGTTCCTTGTCTTTTAGTCACCAAAGGAAGTCACCAAGAGACTCAGCATGAAGGGCACGGGGCCCAATTTTCCTCAATGGAATTGAGCATGAGGCACCAGGTACATACTATTTCAGAGGGCTCAGGCTCAGGGTACCTGTCGAGATGGTTAACCTTCTTTACCAACAGGATGGGATTTAGAATCACTATGGAAATACACCTCTGGGTATGTCTATAGGGTTATTTCCAATATTTTTCTTTTCTTTTTCTGTGGTGTGTTTGTGTGTGTGTGTGTGTGTTGTATATGTGCCTAGTGGGTACATGTGGAGACTAGAAAATGATGTCAGAATATCTTAATCAACTGCTTTTCTGCCTTATATGTTGAAGTAGGGTCTCTGTTGAATCTGAAACTCTATTTGGACAGTTAGCCAGCCAGCCCTCAGGAGCCACCTGTTTCCAATTATCCAGGTTTTCCTTATCCCCTCATCCTTCTGTGCCCCTCTCACACCATAACGAGGCTATAAGTATGTGCCGCCATGCTTGGTTTGTGTAGGGGTACCTGGGACTGAATCTTCGTGCATGGACAGTAAGCACTTTTCCCGCTGAGTTATCTACCTCCCCAGCCCCGAGAAAGGTTTAATTGAGGGTGGGAGACGCAACTGAAATATGGAAGACACTGTTCAATGGACTGGAGGCCAAGAATGGCGGGGGGTGGGGGGGGGGGAGAAATGGAGTGATTAAGCTGTGCGTTCTCAATCTCTGCTTCCTGCCTGTAGATGTAATGTAAACTCTGAAGCTGCTTTTCTTGGGTATTCTGGCCCCGTGGAGTAAGGGCATCATCACACCTGTGACTGGCAGGAAGGACTGTCTGGGGTGACATTAGGAATAAGACAGGCTCTTTGAAGGGAATTTGTGCTGATTCTGTAGTATTTACTACCCGCCCCCACCCCTTTCTTTCTTCTTTTCCTTCCTCCTCGTACTCCTCTTTCTTCAGATACTTTTTGTTTGGTTGGTTTTGAGGCAGAGTCTTATACTATAGCCCAGACAGGTCTGAAATTTACTATGTAGCTTAGGATGGCTTTGAACTCACAGCAATCCTCTTACCTCGGGTTTCTGAGTGAGTAGTGGGGTTAGAGACAGGAGTCACTCAGCCCAGCTTGGACTGGATAGGTGGGAGGAGTACGAAAGATTGGTGACCAAGATGGAAAGAGGCCTCTGAGTTACAGGGAGAGCATAGGCTTGGGGAGGTTAATCTTGGACTTCAACTTGACACGTCTGGGAAGAGAGAACCTTGGTGAAAGCATTGCCTCAGTCAGACTGTCCTGTGAGTACATATGTAGGGCATTTTATTGATTGCCAATTGATAGAGGAGGACCCAGCCCACTGTGGGCAGTGGTCCTGGGACATACAAAGAAGTTAGTCAAGCCAGGCAGGGAAGTCAGCTACCAAACAGCATTCCCCTATCTAGGGTCTCTGCTTCCATTCCTGGATCAAGTCTCCCGCTTTAGTTCCTGCCCTGGATTCTCTCAATGATTGCTCATAAAGCATACGCTGAAACAAACCCTGTCCTCCCCAAGTCGCTTTTGCTCACAATGTCTGGCATAGCAACAGAAAGCAAACTGCACAAGATTCAGGATTTTCAGCTGAGTGGTGGTGGCTCACGCCTTTAATCCCAGCACTTGGGAGGCAGAGGCAGGCGGATCTCTGTGAGTTGGAGGCCAGTCTGGTCTACAAGAGCTAGTTCCAGGACAGGCTCCAAAGCTACAGAGAAACCCTGCTTTGAAAAACCAAAAGAAGAAGAAGAAGAAGAAGAAGAAGAAGAAGAAGAAGAAGAAGAAGAAGAAGAAGAAGAAGAAGAAGAAGAAGAAGAAGAAGAAGAAGAAGAAGAAGAAGAAGAAGAAGAAGAGAGGAAGAAGAGGAAGAAGAGGAAGAAGAGGAAGAAGAGGAAGAAGAGGAAGAAGAGGAAGAGGAGGAGGAGGAGGAGGAGGAGGAAGAGGAAGAGGAAGAAGAAGAAGAAGAAGAAGAAGAAGAAGAAGAAGAAGAAGAAGAAGAAGAAGAAGAAGAAGAAAGAAAGAAAGAAAGAAAGAAAGAAAGAAAGAAAGAAAGAAAGAAAGAAAGAAAGATTCAGGATTTTCACCTCCCTCCTTGAGCAGTGCTGCTGGGGTTCTGCTTGTCTCTCTGGGAGTCAGACAAGGGGTGGTCACCACCCAGCTTGCCCAATTACCCTCTGCCCTAACAGAGAGACACACCATGCTCTGATCACTGACCGTTCCCGTGCAGTCTAGAAGGATGTTTGGATCCTAGTGTGTCGCCTCCCCATTCATTCTTAGTGTGAGTTCCACACTGGCTATGTATTCTATGTATCTGAGACCTCTGGTCACAAATTTGGGCAGCGGAGCAACAAATCTTATCAGAGGCTCTGATGTTCACTTTACCCACTCCTGGAGTAAAGATTTCATGTGTTTGACCAAACCAAATGAGTCTGACTTCTAGATATAATTGTCTAGTCATTTGAATCCCATCAACGTCCCCATCCACAAATGGGGGTTCATATTTAGCTCACAGTATATATATATATATATATATATATATATATATATATATATATATATATGAACAGTTTCTTGCTCCTACTAGATAGTCGATAAGCATTGATTTTTGTAATAGAACAACATCAAAGGAGGAAAAAAAAATCTCATGTAGCTGGTACTATATCCGGAGAGGCTTTATAGAGGAGGTGACATTGATGCAAAGGTTATTCGATGAATGACCTTTAAAGAGTAAGCACAATAGCCTAATGACTAGTAAGAAAAGGAAACAGAGTGAGCAAATGCGTGGGTGGTAGCAAAGCTCTGGTAGGATGGGGCAGTGGGTGGGGAGATGAGGGATGGAGCTTAGCAGTGGGGCCTATTGAAAGCTAAATCTTTGAGAGACAGAATCAAATTGTGAAAGGGGGGAGTGTCATGTAGCAAGCACTCTATAGACTCAGCTAGGTCTCCAGCCCCATGTAAAAATTTTTAACTACTAACTAATCATAACATGGTTTGTGAGGAAGTAGAAGAAACAGTTTTCTTAAGTTGGTGTCAATCCTGAGAACTTTTTAAATTCTTTTTTGGGAGGATGAGTTTTTAGAGGGGCTCTTGGTAAGTAGCTCAGGGTGGCCTTGAACTACCTATGTAGCCCAGGCTGGTCCAGAACTTACCATCGTCCTGCCCCAGCACCAAAATACTGGGATTGCAGACTTGAGCCACCAAGTGGGGCTTGCAGTTTTGTCCTTGAATGTTAGCACTTTCCGAAATCAACGATTTCATGAAGACTAAATGATTTGATTGAAGGAAATGATGAGGTTTGAAATAAGGAGTGAATAACTGAAGTGTAGGTGTGAGGGGGTTTCAAAATGCCCCTGGTGAAATAGCAGAAAGGACGCCTTTCTAAACTCCTCATTCCCGGTGCTGAACTTGAAGCATAAATTGCCTTCTTTGCACTTAAGAATTGGAAGTTCCCCGTCTCAGTTCAGGGCTTCTTTTAACTTCTTCACGGTCCTTTATGCCAAGGAGGTGCAAGCGTAGGGCATTAGGACCCAGCGATTGTTGTAGTGAGAGTGGTTGAATCTCGATCTCTCAATTTTTCTCTCCAGCTCCCTCCTCTCCCTTTGTCATTCTCTCTGCCTGCTGCCTCCGCAGCGCGCCTCTAGCTCTCCCTGTGCTAACTGCCTGCGCCTTGACAGCCCCGGCTGCGCAAAGCAGAAAGATTAGTTGGGACCTGCCTTGGCGACTCCATGGCATCCCCACGAACCATTACTATTGTGGCCCTCTCTGTGGCCCTGGGACTCTTCTTTGTTTTCATGGGGACTATCAAGTTGACCCCCAGGCTCAGCAAGGATGCCTACAATGAGATGGTAAGTGATGTAGACGAGCAATGAGGAGCGCACCCCTATGGGATTGTGACTACCTCTCCCGTCTTTTTCTTTCCTTTCTCCACTCCGGTGCGGTGCCTTTCCCTTAACCTCTCCTCTAACCGCGGACCCTCCCTTCTCCCTAACAACTTTACAGCTCAGAAGGAACAGCTGGACAAAAACGATTTCATTGTGGGCTATGCCGGGAACAACTGTTTCGGTGCCACTGCATGCCAATTGGGGGAAGGGCTGCCCAGCGAGGACCCCCAATTTTAAGTCAAGCAAAAGGCTGAGACCTGCGTAGCACCTGTCATCGACGAGCCTTTCCCTCTTCCCAGCACACACCCAAAGTCCCAGCCACAGCCAGTCTCCAAGTCGGAGTCTTTCCCTCTAAGCAAAGAGTTTAGCTAGCCAGAGTTTATTTATTTTAGGGAGGAACAAAGGGGAAAGAGAAGAAGAGCTGGGGGTGGGGTGAGGAGACGGGCTCCTAAAGCTAGGGGTTTGTAGGGGCTGGCGAGGTATTCTTCCTCATCCCGTGTGCAGAGCTGACGGTATGCCTTTAGGCGTCCGGGTGCGATCTGGATCTTGGAGACAAAGCAGTCTTGCCCCAAATAAAGGTCATGGAGCTTCTTCTGCTTCTACCCCTTCACTGGAGGGGAAAGCTGGATGTCTTGTTTTCTCTTGTGTGTAGGCTAATCTACACAATCTATCAAGTCTGTTCGTCCTGTCCTGCAAAACCGTCTGTAATCCCCACCGTGCCTCTGGTGGCTGCCCAGAGCCAGGCCCTTTGCAGGTTTCCTCTCTGCAGAGTTGGAATGCCCAAAGGTGACTGGCCAAAACAGCTCCGCAAACTGGGGGCTGGGCTGCCTTTCCCAGTTAGGTGCCATGAGGACTTATATAGTGGAGTACTTGGAGATAGCAAGAGATGTTTCTAGCACTTTCGGTCTCTCACCTCCGCCCCTGTCACTTTGCCGATTCCATTCCCCGCCCCGGTTGCAGGGACAGGCTTCTAGAAGCCTACACCAGAGTGCCAGTAATGAGTGTAAGCACATTACTGGGCTCTCAAGGTCAAGATGAAAATGAGCTTAGGGGAAAAGAGAAGAAAGAGAGACAAGAGGCAAAAGGACCTCTACTTTAGGGCCAAGGCAGGAAGGAATAGCCTCATACACTGAGAGGGATTAATTGCCCTCCTAGGGCCCACTGCAGAGCTTCCCAGGGCCCCTTCAACAGGAGCCGTAAATGGAGGAAGTCTGGCAAATTGTAGATGTTCAGAAAATACTTGCACACAGCTCGGGCTTGAGCGGTCTGTTTCTTCCTTACCACAGGATTACTCTTGGGTGGGGGAAGGGGGCTTAGGTCTAGTCCCAGAGGCAAATCCTAATATGCTTCTCCTTCTCATCTCCCCTCCTCCCAGTATGTTAGACCAGATGGAATTGAAAGCAGGTCAAAATAAGTAGCCAAGGCTGCCTGCACTGGGGAAGGGGGTAGGGTGAGGTAGCAAAAGCCACCAAAGGGCTTCAAGAGGTTAGAACACAGGCAAGCAGTGGAGGGGAAATGCTTTTATGCTTTTGTCTTGGCTGCACCAGTTCAGTGTTTGATTTTAGAGGCACGAATGTGCTCTTGCTTTACTTTTCGTATGTACATTTATTTATACATTTGTGCACGTACACCAGAGGTATTTTAAGCTTTCCCTTTCTTTAGGTACATAGCTTTCTTCACTATGTTTCCTGTACTCTGAACCTCTGCCCAGCTGCCTTAGAGGACCCCCAAGCTGCACCCTAAGTACAGTGTTAGGCTCTGCAGGCAATTCGGCTAAGATGGAGTCACCACCGGAAAGCTTCCTACCAGCTTGGCAGGAGCTCATGAGGAGTACTAGCCACAAATGGGTTTAGAGTGAGCTTCTTCCTAGGGAGTGGAGCTGTCTGTTGCAGCCTAAGGAAAGCAAGAGAAAACAGCCTGGAGATCTCCTGGCATATACAGAAAAAGGTTTAAATTGGTATACTCTAACAGAGCAATAGGGAACAATTGCGTGCGTGTTAGATCACTTTTGTGTTTCTGTACTATGGGGCTTTTGGAGGGGTGGAAATCTAACTGCAAGGTGGATGTCGCAGTGGTCTGAAGCTTATAGAGGATTTTCAGACTGCCCTTTCCCAGGGTCTCCTCCTGCACTGAGTGTCAGGCTGTGGCTGCTGATGGCTTTCTGACATCAGCAGGCTAACTGCGTAGTGCCTAGACTCATTCCAGTTTTAATCTTGAGCCCATTTGAAAATGAGGCAGTATTCAGTTCTTGAACAAAATGTGCTCGATATACGTTAGTGGACAGCATCCAGCATGCTAAGGCAAGAGATTTGGAAGTTCCAGGTTAGCCTGAGGTACATAGCAAGACCTTGTCTCTAAAAGCATATATACATTCTCTCTCTCTCTCTCTCTCTCTCTCTCTCTCTCTCTCTCTATATATATATATATATATATATATATATATATATCCAAAGTGATATATATATACACACATGTATATTTGTGGGATGGATGGGTGAATTAATGAGTCATTGTAGCATTGCCTCATCACCATCCTTCAATCTTTTCTGGTTTATTCTTGATTATAAACCATTTCTTGTTTCTGAGAGGGGGTCAATAGTCCTTCAGAACACCAAACGTGGGGCAGATGGAATGATTAGTTCCCATTTTGAAGTGACTTTTCTCCATTAGTGGAGTTAGTCACATATTGACTGCAGTGTCATTTCTCATGAGATTTCAAGGGGGTGATGGATGATGCTGGTGTAGTTATGCTATTTGTTTAGAACATCTCCGTGAGGTAGATTCATTTTATTAGACCTTTCTGTTTTACTAATGGATAATTGGAGCACACCAGGTTTAACAATTTATCCAAGATTATAGAGAAAGCTATTGTTAGAGAGGAGATTGGAAATCATGTGCACAGGGGGTCATTGAATTTTTTCGTTGATAAAACCTACAACTGACTCTTAAAAATACCCGACATTCTTCTTTCTTTTTCTTTTGTATGAGTTCAATTCCCCAATCTATATTTTGAGGGGTTGTTTTATTTCTGAGCCAATTTTTAAAATTTTGACTTATACATTTCTTTTCTGTCTATTTTTTTTAACCTCTACTTTAAAGCCATTATATGCTAGGCATGTCGAGCCCACTTTTAATCCCAACATTTGAGAGGCAGAGGCATGTGAATATCTGTGAGTTTGAAGCCAACCTAGGCTACACAGAGAGACTCTGTCTCTAGAAAAAAATAAATAAAGCTATTATGTTATCTTAGACATTATTCTCTCTATGAAGAATAACTAGAAAAAGTGCTAAAAACCAAACAAAAGACTATATATGAGGGCTGGAGAGATGGTTCAGCAATTAAAAGCACTGACTGCTCTTCCAGAGGACCCAGATTCAAATCCCAGCACCCACATGGCAGTTCACAACTGTCTGTAACTCCCGACACCCTCACACAGACACACATGCAAGCAAAACACCAAGGCACATAAAGTAAGAATAAACCATTAAAACAAAAGACTATTTATGAACTTTTCTCCTGGCTTGACTGGAGAATACAGGAAATATTAGTTGGAAGAGTGCAGGGTTTGGATTCATTCAAATCAGAGTTAGATTTCTGGCACTCTTGGTTCCCTTATTTGTAACATGGAAATGAGAATTCCTACCTCAAAAGGTTGTAAACATTAGCTGAGACACATGTTTATAATGTCTGGTACAGTAGGTGTTCAAGGAAATCTTTGAGTAGGTGATGGTGATAATTGATTCTATTTTATGCAGTGGTTTTCTAACTAATTTTAATGGTCATTTAAGGGGCTAGAATCTAGTGCATAGGAAAACAAAATGTACTTTCATGTGCTCTTGTGAACAGACCTTTATGCAATCAGGCAATACTGAAGACTCCACTTGCTGCTGTACAATACAGTGACTCTCCTACAGAATTAGCACATGCATCTCTAAATAATCCATTTGGTATGTGTTGTCTCATACCTCCCCCAGATTAAGGAAGTGTTATTATACAGTCTTCCATATCCCAAGTGAATCCTGCATGATCAGAGATGCCCTTGACTGAATGCCTCATTAGTTCACTTGAATTGGGAGACAATGCTTATAGATGCTGCTAAGTAGCTTCCTGTGCGGGAACTGGGAGTATATGAATGGCTAACCTGCATGCAATCTGTATTCAGCTTTTTAAAGTGGTGGTTTTATCCTGTGAGCACAGGAGACCACATATGTATTAGTAAGAAAACACCAACATGCTGTCACAAGGAAGCCAAAGGATTTGGACCTTGGGGACCATAGGGTAAGTCTCTAATTCTTTGCATCCCCTCACAGGAAAGATTTGTTAATTCTGTTAATTTGGTTATCTGTAGTTAGTTAAGTGCTCCCCTGTTTGTGTAACCCTAATGAGACATTCTCAACATGTTTGTGCAGTTTATTTAATGTCCATAGGCAATCTTTTATGCTTCCAATCAGTGCCATTAATTGCTTTCCAACTAGGTAATAGGGTAGTAATTCACCGATGCTTAGACTTCTTGGAAGTGGTGCAGTATATCTATTTCCTTAGGGAGAAAATAGACCCTCAGGTGTGATGTGACTTGCTTAGTTCGCACAGCTAGCCAAACAAGCTGAACCATACACATTACACCAAAGCTGTGTCTGGAAGCTTGTAGACTCTGTTTGGCCAACATCTGCCTTTGTTTCTGAGTGGTTTTGACTTAACAGTGGAGGACAGATTCACCTGCCCTAAGAAGAATATAGGCAGAATCCCCTTCGCTTAATGGGATCAGGTTTGTTAGAGTTCTCTTTAGGTAAGTATAAATGACAACGGAAAGTGGAAGCCCTGAAAAAGTGCTTATCATTCATATGAATAGTTGGCAATTTAATGTGATGAGCTTTTATTGCATTCAGATAATGCTCTATGATTCACAGGTGGCTTTTTTTCTACAAAAATTCATGAAAATCATATGTGAGTCAGCATATTTTGCAGCACTTGTGTAGGTTTTATGTGGTCTAAGATAGTAACTAGGCTGAGACTTTTGGGCAAAATATATTTTTGTAAGTGCACCCTTCAACTTGCATATAATTCTGCCCAGAAATTTTATTGGAGTCTAACACAGAGACAACACATACTTGTACAGTTCCAGAAAATTTCAGAATCTCCCCATGTATGTATGTATGTACCCATTAGAAGCAGATGACCAGCACTCCATCATGGTCTATTATGCCCTTCTCAGTTCTGCCCTGCCAAGGGTAACTTTACTGTCCAGATTTCTCTCTCTCTCTCTCTCTCTCTCTCTCTCTCTCTCTCTCTCTCTCTCCCTCCCTCCCTCCCTCCCTCCCTCCCTCTCTCTCTCTCTCTCTCTCTCTCTCTCTCTCTCTCTCTCTCTGTGTGTGTGTGTATGTGTGTTACTCTCACTCGAAGCTATGGTACTGTGAATCTTTAATTACATTTCCAAAATAATTATCTAATTTATAAAAGGGGAAACTGAGACAATAAGATACCTGTAATTTTATCCAAGCAATAAAACAAATGCAGGTCCAAGGATACTGTCGCATGATTACCTTTGAAGAGATTCGAAACATTTGACTCAACACTTCTGTTTCACACTTCTTTGCCTCTTCAGGAAACTATGGCTTCAGGGTCTGCTTCATTTGAATGGAAAAATAAAGGCAGACATAAAAAAGTGAATTGGGACAGGTTTTTTGGAAAGTGAGTCAGTCGGCTCTCTTTATTTTACCATTAATACCATTAATGCCTTCAGAGATCTAGTTACTACAGAACCATGGCATGTGAGCTTTCTATTGTTAGAAGTGAGGTAGCTGGGTGGTGGCGGCACACGCTTTTAATCCCAGCACTCAGGAGGCAGAGGCAGAGGCAGGACAATCTCTGTGAGTTTGAGGCCAGCTTGGTCTACAAGAGCTAGTTCCAGGACAGAGCTACAGAGAAACCCTGTCTCAAGAAAAAAAAAAGTGAGGTGGCCTTCCTCAACCATTAAGAAAGGGGCTGACAATGGTAGGAGACTTTTGATGTCTCTCTTCTACTCTACAACAGAAAGAATATCATCCCATTTCTAATAAACTATACAGTCTCCATTTGAGTCATAGATAATAGGTCCAATGTATGTATGCTCAGTTTAGAACTAAAGATTTGATGAAATGCCTTACCCACATTCAGTTTTCTCTTGAGAAAGAAGAGGGAAGAAAGAAGCAACAAGGGTTCAGTGGTGCAGCGTTTTCCTGTCTTTGTGCATGAAGCCCTAGATTTGATTTCCAGTGCTGAAAAGAAGGTTTCTTCTGGGTGTGGGTACAAGGACATGAGGGTGACTACTTAAAGATTCCACAATACCATAGATAAGAATCTTACAGATTCCACAATACCATAAATAAAAATCTGTTCTGGCGTGTTAAGTGATTTGTGCTGGGGGTGGGGGCTAGCATTCAGAGAAGCTACTCAGTCCATAGCTGGATGTTCTGGGACCTGAAGAGACTGTAGGATCACTAAGAAGCTGACTTTCTCCCCTCTGTGCATCCTCCAGAAGTTCAAACTTTAGAATTTAGGGATCCCTCCTTGAAAAACTTAGTGTTAATTAAGAACAGTACTTGTAAACACTAGCTTTTCCTTTAGGGTCCCACTGTCACTGTCACCATCTGAGGAGATTTGATATGCCTCCACTATACCCACTACATTATTTTATGTGACACTCAACACTCTATCACACTTACATAGCTCAGTATCTATCCCTTTTCAGTGTCAAATCACAAGAAGGTAAGGCCTCACAGAATCAAATAAGCAAGGCTCACAGGGACTCACAGAGACCAGAGAGACAATCAGGGGCCCTGTATGGGTCTGAGCTAGGTCCTCTGCATATATATTATTGTTGTGTAGCTGGGTGTTCTTGTGGGACTCCCAGCCGTGGGAGTGGGGGGATTTCTCTGACTCTTTTGCCTGCTCTTGGGACCCTTTTCCTCCTACTGAGTTGCCTCGTCCAGTGTTGCTATGAGGATATGTGCCTAGTATTAATTGTAATTTGATATGCCATATTCAGTGGATAGCTCTAGGAGGGCTGCCCTCTTCTGAAGGAAAAGGAGGAGGAGTGGATCTGGGGGAGAAAGGAGGCTGTGGGGGAAAGGGACTGGGAGGAGAAGTGGGGGCAAAACTGTGGTCGGGATGTAAAATATGATAAGAATAAAAATTAATTAATTAAAAATAAGATAAGGCTTTCCTTTTTGAAAGATTCAGATTCGCATTCAGAATACTTAGTGCAGTGCCTAGCATATGGAAATACTAAATATTGAGTCAGTGAAGGAACCAGGGTTTGTTTGTTCTTTTAGACTGTGGTCTCATATGTATCAGACTGACCTCTAACTATGTAGCTAAGTATGATCTTCAACTTCTGATTTTCTTGCCTTCACCTCTAGAGTGGTGGGCTTACAGGCAAGTGCCAACATGCCTGATTCATGCAGTCTGGGGATTGAACCCAGGGCCTCACGCCTGCTAGACAACTACTCTGTCAACTGTAGCCCCAGTGCCTTTTAAAGTTGATAAGCAATTTTGGCAGACTCTACAAACGTATTTTTCACCTCTGCTTTTTTTAAAAAAAAAAAACCTACCATACTGCTGGGCGATGGTGGCATAGGCCACCCAGCACTCGGGAGGCAGAGGTAGGTAGATCTCTGCGAGTTCAAGGCCAGCCTGGTCTACAGAGTGAGTTCCAGGGCAGCCAGAGAGATACACAGAGAAACCCCGTCTCAAAAACCAAAAACTACCATACAGTCCAATAAAGGAAGTCAAATTTGTGAGGCTTTCCCATGCACTGTCTTGCCCTTTGGGCAAAGCAAGTGCTAGAAAGTATGGATATGGATTGCCTGGACCAATTTTATGGTTCAATGAATTTCTTTTATTTCCTTAGTAATTTACAGGCAGCAACTTGTAAAAAATACTGTGAAACCAAGTTTTCTGAGTTATTACTTTTGGTTCCTTCGTCCATTCAGATTGCTGTAACAAAATATTACAAACTGGCAGTTTGTGAACAACCCGCATTTATTTTTACGGTTCAGGAGGCTAAATCCAAGGTCGACGTGCTAGCAGGGATGGGGCAGCTGAGGGCCTTCTTAGTGGTTTGATGGCCTCTTCTAATTTTTTTTTTATGTGGATGAGAGCTTTTTCTGTATGTGTCTGTGCACCACATTTGTGCAGTGCCACAGAAGCGGGAAGACGCAGGTCCCCATGGAACTAGAGTTAGAAAAGGTTATGAGCCACCATGTGGGTGCTGGGAATCCAACCCAGGTCCCCTGCAAGAGTACCCAGTGCTCTTTTAGTTATTGTGGTTGTTTTGAGACAGAGTCTCTAGACTACGCAATCCTGGCAGTCCTGGAACTCAATATATGGACCAGGCTGGCCTTGACCTCACAGAGATCAGCCTGTCTTAGTCCCCACCAAGTGTTAACGCTAAAAGCAAGTGCCACCAAGCCTAACATAGCTTAACTTTTTTTTGAGCTTAAGTGAGGAGTTTATTGAGAGAAGGGTAAAGGGAAGGAAAGAGAGAGAGAGAGAGAGAGAGAGAGAGAGAGAGACAGAGAGACAGAGAGACAGAGAGACAGAGAGACAGAGAGACAGAGACAGAGACAGAGTGACCTGCTTGCCTCTTCAGAAGAACAGAGGGAAGAAACTCCAGTCCCATACTTTTTATAGTTTTTAATCACAGAGATTCCAAACAGATCGCTTCCTCTTTTCTGTATTCACAAGGTTTTATTTAAGGGACAGGGTAAAAATGAGAGACTTTTGGCTCGTGTAAAAAGGGAAAACAGACCCTTGCTGGTGTTTTCTTGATTTGGCTGTTAAAATTGTGATTAATGCATTGATTTCCTTATGCTATCCCTACTCTAGAAACGTGCGTACAAGAGCTATGTCCGAGCCCTTCCTGTGCTGAAGAAACTGGGCATCAACTCCATTATCCTTCGAAAAAGTATTGGCGCTCTTGAAGTGGCCTGTGGCATCGTCATGACCCTGGTTCCTGGGCGTCCCAAAGATGTGGCCAACTTCTTCCTGCTGTTGCTGGTGTTGGTTGTGCTCTTCTTCCACCAGCTGGTTGGCGACCCTCTCAAACGTTATGCGCATGCTCTGGTGTTCGGCATCCTGCTCACCTGCCGCCTGCTGATTGCACGCAAGCCGGAAGACCGTTCTGAGAAGAAGGCCTTGCCTGAGAGTGCAGAAGAGCAGCCCTCCTTATATGAGAAGGCTCCCCAGGGCAAAGTGAAAGTGTCATAGGAAATTGGAAGTGCAAAAAATGGACCTTGTAGGCAGTTGCCTCCCTGACACCCAAGAAGATATCAGTGTGTGTTTTTCATTTGATTTATTGTTCTTAGGGGAAAAGCAAAAAGTACAAACTGCAAGTTAATTGGCTTGTGTACATCTATACCCTAAAATGACCTCCCCACATTGACATTCGTGCACCGCCTTTAGTCACCCTGGAGCAACGCTCACATGTTGCTGCATGTACATGTGTGTGGCTACTATTGAGCTGTGTTTGTGAGGTGGACTCCAGCAAGCATGTGACTGTGAGATTCTGTGTGGGGGGGAATGTAGTGAACTGCCATGTGTGTGAGTATACACGCATGTGTGGAGGAGGAGGCTCTGAACTAATCCTGCACAGGTATTCTTCCCTTTATAAATTGATTCCAGCAAATGTAGAATAGGGAACCCTCCTGGTATGAGAATCCTATTCTAGCAGAAAAGAAAGAACCTATTTCCACATGGGGTGGAACTCCCTCTCTGCATTAAGCTGTAAACTTAAACTCACCATTTTACAAGAAGAGTTTCTTCAATTTAATTAGCTTCTAGTTCGGCTTTTAAGTTCGAAACACTCAACATCAAGTTTAATTCAAATAGGGAATGTGTGCAGGCAATAGATAGTGTGCTTCTTCAAGCGGCACAGTAGGAGGTCTCTCCTTGCCTTTGTTTGAGTCCAAGCAACTGAGCTCTTTGGCTAGCAGTTTGAAATTTAATTAATAGTCTTTTACTAGACACAGTCAAACTTGGTTTTAAGCCCAAAGCTGCCTCACTTTCACTATTCTCAGTAGCCAACCAGGGTCTGACAGCTTCCCCACAGTTTCCACAGAGGGACTAGCGATTGGTCCTGTTTAAAGTTTGAATCTCCAGCCCTAGCGGTTTTCTGAAACCTGAAATTGGATGGAAAAGCTGTATCCAGTGTTTACCTATCAGAGGAGTCCTCTACTCTTATTCATTTGTCACCGAACTTCGTGAATGTTTAACAGAGTCCAAAATACCCCCACAAGTGTCTGTTTTACACCTCTGCAGCATTCCAGCAGGTGGAGTTAGCTAGGGGAGGGACATTTGACATGGCTTAGTTGGATTGAGCAGTATGGAAATTTGCTTTCGTAGTTACATACTGCTGTTTCTTTGTCAAATGTGCTTTGATGGTTTTAATGTTGTGCCAGAGATGGGAAAGGGGGCAGGGGCTGTGTGTGGGAAGAGTACTTACTGTATTTTCTTCAGTGTCGTCGTCCTTGGTGATTGCTAACTGTCTTCTTTTGCTTGTTCTTTCAAAATAAAGGTTTTTGAAATTTGGAGGATGTGGTGTGGATATCTGGAAAGAAAAGTTCCCATAAACAAGGGACTCAGAGTCTTCTGTTCGTGTGAATTTCTTGAGCTTCTTGTTGTTGGTATTTGTTTGTTTTAAGGCAAGGTCTCACTGTATAGCCTAAACTGGCCTCAAAGTAGAGATTCTCTTTCTTTAATTCACAAATACTGGGCATCCAGGCCCGTGTCACTCATTACACCTAGCCCAGGTACCTGCACATCCCCCCTTCTCTGAAATAAGGTCTCACTATGTAGCGCTGGCAGTCCTGGAACACAGAGAGATCCATCTGCTTCTGCCTTCTGAGTGCTGGGTTAAATGTATGTGCCACCACACCTAGCTCCAAGCTCTTAAAGAAACAAAAAGACTAGATGAAGAAGAAAAGGGTGTAATAGTTTCAGTATACAAATAAGGCTGCTAACGTGCACATCCTTTTAAGTTCCTTCATGCTTTTTTTTTTTCCCTTCGAGACAGGGTTTCTCTGTGTAACAGCCCTAGCTGTCCTGGAACTAGCTCTTGTAGACCATGCTGGCCTTGAACTCACAGAGATCTGCCTGCCTTTGCCTCCTGGAGTGCTTGGGATTAAAGGCGTGCACCACCACCGCCCGGCTTCCTTCATGATTTTTTTTTGATGTTACCACGTAAGAGGAGAAGCTTTAGAGTCTTAGGATAAAGCCTTAGGATCCCAATACCATCTCCAGGTTTAGGAAGGCCTTTATTGAGTGAGTCAGAGGAAAAGATGAAATATTATTTCAGAAAAAACCCAAGGGTTCATTAAATAAATATGAAGCAGTGTCTTTTACTACACTGTGTCCACAAAGTGACAAGCTGTACTGCCACAAATTTGTCATGTTAAGTAAGTTATTTCATCACTTAGGGTACCATTTCATCTGCGAAAAGGAGGGTGAAGCCTTCAATCCTGTCCAGTTTACATTTATTTGTGTGTATTAAATCATTAAATGCATGAAAAATGGCTTAATAAAAATTTCAATTTTGCTAAAGAACAGCTATCAGAAAAAATGGACAGTCTCAATTTTTATGCATGAGTAAATGAGTTTGTCAAACTACTCTAAAACCATGTTAGATGTGGTAGTTGTTTTTGCTGTAGTCTATATCAAATACTTCAAGTTAATCCTCGGTTATTATGCTTGTCTGAGATGGCAAGTTTTTCCTGTATAATTTTGCATAAAGTTCATAATAATCTTATGGCCTCAAGTCGCTGAGAGGCATTACATTTATAAATTCCTCCTTTATTCCTAACTTTCTTTTTTCCTTTTTTAAGACAAGATCACACTGTAGCCCAGACAGCCCTCCTTCGGTGGTCCTTCTCCCCCAGTCTCTCCTGTGCTGGGATTACAGGCTCGAGCCTCCACTCTGGCTTTTATTCCTAGGTCAGTAGAGATTAAATTAGGGGCTAAAGTTAGATCATGTACTAAGTTCTTATTGCTACTTTAGCTAGTTTAAGGTCAGTTAGTTCTTCAAGGTTAGGAATATTTACACGTTGACAGCCACTTTCAAGATGGATTAACATCTGACCCAGAATTTTTTATTTTATTTTTTTTTTCGAGACAGGGTTTCTCTGTGTAGCCCTGACTGTCCTGGAACTCACTCTGTAGTCTAGGCTGACCTCGAACTCACAGAGATCTGCCTGCCTCTGCCTTCCAAATGCTGGGGTTAAAGGCGTGTGCCACCATCGCCTGGCTGTTTTTAGTAAATTTATTTGTACCCATCTTCTGTCAAAAGCAGGCAGATCTTGTGATTTTTCTCTTACTGTCCATTTTCCCCGACCTCCACCTCGAACTCCACAGGAAAGCGACAGACCCTTTAAGTCACAACATATGGAAAAACCGCCTTTATTGTCAAGTTTTCAGTTTTACATTTTTCTGCAGACTCCAAGCCCCGACATTTGGGGTCAATGTGGGCAAAATGAAAACCACACTTGACCACGTTAAATTCAACGCCAAGTCACTTAGCACTGTTCCACTCACAATGATCGCTGCAAACCCCAGAACACGGAGACCACCACCGATCAATCAACTGACTTCCAGTAGCGACTAACGGCTGGGGCGCACCCCAGGCCTCCGTGGGTGGGGCCAGTCACTCTGCGTCATTGAAGCGCGTCTTTCTCCGCTGGCGCGCGCGCCCCCTCCCGCCTTAGAGCTGCACTCAAACCAATTCGTTTTCGGCTGAACTCGCTTCCACCACCCCCCCCCGCCGTTGCAGGCCCCCCCGAAGCGCATGCGCGGGGCGGGGCTGGCGCCTTTGAATCTCGGAGGCGGCTTTTGGGAGCTGGAGGACCAGTGCCAAAGTTCTTAGGGTGAGGTGACCAGTGCCGAAGTTCTTAAGGTGAGGTGCTGGGCGACTCCGGCCAGGGTGGCACTGAGATCTTCAATACCGCGATCGTCGAGGGTAAGACTAACCCTGAAAAGGGAAACTGGCATCAGGTTTTCCTCTGTGGTCTCAGGGATAGGCCTAGTCGGGGAGTTGTTTGCCAGTTTTCGCTGTTAGGTGGGGAAGGAGGGCCGTGAGTTGAACCACCCGGTGGCGCTGGAGCAGTTCGCCCAGTGGGAGTCCTAATCTGCTCCCTGACCCTTCTTAAGCAGGATGCTCTTGTCACCAGACCTCCCCTCCTTCTGTCTTGAACTTATGTGCTCTCTTGCCCTGGTCTCATCTGTTCTAGGGGGAAGAGACTGTCATTCCATCTGTTCCCGTAGATTTTCCTACTTGAAGATAAAAACTTAAAAGCCAGTCTTGGTTCCTTATTAGTTATTCTTGGTTTCCCTCATATCTGTGTCTAATTTTTTGTTTTATCTTTTTAACAGTCTACCCAGGTATATATGCTCCTGCACCGGGTATCTCATAGGACATGTGAGTCTTTTTTTTTTACCCTACTTAGGCCTACTGCAGGCCAGTCATCTGCTTTCTTTGGCAAAGCCTGGTAAGTGGTTTCTCAACACTTCTGAACTCTAGTCTCTACATTACAGAAAAGAAAAATGGTCTTATGTTTTCTCTTCCGTGGTTTGATACTGAAAAGTCAGAGTCCTTACTCTTTGCCTTTAAGACCCAATATGATCTCCCCTGTTACAGTTCTGACTCTCACTTTACACTTTAACTCTTTGGCTCCAAACTGTTCACACTGGTGTTGACACGTTTTCATTAATACGCAAATTTCTTTCTTGCTTGGATGTTTTCCATTTTTCTTCTCATCAAATACTCTTCCCCCGCACCTTCAAATGGCCCACTCCTTCTTGGCACTTAGATTTCGTCTTCCTTAAGGGTCACGAAAGAGGGCTGTCTTAATTACTTTTCTTTTTTTCTTGGTGAAGAGACACCATGAGCAAGGCAACTTATAAAAGAAAACATTTAATTTGAGACTCAACTATTACACGGGGTAGCAGAACCCATGCAATCATTGTGGCAGACAGACACAGTCCTGGAACAGTAGCTGAGAGCTTATATCTTATCCACAGGCACAAGGCAGGCAACTAAGTGGGAATGGTGTGGAGTTTTGAAGTCTCAAAGCCCACCCTCAGTGACTCATCTTCCTCCAACAAGGCCACACCTCCTAGTCATTCCCAGATAGTTCTACCAACTGAGGATCATGTATTCAAATATATGGGCCTGTGGGGGCATTCTCATTCAAACCACCACAAGAGGCTTTCTCTGGACACCTACTCAAAATTAGATTTCTACTCTACCTGATTTCTGTCACTTCACTGCACTTGTCACTTACTGGGTCCTTGGTTTATAACCCCTGTCCCCCAGTATAGAGTTCATGAATTCAGGCACCATGATGTTTTATTTTTACAGCCCTGGTAACTAACTAGACTGTGTTTGGCATAAAGATGATGAAGCATAGTATTTATTGAATGTATGAATTAATAAATGGATACTATTGCTACCCTGGGCATTAATTAGCTTTTTTTGTAAATTTATTTATTATGAATATAGTGTTCTGGGCACCGGATCTCATTACAAATGATTGTGAGCTACCATGTGGTTGCTGGGAATTGAACTCAGGACCTCCAGAACAGCAGTCAGTTCTAGTAACTTCTGAGCCATCTCTCCAGCCCTAGTTAGCTTTTTTAACTGTGCAATTTTAACATACTACTGACAAAAAAGACAATGTAAAGATCGAAAGCAAAATCAAGGAGGGGTAGATAAAATAGGAGTAGGAAAAGATTGCAATTATGAGATGGGATGGTTTTGTACTTAAAAATATAGCCATTTAAAGTTTAGCTAATATATATTACATTGGCAAGTTATGAATCTATTGCTGTTCAGGTCAAGGACTTTCTAAAAAAGCCTGTGGATTAATCGTCTCCTGTCATTGAATACCTGTTGCACATGGGAATGCAGACAAATATGGTCATTGTCTCTGGCTGGGTAATAGTAACTTGGTACTCATTTTTGTTTAGAACATATATACAGTGATGGCAACTCAAAGGAAAACCAGAAGCTCTGAGCTCCAAAACAGAATTTCTCAAGGTAGTAATAGTTTTCAGACCAGTCTCTTAACCTGGAAGGTAAAAGAGAAATCAGGCAACTCGAAGAGTGTCTTGAAAGAAAGCAGTTCAATGGAAGATCCTAAACATGCTGATGATCAAGACGAAGATGACCTGCAGATAGCAGTAGGATACTTCCAGAAAGGTAAAGGCAGATGATTTTCCTTATGAAAGTGCAGTTTATTTTATTTACTTTTTTTTTTTTAATTGAGACCGGTCTCTATGTATCTGAGGCTGGCCTTGAACTCACTACGCAGCAGAGGGTGGCCTCTAACTTGATTGCTGAGGTTACAAGTGTGCATTGCCATGCCTGGTTTATGTGGAGCTGGTGGTAGAACCCAGCATTCTCGAATCTGAGCTACAACCCCAGCCCAAGCCCCGAAATTCCCATTTCTCTCTAAAAATATTTCGGTCCTAATTGCTGGATGCAGTGGCAGACATATCTGTAATCCCAACACGGGGAGTAAGACAGGTAAGAGTAGGAACCTGTCCAAAAATAATTTTTGTCTTTTTTAAAGATTTTTTTCTTTTTAGATAGGGTTTCACTGTATAGCCCTGGCTGTCCTGGAAATTGCTTTGTAGACCAGGTTGGTTTCAGACTCAGAGAGGTCCTCCTGTCACTTCCTCCTAACTGCTGGGATTAAAGGTGCACACCATCATGTCCAGCCTTAAATGCTTTTAAAAGGAAAGATGTTTTTGTTTATTCAAATTTTTATCTAATAGTCACTTATTGAGAATTTACTATGTGACAACATTTATATACTATAGACAAAACAAAACATTTTCCAAGCATAGTGGTTAGCAGACACTGTGATCACTTCAGAATCTTTAAAACATACTAATTCTTATCATTTATTCTTAGACATCTGATTTTGTTGCTATGGGATGTAACCTGGCACTGTGACTTTTGAATGACATCTAGGTAGGCTTGGGAAATGGTCCAGTTGAAGAAGAGCTTGCTTTGTAGGTATAAGGACCTGAGTTCAAAGTATGTAAAAATCTTGTCATGGTTTATGTGCTTGTAATGCCAACACTGGGGTGGCAGAGATAGGAGACTCCCTGTAGCTTACTGGCCAGGTAGTCTAGCTGAATTGGTGAGTTCCAAGTTCCCTGAGAATCCTTGTCTCCAAAAAAATAAGGTGGCAAGTGATAGAAGATTCCTAGCATCAAATTCTCCTTCACACACAACCTTACACATGGCTCACACACTCACAGGTACACACATGCATAAATAAAGGTTTCTAGTAAAATTTTGGAATTGTCCTAATATTGAAAGAGGTTTTAATTAAAGTTGAATGATATATGTGTGTGTGTGTGTGTACACATATATACATCCCATATCAACAAAATCAGATGTCTTAAGAGTACATGATAAGTATTAGCATTTTGTAAAGATTCTGAGGTGATCACAGTATCTTCCAGCCACTATGCTGGAGAGATGTTTTGCTTTGTCTATAGTATATAATACATTGTGATATAGTATATATTTCAATATATACTGAGCTGTCAGGGCATGAGGGATGTTTTCTTCACTGAAGATTCTCTTGTTGCTAAGCACTGAGTAATATATAGGCTCTCAAGGTTTTTTATTTGCTTGTTTTATTTTTTGTTTTTTTAGAGGAAGACAGTTATTGCATAAATCTATTCCTTTAATGAGTCCCTAGGTTGTAATTATTGAGGATGAGCACTGAATTGTTCAAGGTCTCCTTGTTTAATATTGTTTCTTTTTCCAGGTCCCAAGAAAACTTCACTCAATAAAAATACAATGTTGGAAAAACACCTGAAAACTGTGGAAAACGTGGCTTGGAAAAATGGCTTAGCTCCAGAAGCAATTGATATTTTACTAAATGTGGCACTCAGTGGCAAGTTTGGTATGTTGAACTGATATATTTGTCATTAGTTTCCTGTTAGTTTTGCCATTTAGACAGTTTTTGGGGTTTTATTTGTTTTTTTTTCTTTCCAAAGAAAATGTACTGTGTCTGTTTTGTTTTTGTTTTTTATTGAAAATAATATTTTTCTACAGTATATTCTAATCATGGTTTTTCCTCCTTCATCTCTTCCCATATCACTCCCACTTCACTACCTGTCCCACTCCACACCTTCTTTCTCTCTCTCAAACAGGCGCTGGGTGGTGGTGGCACACACCTTTAATCCCAGCACTCGAGAGGCAGAGGCAGGCGGATCTCTGTGAGTTTGAGGCCAGCCTGGTCTACAGAGCTAGTTCCAGGACAGAGCTACAGAGAAACCCTGTCTTGAAAAACCAAAAAAAAAAGAAAGAAAACAAACAGGCAAATAAACAAAATATACAAGCAAACAGAAAACGAAAAGAAGCACATATACACAGAGAGACACAAAAAGATATCTGAGGTTGACTTAGAATTTGCTAAGAAGATGAGGGTGATCTTAAATTTGATCTTCCTGCCTCTGCCTCTCAAGTGTTGAGAATAGAGATATGCACCACCACACCCAGGCTTTTTTTTTAAAGATTTGTTTATTTTTTTCTATGTGTATGAGTGTTTTTGCTTGAATGTATGTATATATACCATGTGTGTGCTTGATGTTATTAGAGGTTTTTCAAAGAGGGACTTTAAAGGATCAAGTGTGTTTCATTGCTTTAGGTTTATTTACCTGACAAGTTCCTATTTATACTGTCTTTATTCCATTATCTCTGATCCTGGCAGTCAAGATGCTTTTCTCTTTTGTGTTTCCTATCCTAAATACAGGACAGGCTTAGAAATATCACCTGATCAGTGTTCTATTTACTTGTAGCTTTCTCTCACCCATGTTCAGGCATTCAGAATAGCTTATCTTCATTTTAATATTCATTTGAGCTGACTCATTAGACCTGCATGCAAGCCTGAGTACTTGAGTTCAGTCCCTGGGACCCACATAGTGAACGAAGAGAACTAGTTCCCGTTCTCCCACTAGTTGGCCTCTGACCTCTACACTTAGAGATCAACCTGCTTCTGCCTTACTAGCAGCCTGAGTCACCATGCCCTGCCCTTTAAGAAAATTTTTAAATGCAACAACTCATGAAAATGCCTGTCAGTAGGTTTAACCATTAATAATAATCTATTGTGTCATTACAAAATTAAAGTGAAAACTACTTTGTTCCTTGTGATTGAAAGGCTTTTTTGAGGCAGAGTTTCTCTGTGTGTCCTTGGATGTTCTAAAACTGTCTCTGTAGACTGGGCTGGCCTCCACAGAAATACGGCTGCCTCTGTCTGTTGAGTGCTGGGATTAAAGGTGTATGCCACTACTGCTGGATGGAAAGGCTTTTTAATGTGGAGGTATAATTCACATACTATTAAAATTCATGATGCTTTAAAAATGGAATGTATTGGAGTGAGGATGTGGCACAGTAAGAGGGCTTGCCTAACGTGCATGAGGCTCTAGGTTTAAGCCCTAGTAATGGAAAAAGCATCCACATTGTAGCTTTTGCATATTCAATGAGTCCTGCATTCGCCAAAATTATCTAATTACTAATTACTTTAATTACCTTAAAAGGAAGCTTTTTTCTCATTTCTTCTTTTTGAGACAATGTCTTGCTACATGGCTCACGCTAGCTTCAAACTTAAGATCCTCTTGCCTCCACTTCTTGAGTGCTAGGTTTACAGGTCTATACCTCCATAATCAGCTCTTCAGCTCTTCCCTAACCTTTTTGAGACAGGGTTTCTCTGTGTAGACCTGACTGCCTTGGAACTCATTCTGTAGACCAGGTTGGGCTTGAACTCAGAGATCCACCTGTCTCTGCCTTCCAAGTTCTGGGATTAATGGCATGTGCCACTAGACTTGGTCCCTTAACCTCCTTTTTATAATGGATGTATTTGGGTTAAGTAATTTGATTTAGGAGCTGGGGTGATGGCTCAGTAGGCAAAGTACTTGGGATGCAAAAATGAGTAAGTACTTGGGTTTAAATTCCCAATACTCACTTAAAAGTCAAGGGCAAGGGGCTAGACAGATGACTCAGTGGTTAAGAGCACTAGCTGCATTTCCAAAGGTCCTGGGTTTAATTCCTAGTACTTACATGGCACCTAACGACCTTTGTAACTCTAGTCTTAGGGCTCTGACACATACCTTGGATCTCAGATACACATGATACATATACATTTATGCAGACAAAATACCCTTACAGAGAGAGAGAGAGAGAGAGAGAGAGAGAGAGAGAGAGAGAGAGAGAGAGTGTTGGTGGAGGCTGCTTGTTTGTTCTCCAGCCACTCAGACCCAAATATAAAAACACAGAAACTATATTATTTGCAATACTGATTGGCCAATAGCTTAAGCGTATTTCTAGCTAGCTCTTATATCTTAAAATTGACCCATTTCTAATTTATTTTTACCATGAGGATTGTGGCCTACTGGCAAGGTTCCAGCTGGCAGCTCACGTCTTTCCCCTCTGAAGGCTACATGTCTTCTTCCTGACTCCACCTTCTTTCTCCCAGCATTAAATTTAGTTTTCCCCACCTAGATCTATTCTGCTAAGCCACTGACCAAAACAGTTTCTTTATTCATTAGCCAATAAAAGCAACACATATACAGAAGGACTTTCCATATCCCCTCCCCTTTTCTGTCTAAATAAAAAGGAAGATTTTAATTTTAACATAGTAAAATTACATATAACAAAACAGATATCAAGCAAGAATTAAAGTTACAACATTTATACCTACTTTATCTTTTATCATAACTAAGGAAAACTGTAACTTTAACTATCTATTCTTCAACTCCATGAAAGACTCCAAAAGGATATAATATTACCTAAGTAAACAGGAAGTACATTGTCAGCAACTTCCAAAACTCTAGAATTGACAGTTCTTCTGTGTCTTTGGAGCACCCATCTTCAGCCTATAGACCCATAGTATCTATCCAGTAGACTTGTCCATGAAGCAGGAAATTTCAAAGACAGTTCCACCTATGTTAGCAGTTTGTCAGTCACTTTCTTCTATGTCCTGCAGAATGTCTGGCAGACTCTTTCATGAAGCAGGAACCCCAAAGGACTATTTCACCTTCTTTAGGCAACGTCAGCAGTCATTTTTCTGTGGGTCCTGCAAGTCAAGTCGAACAGTTCAGGCAAGAGCAGTTTCTTGTCCAAATGGCTAACAAACTCCATGAGGAGCCTCTCTGATGCCTATCATTCTCTTAAAGGAGATCGGTGCTGCCAGAAGCAGATGTGTCTCACTGTCATGAAAAGTCCTAAGGTCTTAAAATATTTTAAATGCCGTATTCTCTAGTCTTTGAAAGGTTTGAAGAATAATTATCTATGTGAAATATATCTCTGTACATCTAGAAAGCCTAACTAATTGACCTAAAATTTCTATCAATAAACCAAGATCCATACTAGTGCAAAGTATTGATCTTTGTAGCATATCCCCCTTTAAATGTAAAGAAACATTAATAAACAATATTTGGGAATTTGGGCGTAGATCTCTCCAAACTGCTTTCTGCTTTTTGTTGGGCAAAGTAATTTTTCAAGGGTGTTCACAGCAACCTTTCAGGGGTGGGTCTTTGTCTATCAAACCACATTAGTCTAGAAGGAATCCACAGGTTCTCATCCTCTGTGGAAATAAAAGTAGAACCTCTTTTCCAAAACAACATATTCTTAGACCCAAATTTTTTGTTTGTTTGTTTTTTGTTTTTTATTTTTCAAGACAGGGTTTCTCTGTAGCTTTGGAGCCTGTCCTGGAACTAGCTCCTGTAGACCACACAGAGATCCTCCCACCTCTGCCTCCTGAGTGCTGGGATTAAAGGTGTGCACCACCACTGCCTGACTAGACCCAAATTTTGAAGTCAAGATACCTTTTAAATATAAATGTTGGTTTAACTTAGCAGTCCGTACAATGAAATGTCTCTTAGTACTTAGCTTTTTCACATTCAAAAAATTTAAAGGCCAGGTGGTGTTGGCACACACCTTAATCCCAGCACTTGGGAAGCAAGTGGATCTCTGTGAGTTCAAAGCCAGCCTGATCTACAAGAGCTAGTTCCAGAACAGGCTCCAAAGCTACAGAGAACCCCTGTCTCAAAAAAAAAACCAACCAAACAAAAACAAAAAAATTAAAGAAAACACAATAATATACATAATTTAGACTTTCTGTATATATATATATATATATTATCTTTATATGGCTTATTTTTCTTTACTCCTTTTATCTATGACTGTACTCTGTCTTTTTAAAGACTTTGTTTTATTTTTAAAAAAAAACATTTATTTTTATAACTCTCTATACCGCTTTTCTTCTTTCTTCCAAGCCTACGTACATTTTTTAAACATACTGTGACCCATTTAGAGGTCTTTTTCAAAATCTGAATTTGTTCTTATTGCATTTGTATCTGTAATTATTTTTTTGACCAGGAGTGGTTTTTTTTAATGCTAAGTGGGCATGGCTAGGTCCAACTCCACGGCACATACACTTATGCAAACAAGATACCCTTACATAGAGAGATAGATGGATAAATAGGGAGGGAGGGAGAGAGAGAGAAAAAGCCTAGGCAGAGGCATGTATCTGTGATCCTAGCACTGAGGAGATGGAAACCAGAGAATCCATAGGACTCGATGACCAGCCAGTCTATCTGAATCTGCGAATTCCAGGTTCATTAACAGGCCCTGTCTCAAAAAGTAAGTGGGGCTGGAGTGACAGCTCAGTGGTTAAGATGACTTAGCAGTTAAGAGTCCTGGCAGTTCTTCCAAAGGACCTGGGTTCCATGCCCAGCACCCACATAGCAGTTCACAACTGTCTGTAACTCCAGTTCTAGGGGATCTGGCATCCTCACACAGACATAGATGCAGGCAAAACACCATGTACATAAAAAGTAAGGTAGATGGGGTCAGTGGTTAAGGACACTTGCTCTTCTTCCAGAGGACCCAGGTTTGATTCCTAGCACTCAATGGCAGTTCACAACATTTTTAAACTCCATTTCCAGGGGGTCCAGTGCCCTATTTTGACCTCAGTGGGCCCTGCAGGCACACACATGCAGGCAAAATACCCATACACATAAAATAATCCAATAAAGATAGTTTTTAAAAAGTAAGGTGACTGGAAGACAATACCATCAAGCTTTGGCTTCCATACAGATGCATACTTTTAGGCACACATGTCTGCATTCACGTGGACATGTACACACACACAAAATAATTTGCTTTTTAGTTTGTTTTAGAGAGTTATGACCATAATAAAGGAACAATTGAGACACTGAAATCCAGTTTAATTTAGAGTGTTTTTCCCCCAGGGAATGCTATAAGCATACGGATATTAAAGTGCATGATTCCAGAAACTCTCATATCAGAAGATTCTGTGGTTAAGGCGGTATCTTGGCTCTGTGTTGGCAAGTGCTCTGGTAATACCAAGGTAATCTTTTAGATACTTTGATGACAAGTCCTTCAGAACCTACTTAAGGGCTAGCAAAGAAGAACCACTTATGGAGTAATGGCAGTGGCCCTTTGTACATGACCTGTGGTTTCAGAACAATGTAGCTTGATAAAAGGACCCTGTTCAAACAGAAAGTTTTATTAAGAAATAAAAATCTATTATCCTACTTGGTGCTAGTATCTTTTAAACTAGTGCCCAGGAGAGATTAAAGCTCTTCCTCCACAATTAGTTACATTCTCTAAAGACACATTTTCTCTGTCAACAGGTGCTTTTTTATCGTTGGTTGGTCGCGATGTTTGACTTTATTGATCATAAGAAGCAAATTAATTTGCTCTATGGCTTCTTTTTTGCTTCTTTGCAAGATGATGCACTGGTAAGTAAACACTGAACAGCTTTGAGCTTCAGTCGAATACTATTTTTCTGTATACTGCCATGCCCCTTAATGTGTGTTCCATGCTTATTTCAAGATGTACTAAGAATACAAAAAGTAGAAAGAATTACACAGCAGAGATCTTCGCTGCACTGTCTCACAGATTAACAAATCTGTGGTATTTGCTGTATATTTTCTTTTAAGGAAATAATGGTACAGATAGAGTTTTGTTGATTTAGCTCAGTGATTGCTATTTTCCCTTTTAAACCACATCAGCAGAGTCCTTTGGGTGACTTACTCTGAATTTTCTTGACACTGCAAAAACTACATCAGAATCCATGAGAAGGAGAACACTATCTTAAAGGTTGCAAATAACTTATTTTTTGATTGAATAGCATAATTATCCCTTTAAAGACATTGGTAATACCAAGAAATCAACCTAGAAAATTTTCAAGGACAATCAGTTTGTAGACCACATAATGCACATACATACCTGACTGAATTCCTCTCACTTTGGGAATAGAATTCATGCATATGAAAATTCATGCTACATCTTGTTTCTTGCCTTGTACTAGGTAGGAATAGGTTTATTTTTATTAAAGATTTACTTATTTTATTTCTACAAGTGTTTTGTTCACATGTCTGTGTTCTTCCTGAAGGCTTGGTGCCCATGGAGTTCAGAAGAGAGTGTTGGATCCCCTGGAACTAGAGTTATAGATAGTTGTGAGCTGCCATATGGGTACTGGGAATTGAACCTGTGTAACTCTGTAAGCAACAAGTGGTTTTTTTTTTTTTTTTTTTGGTTTTTCGAGACAGGGTTTCTCTGTAGCTTTGGTGCCTGTCCTGGAACTAGCTCTTGTAGACCAGGCTGGCCTTGAACTCACAGAGATCCGCCTGCCTCTGCCTCCCGAGTGCTGGGATTAAAGGCGTGCTCCACCACCGCCCCGTGCAACAGGTGGTCTTAACCACTGAGCCATTTCTCCAAACTTCCTAGGCTAAAAATTTAGCTTTCTGTAGTTTAGTAATGTAAAAATGTAGCAAGGGAATTAAAGAAATCACATGAAGGTAACAATTTAAGAGTTGAATTATGAAGCTAGAGAGATGGCTCAGTTGCTCTTTCGCGGGAAATGGATTCAATTCCCAACACTTAAACAGTAGATCAAAACTGTCTTCAGTGTTGATCTGTTACCAGTTTCAGGGGATCAGGTGCCCTCTTCTGGCCTCTATAGGCACTGCACACATGTTCTATCTAGCCACACAATGTAAACAGAACACAGTACACATTTAAAAAAAAAAGTTCAGGCTGGGTGGTGGTGGCGCACGCCTTAAATAAACAAACCCTTTCTTCTCTAAGTTGCCTTGGTTGTGGTGTCTTATCAAAACAATAGAAAATAATTAAGACAGCCAACAAAACCACGTTTCAGAAATACTCAGAACTTGCAAGATAATGCATATAACTCATTGATTTTTTTTTGTGTAGGCATAGGTAAATGCATTTATCAGCATAGTCAGTTTTAGAACATGTTCATTACTTTTTTGTAAAAATTAAAAGAACCATGTAATATGTGGTCTTTTAGAACTAGCTTGTTTTATTTTGAATTTTGTTAAGATTTATTTGGTCATTTTTATTTATGTGCATGTCATTGTGAATGAATACTATGTATTGTGGGAGCCCTCAAAGGCCAGATCAGGGTGTTGTGTCTCCTGGAGATACAGTTATGGAAGGTGGGAGCTACTTGATATAGGTCCTCGGAAAGATCAAGAAGTGCATTTAACCACTGAGCTATTTCTCCTGCCTCCTTTTAAATGAAGTATTTTCTCTTATTGCTTTAAGACACAGATCTTTTTTTTAATGTGTGTGTATCCACATGTCGAGGCACATGTGTGGAAATCAGAGGACAGCTTGAGGGAGTTGATTGACCACTTCCACCATGTGGCTCCTGGGGACTGTACTCTTCTTGTTAGTCTGGGCAGCAGGTACCTTTACGTGCTGAGCCATTTTCTGCCCCTTACATTTTATTTATTTTGTGTGTATATGATATGTGGATGTGCATTCCACAACAATGTGTGTGGAGCTTTGAGGACAACTTTCTGGAGTTAATTAATTTACTCTTTCTATCATGTGAGTTAAGTATATCAAGCCCGGGGCATCAGGCTTGGCAACAGCTAACTTTACTTGCTGAGCTATTTTGCTTGATCATGGCTGGCTTTTTAAAATGAGAGCAATGTTTCTATGATTTTTTAAAAAGGTTTATTTAATTAAGTGTATGAGCATTTTGTCTGCCTGTATGTATATGTATCATATGCGCTTAGTGCCCTTGGAGGTCAGAAGAGGGCCTTAGGTCCCCTGGTACTGGACTTATAGTTTTGAGCTGCCACGTGGGTGGTAGGAACCAAACTCAGGTCCTCTGCAAGAGCAGCAAGCATTCTTGATCACTGAGCTGACTTTCCAGTCCCTCTAGATTTTTTCCCTAAGTGACTACATTTGTGTAAATATGACCCAGCTCAACAAACATGGAGAAAAGCTATGAAGTTTTTTTCTTTCTTTGAAAACTTTTTATAATTATACTGTGTTTATAATGCATGTGTGTGAGTTTGGGTGTGTACCCACCATGGTGGGCACTAAATGCCAGAGAACAGCTTTGAGGACTTGGTTCTCTCCTTCCACTGTGGATTCCAGGGATCAAACTCAGGTCATCAGGCTTAAGCAGCAAATGCTATTAACCTGCTGAGTCCTCTCTGGCCCCATTTTCTGTTATTTTTTTCGCTTGTTTGAGACAGTATCCTGCATAGTCCAGGATAGCCTTGAATTTGCTATATTTCTGCCTTCTCAGTGCTGGGATTATAGATGTGAGTCATCATGGATAGCAGCAGGATTTAGCATTTAAAAGAAATAGTTTTAAAAAGTCATTTCCATCGAGTTTGATAGGATTCTGATGCTGCGGTGACTCAGATGTGGCAGTTAAATATTTGCCATCAAGGCAACTCCGATGGTGACTGCATATGGAGTTTTCCTTTCTAGATGTGATTAAAAGAGAATGTCAGATTCACTGTGATACTGGCTGGAGCCTGAGGCCAGCCATTGTGGGGCTCTCATTTTGTATTCAACATGATGAATAGTGTTGCTAATGGTTCATATCCTAGAGGTGGGAGGTAATGAATTTGTACCGAAATCTAATTTTTTTCTTCTTATAATTATCTTGGAGTCTATCTCAATCCATTTCTAAGTGCAGAAAAAGCAGTATAGAATATGTTATACTTCAGATTATAGGGCAACGACTACTAATATGTCAATTTTTAAAAGAATATCATTTTAAAACTTCATGTGTGATTTGTATGTGTGTGTGCCCATGCATGCATGTGGGTGGCTGTGATTCATACGTGCAGGTGTGGTTGTGCACTTACCACTGTGAACATGCCAAGATCGGAGGTCTGGAGATTGGTCCTTTCCTTCCACTGTTAGGTCTAGGGATCAATCTCAAGCCATCAGGTTTGCACAGCATGAGCTTTTATCTGCTGGGCCTTTTTCCAGCTCTGTTCCTTCTCTGTTTCCATTAAATAGTTGACTTTTTCTTTTTTGAGACAGGGATCTCACTATGTAGCTCTGGCTATCGTGGAACTCACTATGTAGGCCAGGCTGGCCTTGAACTCACAGAGATCTACCTGCCTCTGCCTCCCAGGTGCTGGGGTTAAAGTCATAAACCACCATACCCGGCTATAATTGACTTTTTCACTTTTGGTCATTGAGAGCAAGTGTTGACAAACTTTCCTTAAGGGCCCAGAAGTAAATGTTTTACGTATGACGGCCATACTATCTCATTTACAACTAGTGTAGTTTCAAACTAGCTGTGGACAAGACATAAGTGAATGGGAATGGCATACACCCATGCATCCGCCCGTCTGTCTGTCTGTCCATCCGTCCATCCATCCATCCAAGCTAAGGTCTCATGTATCTTCTATGCACTATGTAGCTGAAAAAGGTCTTAAACTTCTGATCCTCCTGTTTCTACTACCAGAGTGCTGGGATTACAGGTCTAGACCACCAAATCTGTATTTAAAACCAGGACTTTGTGCATGCTAAGCAAACTCCTTACCAAGTGAACTACATCTTCAGCAGAAGAACACTAAAAATGAAGATTAGTCTCAATAATTTAGTAAAAAATGTATTGAAGCCAGGTGGTGGTGGCGCATGCCTTTAATCCCAGCACTCAGGAGGCAGAGGCAGGAGGATCTTTGTGAGTTCGAGACCAGCAGACCAGCCTGGTCTACAGAGCTAGTTCCAGGACAGGCTCCAAAACCACAGAGAAACCCTGTCTCGAAAAACCAAAAAAAAAAAAAAAAAAAAAAAAAAAAAAAAAAAAAAAGTATTGAGTGGGTCCTATTTGCCAGACTGTAAACCAAGTTATTACATAAATTATGGTCTGTTTGGCAGGATTTATAACTCAGAGATGGAGCTTTTACTCTACATGTGCAGAGCCCTGTGCATATGCATTATATCTAACAATGGAAAATGAGGCATCACTGAAAATGATATTTTGAATAATAAACAACAGAATAAAATACTTTAAAGTGGGGAACCAGGATAAACATTTTTTAAATGTTTATGAATTTGTGTGTATCTGGTTGTATATATGTACACTGTGTGCATACAGGAGCCCAAGGAAGTTAGATTGGGCATTGCATGCTCTGGGATTGGAGTGACAGATGATTGGGAGCTGCTTTGTTGTGTGCTGGGAATCAAACTGGGGTCCTTTGGAAGAACAAATATTTTGGAGGGTGGGGGGAGTGGAAGGGAAATGGGAGGAGGTGGAAATTTTTAATAAATAAATAAAAATTAAAAAAGAACCAGTTTTCTAACACACACACACATAAGAACAAATGTTCTTACCCCCGAACCATCACTCCAGCCCCGAGGATAAAAGTTTTAAGTTTGTATCTTAGTAAATATGAACTAGTATTGAAAGAAACACATAATTTAGTTTTGGAAGTTTTTGTTATATATGTTCATTGTACATGGTGCTGTATTACACAGGACATTTTCATACAAGTGCGTATTACTTAGTGAGCGCGCTCCCCCATACTTTCCTACCTTGCCTGTTTCTTACCCTTCTCCTCATTAATCAATTCACATTGTTCCCCTAGACATTTTTGCTTTACTTTCAAGTCATATATATGTACATGATTTTATGTATCTGTAAAAATTTATTATCCACATATGAGAGCAATTGGAAGATTCATTTCTGAAACTAGCGTAATTCTCTCAGTATGGTAATCTTCTAGTCCATCCCTTTTCCTGCAAGTAACATGTTTTCATTTTCCTTTATGACTAAACAATCCCATTGTGTATAAATACCACATTTTCTTTTTCTAAGGAAATTTTTGTTAAAATTTTGTTCAAACTTGTCCTATTGTTTTTATATTTTAAAACAAAAATATTGGGCTGGAGGGATGACTTAGCAGTTAAGAGTATTTGTTGCTCTTGTGGAGGACTTGGATTTAGTTCCCAACACCTACATAATGGCTCACAGTTATCTGTAACTCTAGTTTCAGAAGATCCGTGGGTGCCAGGTGGGCATGTGGTGCACATCTATACACACAGCTAAGCAGGCTTACATGCTAAAAGTAGATCTTCAAAAAGTTAAATAAAAGGCAAAACAAAAAAAATTTCCACTCATCTTGTTGCCAGTTGAAGCTATTTTCTAAAAAATCACTGTCACATACAGGTTAAGCACGCCTAGTCTGAGACTCTGAAATTGAAAGCATTCAGCAATTTAAATCTGGCCTCCAGGATTTAAATTACTGCATGTATGTGCATGTTCTTGTACACATGTGAGCATATATCTCACAAAGAGAAAAAATGGAAAATTCCTTGCTTCATGCAACAAGCCACAGTTAAAATACACACATTAAAGTCAATGTGTAAATTTCCCTTCAAGATGTCCGTATAATGTGTATATAAACCACTGGTGAATTTTATGTTGGGTATCACCTTTTTTTTTAGTTTTTCCCCCCGAGACAAGGTTTCTTTGTGTAACTGTGGAGCCTGTCCTGTAACTCATTCTGTAGACCAGGCTGGCCTCGAACTCACAGAGAACCACCTGCCTCTGCTTCCCAAGTGCTGGGATTAAAGGTGTGTACTACCACAATCCAGCTTGTTGGGTATCATCCTTTAGCTTTTTTATTAAATACATGGAAATATCTCAGTGTATAGTCACTTTTGGTGTCAAAGATTTTTGATAAAGAATGCTCAGCCTATTGTGTAATAAGAGAATGCTTTGTAAAGCTATTGTTCAGTATAGCCCTAAAGTTGTTTTTCTTAGGATATGATTGACATTTGAGGAGGACATGGTGTTATTTTGTTCAAATAACATTGAATATATTTTGTTCAGATAATATTGTCATTTTTCTTGTTTTTTTTTGTATTTTAACAGTGCCCCCATGTGTGCCGTTTGTTATATTTACTGACTAGAAAAGAGAATGGTGAGTGTTTTCATTGCAGTCACCTTACTTTCATTCCATAGCTTCAGCATTTATTTGGTCCTTTATAAGCTTAAAGAACTATTGCCATTAGTTAGGTGACAGCATTCATTTTCTCAAAATTGCTTTTTTAGTACTTTTATCTAAAACATCTGCATAGTAGCTTAACTAAGGAGGTATTTATATTTTTAATGTGTTGTAAAAAGAAATTATGTGAATTACATGGTGGTTAAGTATAACTGACTTCTTTTGCTGAGGCAAATGCCTTAAACCTCTTTTTTTCTGTTTTCTAGTCAAACCATTTCGTGTGAGAAAATTGCTTGATCTTCAGGTCAAAATGGTGAGTGCAGAAAATACCTTAAGAGTATCCAGTTACACTTTAAGCTAGTATTGAGCTAGGCTTTGGAGAGAGATACAAAGCCAAGTGCGCCTTAGCTTGAAAGAACTTACTTTCTGAGAACTCAGTCAACAAAATGGAAACTCACTCTCAAAACTGAAGGTATAGATCAGTGGGTAGAGTACTTGTCTAGCATGCATGAGCTCTTGGTTCAGTCTCCAGTACTATATGTTCATTTTTCACCAAAAGATAAGTTGTTAGCTATACAATAAGTCTACAGTAAAGATGTCTACAATAATATGTATTTTTAAAAACAATGGTATATGTATATATCACTCTGTGTGTATGTGTGTGTTGCTACAGATTGAATCCACGACTTTACACATGCTAGGCAAGAACACTACCACTGAGACAATCCCCAGACTCCAAAGTTAGGATGTGTATGTGTGTGCACATGTTTACAAGGATATACATGTGTGTGTGAGTGTACAGGGAAGCCAGAGGACAGTCTTGGGTGTCATTCCTCAGGAGCTGTCCACCACTTTATCTGTCTATCTACTGTGTGTATGAGTCTTTCTCACTCTGTGTATATGTATGGATACATACGCATGTGCCATGGTGTGCTTATGGACATCGGAGGACAAAGTTGGTTTTCTCCTTCCATCATTCAGGTCTAAGGGAGTGAACTCATGTCATCAGGATTGGCTACAGTCGTGTTTACATGTTGAGCCATTTTATCAGTCCCTGTCCATCTTTTTTTTAAAGATGGGACCTCTCACTAGTCTGCAGTTTGCCAGGTAGGCTAGGCAAGTGAATGACTGGCAAGTAAAGGCCAGGATGCACCTGTCTCTGCCTTTCTAACACTGGGATTACAAACATATACCGCCACACATGACTTCTTAAAACTGGGTTCTGGGCATGGAACTCAGGCATGTACTTTGTTGACAGCTGTTTGCTCAGTTCGGAAGTTAGTACTTTGGAAGACTTTGGTTGTGTCAAGCTTCTTGACTATTGTACACCACTAGAGAGGGCAGCTGTGAAGATGGAGTAGTTGGTCAACAACAGCAAGTATATCAAGTGGCTTACAGTGCATACCACAAGCTTCGTTGGCCTTCTTAATAAATTTTACAGGGTTTAGGATGATCAAGTGTTACTGTTAAATTAACATCTCCTCTGCTCTGTTTTCTTGACTTTCACTCTTGGTCTTATCTCCTTGATATTTAATTCAAAGATGAGTATGCTTTATTTATTTACTTGTTTTCTTTTTTTTTTTTTGAGACAGTTTTCTTTTCTGTTTTGAGATACTGTCTCAGTGTGTAGCCCTGGCAGTCCTAGAACTTGCTGTGTAGCCCATGCTGGCCTCAAACTCAGAGAGATTCACCTTCTTCTGCTTTCCCTTCCAGAGTACTGGAACTAAAGGCATGTGCCACCACACCCAGTTTGCTTTTTTTATTTTAATTTTATATTTTTTAGATTTATTTATTTATTATATATGCAGTGTTCTGTCTGCCTGTATGTTTGCAGGCCTGAAGAGGATACCAGATCTCATTATAGATGGTTTTGAGTCACCATGTGGTTGCTGGGAATTGAACTCAGGACCTCAGGAAGAGCAGTCAGTACTCTTAACCTCTGAACCATCTCTCCAGCCCTTTTTTTAAATCTTTTAAATATTTATTTGTTTTATATGTATGGGTATTTTGCCTGCATGTATATATGTGCATCACATGTGTACAGGGCCGGAATGGTCCAGAATAGGGTGTCAGAACTCATGGAAGTAGAGTTACAGATACTGTGAGCTGCCATGTAGGTGCTGCGAATGGAACCTGGGTCCTTTGCAAGAGTGTCAGATGATTTTAACAGTGTCTTAGTTAGGGTTTCTATTGCTATAGCTAAAAACACCTTGGGGAGGAAAGGGTTTATTTCATCTTGCTCAGCCTATTTTCTTTCCTTTTTAAAAAAATTACATATTTTCTTTGTATTTATTTACTTTTAAGAAGAAAACAATCTTTTTCATTTTACATACCAATCTCATTCCCACTCCCTCCCCTCATCCTTTTCTCTCTACCTAACCCCCCTACCCCACCCTCCTCAGAGAGGGTAAGGCACATTGCTTTGGGGAAGGTCCAAGGCCCTCTCCACTATATCTAGGCTGATCAAGGTATCTATCCGAAGAGAATGGGTTCCACAAAAGCCAGTACAAGCAGTAGGGATAAATCCTGGTGCCACTGCCAGTGTCCCACAGTCTGTCCCAGCCGTACAACTGTCACCACATTCAGAGGGGCTAGTTGGACCTATGCTGGTTCCTTCCCTGTCTGAGCTCCCATTAGCTCAGGTAAACTGTTTCAGTGGGTTTATATATCATGGTCTTGACCTCTTTGCTCATATTCTCACTCCTCCCACTCTTCAACTGAACTTTGGGAGCTTAGTCCAGTGCTTCGATGCAAGTCTCTGCCTCTCTCCAGGGGTGGCCCCACTTATAGTGGGCTGGGCCCTTGAATATCAATCAAGAAAATGCTCTCCAGATTGGCCTACAGGACAATCCTATGGAGGCATTTTCTCAATAAATATTCTTTCTTTCCAAGTGATCCCCCCTTGTATCATGCTAACATAAAAACTAGCCAGCACAGACAGTTTCTCACTTTTAGCCCTTGCTGGTCTGGCACTGTCTACGTAGACAAGACTGGTCCTGAGCTCATATAGAGGTCCGTTTCTTTCTACTTCTGCTTCCTGGTTGTTGGAATTGAAGGTGTGTGCCACCACATCCAGATGGTTACTTATTTCTATATTTTTTATAGCTTCTTATTTTTCTGTCAGATTGTAAAATTAGAGTCTAAAGGTTTGGACTTAGCTTTTATCGCTTTTTGTTTAGTATTAGCTCTTAATTTGTATTTGGCCACTGAATTGAAAATGGAAAATTGTTGCTTTATTTCAGGGCCTGCAGCCTCATCTCCAGGCTTTGTTGTCACTATATAAGACCTTTGCTCCTACTTTGATTTCTGTATCTTTGCCTATGAGGAGGAAGGTAAGGGATTACTGATAGATAAGTCCTACTGAGATTGAATACATTTTTATTTACTTTGTTTTGTTTGAGAAAGAGTTGTATGTAGTGGCATTTCATTTGTATTTTAGTAAACAACGCTTGCCTGAGGATCAGAAAGTAAAACAGCCCAAGTGGTTAGCCTTACAGACCAGTCAGTAGTAACACACACCTTTAATCCCAGTAGCCACACTAGTTGTTGCCATAGAAACCGGGCAGTGCATGCCTTTAATCCCAGTAGTGCACACCTTTAATCCAAGCCCTAGAGAAGACTATAAGACTGAAGGAGACAGCTCACAGGTTCAGTCTCATTTTGAGATTCCTGGAGGCAGGATCATCATTTTCGGACTGAGGTAGAGGTAAGAGCCAGTTTTTATTAATTGTGCTTCATTGGTATGGTTGCTCAGACTAGCCTTAACTCTTCTTCCTTCCTTGGCTTCCCAAACGCCAGGATTACAGATGTATACCACAACCCCTAGAAAAATTCATTATTTTTCCATAAAGTTAATTTAAAGATTTGGGCTAAAATCTTTCCCAACTCTTTTGGGAGAAGTCATATTAGAGATTACCCTTTCATAGTGTTGATCCCTTTGATGCATTATAGTAGATTTCTGATTAGGAAAGGATAAAAGCATTAAATGGATTTATAAGAGTATAAATATTTCATAATTAATATGCAACCAGTTAATACTTTGGTACTCTTATTATGTTGCTTTTACTCGTAAGTACCTAATCTTCTGTATTTTATACCTAAATCTGTAGATCTATTTTAATAATTCAAAGAATCTATGGACTTCAGCTCTGATTGCTGTGAAGCTAAGAAACCAGCGAGCTTTTCCAGAACCTCCAAAGCTGACGTTAGGTCCAACTAAGGGCTGTTCTCTAAAAAGAGTAAGTAATCTAAAGCAACAAAGGACTTGTAGTTTTAAAAATAGTAGCCATTCGGATGGTGGTGATCATAGGTATTTTATGTATTTTATTTTATGTGCATTGGTGTGAGGGTGTCAGATTCTCTGGAACTGAGTTATAGACAGGTTTGAGCTGTCATGTGGGTGATGGGAATTGAACCTGGGTCCTCAGAAAGGGCAGCCAGTACTCTTAACCACCGAGCTATCTCTCCAGCCCTGACCATAGGTATTTAAATAGATGTTGATAATCTAGTATTCTATGTAAACCACACTCATACTTCCATTAAGTGAAACAGCTTAATAACTGATTTTATTTATTTATTTTTACAATTGTAGCTTTCTAAAATATAGCCTCAGATGACCCAAAACTTGCTATGTAGATTAGGCTTGGCCTCTGTCTCTGAGTACTGGGATTAAAAAAGTATATTACCACATCTGACTTGCTTTAATTTTTTTTAGATTGTCTTTTTAGTGCACTGACAGATTATTGTATTATCTTTCTTCTTTAGAAATGGAGTTCTCTCTCCGTTATACCAGCACTCAATTCTGCTAACAAAGACTGTGGGGGAAAGACGTGGAGTCTCTCTGATTATTTCAGCAGCAGTAGGTCATTTCCATTAGAAGAGCTTCAAAGTTTCCCTCACCTTTTACAGAACATTCATTGCTTAGAGGTATGTGACTGGAGCAGGGACTGACTCGAATTTTCTGTGTGTTCTAGATAGCCTCTGTTTTCAGTACTTGAGTTTGGACTCAGCCTCACACATGCTAGGGAAATCCTGTACACTAAACCTTATCTCAGGCACCATATCCTCTATTTTTGTTGTATGTTTCCTATTTAATGTTTTACTTATTGTTGGGACCTACATTTCATATACTTATTGTTGATTGTTTCATTTTACAGCTGCCTTCTCAGATGAGTTCCGTGCTAAACAACTCTCTGCTGCTTCACTATATTAATTGTGTCAAAGATGAGTCAATCTTACTGAGGCTCTATTATTGGTTGAGTCAAGCATTGCAAGAAGGTAAGAATTGGTGGTGTAAACTACTGTTTAAATGGGAGTGGAAAAAGATAGTTTGTAGATACATTTCTTATTCTAGGGCTGGAGAGATGGCTCAGAGGTTAAGAGCACTGGTTCCTCTTCCAAAGGTCCTGAGTTCAATTCTCAGCACCCACATGGTGACTCACAACCATCTGTAATGAGATCAGGTGCCCTCTTCTGGCCTGCAGGCATACATACTAAATAAATAAATCTTTAAGAAAAATAGATTTCTTATTCTAGATTAGAAATTCTAGGTCAGAGATTATATGCTATAATCATCTGGTACAATATGTTGAACATGAACATGGTGTTGTCATTTTAAGACATTCAAAAGGGAGTGCTGTTAGGTGAATACTGCTAAATGATCATCAAAACTTACCAGATGGCTGGCCTCAATCTCAGAGTTCTTTGTATTCCTGGGAGTGTGCAAGAACCATTAATAGTAAACTGACTCAGAGAAAATCAATTTATAAGACAGGATATCAGCTGTAGTAGGAGCTGCGGGCCTCTTCCCACAGCCCGGCTCCCGCATGGCTAGCTTTATACCCAAAATAACAACACACGCATTGTATTCTTTTAAACACTGCTTGACCCATTTCTGTTCATATGTGTAGCACCCAAGGTGCGCTTACTGGGAAGATTCTAGCCTACGTCCATCCTGGGTTGGAGTTTCATTGTGTCTGCTCTGGAGAGGAGAGCATGGCGTCTGCTCCAGAGAGCAGAGCTGTCGAGTCTGAGCTCACTTCCTCTTCCTCCCAGCATTCTGTTCTGTTTACTCCACCCACCTATGTTTTAACCTATGAGGGCCAAGCAGTTTCTTTATTACTTAACCAATGAAATCAACAGATTGATATATGACACTCCCACATCAATCAGCTTATTATTTTATAATAGAAGTGATTCTTTCTGTTAACCAAAATACTCATGTGTGCCAAGTAGATTACCTCCTCTAATGACACATTGGTTGTTAGAAAATTTTTTACTCATGGAATTAAAGGAAGTGACAGTGAGGAGTCTTTCATGCAGGCCATAGTAAAGCCACTTTATTATCCACAGTGACATTTTCCCTGGTGAGTTCGTTGACTATCAAGAGTACTTATTTCGTGGATATGTAATTCCTGACTATTCAAATCTTTGAAGTCAGTTTTAGTCACTATAGGCTATTGCTCCTTTGACATAGAGTCTTTCTTTATGGGATATGTGATACGTTAATATGGGATAAGGGTAAGTTCTCACCACTTGTAGCTTATACTCTACTCACCCTACCTATTTTCAGCTGTGCATTTATAGTCCTTTGCGTTACTGTGAATTGAACCTAATCTTATTCATTATAAGTGAACTTTTCCAGTGTTTTTACTATAAACTTTCCCCTGTGTTATGTTTGTTGACTGTCACTTGCAAATCCCTGTTATAATCTACAATGTCACTTAGGGTAGTCCAATCTTACAACGTTTTAATCTGTCTTTTCTTTGTCACTTCAGAGTAGTGATATATTTTGTTTCATTTTTATTGCATAACCAGATGCCTGTTTTTAATATTTCTGCTCTAGAATGTGTATGGTATAATATGAATAATTATGAACAAGAAAAAGAATTTGTAAACTTGCTGGACATTGTCATCAGGGTGCAGTGCTTCTTACAAGTAAGATTCTACCATTTGTTTTCTATAGATGCTATTATTCTTAAGATTTATTTGGATGTCCATTGTAGTATTCTCTTGTAGTTGACATTTTCAGTTTTTGAGATAGGGTTTCATGTGTCACAGACATGTCCACCACACCTGGTTATTTCCAGTATCGGGAATCAAACTAAGGTCCTTGTGCATACGAGGCAAGTAGCCTACCAAGTGAGTCATACCCTAAGCCATTGATTTTTATTTTTACTTATTTATTTTCCTTATTCTTCGCTTTTTCAAAAGATATTATTTGCTCAATTTGAAATTTATAGAACAAAGTTGGAATGGTGTTTATTTTTGCACTATCATGTTTGAAGAAAGAGTAAGTTTAAAATTTTAAATTAGCGGAAAGTTCTATAATTTTAACAAAATAAATGATTTAATGCATTCAATTAATTGAATTAGCTAGCAATATAAATCTTATAGGGTTGTTTCTTGTGTTCTTTTTTGGGGAACCTTGTGCATACTGTGTGAACTCTTAGTTACCACTGATCCACATCCTCAGCCCATGACTTTGTGTTCTTTTTAATTACTTAATCCTTTGACAGGGCCTCATTAACCCAGGCTGGCCATAAAATTAGTATGTAGCTGAAAATTACTCCGAATTCCTAATTAGATCTTCCTACCTCTACCCCTTGAATGCTGGGATTACGGGTGTGCATGACCACACCCAGTTTAGGTGGTTCTGGAATTAGGCAAGCACTCAACTGAGCTCCAGCTCCAGCACATGACTTATGTGTTTAATAGCAATGAATAGCTATGAATCTTTTGGAGTTTGAGATGTATCTCAGCATCTGAATTATTTGTCCTAGGTATCTCTGAGTTGTAGCTGAAGCTAGAACTCGTGAATTGTCTCTGTCTGTTGCTCTCACGCATCTGAAACAGCTATAGCACAAAATAGAGTGGTTGTTAGAGAGTATTTCTGATTTTTAGTTTTAGACACAGTTTCTCTATGGAGTCCTTGGCTGTCTTAGAACTCTCTCTGTGGATCAGGCTGACCTTGAACTCACAGAGATCCACCTGCCTCTGCCTCCCAAGCGCTGGGATTAAAGGCGTGCGCTACCACTGCGCAGCTAACAAATGGCTGTTTTAGGTTTTTGTTATTGTTTGTTTTTGCTTATTCAAGACAGGATTTCTCTGTGTAACAGCCTGGCTGTTTTAGAACTTCCTTTGTAGACCAGGCTGGCCTCAAACTCACAAAAAATATTTTTCGTTTCTTTTTGAGTCAGGGTTTCTTTGTGTAGCTCTGCTATCCTGGAACCAGGGTGGCCTTGAACTCAGAGATCTACCTGTCTCTGCTTCTGGAGTATTGGATTAAAGGCATGCATTGCCATAATCTAGCTTAGAGTATTCATGATTCTGTACGAGATTTTGCAATCACCTTGTGTTTCAGGAAGGGTTTTACTCCTCTGAAGCGTTCCTGTATAAGAGCCTGCCTCTCTGGGATGGCTTCTCTTGTCGGTCACAGTTCCTTCAGCTTCTGACCTGGGTTCCATTCAGTAGCTTCTCTGGTATGTATTATGAAAAGTTATTAGTTATTTTTCTTTTGCTGTGATTAAACACCATGACTAAGGCAACTTAGAAAGAGTTTATTTTGGCTTCTGGTTCCAGAGGGTTAGAATCCATGACAGTAGAGCAAAGGCATGGAGGTGGGGCCAGGAATTGAAAGGCTTGCATCTTAAACCACAAGCACGAAGCAGGGTGGACTAGGAATGGTGCTTGGCTTTGAAACCTTAAAGCCCATCTCCAGTGATGTACTTCTTCAGCAAGGCCAGGATTCCTAAACCTACTTGAATAGTGCCACCAACTGGGGACCAAGTTTTGAAACGTCTGAGCTTATGTGATTCTCATTTAAACTACAACTCGTTTAATTCAATGTGATATAAATTAAAACTATTTTGAATACTCTTATTTTCTATTTCCTAGAGATGAAGCCACTTCTTTTTAATCATCTAGCACCTCTTTTCTTGACATCAACAATTTATTTCAAGGTAAAAATCCAAAAACAAACAAACAAACAAAAAAACCTAAATAAATCTTACTTATACTAAAGAAAAAACACACTTCTATTAACTGGTGTCAAATAATTCGAAACTGGAATTTTGGCAGTAATTTTCTTTCTTCTTCTCTTTTGAAATGTTGTAACATTTAGAGTGTATGTGTGTGTGCATGTGTGTGTTATTGTGTATATGCCACAATGCATGTGCCATCACATGGAAATTTGGCAGTCAACTTGTGGTTTTCTCCACGTGTGTTCTGGGTCTAGAACTGAGGTTGTCAGGCTAGGCAGCAAGTTCCTTTACACCCATTGGGTCATTTTACCTGCCTACCTTTTTTTCTCTTCTTCCTTCTTGGCTGCCTGCCTGCCTGCCTGCCTGCCTGCCTGCCTGCCTTCCTGCCTTCCTTCCTTCCTTCCTTCCTTCCTTCCTTCCTTCCTTCCTTCCTTCCTTCCTTCCTTCCTTCCTTCCTTCCTTCCTCCCTCCCTCCCTCCCTCCCTCCCTCCCTCCCTCCCTCCCTCCTTCTTTCCTCCTTCTTTCTTTCTACTTTTCTTTTCCCTTCCCTTCCATTTCCTTTCCCTACCCCTCCTCCTTCTCCCTCCCCTCCTTCCCTTCCCTTCCCTCCCCTCCCCTCCCCCTCCCCTCCCCCTCCCCCTTCCTTTTCTCTTTTTCTTTTTTCTTTTCTTATGTAGCCCAGTCTGGGTCAAACCCAATAAACCTTTTGTGTAGGTGTGGATGTCTTTGAACTTCTGCTCCTCCTGTCCCTCCCTCCCGAGTGTTGGAATTACACTCATGCACCATCATATCCAGTTTCTGGGATGATGGGGTTCAAACCCAGGCTTTCATGCATGCTAGGCAAGCACTCTACCAACTGAAATGCACCTCTAGTCCTCCAGCAACAATTTCCTTCCTTCCTCCCTCCGTCCATTCCCACTCTTTCTTTTGCTATTAGGGTTTGCTAGTTATTGTAGCCAATGCCTACCTGGAATTTGTTATATAGACAAGGCTGCACAGCAGTTCTCCTGGCCCTTGCTTCCCCAGTGTTGACAGTACAGGTGTGTTTCACCACACCTAGCCTCCGCATTCATTTTGTAACTGCACTGTATTATGGAACAGAAAGTTCAAGTGTGTAGAACTTTCTGGTTTGAAAGCTTCATCACACCTTTTTCCTGAATTGTTACACTAGTAAGCAGCAAATGAGATCACAAAAAGCGTGTCAAATGCATATTAACTTGAATGTAGAAACAAACTAACTGGGAAATACTCAACAGTACTTGGAGTACCATTATATTTTGTGTGTGAATTGAATGCATTGTTATTAACTCCGAGCCACTAACAACGCATCAGTATCACGTTAAAGAAATTAAAGTCCTTCCCCTGGGGGTCGTTTAACCAAGAGCAAGAATATGATTCTTTTCTGAAATCTTTAACAGAGTTTTACAAGGGTTTAATCCACTGGTTCCAACTGACCCAGACAACAAACAGAACTTCAAATGTCATTCTTTAATCTGTAAGTGTTGTGTTCAACGTTTCTGGTGGATAGTCACTTTAGAAGGTTACTTTCATTCTCTGTATTTGCTGCTTTCAGCAAAAAAGCAAAACAAAAACAACCACATTCATTTTTCTGGGTTGGGGACATGGAAAAATACATAACTTAAGGTTACAGCTATGCACTAGCTTGGGTTGTAAAATCAGATGACTCAGGAAGTTCAAGGCAAGTAAGGGTGATTGTTACATTGTTCTCATAAAGGCAGGATAAACAAACAGGCTGGATACCCAGTAGGCTAGCAGGTCCTTAAGTTTTAAGTGACCTCAATGTGTGTTCTTAACTCAGACTGTGAGGTCCAGCCAAAGTTCCAGTCTCTAAGAACATAAGGGTGATTTTATCATGATGCTTTGCCAGATATTTGACCATAATGCTTGTTTATTTCATACATATACTAATTATCCTTTTTTGAGGCTTTCTGGGATGTGGGGATGTGAAGTTGAGACAGGGTCTAACTATGTAGCCCAGCTTTCCCTGGAACTCAGAATGACCTTTTACCTGCATCTGTCTTCTTGCCTCCGCTTTCCAGGCTCTAGGATGCTCTGTTCTAACTCTTCATCACAACCGTGCGAGTGCAGTAGCAACCAAAGCTAACCAAACACCTTGAGCCACTTTCCCATTGAACTCATTCCTCTGGGAGAGGAGTGACGATAAACTATTTCTCCTACAAGCGTTTGACACCTGAAATGACTCACTGTTGGCCACGTTTATAGGAAAAATAGGTTGTTCTGGTCAGTGTGTCTCACAATTTGTTCCATATCACTTAATTGCCTATCACATTAACTTGAATTCGCTCATTTTATTTTACTTGTAACTCACTGCTGTATATCCACTGTCATTCAAATGAAAATCCCAGTTATCCTAGCTAATACATTTTCAGAGACTATTTTGAAAAAAAATTTTGCAATTTTCTCCTAATCTTCTAGTTGAGTTCTTTTTAATTTCTTCACTCATCCCATCAATCTAAAGAGCTGTTGAGTTAGCTTTGAACCGTAGGCACTTGTCATTTTTGTAGGTCAGGGTGGTTGATAATTAGCAGTTGTTCATGATTTAACATTCATTTAGACATACTATTTATGTATGAGAGTAGGGGATGGGGATAAGGAGGGAGAAAAAGAGAAAAGGCAACCGAAGATGAATCAAGAATAGAGAACAGTATTTAACTTTCAGGCTCAAAACGAGACTCAGTGAAGACAAGGAATTCTGAATGAGGCCCTGGAAAGACAGGATAAAGTCTGAGAACAAAGATTAGGAATGTTTGTTTTCCAGAGTTACAGGAGACTCATTTTTAAAACTATTGGAAAGTATCTTGTACTCCAAGACCACAAAGTAAAAGGGGTAGAGAAGTCTTACTTGTAACAACTTCAAATGATCTCTGAGGGGACAATAAGGATGATTTTGTTTCTGAGATAGAGTCTTATGCAGCCCAGGTTGACATCAAACTTGATATGCACGTAACACTGGTTTTGAACTCCTTTATCTCCCTAACTCTACCTCCTAAGTGCTGGAATTGTAGATCTGTGCTGCCATGCATGGCCAAGGGTGATGCTTTTTCTTTTTTTTCCCTTTATTTTTGCTTTTTCAAGACAGGGTTTCTTTGTGTAGCCTTGGAACCTGTCCTAGAACTTGCTGTAGACCAGGCTGGCCTTGAAATCACAGAGATTCACCTGCTTCTGCCTCCCAAGTGCTGGGATTAAAGGTGTGTGCCACCACCGCCTGGCCAAATGGTGATGGTTTATTTGATGATGTAATATGTGTTATAGAGGAATGTGATTTAGAGAGCATTGTTCCTGGACTAAGCTGGAAGTCTTGTTGAGGTATGTTTCTCCTAGAAAAAAAAAGTGCTAGCACAAATCTGTGTTTGTATTCATCTGCCCTTTGTAATCGGAACACGTGGGAATAGCAACTATTTGACTTCTAGGTGGGTATGGCCATCCAAGGTCCCTTCCATTTCTAGCCTCTGCTGGGTCTAAATACTGTTTGCTTTGGATGATTTTGTTTTGTTTCCCCCTCAGTGTAGTCTTCTTCAAAGCCTGAAAGAACTACTGCAGAACTGGCTCTTGTGGCTTTCGATGGATGCCCCCATGCAACCGGTGACAAGCAGTCCTCTGTGAGTTATCCTGTGATCGTCACAGAGATGATCTATATAAAACTGTGCATATAGAATCTAATAGTATGGCGTGAGACTTACTTAGTTCATGTGAATAATTCGTAGAACTTTTAGTTACTCTTCACATTTCATTCCCACAATCCTGAAAGAAAAGTAAAATTTCCAAGTTACTATTTTTTACATAAACCAAAAAGCAACCCTTTTGAATGACTTGGCACTAGGTAATATAGCGATAAAGGCTGGAAAGCTGAAATTACAATATAGCTTTGACTTCCATTTACTTTAATTTACTTTATATAATGCAGTTTTATATGTTGAGCCAATTTTAATGATAGGGTTTGTTCCTGAGGTGTATTTTGTTTACATACATTAATTTATTTTGGCTTTGGAGTTAAAAATGAATTTGATTTTTCCATTAAATGTATGCTTTACCCACAAACTGAAAGACTGAATTTTTTTTAGGAACTGCATAATCAGGATATTTTGATTCTTTCTGCCTATTTGGATTCTCTTATATCCTGTCAGCCACATGATTCTTTAAGGCTTACAAAGTTTATACTGCAGGGAGTTGTAAGCATAATGGAAAGGAGAGCTGATAGAGCACCAAGATCGTGCGGGTTAGATCTCTGGGTGGACTGGAATGAAGCAGCGTCTTCTGCACATACCAGGACCACCGCACTCAGGAACTCACAGCAACTGTGCTTGCCTGCACAGGACACACACAAGGACAAGCCAGTCAGTATGCTAGCATGGAGCCTCCGCCACTGAGTAGCTAAGGACAGTCAACTTGTGGGATACATTTTGTTTCTTTAAGAGTATACTCCTGGTAGACTGACCATGCCCCAGTGAATGACCATGCTACCAGAAGTATGTGGACAGCACAAATGGACAGGAGTTGATGGCTTATTACATTCAAAAAAGAGGACATGGAATTGAAGGAGCATAAGGTGGGAGGAGTTAAGGGGAGGAGATGCTGAATATGATCAAAGTACATTGTATAAAATTCTCGAGGAATAAAATGCTTTTAAAATTATAAATCGATAATATAAATAAATTTCAGCTGGGTGGTGGTTGCGCACGCCTTTAATCCCAGCACTTGGGAGGCAGAGACAAGTGGATCTCTGTGAGTTTGAGGCCAGCATGGTCTACAAGAGCTAGTTCCAGGACAGGCTCCAAAACCACAGAGAAACCCTGTCTTGAAAAACCAAAATAAATAAATAAGTAAGTAAATAAATAAATAAATAAATTTCAAATATAGAAACACACACATTCACACACACATACACACACACACGAGTACAATGTTGTCAACCTCTAGTATATTACTTTTCTTGTTGCAACAACGAAATTCCTAACAAAAGCAGCCTAAGGGAGGAGGGTTTATGTGGCTCACAGTAGAGAGGGTGCAGTCTGTTATGGTGGGAAAGGCGTGCTTGTGGGAACCCGAGGCAGCTGCTCACATTCTGTCCGTATTTAGGAAGCTCAGGAAGCAGAGAACAAGGAATGCTTGCTCTCAAGATTGTAGCCCTAAATGCCACCACCTCTGTTTAGAGTGAGCCTTCCCGCAGCTCATCTAGATAATCTCTCACAGACATGTCTAGAGGTTTGTTTCCGTGCTGATTTTAGATCCTGTAAGTTAAAAATCAAGACTAACCACTGCACCTATGTATCTATCATCCAGTTTCAACAGTTAGCAACTCAATTTAGCAACTTTTCTTTTTAAGAACGTTTGTTTTTTTTTTAATAAGTGTATGGGTGTGGGCGTGTGCAGGTACCCTTGGAGGCCGAAGGTTTGGATTCCCTGGAGCTAAAGTTTACTGATGATTGTGAACCATCCACTGGGAGCCAAACTTAGGATCCCTGGAAGAGCAGTATGTTTTCTTAACTGCTGAATGATGTCTCTAGCCCCATTCTAGCCTTTCACTATTTACTTTTCTCCTTAGACTATTCTTTAGAGAAACCCAGATACTATCTTACTTGTTAAAGTGGTGCTGTTACGATACCTAAAATCAAGAGTTTTTCAAATGTCGGACTATTATTAATCCATGTGTTTATGTATGTACACCCACCTGTACACATGCATGGCAACAGTATGTGGGAAGGTCAGAAGGCGATGCTGTGGAGTTGTTTTGCTCCTTCCACTGTTCATGGGTTCTGAACGTTGAATTCAGGTTGTCAGGCATATATGACAAATGCTTTTCCCTCTTAGCCATCTCTCCAGCCCAACACATAACATTTTCATTTTCTTTTTTCATACAGGGTCTCATGTATCCCAAGTGGCCCTCAAACTTATTGTGCAGATGAGACTGGCTTTGAACTACTGATCCTCCCTCAAGTGCTTTCCAAGTGCTAGGCCTGTAGGAGTAGAGCACTGTATTCAGTTTGGGTGGTGTAGGAATCACTTCCAGTGTTTGTTTGTGTTGGGGGAGCATTGTACCAACCGAGCTACATACCCAGCTCTCCCACACAGCTGTTAACTGCAAATTGAACCAATGTCCAAACACTGAGCTCAGATTTGTTTTCCTTTTTATCCTTAGAGTGGGTTATAGTTTGGGTGGGAGAATGGAGAGTTAGAAATAGGGTAGCCTGGAAAAATTGTAATTAAATTCCTCCTATTCGTTATACTGTTTCTCTATATGTTTATTCCACTTTTAAAAGCCAGTGGAACATGGAGCATTAGTAGGTAGTGAAGATATCTTTTTGAAAAAGATAGCATTATACTGTGTAGCCTTGACTGGCCTGGTACACGCTTTGTAGACCAGGCTGGCCTCGAACTCACAGAGCTCTGCTTGCCTCTGCCTCCTGCGTGCTGGGATTAAAGATGTGTGCCATCATGCTCAGCTAGTGAAGAAAGATTATGAAGGTCTAATTCTCAATAAGTGTATGGTAATGTCAATACCACTTGGGAACTTCTCAGATACTAAAATCGTTAGGCCCTGCTCTTGATTTACTGAGTTAAGCCCTACAGGTGACTCAGTAATTTGTTTTACCACTCCCACAATTCTAGTCAAGCTTTAATTTATGAGCCACAATTATAAAGAAATACTACCAGAGCAGTGTTTTTGCTTGTATAACCTTTGGTCAGCTTGCAGTGTATCTCAGACACCCCTGAAATAAGTACCTTACAGTTTCTGTAAGTCTTTCCACAAGTCCTCCTTCTCCTTTTTCTTTTGTGTGTTGCTGGGAATGAAACTCACACCTCATACATGCTAAGCATTGCTTTACCACTGAACTAAATTCTTAGCCCAGATTTTTCATAATTGTGTCATAAATTTAGGGAGACCATCTGAAAAGGAACAGTGCTTTTAAAGCAGACAAATGGGCATGTGTCTAGATAACCTTGTCATAATATTTGGAATTAAATAATATTGCCTGTGTGCCAGTCACTTAGCAGATGCTTGACTAGAGGCCTTACAACCTGAGTCCAATTGCAAGATCTTATAAGATAGCAGACGAGAATAGACTTCTAAGAGTTATGTTCTGACCTCACATGTGCATTGTGACCTGTATGCCTGTGCATGTGTACACACGTGATAATTGATAAAACAGACACAGCAAAGGTTCAATATAGCTTATAAGTTTTCAGTAATTCATTTTGGAAAAATTAGTATGTTTTATTTCTATTATATGACCATTTGCCATGTAAGCTACCAGAAGAGAGTAAATTGTAGTGATAGATCCTAAGAAGAAAAGGGTAGAAGACCATCCCACTATCATTTTCCTGGGGCATTTCTGGCTGCAGCAATGATTATCAAGAAGGTTATCATTTCACAGGTGGCATCTGGGAGTGCTGAACATACTGCAGGGGTTGGGGTAGGAGTGTGAGGCTCTTCTGAAGCATGGATTGTTTTCTTTAGAATACAGAGATTTCTAAAGAAGTAGTCACCAAGAAGTCTCTTCTGGGACTGAGGATGTAGCTCAGTGGCAGTGCACTTGGCTAGCATGCAGCAGGGCTTGGGTTGTGTATCCAGTACCGCCTTAAAAAGGAAAGGTTTCTGGGAGCAGTCATTGTTTGCAATCATTTGTGACACATTTGGGAAGTCCTGCCAAAACTCAAGTATGCTATGTCAGTTTGCAAGTAAGCAGCTTATTGTCTGCTTTGTTAAATGATCGCTAATATTTTCCTGCTTCTGTCGTTGAAAGCATCATGGTAGTGAGTGTGGAAGAGTCAGCATCTCCTAAACTCTGAGACTATATGTTATCCCAGATTGTGTATTATACATTATTGTTTTATCAAGGCTAGTCTGGTCTATGTAGTAGTGAGTTCCAGGACAGCCAGAGCTACATAGTGAAGCCCTATCTGAAAAAAAAAAATTTAAAGACTAAGAGTAATCACTGTGCTTTTAAATTTATATTTAGCTTTAATTCTTTTGTTATACATTAATCCCAACTGCAGTTTTCCTTCCCTCTACTCCTCCCAGTCCCTTGCCCTATGTCACCTTTTTCCCAGATCAACAACTCCTTTGTTTCCCTTCAAAAAAAATGATCAGGCCTCCTAGGGATAGCCACTGAACATGCCTAACAAGATTCAGTACGACTGGACACAAAGCCCCTCATATCACAGCTGGATGTGGCAACCCAGTTGGAGGAATAGGGTTCCAAGCACACGCAAAAGTGTCAGAGATACCCCCACTCCCATTGTTGGGAGTCCACAAGAACATCAAGCTACACAAGCATAACATATCTGCAGAGGACCTAGCTCAGACCCATCCACGGTCCATGTTTGTTGCTTCAGTCTCTGGGAGCCTCTATGAGCCCTGCTCGGTTAACTCTGTGGGCCCTGTTCTAAGTGGTGTCCTCGGCCCCTCTGGCTCCTACAATCCTTCCTCTCCCTCTTCTCTTCTCTGGGGTTCCTGTGTCCACCTTGTGTTTGACTGTGGGTCTCTGCATCTGCTCCTGTCGGTTGCTGGATTACACCCCTCTGATGACAATTGGGCTAGGCACTGATTTATAAGTATAGCAGAATATCATTAGGAATCATTTCATTGCATTTTGTTGCAGTCATGTTTAGTTCTACCCTGGGTCTCTGGGCTGTCCAGCCCCTGGTCCCTGGCCATCCAGGCAGTGACAGGCATGTGCTCCCTCTTGTGGCATGGGCCTCAAGTTGGTCCAGTCATGGGTTGGTCACTCCCACAAGCTCTGTACCAGCTTTACTGCAGCATATTTTGCAGGCAGGAAAGATTGTAGGTTGAAGGCTTTGTGGCTAGGTTGGTGTCCCAGTCCCACTGTTAGGAGCCTTGCCTGTTTATAGCAGATGGCCAGTTCAGGCTTGCTATTCCCCATTACTAGGAGGCTTCACTAGGGTGTTCCCACTTCACTGAGTTTCTACATCTATCCCGAATGCTCCCCAGTTCTAGTTGTCTTTTCCAGTACTCTCTCCCTCCCCTCCAGATCCCTCCTGTTCCCATCCCCATCTACCCCCAGTCCACCCACAAAATCTGTTCTATTTCCGCTTCTCAGATCCCTGTGTCCCCCTTGAGCCCTCCTTGTTACTTAACCTCTCTGGGTCTGTGGATTGTAGCATGGTTATCCTTTATTTTACAGCTAATCTCCACCTATGATGACAACATACCCTGTTTGTCCTTCTGGGTCTGGGTTACCTCACTCAGGATGATCTTTCTAGTTCATCCAGCTGCCTTCAAATTTCATCATGCCATTGTTTTTAACAGCTGAGTAATATTCCATTGTGCATTAATTTTTTTATCCATTCTTTAGGTGAGGAGTTGGTGGATTAACCACAATACTATGGTTGATAACTGTGTGTTTTTTTTTTATAAAGAAAGTGAATTATACATTGGAGAACTGATAGTTTTTTAATTCCCTATCCATCTATTGCTTTATATTGCTTACCTTTAGCTTGGAAACTGAGCACTTTTTCTGGTGTATATCTGATTATTATAATCTCTTATTACAGAGAGACAACTTTGGGTGAATCTATGACCTCTCTGGCTCAGTTGATTGAGTACGTGGGCTGGCTGTCCCTGATGGCATTGCGCTTGGAGAACAATAGTACATTGTTGTTGCACTTTATTTTGGACTTCTTTGAGAAGGTAGTATACAAATTACAGTTATGATAGGTAGTCACTTTATTGGCCTATGGTTTAAATTTCATATATAATCATGAAGGTAAGTTATGATCTTACTATGTAGCTAAAATCACCATGTTTTGAAATTAATAGTTTATTTTCACATGAGTGACTTCAATAGAACAAGTGTAGCTTTACATGAGTAACTGACTTTCATATGTTTACTGAGGTTTCTGACCCACCTGGTCCTAGTCCTGCCTAGTTCCTGCAGTCGTTAAGTCCCAGAGAAATCACACAGAAGTCTACATTAATTATAAACTGATTGGCCCAGTAGCTCATGCTTATTAATTAATTCTTATAATTTATATCAGCCCATAATTCTTGTCTGTGTTAGCCACATGGCTTGGTACCTTTTTCGGTGAGGCAGTCACATCTTGTGTCCTCTGTCTGGGTAACAGCTGCAGACTGCGCTTCCCTCTTTCCAGTATTCTTGTTGCCCCGCCTCTACTACCTGCCTGGTTGCCCCACCTATATTTCCTGCCTGGCTGCTGGCCAATCAGCATTTTATTAAAATACAATTGGCAGGGTACAGACCATTGTCCCACAGCATTCATAAAACAACTGTAGAAAAATATCTGGTTGGTTTTTAGTTCAGATACTATTTTATAATACATTGATTGACCAATTAAAAAACTGACCCTAGGTAGAAGTCTGTGTCTAGAGTCATTTTGTTGTTGTTATTTTTCATTTATTGTTTATCTCCATCCCCTGGCAGAACAAAAGAAAATGTTACATTGCCTTTTCAGATCTGTACTCCTGACATTTCACATTCTTCATTTTTTTCCTGGTACCTAATACTTTTATAATTCTAGTCGTTTACTGTTTTATAGGATTTAACATGGGTAAATCTATAACCACCACAAAGTACCCATTATAATCTTCCTTTCTCCAGTTTTCCCTATTCATTCACCAACACCTAGTTAGTTTTGTTTGTTTTGAGACAGGTCTCATGTAGCCCAGGGTGGTCATAAACTTGATGTGTAGGCAAGTGTCTTAGGATTTCTATTGCTTTGATAAAACACCATGACTAAACCAACTTGGGGAGCAAATGGTTTATTTCAGTTTGCCTTTCCCAGTCACAGTCTATCATGAAGGGAATTCAGGACAGGAACCTGGAGGCAGGAGCTGATGCAAAGATCATGGAGGATCACTGCTTACTGGCTTGTTCCTCATGACTTGCTCAGCCTGCTTTTTTATGCCATGCAGGATTACCAGCCCAGAGGGGGCACCATTCACAGTGAGCTGGGCCCTCCCACATCAATCATCAACCAAGAACATGCCTCACAGGGTTATCCATAGTGCAGTCTGAAGGAGCCCTTTCCTCAATTGAGGCTTCTTCCCTGTTTCAAATGACTCTAGCTTATATCAAGTTGACTTAAAACTAGCCAGCACATTGAGGATCCTCTAATCCTCTCCTGGAGTTCTGGGATTAAAGACTTATATCACTATTCCTAGTTTATATTGGTACTGGGTATTGAAACCAGAGCCTTGTTTATATTAGACAAACATTCTGCCTTCTGGCCCTAATCTCTGGTCTATGTTACGTGTTTGTTTAAAAGAATGTGCTCCGTTGTTTTCCAGGTTGCCAGTTAAATGATTATGATAAATGAATATTTCAGAGATTTAAGGAGATAAAAATGTTCCCTTGCTGTAACATGTTTTTCAAGTTCTAAGATGAAATGAAAAAAATTTAAAGATTTAATTCCTTTTATGTGTATGAATGCTTTGCCTTCATGTATGTCTGTGCACCACATGCATACTTGGTGCCACAGAGGACAGAAGAGGGCATTGGATTACCTGGAACTGGAGTACAGATGGTGGTAGGCCACCATATGGGTGCTGGCTCTTCTGGAAGAATAGACAGTGCTCTTAACTCCTGAGCCATCTCCCCAGCCCCAAGATGATGATGATGATAGTAATAGTAATAACTTATATAATAATATATAAATTATTATTTTGAGACAGGATTTTACTGTGTGTCCTTGGCTGGACTTAAATTCATAAAGAATTAACTACCTCTGCCTCCTGAGTACTGGGATTAAAGACATGCACCGCCTGGCCTAGCTAAATATTTTAATAATGATCTTATAGAAATAATTTTCGGGGGTTAAGGTTGATCTTTAATGAATTGTATTTTAAACAAACTTATAGCTATCCTTTTAATTTAGAAATTAGTCAGGTTCAAATGTAATGATATATTATTGCTTATCTTATATTAATTATTCTTTAATTAAACTTCATTGATGTACAGAAAGTAATATATATTTTGATATTAACATTCTTTCCAAAAGGTGTGTGACATATATGTAAATTATGACCTTCCATTATTGGTGCTGTTTCCTCCTGTGATCTTCCATTCTGCACTCCTAAGCCTGGATGCCAGTATCTTGAACCAGCTTTGTTACATTATGTACAGGTACAAATCCCCCTCTCCCTTTAAATAATTTGATGAATTACTACATTATAATTCTATCTTCATTATTTAACTATAATAAAATTAAAATTCCTATCAATTTTCTTCCAGGGTCTGTGGAAATAGGAAACATAGTTTTGGGGAATATGTTCTTCTAATGTGAAGCTCTAATAGTTATGTTGTTATTTTTTGATATTTATTGAGCTCTACATTTTTCTCTGCTCCCCTCAATGCCTCTCCCTTCCCCTTTCAACCCTTCCACAAGGTCCCCATGATCCCAATTTACTCAGGAAATCTTGTCTTTTTCTACTTTCTACTTCCCATGTAGATTAGATCTATGTAAGTCTCTCTTAGTGTCCTCATTGTTGTCTAAGTTCTCTGGGATTGTGGTTTGTAGGCTGGCTTTCTTTGCTTTATGTTTAAAAACCACCTATGAGTGAGTACATGTGATAATTGTCTTTCTGTGTCTGGGTTACCTCACTCAAAATGATGTTTTCTTGCTCCATCCATTTTCCTGCAAAATTCAAGGCGTCGTTATTTTTTTCTGCTGTGTAGTCCTCCATTGTGTAAATGTACCACATTTTCCTTATCCATTCTTTGGTTGAGGGGCATTTAGGTTGTTTCTAGGTTCTTGCTATGACAAACAAAGCTGCTATGAACATAGTTGAGCACGTGTCCATGTGGCACGATTGAGCATCCTTTGGATATATACTCAAAAGGGGTATTACTGGGTCTTGAGGGAGGTTGTTTCCTAATTTTCTGAGAAATTGCCACACTGACATCCAAAGGGGTTGTACCAGCTTGCATTCCCACCAGCAATGCAGAAGTGTTCCCTTTTCCCCACAACCTCTCCAGCATAAGTTGTCATCAGTGTTTTTGATCTTGGCCATTCTTACAGGTGTAAGATGGAATCTCAGAGTTGTTTTTATTTGCATTTCTCTGATGACTAAGGATGTTGAACATTTCTTTAAGTGTCTTTCAGCCATTTTAGATTCCTCTGTTGAGAGTTCTCTGTTTAGGACTGTACTTCATTTTTTTATTGGATTATGTGTTCTTTTAGTGTCCAATTTCTTGAGTTCTTTGTATATTTTGGAGATCAGACCTCTGTCTGATGTGGGGTTGTTAAAATCTTCTCCCATTCTGTAGGCTGTCGTTTTGTCTTGTTGACCATGTTCTTTGCTTTACAGAAGCTTTTCAGTTTCAGGAGGTCCGATTTGTTAAGTGTTTCAGTGTCTATGCTGCTGGGGTTATATTTAGGAAGTGGTTCCCTGTGCCAATGCGTTCAAGTCTATTTCCCACTTTCTCTTCTATGAAGTTGAGTGTGGCTGGTTTTATGTTGAGGTCGTTGATCCATTTGGACTTGAGTTTTGTGCATGGTGATAGATATGGGTCTATATTCATTTTTTTGCGGGGGGTGTTTGAGACAGGGTTTCTCTGTAGTTTTGGAGCTTGCCCTGGAACTAGCTCTTGTAGACTAGGCTGGCCTCGAACTCACAGAGATTCGCCTCCCGAATGCTGGGATTAAAGGCTTGCACCACCACTGCCCTGCTATTTTCATTCTTCTATGTGTTGATATCCAGTTATGTTAGCACTACTTGTTAAATATGCTTTCTTTTTTCCATTTGATATTTTTTGCTTTTTTGTCAAAAATCAGGTGTTCGAAGATGTGTGGATTGATATCCGAGTCTTCTATTCGGTTCCATTGGTCCTCCTGTCTGTTCTTATGCCTATACCAGGCTGTTTTCAGTACTGTAGCTCTGCAGTAGAGTTTGAAGTCAGGGATTGTGATGCCTCCAGAAGTTCTTTTATTGTACAGGATTGTTTTGGCTATCCTGGGTTTTTTGCTTTTCCATATGGAGTTGAGTACCGTTCTTTGCATGTCTTTGAAGAATTTTGCTGGGATTTTGATGGGCATTGAATTAAATCTGTAGGTTGCTTTTGGTAAGATTGTCATTTTTACTATTTTAATTCTCTACCCAAGAGCATGGGAGATCTTTCTACTTTCTGGTGTTTTGTTCAGTTTCTTTCTTCAAAGATTTAAAGTTTTTGTTATACAAGTCTTTCACTGGTTTGGTTAGAGTTACTCCTAGATATTTTATGCTGTTTGTGGCTATTGTGAAGGGTGATGTTTCTTTGATTTCTTTATCAGCCCATTTATCATCAGTGTAAAGGAGGGCTACTGATTTTTTTGAGTTAATCTTGTATCCTGATACATTATTGAAAGTGTTTATGAATTGTAAAAGTTCCTTGGTAGAATTTTTTGGGGTTGCTTATATAAACTATCATCATCAGCAAATAGTGAGAGTTTGATGTCTTCTTTTCCAATTTGCATCCCCTTGATCTCCTTTTTTTGTCTTATTACTCTAGCTAGGACCTCAAGAACTATATTGAGTAGATATGGAGAGACAACCTTGTCTTGTTCCTGATTTCAGTGGGATCACTGTGAGTTTCTCTCCATTTATTTTGATGTTGGCTGTTGGCTTGCTATATATTGCCTTTATTATGTTTAGGTATGTTTCTTGTATCCCTGCTCTCTCCAAGACCTTTATCATGAAGTGATGTTGTATTTTGTTGAAGCTTTTTTGGCATCTAATGAGATGATCATGTGGTTTTTATTTTTCAGTTTGTTTATATGGTGGATTACGTTGACAGATTTTCCTATGTTGAATCATTCCTGCATCTCTGGGATGAAGCAAACTTAAATCATGTTGGATGATGGTTCTGATGTGTTCTTGGATTCGATTTGCCAGTATTTTATTTAGTATTTTTGCATCAATGTTCATGAGTAAGATTGGTCTGTAATTCTCTTTCTTAGTCATGTCTTTCTGTGGTTTGAGTATCAGGGTAATTGTAGCCTCATAAAAAGAGTTTGGCTCTTTTCCTTCTGTTTCTATTGTGTGGAACAATTTGAGGAGTATTGGTATTAGTTCATTTTTGAAAAACAAGTCCTGGACTTTTTTTGGTTGGGAGAATTTTGATGACTGTTTCTATTTCTTCAGCAGTTAAAGGTCTGTTTAATTTACTTATCTGGTCTTGATTTAATTTTGGTAAGTGATATTTATCCAGAAAGTTGTCCATTTCCTTTAAGTTTTCCAATTTTGTGGAGCACAAGTTTTCTAAATATGACATTATGATTCTCTGGATTTCCTCTGTGCCTGTTGCTAAGTCCCCACTTTCATTTCTGATCTTGTTTCTTCTGCCTTTTGGTTAGTTTGGATAAAGGTTTGTCTATTTTGTTGATTTTCTCGAAGAACCAACTCTTTATCTCACTGATTCTTTGTATTGTTTTCTTTGTTTCTGTTTAGTTCATTTCAGCTCTCAATTTGGTTATTTCCTGCCATCTAGTTCTCTTAGGTGAGTTTGCTTCCTTTTGTTCTAAAGTTTTCAAATGTTCTGTTAAGTCACTAGTGTGGGATTTTTCCAGCTTCTTTATGTAGGCATTTAGAGCTATGAACTTTCCTCTTAACACTGCTTTCATTGTGTCCCATAAATTTGAGTATGTTGTGTGGTCATTTTCATTGAATTTTAGGAAGTCTTTAATTTCTCCCTTTATTTCTTCCTTGACCCATTGATGATTCAGGTGAGCATTGTTTAATTTCCATGTGTTTGTGGGTTTTCTGGAATTAGCATTGCTGTTGACTTCTAGTTTTATACTACGGTGATCTGATTAGGTACATTGGGTTATTCCAATTTTTTTGCATTTGTTGAGGTTTGTTTTGTTAGCAAGTATGTGGTCAGTTTTTGAGAAGGTTCCATGAGGTGCTGAGAAGAAGGTGTATTCTTTTCTGTTTGGATGGAATATTCTATAGATGTCTGTTAAGTCCATTTGAGTCATCACATCTGTTAGTTCTCTTATTTCTCTGTTCATTTTTTTGTCTGATTGACCTATCCAGTGGTGAGAGGGGAGTGTTGAAGTCTCCCACTATTAGTGTGTAGGGTTTAATGTATGATTTAAGCTTTAGACGTTTTCTTTGATATATTAGGGTGCCTTTGTATTTGGGACATAGATGTTCAGTACTGAAATTTCCTCTTGATCGATTTTTCCTGTAACTAATATGAAATGACCTTCTTTGTCTCTTTTGACTGGTTTTAGCTTGAAGTCTGTTTTGTTAGATATTAGGATAACTATACTTGTTATGGATTTGCTGTGGGTCCCCACAAACTAAGGTGGTTGGTCCCCTGGGTGTCCCTGGCAGCTAGCCATGTGGGCAGCAGGTGGGCAAGGGGTAGACAGATAGGCACACCGTGCAGATGGATTTACTGCAAGCTGCCAGGGTCCCAAGCAGGGACAGCGCAGGAGACCATGCGGCAGGCTCCATGTGACTACAGGGGGTGGGCTAGAGAGACAGATAGACACACCATGTAAATTAAAGTTAGATATTTATTAGATGGGTTATGGAGGGGAAGGAAAAAGGGGAGACGGGGAAAGAGAAAGAGAGAGAAGAGGAGAGAGAGATGGGGGAGGCGAAGAAGTAGATGAGAGGCAGAAACTGCCTCTCCCAGAGAGGGGACAGGAAGAGAAGAGAGTAGGGCAGAGGCTGCAAGGAGGAAGGGAGTGGGCGTGTCTTGTCTCTTAAAGAGCCAGAATATTATAATACCCACTTGTTTCTTAGGTCCATTTGATTTGTATATTTTTTCCCAACCCTTTCCTCTGAGACTGTCTGTCTTTGAGGTAGAGATGTGTTTCTTGTATGTAGAAGAAGGATGGATTCTGTTTTCGTATCCAATCTGTTAGCCTGTGCCTTTTTATAAGTGAGTTGAGTCCATTTACATTAAGAGATATTAATGACCAGTGATTGTTATCTCCTGTTAATTTAGTTTTCATCATTGGTAATGTTAATTTGTGCATTTTTTATTCTTTGGGATTTGTTGTTATGATATTATCAATTGTCTGTGATTTTGTTGGTGTAGCCATCTTCCTTCCTTTGGTTAGAGTTTTCCTTCTAGTATTTTGTGTAGGGCTGGGTTTGTGGCTAGGTATTGGTAAAATCTAGATTTGTCATGGAATATCTTGTTTTGACCTTCTGTGGTGATTGACAGTTTTGCTGGGTATAGTAGTGTGGGCTGTCATCCATGGTCTCTTAATGTCTGCATAATGCTTGACCATGACCTTTTGGCTTTCATTGTCTCCACTGAGAAGTCAGGTGTAATTCAGATAGGTCTACCTTTATATGTTACTTGACCTTTTTCCTTTGCAGCTCTTAATATTCTTTCTTTACTCTGTATATTTAGTCTTTTGATTATTAAGTGGTAAGAGGACTTTATTTTGTATCCAGTCTATTTGGTGTTCTGTAAGCTTCTTGTATCTTCATAGGCATATCTTTCTTTAGGTAGGGAAAGTTTTCTTCTATGATTTTGTTAAATAAATTTTCTATGCCTTTGAGTTGAACTTCTCCTTCTATACCTATTATTCTAAGATTTGGCCTTTTAATGGTGTCTCATATTTCCTGGATATTTTGGGTTACGCTTTTGTTGGATATAATGTTTTCTTTAACTGAGTGTATTTCCTCTATTGTATCTTCAGTGCTTGAAATTTTCTCTTCCATCTCTTGTATTTTGCTGTTCATGCTTGCTTTTGTGGTTCCTGATCTTTTCCTCATTTTTCTGTTTCTATAATTCCTTCAGCTTGTGTTTTCTTTATTGTTTCTATTTCAGTTTTCAAGTCCTGAATAGTTTCTTTTATATGTTTGATTTCTTTTTCTTGGTTTTCTTTAAGTGATTTGCTGATATCTTCTAATTTTTGTTTGTCTTTTCCTCCATTTCTTTAAGGGAATTTCTCATTTCATCTTTAAGACTTGCAAACATTCTCTTGACGTTATTTTTTACGTCATTTTCTTCTAGTTCATCCATATTTGGTTGTTTAGATCTTGCTGGTGTTGTGTTGCTCTTTGTGGTGTAGCATGTGATCTTACCTTTTTTACTCATCTTTTCCTCTAATAGGTGTGGTTGGGACTGTCTGAGATTCTGTTGTATAACCTTCTAGGTGCCAGTGAATCCAAAGCTCAAATAGTTGTTACTTGTGGTACAGTCAGTGTACAGTTCTAGTTACCCTGCTGGTTACTCTGCTCTTGGAGATAGCTCAGCACTCCTGTGCCTTGCTCTGCTCCCTTAGAGTTTGCTGTCTCAGGCCTACCTTGTCCTAGGTTGCCGGCTTTGCCCTGTTTCTGTAAATCCTGGTCTGGATCCCCTCCTCCAGAAGTCCCTGCCTTGGAGTTGAACCTGGAAAGGTTTTTGACTCTGTCTACTGCCTCGGAGGTCCCAGGCTTGGGTGCACCCCCCACCCACAAAGGACCTGCTTACTCCCTCAGAGGTCCCAGACTCACACTTGGACCCACAGAGGTTCCAGGTTCCTGCCTATTCCCTTTCATGTCCCAGACCAATGCCCGGACCCACAGAGGTCCTGGCTCAGACCTACGCCCTCTGAGGACCCAGCCGACATGTCTGGTTCCTGCCTATTCCCTTAGAGATCCCAGGTTCACTCACGCCCAGACTCATCGGGGTCCTGACTTAGTCCTACTCCCTTGAAGGTCCCAGATTTACATCTGGACCCTCAGCGGTCTCTGGCTCTGGCTCACTCACTCAGCGGTTATTCTCCTGTATCTGTTCTGGTGGAGATGGCTGACTCTGGATCTGGTTGCTGTCTCAATCCTGATCTACCAGTGTCCCAGGACCAGGTTGGCTCCCGGGACTGGATTTGCTCCTGGCTTCTGCTCCCGGTGGAGCTTGTTCGCTCTCTGCCCTAGGTAGCTGGTTCTGTCCCACTCCGGTTCTGGTGGAAATCTCTGACTCTGGGTCATTTCACTGGCTCAGTCCTGATCCACCAGTGTCCCAGGACTGGGTTGGCTCCCGGGACTGGATTTGCTCCTGGCTTCTGCTCTTCTAGAAGCTTTTTTCAATTAAAGTTTCCTCCTCGTGGATGACTTTAGCCTGTGTCAAGTTGACATAAAACTCATCTATGAACTTCCCATGCTGCTTCTTCCGAGTCTGGCTCGAAACTCTTTATGTTGTTATTTTTATTATTTAACTTTTTCTTATTTTGAGACAGGGTTTTTCTGTGTAACAGCCCTAACTGTCCTCGGACCCACTCTGTAGACCAGGCTGGCCTCAAACTCACAGAGATCTACCTCCCTCTGCCTCCCAATTGCTGAGAATAAAGGTGTGTACTACCATCACCTCATTATTTACAAATTTTAATTACTTAATAAATTTAAATTTAATAAAATTAAAATTTTTATTGTAAAAGTTTGCTTATTGTTTAAAATTTTTATTCTATTATCCTCATTGGATATATAGTGCTGTTTTTTTCTACAGACATGTTTCTTGTGGCGCATCATGTTCGTTGGCTTTATTTGCACCTTTTTCTCCTTTGCTGCTAGTCTATTTCCTTTATCTAGTCTTCTGCTTATCACACTATATATCAAAGATTTTTTTCTATCTATATAAACTATTGGATCCACAAATGAGGGAAACATGGTATTTATCTTTCTGAGTCTGGCATATTTCACTTCAAAGTGATTTGAAGATGCGTTATAGAAGTGCCTTAAACACTAGAACTGAAGCAATGCTATTTTTCCCCTCCCCCCGTAGGGCATATGGAATTAAAGTCTTTGCTGTAGATTGGCTTGTTATATAATGGCAGTGTTGCACTCAGCTTTGTTAATTAAAATTTCTGTGTGTTAAAGAACAATTAATCATTGGCTGATATGTGTTGAAGTGTATGTATTTTCTCTGGTAAAAGGGACATTTTCTGGGAGGCAATAGGAACTATTTATTGCTAGTTATGTGACCCTCTAAGCATTATTTCTAACCTTTTGCTCTTTTACTTGTGAACCAAGATTATTTTTAATCCTTAACTTTAGGACCTTTCAGCCTAGGTTTTATCAATGTTAAAATATGTAGAAATGAGTTAGATGATAGTTTGCAGATAGAAAAAAATTGTGGTTGGTTGCTTTATTCTTTGGGGGGTCCACCACCCAGCTCCCAAATGAATACACATGGAGGCTTATTATTACTTATAAATGCCCAGGCTTGGCTTGGCTTGTTTCTGACCAGCTTTTCTTAACTGAAATTATCCCATCTACCTTTAGCCTCTGGACTTTTTTCTTTTCTTATTTATGTATTTTTGCTTTCACTATTACTCTGTGGCTGGCCCCTGACATCAAATTCTCCTTGTTCTCTTGCTTCTTCTTTTCCTCATTTCTGCTTCTATTTATTCTCTCTGCCTGGTAGCCACACCTATCCTTGCTCCTGCCTTGCTATTGGCCATTCAGCTCTTTAGTAGACCATCAGGTGTTTTATTAGACAGGCAAAATAACACAGCTTCACAGAGTTAAACAAATGAAACATAAAAAAAAATGCAACACATCCTTGCATCATTAAAACAAATGTTCCAGAGCATAAACAAATGTAACACACCTTAATAGTCTACAACAAAAATTACATTTCTGGATTTCTGTACCTTTTAACTTTTTCACATTTATTTGGGATTTTTGTTGTTGGGGTGTGTGTGTGTAAGTATGTGTAAGTAAAACAATACATGCGGAGTCATAGGAGTCAGTTCTCTCCTTCTGCCATGCGGGATACAGGCATCAAGGTCGGGTCATCAGGCTTGAGGTCAGGAGTCTTTGCCTGCTCAGTTATCTCACTGGCCTGCTGTACCTTGTTTTACATATAGAAAATGTGTTCTGTATCAGTGATTGGCTGCTTTCTTTAATAACAAAATACTAAAAGAATGTCTTTCCTATTGTGTATTTATGTGTGCGGATGCGCATGTGCCACAGTCCATCTGGGGAGGTCAGGGAACAGCCTTGTATAGGCAGTTCTTTCCTTAGACTTTCATGTGGGTTCTGGGGATCGAACTCCGGTGGTCAGACTACATGGCAAGCACTTTCCCCCTGAGCTTTCTTGTCATCCTCCAACTAAATTTAGAGCCTCGTTTGTTTGTTTTGTAGTACTCATGCGTGCTACACAAGTGATCTAATACTGAACTCTATCCATAAACCCTAACTTTAAAAATTCTTTGTGGAAAATGTACCATAAAAGTGTAAAATCCTTAATGAGCTAATTAGATATTAGTGCTTTGCACATTTGCATTTGTTTACTTTAAATTGTACTTGTACATATATGCATGATTGTGTTGTGTACTTTCAAGAATATTCATATGGAGGTCAGAGGTCAATATCAGGTGTCTTCCACTATTGCTTTGCATTTTATTTTTTTGAGACAGGTTTTCTAACTGAACCGTGCACTCACTAACTGCCTACAGTGACTACTTGGAGAGCTCCAGAGACTTACCTGTGTCCATTTAGTCCTCCCAACCCCCACAGTGCTAGGTTTAGGGATACATGCAACCAAACCTGGTTTTCACATGGGTGTTAGAAATCCAGTGTCAGGTACTTGTACTTCTCTAGCAGGTATTTTACCAATAGAACCATCTCCCTGGCCCTAAAATATGTATTTTAAAATTTTCATTTTACATTCCGAAGAATTACATCTAATGACATTTTAAATGTTTTCTTATATTTGATTTTATTATTAGGTATCATGATAATTTGACAGCTGCAAAGAAAAACAACGTTTTAAAGAAGGTATGAAGGCTGAATCTGTGTTAAATCACCATTTTAATAAATAATTGAGTATAGATATATGGGGCCTGTTAAGAATAAAAAGCAAAGGAATAATAGATGTTAATGACCATTCTATTTCTTTCCCATTAGGCAAAATCAGAATTCAATCTCAGCAGCAAGATCTGTCAAGAATTTAATTACTATTTGACAACTATGGTTCGTTGCTTATGGATGTCCAAACCATTTGATAAAGGAATGTACATTGATCCCCAAAGCTTAGAAAATTCTGGAGTAACAGAGTATAAATACAATTTAAATTTAGTCCGGCATCCTTCTCTATTGAGCTATGCAGCTTCCTTTTTACTTCAGGTAAGTGTGTGTAAAGTGTCTTTAGACTTCATAGGGTTCACTGACTGTGAAAACAGGAGCTATTACATCTGAATTGCAAGGCATGTTTGGAAGTTTTAGTGCTGACAAAATTTTGATGATTGTGCTAGGCTTTAAGGAACTTAAATCTCTGTTCTCTAAGAGAGCTTGGCCTTGTTGCAGAGACAGAATTGTTAACAAATTGCTGTAATACAGTGCCGAGAGGTGAGGGAAGGTACAATTGTAGGAAGATAGATGACTAATTCAGTTCTGCTTGAGTTGAAGTGGTGCCAGGAAAGGAAAAGCTTCATAGAGGTAAAAGCTCCTGTCCATCCCTCCTAAGACTGAAAGTGAAAGCCAGGCACTGGTGCTTGGCTCTTCATCAAGCCTGCTGATTAAATGTATTGATGATGTATGGGCGTGGCAGAAGTGTCTGTGTCTTCTTAGGTCATGGGCAAGATTACCATTTTCAACCTTATTAGTGACTTGGGGGCCATTCATAAGGTGCGTTTATCAAATGCATCATTGATACAATGTTAAGATTACAAGTATATTGGAAGAATTTGGATTCACAAGTCTCTTAAGAGTTGGGTGGTGGCGCACGCCTTTAATCCCAGCACTTCAGGAGGCAGGGGCAGGCTGAACTCTGTGAGTTCTAGCCCAACCTGATCTACAAGAGCTAGTTCCAGGACAGGCTCCAAAGCTACAGAGAAACCCTATCTCGAAAAACGAAAAGAAGAAAAAACAAACAAACAAAAAGAACATTGAAAACTCTAACAATGATCATAATGGATAATTTTTCTAATGTGTTCTTGGATTCGGTTTGCCAGTATTTTGTTGAGGATTTTTGCGTCGATGTTCATGAGTGAGATTGGCCTGTAATTCTCTTTCTTGGTTGAGTCTTTGTGTGGTTTTGGTATCAGAGTTACTGTAGCTTCATAAAAGGAATTTGGCAATGACTCTTCTGTTTCTATATTGTGAAATACATTAAGGAGTATAGGTATTAGGTCTTCTTGGAAGATCTGGTAGAATTCCGCATTGAAACCATCTGGTCCGGGACATTTTTTGGAAGGGAGGTTTTTGATAACAGCTTCTAATTCTTCGCGACTAACAGGTCTATTTAGGTTGTTCACCTGGTCCTGGTTTAACTTTGGTATATGGTATTTATCTAAAAAAGTGTCCATTTCTTTAACATTTTCCAGTTTTGTGGCATACAGGCTTTTGTAGTAAGATCTAATGATTCTCTGAATTTCCTCTGTGTCTGTGGTTATGTCTCCCTTTTCATTTCTGATCTTATTAATTTGCAAATTCTCTCTCTGCCGTTTGATTAGTTTGGATAGGGGTTTATCAATCTTGTTGGTTTTCTCCAGGAACCAGCTTTTCGTTTCATTGATTCTTTCAATTGTTTTCTGTGTTTCTATTTTGTTGATTTCAGCCCTCAGTTTGATTCTTTCCAGTCTTCTGCTCCTCCTAGGTGAGTTTGCTTCTTTTTTTTCTAGAGCTTTCAGGTAGGCTGTTAAATCTCCAATGTGTGCTTTCTCTGTTTTCTTTAAGTGGGCACTTAGTGCTATGAACTTTCCACTTAGGACTGCTTTCATAGTGTCCCATAAGTTTGAGTATGTTGTTTCTTTATTTTCATTGTCTTCAAGGAAGACTTTAATTTCTTTTTTTATTTCTTCTTTGACCCAGTGGTGATTCAGTGAACATGGTTCAATTTCCAGTTGTGAGAGTGGAGTGTTGAAGTCTCCCACTATTAGTGTGTGGGATTTAATGTGTGATTTTAAGCTTTAGAAGTGTTTCTTTTACATACGAGAGTGCCCTTGTATTTGGGGCATAGATGTTCAGTATTGAGATTTCCTCTTGATGGATCTTGCCTGTGACTAATATGAAATGTCCTTCTTTGTCTCTTTTGATTGATTTTAGTTTGAAATCTATTTTGTTAGATATTCATATAGCTACACCAGCATGTTTCTTAGGTCTGTTTGATTGGAAATTTTTTTTCAACCTTTTATTCTGAGGTATTGTCTGTCTTTGAGATCAAGGTGTGTTTCTTGTATGCAGCAGAAGGATGGATTCTGTTTTCATATCCAGTCTGTTAGTCTGTGTCTTTATAGGCGAATTTAATCCATTTATATTAAGGGATATTGAGGATCAATGATTGCTATTTCCTGTTCTTTTTGGTTTTGTTGGTGTTTGTAGCATTGTGTGTACATTTCCTTTCTTTGAAATTTGGTGCTGTAGATCATCTATTATCTGTGTCTTTGTGTTGTATCTAATTTTCTTGGGTTGGCATTTTCTTTTAGTACTTTCTGTAGGGCTGGATTTATCGACAGGTATTGTTTAAATCTGTCTGGTTTTGTCATGGAAATCATCTATGGTGATTGAAAGTTTTGGTGGGTATTGTTGGGGAATTTTATTTTAAGGTGTGTAATTTTTGTTTATACTGCATTTGTTGAACTCTGTGAAGCTGTGTTTCTTTGCCTGTCTTAAACACCCGATGGTCATAATAAGGAGCTAAATAGCCAATAGGCAGGGGCAAGGATAGGCGGGACTGGCAGGCAGAAAGTATAAAGAGGAGAAATTTGGGATGAGAGGGAATGAGGAAGACATCAGGGGCCAGCCACCCAGCTACACCACAGTAAACCAAAAAGTAAGAAGAAAGGTCTACAGAAATGAGAAAGAGAAAAGCCCAGAAGCAAAAGATACTCAGGATAATTTAAGAAAAGTTGACAAGAAACAAGTTAAGCTAAGGCCAGGCATTCATAACTAAGAGTAAGCTTCCATGTGTGAATTTGGGGAGCAAGATGTTGGGCCCCTCAAAAGCCAAGAAAGTAACACATCACACAATAGGGTATGGTAGACTAGCATCCGTGGTCTCTTAGTGTCTGTTCAGGACCTCCTGGCTTTCATGGTTTCCTTAAAAAGTCAGGTGTAATTGTAATAGGTCTGCCTTTATATGTTACTTGTCCTTTTCCCTTTACTGCTCTTAATATTCTTTTTTTTTATTCTGTATGTTTAGTGTTTTGATTATTATGTGTCAAGGGGACTTTTTTTTCGGTCCAGTCTATCTGGTGTTCTATAAGCTTCTTTTCTTGTACTTTATAGGCATGTCTTTCTTTAGGTTGGGAAAGTTTTCTGTTATTCTTTTTAAGATATTTTCTGTACCTTTGAGCTGGAGTTTTTCTTCTATCCCTATTATTTTAAGGTTTGATCTTTTCATGGTATCCCTGATTTGCTGGATATTTTGTGCTAAGAATTTGTTGGATTTAACATTTTCTTTGACCAATGAATCTATTTTCTTTATTGTATCTTCAACTCCTGAGATCCCCTTTTCCATCTCTTGTATTTTGCTGTTTATGCTTGCATTTATGGTTCCTGATCATTTACCTAAATTTTCCATTTTAAGAATTTCCTTGGTTTTTTTCTTTATTGCTTCTCTTTCAGTTTTTAAGTCAAACTGTTTCCTTTACCTTTTTCTTGGTTTTCTTTAGTGAATTTGTTGATTTCTTCCAAATTTTTTGTCTTTTCCTGCACTTCTTTAAGGGAATTTTTCATTTCCTCTTTAAGAGCTTCAGTCATCTTCATACAGTTATTTATTTATTTATTTTGGTTTTTTGAGACAGGGTTTCTCTGTGGTTTTAGAGCCTGTCCTGGAAGTAGCTCTGTAGACCAGGCTGGTCTCGAACTCACAGAGATCCGCCTGCCTCTGCCTCCCGAGTGCTGGGATTAAAGGCGTGCGCCACCATCAGTTATTTTTAAGGTCGTTTTCGTCCACTTCATCTGTGTTGGGATGTTCAGGTCTTGCTGTTGTAGAACCACTAGTTTCTGGTGGTGCCATATTGCTCTTTATGTTGTTGAGTATACTCTTACCTTATTGTCTGCCCATCTCGTCATCCAGTCGGTATAGAGGGAGCCTGTGCTTCAAGGGGTCCCTCTTCCTCCAACTGGTGTACTTGATTGCTCCTTCAGGTTCAGGCAGAGCAGAGCCTCCGGCAATCACTCCTCCAGGTTCAAGTGGGCCCAAGGTTCAGATAGATGGTCACTCCTCGAGGTGCACGTGCGGCCACAGCTCCAGTGGTTGTTCCTCCAGGTGGAGGCCACTCTAGGTGTAGGTGTGGCTGAGGTTCTGGTGGTCGCTCAAGCAGTGGAGTGTCTCATATCAAGAATGGCAGTGGATGCTGGCTGGGGCACAGGTGCTCTTTCCCAGAGGAACTTTTACAATAACTTCTGGAAGATAGCCTCTGGAAGCCTCTGCTGTCTTTGCTTCCAGCAGTCACTGGCCTCTGATGCTCCCCAGCAGTGGTCACTTGGTCCTCTGACTCTCCCTGGCGGCAGGTCTCTCAGGCCTCTCAACAGTTATTTCTATCATGTGGGTTGTAAGGTTTGAACTTAGCCATCAAGATTTGGGACATACTTTTTTATCCACTGAGTCAGTTTTGTGGTCCTGTCCTGTTTTGTCAGTGTCTTTTTTTTTGTTGTTGTTTGTTTTGTTTTGTTTTTCGAGACAGGGTTTCTCTGTTTAACATTCCTAGTTGTCCTGGAACTAGCTCTTGTAAACCAGGCTGGCCTTGAACTCACAGAGATCCACCTGCTTCTGTCTCTTGAGTGCTGGGATTAAAGGTATGCACCACCACTGCCCAGCATTGTTAGTGTCTTTTTAAAAATACACCACTTCTTTTTTTTTTTTTTTTTTTTTTTTTTTTTTTTTTTTTTTGGTTTTTCGAGACAGGGTTTCTCTGTGGCTTTGGAGCCTCTCCTGGAACTAGCTCTTGTAGACCAGGCTGGTCTCGAACTCACAGAGATCCACCTGCCTCTGCCTCCCAAGTGCTGGGATTAAAGGCGTGCGCCACCACCGCCCGGCCAATACACCACTTCTTAATTGTGAAGTCAGTATATATAAATAAATATTAAAAGAATGTATATATACATATATGTACAAATTTTTAATATTTATATAGAACCCATACAGATTGTAATTTTTTCTTATATCCTTTATGCATTTGTTATCAAAGTTTATTTACTGCGTAATCCAAGGACATGTTTCAGTTTCTTGAAATACTTTATGAATTTCAGTTTGTCAGTTTCTTTTCTTTCATTCTTTTCTTTGTAAACAGTCTAGCCTGGAACTCATCATGTATCAGGTTGACTTCAAATTCCCTTGCCCCTGTCTCCCAGGTGCTGGGCTTAAAGGCATGCACCATCTTGCCATGCTGTTTTCAGTTTCTGTAAATAATCCTACTGGGATTTGGGTAGGCAATATTTTGATTCTGTAGATCAATTTGAGTTGTATTGTGACCATAATGTATGTATTAAGGCCATCGTATGCCTTTCCATTTCTTCAGGTCTCCTTTAGTTTATTCTGCAGTGTTTTATAGGCTTTGTTTTGTTGAGACAGTCTTGCTGTATGTGGCTCAGAGCTCACTGTGTACACAAACTGACAATTGTCAAACTTGAGCTAATCATCCAGCCTCGTCCCCTGAGCTGGGATTACATCTTTTGCTAAGTTTATATAGATTATTTTTCCTGATGTTATGGTAACTGGCATTTATCTTCAGATTATTCATTACTACTGAATAGAAATACAATTGAAATAAAGTTGATTTGTGTATATAGATTTTATATATTCTGCAGATTTGTTCAGATGTTTATTAGACCTGTCTTTTTATGGGGTTCATAGGATATTGTCTGTATAAATGTGTCTTCTTTCTTCCCTCCAACCCTTCCTCCCTTTTCTTTTTTTTATCTGGATGCCTTTGTCTTCCCCAATTTGATTGCCACAGAACTTTAGGAACAGTATGGGAGAGAAACAGTGGCTACTTGATGTGAGCTAGACTGTTTGATTTGCTACCAGGATGGTAAGGGTTTGTTTGCGTGTCCCTTTCAGGCTTAGGGACCTCCCTTCTATTTCTTAGTTTGTTGAATGTGGAAAGATTGTTGAATGAATAAGTGTTGGGTTTTGTGTAATTTTTTTCTCCTACATCTATAAACATGATCATATGGGTTTCTTTTGTTTTCTATTGTATTTTTTGAAGTTTGGCTATTTTCATGTGTATTGGTGTTTTGTTTGCATGTATATCTATGCACCACATTTTCATGTGTATTGGTGTTTTGTTTGCATGTATATCTATGCACCACATTTTCATGTGTATTGGTGTTTTGTTTGCATGTATATCTATGCACCACATTTTCATGTGTATTGGTGTTTTGTTTGCATGTATATCTATGCACCACATTTTCATGTGTATTGGTGTTTTGTTTGCATGTATATCTCTGCACCACATTTTCATGTGTATTGGTGTTTTGTTTGTATGTATATCTATGCACCACATTTTCATGTGTATTGGTGTTTTGTTTGTATGTATATCTATGAACCACATTTGTGCAGTGCCCACAGAGGTAGGAAGAGAGTATCAGACCCCCCCACACAAAAGGCTTAGACTGGGGTTATAGACAGTTATGAGGCATCATGTGAGAACTGGGAATCATATGTGGGTCCTGTGCAAGAGCAGCCAGGGTGCTAAGCAATGGAGTAAACAGAGAAGCCACTCCTCTGTGGTGTTCTTATGGCATATTACATGGATTGATGTGTGTGAGTTGGCATTCCCAGAAAAAATTCCTCTGTCATTGAGAATAAGTCCTTCTATGTGTTGCTAGTTTTAGTAATTTATATAATTTTGTGTGTATATTCATAAGATATGTTGGTATTTTTCTTGTGGTATCTTTGTCTGGTTTTGACTTCAGGGGAGTACTGAGGTCAGAGAAGAAGTTTGGAAATGTGCTCTCCTCTCCTACTTTTGAAAAACTCTGTGAAGAGTTGGCATTCTTTACATAGTTGGTAGTGAAGTCACTGGCCATGGGTGTTGTAAAAGTCATTGGTTCTTTTAAAAAGTTGTTTCCTAAAAGAGAAGAGGTTAATTATTAAGTTAAAAACAGATTTATTTACAGAAATAATTTATATAATAGAGGTATAGTGGTAAGTATATAGTTTAGAAATGATAACTCATTAAACAAACAAATTAACATTTCCTTTAACTCTGGGCTATATCCAGTCTGTTCTGCATGAATTGTTTCCTTTGTGACTGGGGTCTCTCCTCATTGAAAAAAATGATTCTGATATTAAGTCATACTTCCTTAATGCAAAAGTCTATCAACATAATGTCCCATTGCTCAACGTTTAGTGCATTTTAAGTGTATTTTTAAAATGTATTTTATTTTTGTATATGAGTATTTTCCCTGAACATATATATATATATATATATACACACACATGCATGACTGATGTCCTAAGAGGCTATCAAAGGGAATTGAATTCCTTGGGACTGGGATTATAGACAGTTGTGAACTGCCATGTGGGCGGTGCTGGGAATTGAACCTGGGTTTTTTTAAAATAGCAGGCAGTGCTTATAACCACTGAACCATCTCTCCAGCTCCAAATTTGCCGAATTTTTGCTTCATCTTAATTATTAAAGGAGATAATAAATTTAAAAATTTAGAAGTTTAGAAGTTCTTTTGAGATGGGTCTCATCAAAATTAAACACTGATCCAAGTCAGATTTTTTCCTTAGGTCTATAAATGATGTTTTAAAAATTGTGTATTTGCCATGCATGGTGCAGCATACATTTAGTCTCAGCACTTAGGAGACAGAAGCAGGTTGATCTCTGTGAGTTCAAGGCCAGCCTGGTTTACAGAGCGAGTTCCAGGACAGCAGGGCTACATAGAAAAACCATGTCTCAAAACAGCAACAATAAAAATATGTACTTGCAGCCAGGCGGAGGTGGCACATGCCTTTAATCCCAGCACTTGTTTGAGGCCAGCCAGGTATACAAGAACTGTACTAGTTCCAGTAGAGACTCCAAAACTACAGAGAAACCCTGTCTCAAAAAAACAAAAAAAAAATATGTATTTGCTAATAGTAAGATATGTGAAAACTCAGTTCTCAGTTGAGCACAAATATATACAGAACATATGTATATATGTTCTGAAATTCTTTTTCATTGCAAACTCATTTCTTATAATTCTGTTCTTTGGATTTTATATATCACATTATTAATCTTTTGTGCATGAATTTTTATAATTTAGTTAATATACCATACAAGTAAGAATTTAGTTTTATGTTGCTGCTTTTTTAAAAATGAGAATATAGCCAGGAGGTGGTGGCGCACACCTTTAATGGAAGCACTAGGGAGGCAGAAGCAGGTTGATCTCTGTGGGTTCAAGGCCAGCCTGGTTTACAGAGTAAGTTCCAGGAAAGCCAGGGCTACACAGGAACCCTGCCTCAAAAAAAAAAAAAAAAAAAAAAAAAAAAAAAAAAAACCTCAAAAACTATAATTATAATTATCATCTGGAAATGCATATATTCTTTTTTATTTTATTTTTATTATTTGATAATTTCATACATATATAATATATTGTTCTGAATAAACTCATCCCCTATTTCCCCACCATCCTTCCTACTTCTTTTTCTGTCCTAACATCATGAGCTTTTAAATCACTGTCTACTTAGTGCTGGCCATATGTCCATGGGTTGGTAGGTCCTAGCTGCTCATGTCCTGCCTCCCTGAAGAAACTGTCACTGCTAATAGCTCTTCAGCTAGCTGTGCACCCTCATAACTGCCTCCCTGCTCTATACTAGGATTTTGTGTCGCTTGGTCTTTGACAATTCTGTGAATGGTCTATTAACTGCTGTGAGTTCATATATGTGATGGCCTGTTGTGTCCAGAAAACACAGTTATCCACTGCCTCTGGCCTTACAGTCTTTCTACCCCCTCTTCTTCAACTATTCCTAAGCCTTGGGAGGAGGGGTTGTATACAGATACCCCATTTGGGACTGGTCACTCTGTAGTCTCTTAGTTTTTGTATGTTGACTAGTTGTCAGTCTCTTTGTTAATCACTCCCATCAACTGCAAAAAAGAATCTCTTTGATGAAGGTTGAGAGATGCACTTATCAATGGGTATAGTGATAAACCATTAGGAATCAGTTTAATACTATGTCCACTTATCATAATAGTGGTAAATTCTCTCCTAGGGCATATGACCTCTCTAGCTCTTATGGGTCTGGGATCACTTAAAGATTGGCCATGACCATGAATAAATTTTAATAAGAAGAGGTTTTATTAAATACTAGGGTTGGATGCTCCTGGCACCAGGACAGCTACAGAGAGCACTCTCAAGATGTAGCCCCTAGCCATATTAGCCCAGGACTTATAAAGGCAAACCCCACAAGATTGCCTGTATTACACCTACATGTAGGTAGGGTCTTGCAGTTGACCTAGTCATCTTTTTGACCAGAGTAAGCAAATTTGATTATAAAAGCAGAAATAGTAGTTAGTCTTATGACTACTGTCTTGCAAGAACAGCAGATTTTACAAGCTTATTATGCTGTGTTCAGTTGACATCTCTGGAAGACCTGCTCTTTCCTGAAGGGAAACAGAGGAGTGAATCTGGGGAAGAGGGGAGGGAGGGGAAACTGGGATTGAGATGTAATATATGAGAGAAGAATAAATGAAGGATACCCCCCAAAAAGCAAACGAAAACAGCCTTCAACATCTGTGAATAAAGGGAAGTGGGCTGACAGGGTTTAGCCTGTACAAGCCTAGGGTCACTTGTTAGAGGCAGCTTTGCCTTTTGGTCTCTCAAGCATAGTAAGACAACTATGTTAGCCATCACATAGCCCCTAGTCCTTGACCCAGTTAAATGGTACCAGGCATGGGTTCTGTCTTGTGGAGCATGTCTTAAAGCAAAAAATGGTTGATTACTCCTATAACACTTGTGCCACTGTGGTACCAGTTAGCAGGTTGTTCATCACTGTAGCTCATAGGCTAGGATGGTATTTTAGGTCAGTTTTTGCAAGTTATTCTTGCCCTAGGAGGGCTCTTAGTTGGGCTATTTCCCTCTAGAAGCTTGCTGGCCTGTGGTTTACTTTCTTGCTCTTAGCTAAGAGAAGCTTTGTTTTGAGGAACACCATTACACTTAACATTCTCACACTGTGCCAAGTAAATTTGACGTGAACTTTGCAGGTCATTTAATTAATTAGTTAATTAACTTTTAGACAGGGTCTCACTGTGTAGTCCTACAATTAACTATGTAGACCAGGCTAGCCTTGAACTCACAGAGATCCGCTTGTCTCTACCTTCTCAGTACTGGAATTAAAGGTATGTGCCACCATGCCTGACTCATTTGTATTTTATTTTAGATCATTTTTATTTTATGAGTATAGGTGTATTTATTTATTTATTATGTATACAATATTCTGTCTGTGTGTATGCCTGCAGACCAGAAGAGGGCACCAGAACTCATTACAGATGGTTGTGGGAATTGAACTCAGGACCTTTGAAAGAGCAGGCAATGCTCTTAACCTCTGAGCCATCTCTCCAACCCCGAGTATAGGTGTTTTGCTTGTGTATGTATCTATGTACTGCATGAATGCCCTGGTGACATGGAGGCCAAAAGATGGCATTGGCTCCCTTGGGATTGGAGTTATAGATGGTTGTGAACTACCATATAGGTGCTAGAAATTGAACTCAGACTCTCTGGCAGAGCAGCCAGTGCCCTTAAATACTGAGTCAACTGTTCAGCCTATTTTAGTTCATATTTAGAGTACATATCCAGTGTATAAAGTTACAGAATTTATTATGACATTTTCCCATATGTATACCGTGAACTTTGTTCATATTAGCCTCCTGTTAGTATTCAGGCATCTGTACCGGCCTGCCCTTGGGGTTCTGACAGCGTATGTCCTCAGCTGTAGCTACTATAAGCACATTCACTATGTTCCCTTTTAAAAGGCTCTGCCCACCCCCCACTCCCCTTTGTTCCTTTCTATCCCTATCTCTTTGTTCCCCCCCTTTTCCTTCCCTTCCTCTTCCTCTCTGTTGCTCCTTCTGTCCAGAGTCCCGTCTCCCCTTTCCCCTCCCTTTTCCCATTTACTTTCCTCCCCAATTACAAAAAAAAATCTCTCCACATGAGCTCTATCACATGTTGTCTCTCTCATGTCACTTTTTTATAAAGACACCACCTCCCATTACCCCTTGTTTCCCCCTCCCAAACAATCCCCTTTTACTTTCTTTTTTTTAAAAAAGGTTTATTTATTTATTATGTATACAGTGTTCTTCCTGCATGTATGCCTGCAGGCCAGAAGAGGACACCAGATCTTATTACAGATGGTTGTGAGCCACCACGTGGTTGCTGTGAATTGAACTCAGAACCTTTGGAAGAGCAGCTAGTGCTCTTAACTGCTGAGCTATCTCTCCAGCCCTCGACTTTCATGTGTATATAATTCATGCTTGTTCTCTTCTCCTCCCCACCCCAGCTCTCCTGTAGCTCAGGCTGACCTCAGACTTGCTATCTGACTGAGGATAATCTTGAAATCCTTATCCTCGTGTTCATAACTTCCAGGTACTGGGATTATAGGTCTATACTATCACACTGGCTATATAAAAGTTTTTAAATATATATTCTCTATATGAGAGCAAATGTGTATTAGTCTTTCTGAATCTGACTTGTTTTGTTGAATGTGATGATCTGATTCCATCCATTTTCTTGCAAATGGTATGATTTTATTCTTTATGGATGAGTAAAACTAGGGTATACATAGCTCTCTGTAACTGCTTACTTCCATAGAAAACTCTGAGCCACTGTATTAGGCATGGGGCAAGGTAGAAGCTTCCAGTGTTTGGTATACCCCACCTGGCATGGAATGTCTACCTAATGAACATGCTGGGACAAAGATGAGCATTCTGGTATTCTGGTTGCTGTTTAAATGGTTCTGCTTCTCATGAGATCTTGGTGGAAAATGGAAGCCTTGGACCCTTAACCATACTCTCTAGAAGGAGCAGGTCATGGTTCCAGTGTCTCAGATCCTTGCTGTTTTGAGGTTTAATAAAAATTCTTTGGTAATGTTTTTGTTTCTAGTTGTTTTTTTAAGACAGGGAACTTCCTATGTAGTTCAAATGGACTTAAACAGAATTCTCCTGCCTCCCAGGACCCTGTTTCAAAACACACAAACAAAAATGCTGAATATCATTACATGGCTCAAATTCTTTGCCTTTCAATCTTGGACAAGTTTTTTTTTTTAAGTTTATTTATTTGTTTGTTTACTCTAGCTCCATGTTGAAACACCAAAATGTAGTTGGATGCATTTGCTCTTTACTCTTTGCTCTTTTGAGGGGCAGCCACCCAGCTCCCCAATAATTCTTACACACAGAGTCATAAAGATCTTATGAATGCCCGGCCTTAGCTTGGCCTGTTTCTTGCCAGTTTTTCTTAACGTATATGAATCCATCAGCCTTCTGCCTCTGGGCATTTACCTTTCTCTTCTGTAAGTTCCACATTCTCTCTTACTCCACGGCTGACTGGGCGGCTGACCCTGAGCCTTTCCTTATTCTCCCCTCCCTCCCTCCCTCCCTCCCTCCCTCCCTCCCTCCCTCCCTCCCTCCCTCCCTCCCTCCCTCCCTTCCTTCCTTCCTTTCTCTGGGGTTCTCCTTTTATTTATCCTCTCTGCCTGCCAGCCCCACCTATCCTTCCTCCTCCCTCACTACTGGAGTTCAGTGCTTGATGAGACCATCAGATGTTTTAGACAGGCAAAGAATCACCGCTTCATAGAGTTAAACAAATGCAGCAGAACAAAAGCAGCACATCTTCACATCTTTGAACATTGTTTCAGGGCAGAAACAAATGTAACACACTTTAAAATAATATTATACAACAGATTATCAATTACCTTGTCTAGATTTTTTTGTTTTGTTTTTGAGACAGGTTTTCTTTGAATAGCCCAGTCTAGTCTCAAATCCTTAACCCTTCTACATGAGTCTCCTGAGTTCTGGAGTTAAGAATAAGTACTGCCATACTCAGCTCCCTTACCTGTTAAATAGGAGTGATGATATCTACCTAATTATGTTGTAAACATTACATTCCATGATGGATGTGAATCTCCGTATGTTTGTCATAAAGTAATTGCTTAAATAGTATTAGTTATTATTATGTATTAATTTGAATCATAGTTCAAAAATATTTTGAAAATTTTTCATTGGTAGTCATTGCTTTTCAGTACTTGTAAGCAACAGTTGAAGGCCAAAGACCCTCCTCACCTGGGTTTATAGTGTGTGTGTGTGGGGGGGGCAATTTTGGTTTTCATCAATTGGAGAGTAAGCATACTGACATCTAGTGGCTGGAACCAGAGATGCTCTTAAACATCTTGGTGCATAGATATTTCCTCAAGACAGGTTTTGGTCCCTAATTGTAATCTATTTTAAAGTGTTTTGACATTCTATCTCCAACATGGATTTTGTTCCGCATTAGTGCTTAAAAGTCTGTTTTATTCTTTTTAGTGTTTGCCACTGGTATGATTTAATTCTAAAATTTTATCTTATTGATGTATTCAGTTATGAAAGTATTAAATCAATGAGATTCTCAGAATTAAAAGTCTTAGCCCTCGGCAATATTTTATTAAACATTTTGCGTTTCTTTATATGGGGGGAGTTTCACACATGCCATGGCATTCATGTGGAGGTCAGGTGACGGTGTAGCACTCAGTTCTCTCCTGTCACCCTATGGGCTCCAGAAATTGAACCAAAGTCAAAGCACTTATACCCATTAAGCCATCTTGCTGGCCCATCTTGGATATATTTTAAATATATATAGAAAATAAACATTCTGTTTTTGTTGTTGTTTTTAAGACAGGGCCTTCAAAAGTATGAAAAGATGCAGGTGACATCCCTCATACAGGTTTGCTGCGGAGTGCAATGGGAGACAGTGGGAAGATTTTCCAGCATGGTTGTAATGTAGTTTGAGTCAGTGTTTAATGGTTATGACAGGTTTCCTTGTGGAGGATTGTTTATAAGAGAATGTCTGAGTAGAAGGGGGGACAGCAAGGCAGGACATTGTTGAAGTCTAGATGAGATCCTGAGGGTGACTTTTGTACAGGTCATTTCCACAGAGACTAACAGGTGCAGGCTACTTTGACATGAGTGTAGAGAAGGCAGGACTGCTGATGGTACTTTGATGGTAGGGATGAGAAAAGGACTTTTGTTTGAGTTGATGCGATTCCATTTATTAGTAAGAGGAAGTCTTATGAAAAAACTGGAGATGTCTTGTTCATGTGGGAGGACAAGTTGAGACTGTGTTCTGAGCTACTGAATTTTGAGGTGACTGTAGACACTCAGGACCAAAAATTTAGGAAGACAGTTTGAAATAGGGGTTTGGAGCACAGGAGGAAGTTGGAAGTTAGAGAAATAAGTATAAAATGGAGTGAACCAGCATGCTCTGTGTGTCATCACTTCCCAAACCACATTTGATCACTTCCATGTATATCAGAAATCAGGATGCAGCTTGTGATCGCTTACAGCCAGGTAGCAACCATGAAGTAGTCTTCTTTGCTGTTAGAGCATGCACAGGCAGGTGGAGTTGATAAAGTTGAAATACCTTAAGATGAACCATCAAGTTAGAAAATGTCTTTAAGTCATCTCTAAGTTGCTTATGCAGTATACTTGTTATACTTCTATTGTAATTACTTAACCAAACATTCCTTAATTACTCATTAAATATCCAGTAGAGAGTAATTCTGTGTATAGAGGTGTTACCCTAGATGGTTTAGGGAATGATGATAAGAAAAACAGTCCATATGTGTTGAGAACACGCAGTGCCATTGTGCATTTTACTATTACACAAATGCTGGATGAACAACACTAAAGCAGAGAGTGCTGTGGGGGCTCCAGCAGGGCAGGCCGGCAATCATTCCGTTCATATGGACTCAGCAGGCTGTGCAACACACAGCACATTCAGGTTCTGACATTTGAAATTTTCTGTATCTTCCCCAAATGGTTTTGATTCTAGGCTGATTATCCATAGGTATGGAATATGTAGCTATAAAAGGTTAGTAATCATTACCTTTACATAAATGGGATGCTGGCATCAATAGCTTTTAGATTTTTTCTTTTCTTTTTTTAATTGATTTTTATTGAGCTCTACATTTTTCTCTGCTCCCCTCAATGCCTCTCCCCTCCCACTTCAACCCTTCTCCAAAGTCCCCATGATCCCAATTTACTCAGGAGATTTTGTCTTTTTCTACTTTCTACTTCCCATGTAGATTAGATCTATGTAAGTCTCTCTTAGTGTCCTCATTGCTGTCTAAGTTCTCTGGGATTGTGGTTTGTAGGCTGGCTTTCTTTGCTTTATATTTAAAAAAACCACCTATGAGTGAGTACATATGATAATTGTCTTTCTGTGTCTGGGTTACCTCACTCAAAATGATGTTTTCTTGCTCCATCCATTTTCCTGCAAAATTCAAAATGTCATTATTTTTTTCTGCCGTGTAGTACTCCATTGTGTAAATGTACCACATTTTCCTTATCCATTCTTTGGTTGAGGGGCATTTAGGTTGTTTCTAGGTTCTTGCTATGACAAACAAAGCTGCTATGAACATAGTTGAGCACGTGTCCATGTGGCACGATTGAGCATCCTTTGGATATATACTCAAAAGGGGTATTACTGGGTCTTGAGGGAGGTTGTTTCCTAATTTTCTGAGAAATTGCCACACTGACATCCAAAGGGGTTGTACCAGCTTGCATTCCCACCAGCAATGCAGAAGTGTTCCCTTTTCCCCACAACCTCTCCAGCATAAGTTGTCATCAGTGTTTTTGATCTTGGCCATTCTTACAGGTGTAAGATGGAATCTCAGAGTTGTTTTTATTTGCATTTCTCTGATGACTAAAGATGTTGAACATTTCCTTAAGTGTCTTTCAGCCACTTTAGATTCCTCTGTTGAGAGTTCTCTGTTTAGGACTGTACTCCATTTTTTATTGGATTATGTGTTCTTTTGGTGTTCAATTTCTTGAGTTCTTTGTATATTTTGGAGATCAGACCTCTGTCTGATGTGGGGTTAGTGAAGATCTTTTCCCATTCTGTAGGCTGTCGTCTTGTTGACTGTGTCCTTGTCTTTACAGAATCTTCTCAGTTTTAGGAGGTCCCCTTTGTTAATTGTTTCTCTCAGTGTCTGTGATGCTGGGGTTATATTTAGGAAGTGGTCTCCTGTGCCAGTGTATTCAAGTGTACTTCCCATTTTCTCTTCTATGAGGTTGAGTGTGGCTGGCTTTACATTGAGGTTTTTGATCCATTTGGACTTGAGTTTTGTGCATGGTGATAGATATGGGTCTATTTTCATTCTTCATGTTGATATCCAGTTATGCCAGCACCATTTTTTAAATATGCTCTCTTTTTTTCCATTTGATATTTTTTGTTTCTTTGTCAAAAATCAGGTGTTCGAAGGTGTGGGGATTGAAATCCAGGTCTTCTGTTCGGTTCCATTGGTCCTCCTGTCTGTTCTTATGCCAATACCAGCCTGTTTTTAGTACTGTAGCTTTGTAGTAGAGTTTGAAGTCAGGGATTGTGATACCTCCAGAAGTTCTTTTATTGTACAGTAGCTTTTAGACTTTCTTAAGTGCTTTGTTACCAGCACTATGCCACACACACATATGCACACACACTTTTGGCAACCTGTGAATACTTAGTAATGCATGTTTTTAAAAATGTTATATGGTAAAAATGTGCCTACACCTGAAAGAACTCATTCAGGATTACAAAATAAAAATGCTAAGCATGAAAAAGCATCATTGAGGTAAAGATGTAGTTCTGTGGCGTAGCACCTTCATAGCATGTACAGGGCCCTGGATTTGGTCCCCATTACTTCAGAAACAAAACAAATACCATATAGCAAAGACATTGCCCTGTACGAATTTAATAGCCCAGAGTTTTCTGTTAGGGATAGTAAAAAGTATTGTGTCTGAGAATATGGTGATAGCTAAAGCCAAGGAAAGTATTTAGAGTTTTATAGAATCTACTGTACATATTGCCTACTTCACCAGATTCCTTTATCCCTTTTTAGCGCTTATTTTTTTACTCTTTTTAAACTTAGCATTCAATGTATTAGTCTTAATCTTTGCATTTTCCTACTCTTTGTTGACCCCCCCCCACTTTCCAACTCTCATATCCCATCATTTCTCTTCTGTCCTACCCCAATAGTCCCCACCCACTTCATGTCACATGTATTCTATTACTCTTTTTTTCCTTCCCTCCTTCCTTAACACCCCAATTTCCTCGCACTCCCCTTTCTAGTATTATACCTTCATGCACACATATACACACATACAAAAATGAAAATCTAGGATTTGGGGGTTAGTCAGATGGTCCAGTCAGTAAAGTGCTTAGAGGGCAACAGAACAACAACCTGAGTTTCATCCTCAGAACCAACATTTTAAAAATGCCAGATACACTTGTAATCCCGGTGCTGGGGAGGCAGGTGGATGACTGGGGCTGGGTGGCCGGCCAGCCTGCTCTAATCCATAACCCCAGGTCACTGTAGACATGCTGTCTCAACAACAAGGTGCTTGAGGCACCCTACCAGAGTTCTCTTCTGATCTCCACATGTGCACAGGAACGTTTGCACACAAATATACATATAATCTAGGATCCACATAGGAGAGAAGACATACAGTATTTTGTCTTTCTGAGCCTGGATTCTTATGCTTGGTATGCTAATTTAGATTTCCATCTGTTTTCCGCACATGTCATAATTTCATTTTTCTTTATGGCTGAATAAGTTCAGTTCTGTGAATGCACCACATTTTCTTTAACCATTAAAGAAAGAGGGTGTTTCTACTTCCTGACTATCATGAATAGTGCAGTAATAGACATGGATGTTCAAGTATCTCATATTCATTTTCCATACTGGCTACAGCCGTTTACTCTCCAATAAGCAGTTGATAAGGGGTTTTCTTCTCCCAAATACTTTCCAGCATTTGTAGTCTTCTCTTTCTCTCTCTCTCTTTTTTTTTTTGTTTATGCTTTATTTTTATTTTATGTGTATGGATGTTTTGCCTGCATATATGTATGTGCACCACATGTAAGGTACCCCAGAGGCCATAAAAGGAGGTCAGATTCCCTACTACTAGGATTACAAAGGATTGTAAGTCACCAGGTGACTGCTGAGTCCTGTGCACAAGCAGCAAGTGCTCTTAAGTGCCGAGCCATCTCTAGTCCCATATTTTTTAATGTTGGTCATTCTGATTGGGTGATATGAAGTATCAAAGCAGTTTGAATTTTCATTTTCCTGATGGCTAAAGATGCCAAACACTTTGTAAAATAGTTATTAGTATTTGTATTTCTTCTTTTGAGAACTTTGTTGTTTGTTACCTTATTGGTTGATTAGATAATTTGTTTTTGTGGTGTTTGATTTTTGCAGTCCTTTAGATCCTCACCTGACATTTAGCTGGCAGAGATTTTCTCAATTCTCTACATTATCTGCCAGCAGTTTCTATTGCTGTGCAAATGCTTTTTGCAATTTATGCAATCCCATTTGTCAATTCTTGGGGTTATTGCCTGTGGTAGTGAAATCCCTTATAGAAAGGTCTTGCCTATCCTTATGTCTTGAAGTATTTTCTCTTTAGCAATTGCAGAATTTCAGTTCTAACAATGAGGTCTTTGGTTCATTTTGGATTTAATTTTGAGGTGGGTGAGAGATACAGATCTAATTTTATTCTTCTGCATATGTAAATGCAGTTCTCAAAGTAGCCATAATGAATACCAAAAAGTCAAGTAATCCCTTACAGTATATTAAAATAAGTCTAGAAACCAACAGTAAGAGAAACTATACAGATACTTGGAGAGTGAAAAATATAATTTTGAATGTATTGTGGAAATCAGGGAGGAAATTTTTAAATTCTTAGAATAAAATGAAATCATGCACAACCTACAAGAACCTCTGGAACACAGCTAACTAAGCATTTCTCGAGGGAAAGCTTATAGCTGTAAGTGCTTACTTTAAAAGTTCATAGAAGGGTCTGGAGAGATGATTCAGTGGTTATGCACTTGCTGATTTTGCAGAGAACCCAGGTTCTATTCCCAGCTGCTACATGGTGTCTCAGAGCCATCTGTAACTGCAGTTCTGGGGACTCTGTCCTCTTCCGGCCTGTGAGCAGAGGCATGCATGTGGTGTATTTATATCCAGACAAGCAAAGCACCCATATACATAAAAAAAAAACAACAACAAAAGAAAACCCCAAAACTTTTTAAAAACAGTGGTCTCAAATAAACTACTGGTGCAGCACAAGTTTCTAGAAACACAGTAAATGGCAAGAAATAATAAAGATTAGGACAGAAATAAATGAAATACAGACTAAAAGAACGACACATAGAAACAATGAAACAAAGCTGAACTTATAAACAAGATTGACAAAGCCTTAGTCAAACTAACTGAAAAAAAAAGGCTGAAATTACTAAAATCAGAAATGAGCCAGGTTTTGTTACAATTGACTTGAGTGAAATCCAGGAAAGATCAAGGGGACAGATCAATGTGGAAAACTTTGAAAATGTGCATCTTTGTCCTTTAAGGCATAATTCAAATACCACATGTCTTAGGGGAAAAGTCTTTAACACCCTGCATAACTACTTTTAACAGTTAAGTACAAAATAAAAAGAGAAGGTCATAGGTTAGGTAAACTTCCGTGCTCACTTATCCACTATGCTTTTGTTGTTCCCTTATTTGTGTTTTTAGTGAGAAGGGAATCCAGGGGGTTGTAGCGAATGTTTATTCAAAGGGAACTGCAGAGTGCTGATGGGAATAGAACTTAGCAGGATGAATCGGGATGTGAAGAACCATGGTTGTTATCTAATGATTTTGCTAACTTGATGTGTTCATTTTAAAGGAAAGCCCTGAAGAAAGGACAATAGACCTCACATCTATTCGGGTAAATAAATTTGCTTTCATCACTGATACGGATTTCATGTAGCTTAATCAAGAGATTTTTGTATGCCTTTACTTCTTTCCTAGTCTTAGTTCTACTGGCTGCAGAAAGGGAAAATGAAATGTTTGCCTTTATAATGCTGTCAAATAACTTTCATCCAGATTTATTGGCATAGACCATCGTTGACTCTAAGATATAACTCTTCATAGTCTGACTCTTGCTATTCTAATCACACATTGTTTCATGTAATAGTAAATACAGTTGTATGTATCTAAAGTAAACCGGATGTAAGAACACTGGGTACAGTGTTCTCATTATCTTAGAAAATCTTCCTGTGCACACAGCAAAGACTGTGAGACATAGCTTTTGTGTTACCTATTTTAGATATCAAGTTTCAAGAGTACTTTTGCACTTCACAGTACTTTGCTCTGATGAATGATTTGCCAATATAATTAAAGCAATATTTAGAGCACTTGAAGTAATTTAGTGACTTAGCTCTCTAATCATGAACCTTCTAAGTTGGTGTTTGCAATATGTATTCAGAATGCTGTAAACTAGGCAGGAAACAAGGACTCATGTTCAATAAGTAATTTTTTCTTTTTTGTACCTGCAGGGGAGGAAATGGAACTGGTATTTGGACTATTTATTTTCAGAGGGTTTTCAAGGCCTGGAACTTTTCATAAAAAGTAGTATCCGTCGTTGTGCTGGACCGCAAACACAGAACAGAAGCACAATGAGTGAACATTAGACGAATGTTGGCATGAGCAGAGTGGACACGCTGAACCAAATTCCTCATTGCAAGAGAGGCCAAGCAGCTCAACGTGAGGTTGCATACCATTTCACAAGCCAGCAGCTGTCTTCAAGGAGTACGTAGTCTATCCTGATCAGGAGAACCTTTGTGTGACTGACGTAATTTTTTAAGCATTCAGATTTTTAGCTAACTTCTTCTCGGCTTTCTAGTGGGAATTTTTATTTGCTCTGTTAGTAGAAGAGAGCAAGTGATATAAGTTACTCTGCAGAATTCTTATGCAAAACATGCTGTGATCTCTGAAGTCCTGGGGATATTTTCTGGTTTTCTCATGTGAACTCCAGCAGCAGCGAGTTACTTATAATAAGATGCAGCACGGGTGCAGCCCATTCCCGAGAAGCTGATACTATCTGGGCCTGCACTGGCAGTATTGTATGTGCAAGGAAGGGTAGGGGATGAAAAAAATTTCTGATTTTATTGGTTTAATTTCCTGAAACCATTTTTATTATTTGAGTATATATGTGTATGTATATATTTATGTGTATGTTCAGATTTCCAGTCCTAAATAAATTAACTTCAGTTTTACCTTTAGGAGTAATTTTTTTTTCATTGATTTTTATTGAGCTATATATTTTTCTCTGGTCCCCTCCCTTTTACTCCCCTCCCCTTCAACCTTCTCCCATGGTCCCCATGCTCCCAATTTACTCTGAAGATCTTGTATTTTTCTATTTCCCATGTAGATTAGATCCATTTATGTCTCTCTTAGGGTCCTCTTTGTTGTCTAGGTTCTCTGGGACTGTGGATTGTAGGCTGCTTTTCTTTGCTTCATGTCTAAAAGCTACTTATGAGTGAGTACATATGATATTTGTCTTTCTGGGTCTGGGTTACCTCACTCAATATGATGTTTTTTAGCTTCATCCATTTGCCCGCAAATTTCAAGATGTTATTTTTTTCTGCTGTGTAGTACTCCATTGTGCAAATGTACTACATTTTCCTTATCTATTCTTTGGTCAAGGGGCATTTAGGTTGTTTTTAGGTTCTGACTATGACAGACAATGTTGCTATGAACATAGTTGAGTACATGTCCTTGTGGTATGATTGAGCATCCTTTGAATATATAACTAAAAATGGTATTACTGGGTCTAGAGGAAGGTTGTCTCCTAATTTTCTGAGAAATCGCCATACTGATATCCAAAGGGGCTGTACTAGCTTGCATTCCCACCAGCAATGCAGAAGTGTTCCCCTTTCCCCACAACCTCTCCAGCATATGTTGTCCTTGGCCATTCTTAGAGTGTAAGATGGAATCTCAAAGTTACTTTGTTTTGCATTTCTCTGATGACTAAGGATGTTGAGCATTTCCTTAAGTGTCGTTCAGCCATTTTAGATTCATCTGTTGAGCGTTCTCTGCTTAGGTCTGTACCCCATCCATTTTTTTATTGAATTATTTGTTGTTTTGATGACCAGTTTCTTGAGTTCTTTGTATATTTTGGAGATCAGACCTCAGTATGATGTGGAGTGGTGAAGATCTTTTCCCATTCTGTAGGCTGCCATTTTGTCTTGTTGACTGTGTCCGTGTCTTTACAAGCTTCTCGGTTTCAGGAAGTCCCATTTATTAATTGTTGTTCTCAGTGTCTGTGCTGCTGGGTTATATTTAGAAAGTACTATATTGAATAGATATGGGGAGAATGGACAACCTTGTCTTGTTCCTGGTTTCAGTGGGATAGCTTTTAGCTTGATGTTGACTGTTGACTTGCAGTATATTGCCTTTATTATGTTTAAGTATGTTTCCTGCATCCCTGATCTCACCAAGACCTTTATCATGAAGGGGTGTCAATTTTGTCGAAGGCTTTTTTGACATCTAATGAGATGACCATGTGGTTTTTATTTTTCAGTTTGTTTATATGGTGGATTACATTGACAGATTTTCATATGTTGAACCATCCCTGCATCTCTGGGATGAAGCTTGCTTGATCATGGTGGATAATTTTTCTGATGTGTTCTTGGATTCGGTTTGCCAGTATTTTATTTAGTATTTTTGCATCGATGTTCATGAGTGAGATTGGTCTGTAATTCTCTTTCTTAGTAATGTCTTTGTATGAATTGGGTATCACGATATAATTGTAGCCTTGTAAAAAAAAAAGTTTGGCTCTGTTCCTTCTGCTTCTATTGTGTGAGACAATTTGAGGAGTATTGGTATTAGTTCTTCTTTGAAAATCTTGTAGAATTCTGTGTGAAAACCATCTGGTCCTGGGCTTTTTTTCTTTCTTTTTTAAAATATTTATTTATTATGTATATAGTGTTCTGTCTACATGTATGCCTGCTGGTCAGGGGTGCCAAATCTTATTACAGATGGTTGGGACTGACCATATGGTTGCTGGGAATTGAGCTCAGGACATCTGGAAGAACAAACAGTGTTTTTAACCACTGAGCCCACCTCTCCAGCCCCTTTCTTGTGTGGGGTGGAGATTTTTGATAACTTTATTTCTTCAGCAGTTATAGGTCTATTTAAATTGTTTATCTGGTCTTGATTTAATTTTGGTAAGTGATATATATCCAGAAAATTGTCCATTTCCTTAAAGTTTTCCAATTTTGTGGAGTACAATCTATTCTGTTGATTACAGCTCTCAATTTGATTATTTCCTGCTATCTAGTTTCTCCTGGGTGAGTTTGCTTCTTCTTGTTCTAGAGTTTTCAGGTTTTTTTGTTAACTCACTAGAGTGGAATTTTTTCAGCTTTTTTATGTAGGCATTTAGTGCTATGAACTTTCCTCTTAACACTGCTTTCATTATGTCCCATAAAATTTTGTATATTGTGTGGTCATTTTCATTGAATTTTAGGAAGTCTTTAACTTTTTCCTTGACCCATTGGTGATTCTGGTGAGCATTATTTAATTTCCATTTGTTTGAGGGCTTTCTGAATTTAGTGTTGCTCTTGAATTCTAATTTTATGCCATGGTGATTCAATAAGATATATGGGGTTATTCCAATTTTTTTGTATCTGTTCAGATTTCCTTTGTTCCTGAGTATGTGGTCAATTTTTGAGAAGGTTCCATGAGGTGCTAACTAAGAAGAAGGTGTGTTTGGATGGAATGTTCAATAAATGTCTGTTAAGTCCATTTGAGTCATAACATCTAGCACTTGAGATTTTTTTCTTCCATCTCTTGTATTCTGCTGTTTATGCTTGCCTTTGTGGTTCCTGATTGTTTTCCCATATTTTCCGTTTCCAAAATTCCCTTAGTTTATGTTTCCTTTATTGTCCTATTTTGGTTTTCAAGTCTTGAATCTTTTTTTTACATCTGTTTGATTGCTTTTTCTTGGTTTTCTTTAAGGGATTTGTTGATTTCTTCCAATTTTTTGTCTTTTCCTCCATTTATTTGAAGAAATTTTTCATTTCCTTTTTAAGTGCCTCAAACATTCTCCTAAAGTTATTTTTCGGGTCATTTTCTTATTTCGTCTATATTTGGTTGTTCAGGTCTTGTTGTTGTAGGGCCAATGGTTGTTTGTTTTGTTTGTTGGTGTCATGATGCTCTTTGTGGTGTTGTGTGTGCTCTTACCTTGTCTTTTCCTCTGATTGGTGTAGTTGGGACTGTGTCTCTGGTGGTCAATCTTCCAGGTGTCAGTGGATCCAAGGGTCAATACTTTTTGTGGTGCATTCAGGACCATGGTTCCAGTCACCCAGGAGGTCACTTGGTGTTTCCCAAGGTCCCTCTGCACTCCCCAGGGTCACTCTGCAATCCCATATGTTGTTTATGCCTGCTCCCACGGAAGTCACTTACTTGGGCCAGCTCCAGCTGAGTTTGCTGGTTCTGGCCTGCTCCCTTGGTGGTGACTGTCTCTGACCTGCTCCCACAGAGGTGGCTGGCTGGGGCCTGCTCCAGCGGAGTTTGCTGGCTTGGGCCCTGCTCCCATGGAGGTCCCTGGCTTGGGCCAGTCCCAGAGACATCTCTGGCTTGGGCCTGTTCCCTTGGCGGTTGTTCCCTTGCACCTGCTCCTATGGAGGTCATTGACTCTGGCCTGTTTTCTTGGTGGTTGCTCCCTCATACCTGCTCCTGTGGAGGTTGCTGGCTTGGGGCCTGCTTCCATGGAGGTTGCTGGCTTGGGGCCTGCTTCCATGGAGGTTGCTGGCTTGGGGCCTGCTCCAGTGGAAGTTGCTGGCTCAGACCTCATGAGTAATTCTGAAGATTAAAAAAATCCATAATAGGGAGATTATTTTTGCTGAAAATTCATTGTAAATTTTGTTTCACCACTACTGAACAGCTTCCATTTAATATATTCACATTGAGAATAACATCTGAATTTTCAGTGGAGACTCTGAATCAAAAGGGACTGGACAGATGTTCTACAAGCTCTAAGAGATCAAAGATGCCAGCACAGACTACTATACCCAGTTAAACTATCAATCCCAGTCTCCAGAGAAAGAAAAACTTTCCTCAGTAAAAACAAATTTAAGCAATTTCTGTTTACCAATGCAGCTTTACAGAAGGCACTAGAGGCAAAAAATTTACTTGAGTCTGAAGAGAAGAATATACCCAAGAGATCACGAGGAATAAATAATCCTAGAACAGGTGGTCCAAATGAAGGGGGGTTCCTACACCATCATGACGAAAATAAAGGGAATTAATAAACACTGCTCATTAATAATTCAGCACTAATGGTCTCAGTTCCCCGATAAAATGGCATAGACCAACAGACTGGATTTTAAAAACCAAGAAACTTGTTAAAAACAAGAGACACAGAACTGATTATTGTATGTATGTGTGTGTATGTATGTATATATAAAATATGAAAAAAATCCCCTAGATTAGGTAGATAGGTAGATAGGTAGATAGGTAGATAGATAGATAGATAGATAGATAGATAGATAGATAGATAGATAGATAGATAGATAGATAGATGATTAGAGTAGCTTACAGGTTATGTTCTGCCTCAGCCAATAATGACTGTCTCCAAATGGAAAGTCAAGAATCCAGCAGTTGTTCAGTTCACCAGGCTGGAAGTCTCAGCTGATCTTCAGTACACATTGGGATCCCGAAGCAGAAGGCTCTAATACTGGCGAAGAAATGAACTTGCAAAGTCTCCTTTCTTCCTTGTTTTTTAGATAGGCTTCCACAAGGTGTGGCCTGTATTTGAGGTGAGTCTTCCTACCTTAAATGGCCCAGTTAACTAGAAATCCCCTCCTAGGTGTGCCCAATGGCTTGGGTTTTTCGTCAATTCCAAAAGTAGTCAAGTTGACAACCAAGAACAGCCACCACATGCATCAAGTTCTGTTCTCAGCACTCAGAAGATCACAATCATCTGTAACTTCGGTTACAGGGGATCCAATGTCCTCTTCTGTCCTCCTTGGTCACCAGGCATGCATGTGCTGTACATACATACACGTGGGCAAAACACTCATCCACATAAAAATAAATATCTTTTTAAAGAATGCAGAAAAGGAAAGAAGAAAATATTTAAATTATGTCTAATGGTGCCTTTTATCTAAGAAGCTAAAAAAATTAGCAAATCAAATCTAGTAATAATACGATATAAAAAGGATTCATTATATTCAGTGACAAACTGGGATTCACCTCCAGGGATGCCAGGTTCATTTAACATTGCAAAATCAGTTAATGTCATGTCAAAATGTTCTTTTATAAAGTAAAGACAGTCGAATAACTGCAGAGACATTCCATTTTCATGTAGAAGACTGAATATAGTTAAGGCGGTATTCACCGTGCTCTTCTAGAGTTCAAGGCAATCCTTGTTAAAAATCCCAGCTGGCATTTACAGAAACCAACAAGGTGATTTTAAAATTCAAATAGGAAGGGTTGAGGGAGGGAGACAAGAGGCCACATGTAAAGTGAGTGTGTAAAGAAGTCAGAGCAGAGAGGAGGACATAGGGGGCCATGGGAAGAAGACAGGGACAGAAGTAAACATCTGAAAAAAATGAATGCCATAATGAAATTTTATTTGTAAGATAATAAAAGCTTTCTTCAAATAGGCATCTAAGAGACTGAATTACTGAAATAGCGTTGACAAACCAAACAACCAGAAACCATAAGAGGACTCACACTTCTTGATTTCAAAGCTTACTACAAAGGTGTGCTAATCATGTTGTGGGGTGCCCACTGCAGGAGACTACTCAGACACTGGTTTAAGCTAGTGTTAGCCTGCTGGCGACTACACCGGCTGTTTTGGGATCTCAATGTAGCTCTGGGCCTTCCTCAGGGTGAGCTTTTAAGCACAAAAACAATATCCTGGGTTGACCTACTTCATTTAGTTAGAACAATTATCCAGAAGCAGAACTACAGAAACCCAAAAGCTAGGTCAGCACCTTTCGAGACTTTCCCAGAACTATGAACTTTGATGGATTAAGACTTTGTTTTCCTTTGGGCAGGTGGGGCTGTCTGTGTGCTGAATAGAGTTTTATGGCCTGAATGTTACTTCCATTATGGAGCTAGTTCTAAGATCTGAGGGCCTACTAAGGGCTGGGCTCCTGTTACAATCACAGTGTAGTGTGTTTTGAGACTGGATTATAGATTAGCGACGGAGAAATGGCTCAGCAGTTGAGAGCACTTGATGGTCTTGCAGAGGACCTGGCTTTGCTTCCCAACACTCACATCAAGTGTCTCACAAGTGCCTGTACCTCCAGTTGCATAGTATCTGACACCCTCTTCTGACCTCTGCAGGCATTAGAATGTACTGTTAATACATACAGCACACAAAAAAGAATAGACAAGCCGGGCGGTGGTGGCGCACGCCTTTAATCCCAGCACTTGGGAGGCAGAGTCAGGCAGATCTCTGAGTTCGAGACCAGCCTGGTCTACAAGAGCTAGTTCCAGGACAGGCTCCAAAGCTACAGAGAAACCATGCCTCAAAAATAGACATAGATCAATAAAGTAGAACTGAGAATTCAGAAATAAATATATACATTTGGGATAATTGACTTGAGGCATGGTTGTCAAGAAAACTCAATGGGGTTAAATCATAGTCTTTCCAACAAATGGTGTTTAAATGACTGGATATCCCAATGCAAAAGATGTTGGTTTGCTTTCTATAACATTCCATATGCAAAAATTAGCACAAGATAAATGAACTTGAATGTAAGATCTTACACCGTTGGATTCCTAGACAAAACACAGGTAAATCTTTGTGATCTTATATTAGTGATTTCTTAGCTGTGGAATAAGGCACACAGAATAAATGAAAAATAAATATCAAAATTAAGAATTTCATGCTTCGGTATGGATGTTTTGGCATACACCTTTAATCCTCTCTTGAGAGGGCAGCCTGGTCTACAGAGTGGGTTCCAGTACTGCTAGGGCTACACAGAGAAACCCTGTCTTAGAAAAACAAAACAACAAAAATTTCCCATGCTTCATAATGGCACCATTATGAAAGTGAAAAGCTAGGCCTGGGCTTAATAGCAAGACTCCGTCTTTAAAAAAACCTGTGAGATGAAAACACAAAATGGGAAATTCTTGGAAATTACTTGATAATCTTTTATTCAGGATCGATTTAAGAACTGTCACAGCTCCGTGGTTTAAAAAAATGCAAAGTGGAACAAGGGTCTGAAAAGCCATTTCCAAGAAATGGGCGAATATATACATAGTGGAGTTTGTAAAGGTTGATTTTGGCCCAGGGTTTTGGTTCATAGTCCCTGTGGCTGTTCACCTCTTGTATGGGAGGCAGAGGAGGAGAAGGGGACAAGGTATAAGCTCCAATGCGATCCCAGTGACCCGCTTCCTTCCCCGCCCCCCTAATCTTTCCACGATCTCGAGGTAGCAGCACCCACTGAGCACCAAATGTTCAACACATGAGCTGGAGGGGGTCAGAAGTTTAATATTCAATTCATAGCATTGCCTGACCCTTAACCTAAGCCACAGGCCAGGGATCCTTCAGCCCTGCCATCTCGAATCATTTCCAAACACGAGGAAATTAGTCTGGATGCAGGAAAGGCAAGACATTAGAACTGTGCTCAAGCTCCAGTAAGGAGGTTGCCTAAGGTATTTTGTCAGTGATAACAAAGCTACCCCAGGCAGTAGCTGAGCCTAAGACCTTCGGCTCCTGGAGAACATTGTGATTCCGCAAGCCACTTTTATATAAGAAAAAGCCTTATTGGATAATAACTATGGTATCTCATTCTTGTAGACAGGATCTCCTATATCCCAGGGTGGTCTCAAACTCACTATGTAGCTGGGGAAGCCCTTAAAATTCTGATCCTCCTGTCCCCACCTACAGAGTGCCAGGATTCCAGGTGTGCACCACCATGCCCAGTATCTGAGGTACTGGTGATGGGAAGCCTGGCCTTGCATGCTAGCTAGCTAAGCTGTTGCCCAAGTGGGCTCCACCCCCAGCCCCTGGCCTAGAAATGGGAGCAATTTCCTTGCCGTCCTTGAACTTTAAGTTGGTTTGAGTTTCTGACAGAGAAACAGTTTTAAACTCCTCTGGTTGCCTTCTCCTCTCCCTCTTCAACTTTCTGGGGCAACACTAGTGGAGTCCTTTCTGTCTCCAAACTTCTGCTTAAACTGACAGTGGAACCCTCCGTGTACTTCAGCTGCTTTTCATAGCTGGACGGTTTCACCCAAGCTTCAGGAATTTGGTCTTGAGGAGCACACTGAGGGGAATCAGTTCAGCCTTTGAGTGGCATTAGAGGCCTCTCTACCCCTTAGCTGCAGAGTAGACATAAATTTAAGAGTCAATGGGTTAGGGTTAGGTTAGGAAGTAGTATTTCATTGTGGTCTTCTTTTTGTTTACTTGATGGCAGATGATGTGACCATTTCCTCATGTCTTCCTGGCTATTTGTGATGTAGATAGGAAAAGAGAAATGAGACAGGAGAGTCTACCTTGGCCAGGGAGTTTGAGGAAAAGGAATACCCCAGGGATGGAAAGTCACTATTGTTTTCACATTTAAGTTTATGATGGAGGAAGGTCATTGGTTAAATAATAAACTGCTTGGCTCTCATAGGTTAGAACATAGGTGGGTGGAGTGAACAGAACAGAATGCTGGGAGGAAGAGGAAGTGAGCTCAGACGCCATGCTCCCCTCTCCCGGGCAGATGCAGGGCAGCTCCTCTCAGAGGCAGACACGATGAAGCAAGCCGCCAGGTCAGACATGCTGAATCTTTCCCAGTAAGACTGGTGCTACACAGATTATTAGAGATGGGTTGATCGGGATATGAGAATTAGCCAGTAAGGGCTAGAGCTAATGGGCCAAGCAGTGTTTAAAAGAATACAGTTTGTGTGTTGTTATTTGGGGGCATAAGCTAGCCAGGCGGCCCAGGAGCTGGGGCGGCAGGAACACAGCCCGCAGCTCCCACTACAAGTTTATTCCTGAAATTTAGAAATAAACTATTTGTGCGAATAAATTGGAGAAATATATTTTATGGATATAAGATGATGAATTGAAAACTTTTAGTACTGCTTGAATTTAATTTCAGATATATCATTTGCATTGAATAAAAATGCCACTCTTAACTGGACACTTATGCCATTATTTTACAAAATAATTTTTCAGGGTTAAAATGGATTGATCTTTACTAAATCACTTTCATTCTTTGAAAGTTAATCTTATTTTAATAAAGACAAAGTCTATATTTAATTTATTCTTTTTATTGTTTATTTATTTATTAAAGATTTCTGCCTTCTCCCCGCCACCACCTCCCATCTCCCTCCCCCTCCCCCATCAAGTCCCTCTCCCTCATCATCCCTAAGAGTAATCTGGGTTCCCTGCCCTGTGGGAAGTCCAAGGACCACCCACCTCCATCCAGGTCTAGTAAGGTGAGCATCCAAACTGCCTAGGCTCCCACAAAGCCAGTACGTGCAGTAGGATCAAAAACCCATTGCCATTGTTCTTGAGTTCTCAGTAGTCCTCATTGTCCATTATGTTCAGCAAGTCCGGTTTTATCCCATGCTTTTTCAGACCCAGGCCAGCTGGCCTTGGTGAGTTCCTGATAGAACATCCCCATTGTCTCAGTGTGTGGGTGCACCCCTCGCGGTTCTGAGTTCCTTGCTCGTGCTCTGTCTCCTGCTCTTGATTTGGACCTTGAGATTTCAGTCCGGTGCTCCAATGTGGGTCTTTGTCTCTTGTCTCCTTTCATCGCCTAAATGTTTTTCTTTGGGTTCACCTTCTTAATTAGCTTCTCTAGGACCACGCATAATAGGCTCAACGTCCCCTATTCATGGCTAGAAACCAAATATGAGTACATCCCATGTTCCTCTTTTTGGGTCTGGCTCACCTCACTCAATTGCTTTTAAAATTGCTTTCATGTTCTAATATGAAAATAATAACTTTATTGCAAGTAGGAACTTATATGAATTTCACTTGCCTTTTTTATTGAAAATAGATTTTTTTCATATAATATATTCTGATAATGGTTTCCCCTTTTCCAACTCCTCCAGTATCTTCCACCTCCCTACCCACTCAAATCCACATCCTTTTTGCTATTATTAGGATACTTACTATTATCTAACATAATAATATAAAATTAGATAAAATATAAACAAACCAGAATAGAACCTACCAACCAATCAAAAGAAAAAGAACCAAAGAAAGGCTGAAGAAACACATATAGATACAAAGACACACACTTTTACACACATAGAAATCCCATAAAAGCACAAAATCAGAGATCACAGTATTACACAAAGGACATGCAAGGGAAAAATAAAAAGCCCTTACAAAGGATTATGAGACAAGGAACCTCCAAGAATGCCACTGAGTTTGTTTTGTGTTGGCCATCTACTGCTGGGCATAAGACCTGGGCAGACTGCAGGGCCACTGGCAGTGGCACCAGGATTTATCCCTACTGCCTGTACTGGCTTTTTTGGAACCAGTTCTCTTTGGATGGATACCTTGCTCAGTCTAGATATGGTAGGGAGGGCCTTGGACCTTCCCCAAAACAATGTGCCTTACCCTCTCTGTGGAGTGGATGGGGGCGTGGTGGGAGGGTATGTGGAGGGAATAGGAGGAGGGAAGGGAGTGGGAACTTGGATTGATATGTATAATGAAAAAAGATAGTTTGTTTTCCTTTTAAATGAATAAGGAAAAAGGAAAAAAAGAGTGGTTTGTATACCTAGTGATCCTCTGTTGGAGAGATCTAAATTTTTATTTGCAAATGGTCATCAAATGGAGATAGCTTCTGGGTTAGGGATGTGGGCTGTGTCCACTTCCCCTCTTAGTGTCAGGACCCCATATGACTTAGATCTGTACATACCCTGTGCATGCTGCCTCAGTCTCTGAGTTCATATGTGCATTGGTCCTTTTGATTTAGAGGGTCTTGTTTTGTGGGTGGCCTTCCCTTTGGCTCTTACACTCTTTCCACCTCCTCTTCGGCAGGGTTCCCCGAGCTCTGAGGGGAGGGATTGGATGTGATGGAGATCGCCCATTTAGGACTGAGTGTTCCAATCTCTCAGTATCAATCTCTCTCTCTCATATGTCTGACTGTGGGTCTCTGTATTTGTTCCTATCTGCTATAGGAGGAACTTCTCTGATGGCACTGGTCTATGAGTATAGCAGAATGCCATTAGCAGTCATTTTATCCCTATGCTCCCTTAGTCAAACAATAGTACATGGTTTCCCCCTAGGTCCCTGGCCTATCTAGTCTCAGGTTCTTGGCCACTTGAGCAGTGTCAGGGATGGGTTCCATCTCATGGAGTAGGCCTTAAATACAGTTAGCTATTGCTTGAGGTTCTTAAGCCATGCTAGAGAACTGCAGCTTTCCACTAAGGTTTGCATTATGGTTACTGTGCTGTGCCGTTAGCTGATGCAGTTCATAGGCATCATAGCTGGCTAGGACCGTTGGTTTGCTTCCCTCCTTTGGAAGCCTACATAGTTACCTCCTGGTACCTTGAGAGCTAGTCCTGGGGAAGAGGCTTCCGAGTTAGTTTCAAGAACAGTTTTTATTTGTTCTTTTGCCCCATCTGTAGATCATACTTTCTTGTTTATTTGCCTCACTCAATCATTTTTTGGTTAAAAAGTGGATTTTGTTCCAATTGTTGTTTTTGAGATAGGGTCTTACTTTATAGCTCAGTCTGGTTTGCAACTCGTGCTGTAGCCCAGGCTGCCTTGGAACTCATGGCCCTCCTGAGGCTATGACTGTAGGCATATTAACAGCCAGCATTTTGTTCTTTGCTTTTTGTTTTAGTGCCAGGGATTAAGCCCAGGGCCTTGCACATGCTAGACAAGGACTCTATCGCGGAGCTACAGCAGAGGGTGCACATTTGGAATAATCTGACCCGGCAGCTCTAGAAGTCATGTCCTTACCCAGTATGTTGTTTCTGCTGATTTTGACTGCAGTTTGTTTAGTGATGTCGCTAAATTCTTTTTTAATGTTTGTATTTTTTGTCATGTGTGGCCACTGGATGGTCTAGTTTGTTAGTTTGGATGTTATCACATGATTGGATGTTTCTTAATTGCCCAGGACTAGTAAGTCTACTCTGGTTGGAGAAGCGTTGAAGTACATTTTCAGTACATAGCTCAACCACTGACCACTTCTGTAGAAGCTCAACATCAAACAGACAAAAATAGAGGGGCTTCCTGGGCTATTTCTTTGGTAGACCCAAAGTCATCATGCATGTGACCTTCTGGGTTCCCTGCAAGATGTGGGATGTTTTTTGTTTTTGAGACAGGGTGTCACTATGTGGCTCTGGCCAGCCTGAAACCCCAGGGCATGCAGGCTTCAAACACCTAGAGATCTGCCTGCCTCTCCTCCCAAGTGCTAGGATTAAAGGTATGCACCACCATTCTGGGCTTCAAAACCTTTTCAAAAAGGATGTCTTCAACCCTGCTCACCCCCCCCTCCGCCACACACACACACACACACACACACACACACCTTTGAAGACTGTCTTAATGTTTCCTCTGCCTCAGCTAAAAAGCTGAAACTGTTGCCTCTGTTTGGTTTTGACAAAGGCTCCCCCTAGAGGATGCATTTTGCACTGCTTTAGGTCTGCATCAGGTCAGGTACACCTCAGCCTTTTCAGCATCCTCTAGACATAAACAACAGTGACAGTTGTCTAGGATTGAGGCTTGAAAAATTGCCAGCCCCATTTTTCCTCCTTATGTGTCTGCCACACGATGCTTTCCTTCACAAATGTGGCCTGTAATTTTTTTAAGACTTTCACACAGCTGGGGAGTGGAAAACAAGTAGAATAGGCTAAAATGACATTAAAATTTCATTATTCTTGTTTTGACGTTTTCGTGCATATACACAATGTATTGTAATTATGGAGCATGATATGGCCTTGAGCTTCTGAATATCCCATCTCTACCTCCCAAATGTTGGGATTACAGTCATGCAACACCATGCTGGTTTTGCAGATGGTATTGCATGTGGTATTGCATGCATGTGATATTGCAGATGGAGTCAGGGCTTCATGCAGTTTAGGCAAGCCCCATTTGCTCCTTTTTTTATTTTTCAATTCATCTGTTGAAGAAACTGGTTGTTTCTCCTCTTAAGTCCCTCCCAGTCTAGATTTTTCTGACTCAGTTTCCATGCTAGTATGCAACATGTTCTGCTGTGTCTGTTCAGTAGTAATTAATTATTTAATTCAATCTTTTGCAAGAGTATTTCACCTATGATGTTGCTTCCTTCTCATTTCTCTTATAGTGTAAGAATATCTTTTGGTTCCTGTCCTAGGCCCTTATAAATGGCTTACAGCATAAAGGTGTAATGCTAATCTCTTATTGCTATGAATTCCCTTCTTCCGAAACTGATTCATACCCATCTTCCCAGTAATAAAGTTTTTTATTCCACGGAACCTGAAAGTACCTTTCTCCCACTAAAGTATACATTTCTAATACCATCATGGAAATTTTTATAATGAGCTTTTCACTGCAGTATTCTTTGAAACCAGAACCCTAAATCTTTGTAATCTCTAATTTTACTCTAATTTAAAGAATAGTGTCATATCCATTTCATAGTTTAAGATACTATATGGCTGATTTCATTTCTTCACTATGGCAGCCATTATGCTAATAGCTTCATTTCACAGGTGAAGAAATGATAAGCTTTGAAAGATTAAGTAATTCTCACAGTCATTATAATGGAGCCAAGTCTAGCCTTTTCACGTCTGCTGTCACAGACTCTCTACTTTTTATTATACCTTGTTCAGAAGAAAACCATATGGCTCTGCAAACCACTCTGTGCATTTTCTTCAGAAAAATACCTCCTTTCAAAGAGTAGTAGTGTCATAAAAACTAACCCTGTAATAGGGGAAATACATGCTGTAAGTATGAGCCATGCCATAATAAATCATACAAGTGTAGCGAAAATTGAATTTCTTCTCTATTTAACACTTTTAACATTGCTAAGTTAATGTCATCTCCAGTTACCGCTTCCTCACATGGAAAATTAAAACCAAGCAGTATACATAATTCAAACATTCTGAATTATAGCCCTGTGCTAAGCCCTGGTGGAAAACAAAACACCCAAGCTTCCTTCAAAGGAAAATATATTTGAAAACTGGGAAAAGAACGCAGAGAGCAGCTGGATCATTTTCCTGCCAGCTGTAAAGCCTGCGGGGACCTCCCTGCTCCCACCCCCGCAAAAGAAAACCAATTCCTTGGCTGAGGGGCCATGGCACGAGGACCTATATAAGAGTGCCAGGTGTGATGACTGACGGTAGTAATGTCAGGCCTGGGGAGGGGGTCAAGAAGATCCTTGGCTTGCTGCCCAGCCCATAGGCCTATGAGAGACTCTATCTCAAAAGATATGGTGTTTCTGTGGGTGACACCTAAGGTTACCCCTGCCCTCCACAGTCATACACATGCATGCGTGTACCCGTGTATACGCACACTGGTTCTGTTCATGATAAAGGATATAAAAACCTCTTATTGAAGCAGAAGATAATGGCTACTTTGTTACCGATGCTCTAGGCATTGTGTGCTTCTTCCCTCACCTCTATGGTACCTGCTCCAGGAAAACCATCACTAGCAGTGAATAAAGGGAGGATTTTAGAATTACAGTTTCTTATGGGGTTTGGACACAGACGATTGCTATGTAGCCTTGATTGGCCCAGAACTACCGTGTAGACCAATCTGGCCTGGAACTGCACAGAGATCAGCCTGTACTAGGGCTAAATGTGTGTGCCACCAAGCCAAGTCAGAGTCATAATTTCATTGCCTGTAAAGATACCTGATGGAGGAGTTACTTTCATTTAATAAAGAAACTGTCTTGGCCCATTTATAGGCCAGCCCTTAGGTGGGTGGAGTAAACAGAACAGAATGCTGGGAGAAAGAAGCCGAGTCAGTGAGTCGCCATGATTCTCTCACTCCAGACAGACGCAGGTTAAGATCTTTCCTGGTAAGCCAGCTCGTGGTGCTACACAGAATATTAGAAATGGGTTAGATCAATATGTAAGAGCTAGTCAGTAAGAGGCTAGAGCTAATGGGCCAAGCAGTGTTTAAAAGAATACAGTTTCCGTGTAATTAATTTGGGCATAAGCCATGTGGGCGGCCGGGTGCCAGGGACGCAGCCCCGCCGCTCTTATTACAACAGATACCTTTGCTCATCACTAAGAAAAGGGGACAGTGGTTCCTTTGAGCACTTTAGTGTTGTAAAGGAGGCTGCTTGTTTGTTTCTTGGGCGCCCGGCAGCTCAGCCCCGAAATAATCACACCGAAACTGTAAAACACTGGTTGGCCCATTAGCTCTAGCTTCTTATTGGTTAATTCTTCTTTTTAATATTTATTTATTATGTATACAATATTCTGTCTGTGTATGTATGCCTGCAGGCCAGAAGAGGGCACCAGACCCCATTACAGATGGTTGTGAGCCACCATGTGGTTGCTGGGAATTGAACTCAGGACCTTTGGAAGAGCAGGCAATGCTCTTAACCTCTGAGCCATCTCTCCAGCCCCTGGTTAATTCTTATATCTTAATTTAACCCATTTCTAGTAATCTATGTATTGCCATGAGGTTGTGGGGCTTAATGGCTTCTCCCCTGACTCTGCCTTCCTTCTCTCAGCATTCAGTTTAGTTTTTCCCCACCTAGCTCTGTTTTACCCTATCAGGCCAAGCCAGTTTCTTTATTAACCAATGGTATTCACAGAATACAGAGGGGAATCCCACATCACTTTAGGACTTTTCTTGCCTATTAGTTACTGTGATTTTATCGGCCACCCAAAGGCAACTGGTACCCCTAGGTGAATGTAAAACCAGACAATGGAGAGCGAAACATTTTTCACACTGCTGATTTGCCAAAACTACAGAATACTGAATTCTGCCAGAGTGAGTCCTCTGAATAAAAAAAGATCATGAGTATATGATCTAATAATAAAATTCAGAAATAGGAACAAAATTCTCACTGTATTGTACTTAGATACTGCATTCATGGCAGAAACTTTTTATAATAAGCTAAAGAAAAATAGAATTATCTGTTTAGAAATATGGATATTTGTTCTTTTTGCAACTGACAATTAGAGGGAGAAGCATTAATTTGCTTATTAAATACTGGTGTGATAATATATCCTCTTTAAATTGATAGCATATTTTCTCTTTCTAAAATATTCTTTCTTGTACACACTAAAGTTCAGAGATTGTAAGTTTAAGACACTTAATTTACATCCATGCTAATACATGTGCACAGGCAAAGACATCGTCATTCGACACACAGATCAAGATTTAGGGCATTTCTAGAACATCGGAAGACTTAGTTACCCCTCCCAATCAGTAATCTAAAGGGGGCACGGGTTTAAGATCTATCAACACAGATATTAATATTTTTAATTTGTATGTGTATGTGCCTGGTGTATGTAAATGCACCACCGTACATGCAGCACCTACAGAGGTCAGAATCGGGTCAGATCTCCTGGAACTGAAGTTACAGACAGTTGTGTGCTATACTGGTGCTGGGAAGAGCAGCCAGTGTTCTTAAATAATGATCCATCTCCAGCCCCCAACACGGATATTTTAATATGCCTGCTTTAGTGAGATCAAACTGTGAACTTATGTATTTCAGATTTGCTCAGCATTACACTTATATGATCTATGTCCTGTACATGTTTCTAGTTCTGTTTTTCCTTTTTTCTTTTTTTGAAGCTGTGTACTGATCTGGTTATGCGAATTTACCACAATTGGCTTATCCATTCTAGAGGAGAAGAACACCTGGTTTCTGAGTCATGGATAAAAAAAAAAAAAAGCTATGAGTAACCTTGTATGTGCCTTTCAGGGAACATTAGCACCTATATTAAGTTAACCCAAAGGGCTTCCTAGTTATAGAGTAGATGTATGTTTAGCTTTAGCAGAAACTGCAGAACTTTAGAAATGTGTATGCCTAAAACTATGCCAGCCTTAATAACTCTCTATGTTCTACAGCAAAGTTTCTGGAAGAGCCAAAGAGATCTTTTTTTTTTATAAAATTAAAATTTATTAAACTTTAGATTAACACATATACACATCCCGTACAAATATAGGAGTTCAGATAACTAAAATCATAAATATCTAGGATTATAAATCAAGATAACATTGCTTACATTGATTTATGTTGATTGTCAATTTGATTGGATTGCAAACCTTAATGTTAGTGGGTGACTGAGACCTCTGAGCGATCCCTTATAAGGATGCTTCATGGACTATTATATCACAAGGTCTCTGACTGAATGATTGGCATTATTGGAAATAAAGAAATGTAGAATTAAAGTTGAAGTAAGTAGAGAATAATTCTTTGGGGCCTGTAACCTCCAATGACCTTTTCTATAGTCCCTTTATTCTTTTTCCACAATGTTTTGGTGTGAACTTCTGTGCTTCACACCAGGCCAGCATTATGAATGACACCTCTAAAATCTAGATTAAAAGAAGTCTTACTTCCTTTAAGTTGTTTCTCTTGGGCACATCATTACTGATCTAGAAATACAATGGATTACAGAAACAATTGTAAGGTAAGTAATAACATACTTAGACAATATGGAAAAATTCTTGGAAAACAGGAATTTATTAAAACTAATGTAGGAAAAATTGACTGTCTGAGTAGAAGACCCGGATATTAACCCACAAACCTATGAACACCTGATTTTTGACAAAGGAGCTAAAAGTATACAATGGAAGAAAGAGCATCTTCAACAAATGCTGCTGGCATAACTGGGTGTCAGCTTGTAGATGAATGAAAATAGATACATATTTATCACCATGCACAAAACTCAAGTTCAAATGGATTAAAGATCTCAATATTATTCTGAACACACTGAACCTGATAGAAGAGAAAGTGGGAAGTACTCTACAACACGAGGGTTTTTAACCGCTATATTCTCAGAGTTCTTAATTTATTCTTCTACTTTTGCATAGAACCTCTGGCTTTGGTGCGAGTGTGCTCTACAAGATCAATATGACAGTCCTTGAGGAATTAGTATTAATTTTCAAAAGCTTTTCTTCAAATTTGTTATCTTTTTTTGATGTGCTATGGTTGATTATAAGGTTATTCTCTTCTTTTATTATGAGTTACCCAAAGAGATCTTAAAATGATACCCAAACAGGAGGGCTTGCACTACCAGGGGCTTTTCTTAACACTACAGCGATTAAGGTATTTGTGCCAGCATCATTCAAAAGACTAGCTGGACAGGGTAGACTTTTAAGTGTCTATATGTGCACACGTGTGTGTAAGGGGTACATGTGAATTTGTTTATGCATGCAAGCGGAAGAAAGAAGTCACTGTTATGTGTCTTCTTCAGTCTCCACCTTGCTTTTCTTTTTTGAGACAGGGTCTGTGTAGCCCTAACTGACTTGGAACTCACAGAGAACCACCTGCCTCTGCCCGCCCCCACCCTGAGTGCTGGGATTAAAGGTATGAGTGACCATGCTGTTTTCATATTTTAATAGGAGCTTTTGATTAGAAGATTTAAATTATTGTTTTAGTTTTGATGTTTGGAGACAGCATGTTGCCCATGCTGGCCTCACACGTACCGCAATTATCCGGTTTCAGTCTCCTGAGTATTGGTATTACAAGCATGAACTACTAAACCGGGCAAGAAATTCTTAGTTTTAATGATGTTTAATTCATCCATTTAATGAAGTTAATGCTCTTGGTTTTCTACATGAAGAAATACGTGCCTATTCCTATGAACAAGAAGGTGTTCTCCTATGTGGGTCTGTAGAGCAAGTACAGTAGAGTCATACATTACAATCTGAAAGCCATATCTGGCCCACATAATTTTTGTTGGAATGCAGCTGTGACTCTTCATTTCCACATTATCTATAGCTGCTTTCACACTATAACCAATGTAGTATGACAGACAGTATGGCCCGCAAAGCCCACCATCCTTACTATCCCGCTCTTGACACAAAATGTTTGCAGATGACTGTCCTACATTACTTAAGGATCTGTGATCCATTTCAAATTAATTGTGTGTGTGTTGAGATAGTTTGTTCTTTTCTATATAGCTGTCCAGTGGGCACTCCATTATTTATTGCAAGACTGACCTTTCCCATTGAGTTTTATGGCATCTTCATTGGCACCTGATGAACAGGTAGAAGTCATTCCATTTCTGTGCCATCTATCCTCTTTCATTGGTTTTTGGATGGTCCTGACACAAATGCCACATTATTTCAGTTGCTGTAGTGTTAGGGAAAGTCTCTGATATTGCAAACTCCCCTGCTCTCTTGTCATTTTAAAATTGCTTTGGTCCTTCCAGAGTGTTGCATTTCTATATCTGTATTTATTTAAAACTAATGTTGTTTTCACTTAAAACCCATGCTTATTCAGTCCCAGTCCAGCATGGGTTTTAAGTGAAAACAACATTAGTTTTAAATAAATACAGATATAGAAATGCAAACACTCTGGAAGCACCAAAGCAATTTTAAAATGACAAGAGAGCAGAAAACATGATTTTGTATTTATAGGAGATATATATATGATATTTGATATTGTATATAAAATGTAGAATGATTAAGGTAAACAAATCATCTTGTTGATTTCCACATCAAATCTGCCATTTTCTATTCAGATTGTGGTGAAGTTTGGGTAAAATTAACATATTACATGAATATTTTAGTCAATGAATATATTCATCCATTTGTTTGGATTTTCTATATATTTTTATGAACTGCATCAATATTTTCCTTCTGTGTCTTTAAAAAATTACAAAATTCTATACTATCCTCATTCCCTCTAGTCTCAAAAAAAAATCCAACCACAGCTAATTTTTGTTAGATTGAGATTTTTTTCTTAAATAGTGTGTTATTTCTGTCTCTACCTCCCACAGAAGTACTATGTCATTGTACTATGTCTAATAGTGAATTGAGGAAGGGCTAATTGAAATCCTTACACATTACAAACTTATCACCAATATGTTAAGGTGGAATTTTGAGGCTCTAGTAGACCTTCTTAATACCACCATTTACTGCTAATATGAAGTTCCACACCTCTTTCTTGAATATACTTAGAAATTTTAGTAAAGCCAATTTGAATTATCAGTCATCTCTGCAGTTCCCACTCGTGTTTGCCAGCTTGTAAAAGGAAAGCCTCTGGCAGTGCACTCAAAGAGGCTTAAAACTAGAAAAGGTGTTTTCATAGCAAAACTTTGACCTGGGGATATAAAATCTACCAGTATACATTTTTAATGTTTGTTCATTACTCGTAAAATTAACTCCATATTCATCAGATGTAAATTCTTATTTTGTCTTTAATTTTGTTCAATAATTTCATCAGTGAAATTTTCAGAATTTTATTTCTTAAAAATTGTGCTGCCTGAGTTTGGATGCTCACCTTACTAGACCTGGATGGAGGTGGGTGGTCCTTGGACTTCCCACAGGGCAGGGAACCCGGATTACTCTTAGGGATGATAAGGGAGGGGGACTTGATGGGAGAGGGGGAGGGAAATGGGAGGTGATGGCGGGGAGAAGGCAGAAATCTTTAATAAATAAATAAACAATAAAAAGAAAAAAAATTGTGCTGCCTGGTGGCTAGGGAGATTGGCTCAGGGGTTAAGAGCACTTGTTTTTGCAGAGGACCTGGGTGCAATTCCCAGCATGGTGGCTCACAAGCATCTGTAACTCCAGTTCCAGGGGACCCGATGACCTCTTCTGGCCTCCACAGGCACTACATACATGTGGTGCATAGACATATATGCAGGCAAACACCCATACATATAAAATAAAATTTGAAAAAGTGAAAAGTCCTGCCACCTAAGTAGGCACTGGTTTGAAATTTGAAGGTGATTCTTCTCAGGGTCTTTGAAATCCTGTACTTGCCCCCATACATCTTGTAGTGTAGTGTGCCTTAGAATTTACAAAGTGTCTGCATTTTCCTTGCTTTGTTTGAACTTTATAATTGATCAGAAAACAGCATGTATGTACAAGGTCCTTGCCCCTACTTACCCAAGCTCTCAGAAGTTTTGGCTGTCTTATCTGTTAATATACTCAGGTTCACATTTTTCTCAGAAAGATTCATAGCATGATCTAGAACAAGAAATTATTTTTATTATTTTTTAACATTATTTAATTGAAATTTTACATACCAATCCCAGTTCCCACTCCCTCCCCTCATCCTACTCCCTTCATCTAACCCCCCATTCCACCCCCCATCCACTCCTCAGAGAGGGTAAGGCTTCCCATGGGGAGTCAACGAAGTCTAGCACATTGCTTTGAGGCAGAACCAAAGCCCTCTTCACTATCTCTAGGATGAGCAAGGTATCCCTCCAAAGAGAATGGGCTCAAAAAAACCAGTTCAAGCACTAGGGATAAATCCTGGTCCCACTGCCTATAGCCCCACAGACTGCTCCAGCCATACAACTGTCACCCAGATACAGAGGGCCTAGTTTGGTCCTATGCTGTTTTCCCTGCTGTCAGGCCAGAGTCAGTGAGTTCCCATTAGCTCAGGTAAGTAAGCAGTTTCAGTGGGTATCCCCATTGTAACATGAGGAGCGGGCTTGCTTTTCACCCCAGCTGCCTGGCTATCTTAGCCCCAAAATAATCACATGGAAATTGTATTCATTAAAACACTGCTTGGCCCATTATTCTAGTATATGTTCTGGTGCCATTCTGTAACATGAGGGGCCTGCTTGTTAGGGTTTCTGTCCTGCCCAGTTCCCACAGCCGGTAAGCCCCAAAGAAAATCACACAGAGGTCTTCATAAGTTATAAACTGATTGGCCCATTAGCACAGGATTCTTATTAGCTCTTAAACTTATATTAACCCATTATTTTTATCTATGTTAGCCACGTGGCTTGGTACCCTTTTCAGAGGGGCAGGTCACATCCTGCTTCTTCGGTGATCTGGGAAGGATTGTGGGAAGAGCTTAAAGTATGATTGACAGAATACAGACAATTCTCCCACACCACCCCATCATGATCTTGACCCCTTTGCTCATATTTTTGTTCCTAGCTCTCTTTGAACTTTGGGAGCTCATCCCAGTGCTCTGCTGTGGATCTCTGCACCTGCTTCCATCAGTTGCTGGATGAAGGTTCTGTGATGACAATTCAGTTAGTCATCAATCTGACTACAAGGCAAGGCCTCGAATGGTTGGAAACTTTCAGACTGGCCTTGACTTAGAGACTTTCCTGCCTCAGGCTCTGGAGTGCTGAGATTAAAAGTATGCACCATCACACCTGGCTCTAGGGTCTTTGTTTAAGTACAATGTTTTGATGTATTCAGATTTCTGATGCTATTCCTTCATCATTTCTTCTGAAAGATAATCCATGGGAATTGAGTAATGTCATCCTAAATTCTTTGGAATTAGTGAGGTCTAGTCAAGTGTCTTAGTTCGGGTTACTATTGCTGTGATGACACCTCATGACCAAAAGCAAACTTGGGGAGGGAAGGGTTTATTTGACTTACATATCCTGAAAATCAGTCCTTTGAAGGAAGCCAAGGCAGGGACTCACACCAGATAGGAACCTGAAGGCAGTAGTTGATGCAGAGGTCGTGGAGGATGCTGCTTACTGACTTGTTCCTCATGGCTTGCTCAGCCTGCTTTCATATAGAACCCAGAACCACCAACTGTGGACTAGGCACACCCATATCAATCCCTAATTAAGAGAATGCCCTACAGACTTGCCTCCAGCCTGATCTTATGAGGCATTTTCTCACTTGAGGTTCTCTCCTCTCAAATGACTGTAGCTTGTATCAAGTTGACATAAAAACCACCCAGGACAGACACCAAGAGAAATTACTCTCTGTGTTTCAAATAGGGAATTGAGTAAAAATAGTTACCAAGAATTTGGAAGGAACAGTAGAGCAGCAGGGAGAAGGAAGGAGGCAATAGTAAAAGGAGATGATACTTGCAGATTGGGAATTAATATTCAATTAATATTCCTGGGGGTACAGCCGACAAGTGTGTACCTGCTGTTGCTCTGTTAGAGACGTTACTACCATCAGATAGAGATTTGATGTAGTCGTAAGGACTACATTGACGATGGCGGGAAACTACCATGGCTGCCACTATGCAGCTCTTTCTGAGAACCAATATGCTGTCAACCAAACAGACCATCTTTCTCCTGCCTTCTGATCTCATGCCACTGCTTCTTACTGGCAGACCTTAACAGGAAGTGCAGTTGGCAAGGTAGCCTAGGACTTTCACACATGAAAGGATGGAACGTGGGAGGCAGAGTTGAAGGATGATGAGTGAATTACTAGCTTGCCCTCTTGGAATATAATGACTAGGTTTGGTGTGGTGGTGTACAATCGTAATCCTAGCACTTAAGTGGCTGAGGCAGGAGAATGACAAGTTCAAGGCCTGCATGGAGTCCATAGCAAATTCAAGGTTAAAAACCAAAAGAGATAGTGAAAATGTAGTACATTTTCCACAGTATATTCTATTTAGCAATGAAGAAAAATGAAATTTTGGAATTTGGAGGAAAATAGAAGGAACTGGAAAAAGTTATACTGAATGAGAGACAGAGGCAGGCAGATCTCTGTGAGTTCAAGGCCAGCCTGGTTTACAGAGTGAGTTTCAGGACTGCCAAGGCTAAATAGTGAAACCTTATCTCCATAAACCAAAACCAAAACAAAAAAAAAGACATATGGAAACCTATTCTAAAAGCTAGTTTAAAATATTTTTTTAAAGAAAAGTTTGAGGACTGGAGAGATTGCTCATCAGTTAGGAGCTGTTGCTGCTCTTCCAAGAGAACCCTAGTTTGGTTCCCTGAGTCCATGTTAGGTTGCTCACAACCACCTGGAACTACAGCTCCAGGAAACTGAAACCCTCTTCTGACTTCTGCAGGCACCCACACACGCTCGCACCCACCCACACTCGCACCCCACCCATCTCTACACAAATGAAAGTAAAAATGCCTTTTAAGAAAAACATTTTGAACTGTGTGTGGTGGCACACACATTTAATCCCAGCACTTGGGAGGCAGAAGCAGGCGGATCTCTGTGAGTTGGAGGCCAGCCTGGTCTACAGCACAAGTTTCAGGACAGTCAGAGCTGTTACACTGAGAAACCCTGACTAATTAGATTCATGCTTCAGAAGGCCTCTACATGGACTAGATAATAGCAATCCTGAAAGCCATGGATGATTAAAAAAATGTCCAAACCAGGTGTGATATTCCTCCTGAGTGGTGGTTCATAAAAGCCCACAGAAGTCCCCCCAAACAACACAAACTCCTGCTATTGCTCTAGGCTGCCTACCAGAAGTTGACAGTAAGACACTTAGACTGGCCTGGGAAAAGATGAGACGGTTGCTTCATCACAAGCCCATGCTTAGTAAAATCCCATAATCAGTGCTGTTCCTAATCTTATAAACTTGAGAGAGATAAACTTACCCTTCGATTTTATCTTGTGTTCTTTCTTAAGACAGGGCCTCACTAGCTTGCCCGGGGTTGTTTCCAACTTCAGCCTTCCTATCTCAGTCTCCCGACCATGCTTTACAGGCATGGTCCGTCATACTGGGCTTTTGTTTTGAATGGCAAGTGGAGATTTCATCATAAATTTCCTTCTGTGCTAAATCGAGGGCCTTAATCCCATCTTAACTGGTAGGTGGAGTCATGAAAGTCATGACCCAGTGGAACCACACAGTCAGATTCGGTTTGCAGGGTGATGGAGTGTAGACTCAGCAGGGTGTGTGTTGGAAGGGATTGCACTAGAGATAGTGAGATCAATTTCAGGCTTGTGCTGTTATTAAGGTGAGATGCGTCAAGACAGCAACCATAAGAATAGGGAGGCAGTGTGGAAAGATTTAGGAAGTTGAACCTATCTTGAACCCTCTGACTGAATATATAGACGCGTATAGGGTTCAGTGTTTAGCCTAAGCTACTGGTAAAGAAAATGGTAGCACCACTGGGTTTGATTTAATTAGTTAGAGTCCACTGGCTACAAGCAGTTAAAAAGACTCTAAATGAGCCTGACCTAAATGAAATTTATTGGAAGGACATGAAATATGTCATGCCTGAAATGAGAGTGAGCTCCCAGAATTTAGCAAGATGAGGAGTAGAGTAAGTGGGCTTTTCTGCTGCGGGAAAATGGAGATGTCACTGCAGGATGGTGTCGTTAGATAACCAAGTGCGAATCGAACGCCATCTTCATATGCCCTTGAGATTCAGATTCCTTAGGAAAGAGAATCCCACTGGCTTGGAGCAGTCCCCACTGCTGTGGTGGACAGCTGGAGGCACTGTGGCTGGTGATTTCACTAGAAATAATGAGAAGTCATTTCCATCAACTCGGAGCTGTGCTTTCTTGAGCATCACTTAGTCTCTTTAAGCTCTTCCTCCTGATGTCGTCTTCGTGTCTTCTTTTCAACTTCTTGAATTTTCGAAATTAATTTGTGATTATTCTTTTTAAATTCTGTGCCCTGGGGTTCATCTAAGTAATTTTCACTGGCAAACAGTTCTGCAGGATTAGAGAGACGACACTGCCTTGATCTTTCATATTGTTCTCATATTTTTTGCAATAAGATATCTGAGACAGTCATAAAGAATCATTAACTACATAAGATACCTATAATAACATAAGTCTGTGTGTATCAATATTAGTATGCAGTTCAAATGGGAAATTTCCATCTGGGATGACAGCACTCCCCCAAGAACTATGGACCATGTAACAGAATCAACACGAACAATGACCCTGGGCACGTGGACCCCTTTTATCAATTTTGTGGCTAATAACAAACAGTAGGTTGGGGTAGAAGAGACAGTGTATGGGTCATATTGGGGCTAGAGGTTGGATATGACTTAGGTGAAATAAAGTCAGGTGGACATAGGACTGGACTAATATGCAGGATGTGTGTTCTGGTCCAGGCCTAGGGTTTGGGCGTAGATATATGGAGAGGAATCTAAAACAGGCTTACCTTGCTAGGCTCTGGAAAAAGAGGTGCAGGCTGGGTGAAGAGGTTGAATGTGGTGTGGGAGGACCTGTGGGTCAGGGACAGGTAGGACAGGTCCTGGTGAAAGCCTAGAGGTTTATGGTATTGCAGGCAAGGGTGGCCAGACCAGGCTGCTACACTAGATGTGGGACTCATGCTAGAACTGGGGTGTTGAGAAGGGTATGTAGAAGGGAGGGTCAGAAGGGCTCACCCGATTAGATCCTGGAGAAGAATGTGCAGGATTTCAGGAACCCAAGTTTAAGCATGTTCAGGCTTAGATGCCTGTGAAACACCCCCAGATTTAACCTTAGGATGAATCTTTGCCTGCATAATACCTACACAAGATCAAGCCAGCCAAAATCCCAGCATAGATGGGATAGATTTCCAGGCCCCATCCCATATTGAGGACCTCTTGAGAGTAGATAGTTGGTAGAGTGGGGAAAATCGTTCTTTATTGAGGATCTAGCCATTGGTAGGTTTCCCACAATCCAGTGGATGACCCTATACCCATGCAGTACAGATATATGTGCAGCATTAACTAGACTTAGTGAGTTATAAGAAGAGATGTAAAGTGGGAGTGGGTATGTTAGAAGGGATGTGTGGGGAATTGGAGGGGGAAATGAGTAGATATGATCATATGTCATTGTATGTATACATGTATGAAATTTTTAAAAATTCAAATTTATTTAAAAATAAAGGTATAAAATGTATGTATTAGAGTCACTGTCTGATTACATTGTACTAATTAAACAAGTTAATACATGTAATGAGTTAAAAATGGATGTTGATACATGGATCTACAGGGGAAGAAAAAGACAAGATCTCCTGAGTAAATTGGGAGCATGGGAACCTTGAGAGAGGGTTGAAGGGGAGGGTAAAGGCAGGGAGGGGAGCAGGAAAAAATGTAGAGCTCAATAAAAATCAACAAAAAATATAAAAAAATAAAAAAAGAATGGATGTTGACCCATTGAATACTAAATGAGAGTTACTAAATGGTAGTCATTTTTCAAACATGGTTAGTGAATACTATGTGCTAGACAATACATTAGATGCCTAGGGCTGTGATGAGAATAAAAAAAGAAAATCTGTATAAAATATTCAGCCTGATACTCTCATATGGAAATAAGCCAATGCCAGACAAAGAAATGATCTACTGAGCAAAGGATGCACCCTGCTGGTTGGCAAGGGTAAAGGGGGATGTTTATTTTGTTTTAGTTTTACATGTATTATTTAAAAGACAGACATTTCAACTTGTAATATCGCCTACAAGATAAATAGCCGCTTGGAGCTAGGGATGTGGCTCAGTTGGTAGATTGTTTGCCTAGCAAGCACAAAGTCCTGAGTACAATCCTCAGGATCACATACAATGGGCTTGTTGGCACACACCTATAATCCCAGCACTCAGGAGGTTCAGGCAGTAGGAATTATCCTTGTTTACCTAGTGAATCTGAGGCCAGCCTGGGATACAGCACACCTTATCTTGTGCAAATTAAAAGGTGACTATTCTCAACTTCATTTGAAAAATGGAATAACATAAACAACACAACTGGGGTTGTAGTAAAATTTTTAAAAATTAGGACTGGGGAGATAATGGCTTTTTTTATCAATTTTATTGATCTCTGCATTTTTCTCTGCTCCCTTCCCTGCCTCTCCCATCCCCTTCAACCCTCTCCCATGGCCCCCATGCTCCCAATTTACTCAGGAGATCTTGTCTTTTTCTACTTCCCATGTAGATTAGATCTATGTATGTATCTCTTAGTGTCCTCATTGTTGTCTAAGTTCTCTGGGATTGTGATTTGTGGGCTGGTTTTCTTTGCTTTATGTTTAAAAACCACTTATGAGTGAGTACATGTGATAATTATCTTTCTAGGTCTGGGTTATCTCACTCGTATCAACATTTAGAAAAAGGAAAATAGATTCTTATCTATCACCATGCACAAAACTCAAGTCCAAATGGATCAAAGACCTCAACATAAAGCCAGCCACACTGAACCTTATAGAAGAGAAAGTGGGAAATACACTTGAACACATTGGCACAGGAGACCACTTCCTAAATATAACCCCAACAACACAGACACTGAGAGAAACAATTAATTAATGGGACCTCCTGAAACTGAAAAGCTTCTGTAAACAAAGGACATGGTCAACGAGACAAAACGACAGCTTACAGAATGGGAAAAGATCTTCACCAACCTCACATCAGACAGAGGGCTGATCTCCAAAATATACTAAGAACTCAAGAAATTGGTCATCAAAAGAACAAATAATCCAGTAAAAAGATGGTGGCTTTTTTCAAATAAGTGCTTGTGATGTAAACATGTGGCCCTGAGTTCACATCACCAAGATGGAAACATAAGAATCCCTGGGAATTTCTGGCCAGCAGAATTGGTAAGCTCCAGGTTCACCAAGTGGATCAGTCCCTCAGAAAATAAGGTGGCGAATGTTAGAGAAAGAGGCCTCTGGCCCACTACACACATTCATGTACACACATGTTTGCACATACAAACATGCACACATGCGTGCATCACCCACACACGAAGCTAATGAGCATGTAGCAGATCAGCTAGTACATAGTAAATAGTTTTCAAATTTTGTTTTTGCGCTCCTAATTTTATAGGTAAATCAATAATGGGAGAAGCAGAATGTTATTCACAGGAAAAGATTATCTAGTGATACTATTATAAACCCTCAGCCTCAGGAGAAAACACTGCACCAAAGAAGGGTCCTTTAACAGAGGTCTCCCTTTTACTCCTGTGTATCCTTTAGGTATTATTAGGTCTTACCCTTGAAAAATAGTAATTCAAGTATAAACATCAGGACTTATCCTCATTCGTCCAACAAACGTTTTGATACTACACTACATATATTGTGTTTGGGATGCTATAGCAAAATACCATAGACTATGTGGTTTAAGGAACAAATAAAATTTTCTTCAGAGTTCTGGAGGCTGAGAAGACCCTCCAAGGTCAAGGTGCCTGCCCCCTGGTTTCCGGTGAGGTCTCTTTTCCTGCCCTACTTGCAGCAGCTTTACTGACTTCGTGGATAGTTTCTTTTCTTTCTGTGTATAAGTGGAGATAGAGTACTCCAGTTGCTGCTCCTCACAAAGATATTAATCCTAGTAGATTAGGGTGCTTCCCCCTATGACCTCGTCTAGCTGTAAGCACTCCATAAAGATCCCAAATACAGTCACATTGGCTATTAGGCCTTCAGCATAGCACTGTGTGTAGGTATTCTGATCCTATAGGGTTAGGCGGGCAAAGAAGGAATGATCCCTGCCATGTTTTGTTTGTGCAACATACATTTATAGTACAGTGTGGTGATTTGGGGGTCACATGGGCTTCAGTTAGACCCACAGGCCTGTGACGTTGTCCAGTTTTTGCCCTATTTCCCTTATTTATAAAACAAAGAAAACAATATTGCTCTTTAGAGTATGTCCTTTAAACTCATTTATTAATTTAGTGGATACTTGTTGAACTCCTTATTTATGTCATTTATCTGCTCAACCCACAGCATCGAAAAGCTATAAGAACTAAATATATAAGGTGGACTAAGCCCAACGTAAGCATTCCATTGATGTTACTAGTTTTCACTGAAGGTGAAACTCCATGGCCAGCGCTACTGACTTGGCATGTCTAAAATCATGCACTGGGTGTTTTACCTCTTATTCCTCTCTCACCCAATCTGTTCTTCCACCTGAGTTCCCTCTTACTACTGACTTGAAGGATGTATCTTCTTTCTCCTCGTGTCTAATTGGTCATTTCGTGGTGCTGTGCTGCAGCTTGCTCAAACTGACTTGGAAGAGTTGAGCATGTCTTCCCAACTCTACCTCAAGCAATACCCATTTAGTAGCTTGAAATCACCAATGAGTACAACTCTGGATGCCATAGAAATTAGCAAATATTCTAGAATCCCTTTTCTTTCTCTCTAGAGAGCCAGTTGCTCACCAACATCCCACTGTTTCTTCTTGTTCAGTTCTTCCTACTATGTCCATAACTGTGTCCCTATTCTCTCTTCCTCCCTTCTTCCATCCGTCCCTCTGTCCTTCCATTCCCCTCCCTCCCTCCCTCCCTCCCTCCCTCCCTCCCTCCCTCCCTCCCTTCCTTCCATCTCCTGTATCCCAGCCTGGTCTCTAACTCACTGTATTGCCTAAATTGGCCTTGAACTCCTGATCCTCCTGCCTCAACATTCCAAGTGTTGGGATTAGAAGAAGCATGTGTCACCATGACTGGATTATGCAGTGCTGAGGATCAAACCCAGGGCTGCATGTGTGCTATAAAAACAGTTCTGTAGTGAGCTACATCCCAAACCCTCCAGGTTTAAAAAATACAGTGCGTGTGTGTGTGTGTGTGTGTGCGTGTGTGTGTGCAATGATGCATGTGTGGAGGTCTGGAGTCAGTTCTCTCATTCCACCATGTAGGTCCTGGGGATGAGGCTCAGGTCACCAGGATGGTAACAAGTACCTTTACCTGCTAAGCCATCTCATTGGCCAGCTCTTCACTTTGTTGAAACATTTGCTCGAACCTCCTAGAGGGTTTCCTTACTTCTGCCAATCAAGCCTTCAGAGTCTCACTACAGTTCTCTTTGTAAATGTCCACTGGATTGGGTTTTCTTTGCTTAGAAGGACCTGTGCCTTAGAGAAGCACCTTTACCACCTCAACATGGCATTCAATGCCCTCGAATCTGCCACACCTTATTTTATTCCTTGCTCTGGCAGCCTCAACTATACTCCCTGAGCGATTCACACTTTTTTTTTTTAAAAAAAATATTTTTTATGATTTATTTAACTTTATTTTATGTGCATTGGTGTGAAGTTGTCAGATACCCTGGAACAGCAATTACAGACAGTTGTGAGCTGCCATGTAGGTGCTGGGAATTGAACCTGGGTCCTCTGGAAGAGCAGTCAGTGCTCTTAACCACTGAGCCATCTCTCCAGCCCCGCAATTCACACTTTTGAATATGTGAGCAATACCCTTGACTTCCTCTGTATCCTTACTTGCGACTTGTAAATGCCCTTCCTTGCCAGGTGACCAATTTAAAATCAGCCCCTCTTAGAAGTCTCACAGATGCTCTTTCATTGAGGTCACAATACACTTCTTTATCCATACGCCATCAGGCAGAGCTGCTCCAAAGCAAGGAGCGGTGTGAAAATGTATTGCAGTGGTAGCTCCAAGCTTTCAAAGATCAGAGATCTTCGGTCACATTTGGGCCCGAGTATGTTGAAACTGATGAAAGACTGGACAGCATGGGTGTAAACCTGCCTCATCTCTGGGGGAATCAGGATGTACATGTAGCTAGAGACGCACCTGACTGGAAGAGGTTGTTTCTTTGCTTTCAGGCAGACCTGTACACAACCCAGTCAAGACGAGTGATGGAGAACTATTTGAGCATGTCTTGCAAAGGGGGAAATAATCTTAGAACATTGCTTGTCTCTGCCTTCCTCCCCCGTCACCGTGAGTCTCCTTACCTTACATAGGAAGTACAAGGAACTCTGACCAAGGAAGCTGGAAGAACGTAGCAAGACTGTAGTGATGAGTGGCTTAGTAGCTCTCTGTGCTGAAGGTTCATTCTGCGAAGTCTGCCAATGCCCCGGCTCCTGCGTAATTAGATTGCTCACAAAGGGTTGTTCCTCAGCCTTCTGTCTCTGAAGAGTAACCTGTGGGGAGTGGAAAACAGAAACAGAGTGACAGAAACAGATGACAGAGTGACCTGAAAGGAACAGCAGAGCTGTCCCAGTACTGCTCTGTGTTGCTAACCCACATTGGTTACTGTTTAAAAACTGTCGAATGCCAGCTCATTGAAGGACTGCTGCAGTCGCGAGCATAAACATAGAATTTCATGCAGTTCTGGCTGCAATCCTGTAACAAACAGAAGTGCCCGCACACATGCTTTTGTGTCAGCTTGTGAATTGAGTTCAAGAGGGCCCGACTCGAAGCTCTGTGTGTGAAATAAAAGCAATTAGTGCAGCTGTTGCCATTGCATTCTCCAATCTGGAATTAAGCTACAGGCACAAAATGCGGAATATTTTTCTCACTTCAATTTAATCACAGTTGGGAGGCGGGAAGCTCATTTGTTGCTTCTTTTGTGTCCCTGGCAATAGTTGCCAGTACTGTGACCGGAGGAGACACTCACACACATAAAAGCCAGAAATGGGGTTAAAGAGTTCTACATGACTGCCATTAGTATAATCAAAACAGAGTTCTGCCTCCCTCACCTATACTTCTTTTGAATTTTTTTTCCCAAGACAGGGTCTCTCTGTGTAACAGCTCTGGCTGTTCTGGAGCTTGCTTCATAGGCCAGGCTGGCCTTGAACTCAGAGATCCACCTGCCTTTGTCTCCCTGGGATTAAAGGCGTGCGCCACCCTGCCCAGCCTTCTTTTGAACTTTATATCCAAGTAAAAGGGATATATAACCTCTATATAACAGTCTTCCCAAGTAAACTTGGTCAGTTGGGTTTTCTCTCTGCCATTCATTTACCTTTTCTTGGTGTCGGTCTAATTCCACAGAAAACATTGATTGAGAAAACTGACCTCATGCATTAAGTTCTGGGCTTTGCATTTAGGAACCACTGCCTTTAGAACATACTATGTAGTAGATATATCCGTTGGGGCTGGTTACCACAAGGTCAGTTGTTTTCTGCATTTTGAACAGTTATAGTGTTCTGTAATGGTCTTTGTCTATTGCAAAGAGAAATTTCTTTGATGAAGGCTGAGAGGTATACTTACCCGTGGGTATAAGGGGAAGTATTTAGAATGCAGTTAGCAATTTATTTGTTTGGAAGAAGGCTTTCTAAGATCTATAACCTCCCAAGCCTCAGGATGTTGGGTAGGCTTCCAGTACCAGGCATGTTTTCTTTTCTGTTGAGTGAGTCTTAAATCCAATCAGGGAACATCTCAGAAGAGAAGGTGAAGGAGTGTAAAAGCCAGAGGACCAGGAAATCTGCTGTGAGACTGTGTTTCCTAGAAATGACAGGGCTACTTCAACCATGAAGTCTCAACAATATGGTTGCCTAAATAAACCTGAGCAACGACAGCACCAGCAGACTTGCTAACGTGGAAGGGGAAAGAAAGTCTCATGGGCTCTGTCCCTAAACAAAGGCAACTAGGAAGTGCTGGGAGCAGGAAAATAGTCTCCCCCAAAGATGTTCCCCTTATTTGGTTATCCACAATCAAGTGGTCTGCCCCGAATCATATACATGCAATTAACACTAAATGGTTATATCTATATATTTATGTGTTTGAGTGTCTGTCTGTCTGTCGTCTGTCTGTTCCCCCTGCCTACCCACCATGTGTAAAACAATAACAGTTAAAGAAAAAGAAAGCAGGAATTTGAGAGGGAGCAAGCTGTGAGGGCATGAGAGTGGTTGGAGGGAGGAAAAGGGAAGAGGGGAAATGACATGGTTGTATTTTAACTTCAAAAACAAAAAAAGGGAAAAAAGAAAAAAAATCCATTATACTCTTTGTCCTGTGTCAACAGGAATCATTTAGCCTAGAGGAGGATGCATGGGTGTTGAGTTCTCTGTAGTGTTGATGTTCTGCTGAAGCTTCAGTCTATCCAGAAGTCATTCTCTGACATTTAAGTGGTGTTTCTACCTAACTGCCACCAGTCACTGCACCTTCGCCACGGCTTTTCTCAGCGCATGCTTCTTCTCCAAAGCACTTTGAGTAGTGAATGGGTCCATGGAGCTCCATAAAGAGCTGCTAAAATTTTATTCCACCAACTGCTGTCCATTGCCCAGTGATCCATGACGGATTTGCTCCAGTTCAGCCTGAATCGCAGCAGTAGAGAACATTTATCGAATGCTCATCATGTGCCCGCCAATGTGCTAGCTACATCACACATGGATGTCATATTATCCTCACACCTACACTATTCTGTGTATAACTTTAGTCTCCTCGTTTTCCCAAGAAGGAGCGATGGTCAATAAGTAGGCAGTTAAACCTTCAGACCCTATGCTGATAACCACAGAGCTAGTACCGCTCTGAAATAGTAAAGTTAGCAAGAGCTCAACAAAGATTTGAACAAGATGTCTCTCATTTTCAAAGGCTTCCTCAAGGCTCTGCCTAGGAGAACCACATGTTTGGGGCCCGTGACTTAGAGGAGACATTGGCAGATGGCTGAGGGCCATTCGGTTGTACTTGATGTTTTTCAAGACTAATTGAGCCTCACTTCAGGAAAGTAGAGAGTTCAAAATGAAATTACATGCTCAGGTCTGTGGAATACTAGTTAGCTAGGCTCTGCTAGGCTGCTCACTCTTAGAAGAAAGGCTTAGGACTGAGGAATAAGTACCCCAAACCTGGAGTTTTATATTTATTCATATTTACTTTCCTTTTTCTTTTTGCAGTGTTGAAGGTCAGTCCTAGGCAGGACCTTATATATTGTAGGCAAGCACTCTACCAATCAGCTACACCCTAGCCTTTTAGTTTGTGGTTTTGTTGAGACAGAATCTCACTAGACAGCTTAGGCCGGCCTCAAATTTGTGATTCTCCTGCCTCAGCCTCTTGAGTGCTAGGACTGTAGGTGTGTCCACCACACCCAGCTTAAAACATAACTTTAATAACTTCAATTTTCTCCCGTGAGGAATAAGAGTAAGGTAGGAAGGACACAGAGAAATTGAATCTGACAGTGTGGTTTCTTTTAAGTTCTTGAATCACTAATCTGCCCCTCAGTGTCTATGACTACAGAACAGATGTGTTTTAGTTTAGATCTCAACTATTCATTAAAGGTGCACATGTGAAAAGCATCCAGAGTGGTGTACTGGGAGGTGGTGGAGCCCTTGAGAGGGAGGTCCTAGTGGGGGACCTTATTCATTAGAAGTGTGCCCTTGAACGTGACTATGAGACTTAGTTTCTTTCTCCTCTCTTTTGCTTCCTGTCCATAAGGTGGGTAGTTAGCTCCACCATACACTTCCACTATGTGCCCATCAAGTTGCCTTCTAAATAACCATATTTATGCCCATAGGATGTTGCTGCTGTCAGGTTTGGTTACAGGGACTTGTTTTGGAAGTGGTAAGCAATAACTACAGAGACTTGTAACTGGTCCAGGTGCTGAGCATAACTGACTGTTGAATACCCAGGCACAACTGTGACATCTATTATCAACTCCCCCACCCCTGCCAAGACTCAGGGAACATCGTGAAAGAGAGAGCTGAAAGAATGTAAGAGCCTGGCAAAGCAGGTGGGGAGCAGTACAGGCCACTGATTTCTGGTCAGACCATAACTGTTGTATTATTGAACTCACAGCAGCATAGGATCTGAACAAGGTCAGGCTAGTCATCATCCTGTCATGGAGTGTGGGGCTCATGGGGCCCCACCTCTCTAATGATCTATACACAGCCAACGGCTAATGGGGAGGAGAGTCAGTATTGTAGTCACTGGTAAGGCTTCATTGCTTCTGTAAACATGCCCTCACCCATGCTACTGTAAGCAATCCTAATGAAACTCACTGAGTCTCGTAGACACACAGAAAAGATGTGACAGCAGAAGGGGAGCTGGTTGGAAAGAGGAAAGGGAATGGCGAAAGTGGAAAGAAAGCAAGGGGGAGCAGAGGTCTGTGAATGTGATTGAAATGCTTCCTACCCATGAATGAAAATGTCATGATGAGACCAGTTAGTATGTATAATTAATGCATTTCAATCAAAACATTCAAAAACTGTGTCCAAATAACTTTTTTTCTCTTTATAAGTTAATTATCTCAAACAATTTGTTACAGTAACGTGAAGCTGACTAGCACAGAAACAACCTCTCCTGCTCTGCTCTTTATATTCAAAGCAAAATACTGCAGCAAAGCGGTTGTCGGATTGTAAAGATTCTCTGAAGGCATACGCGGTTATCAGCATTATCTCCACTTGTTAGGGTGCATTCATGCAAAGAGGTGTACTGGGACCGATTCGGGTAACAGAGATTAGCAAGGGGCCATTGAGGAGCTGCTAAAGTGAGGTTTGCTTGGTTTTTGGTAAAAAGATTGCATTGCAGGTTTATTAGTTATAATGTACTTTAAAATTACAAGGCACTTTGTAGCCAATTTTCAGTGAGCTGTACAAATTGACATGGACTTAAAAGTAATGAGGCCAGGCTGGAAAGAGCCAGCCAGTGAGCAGAAAGTATAGATAGCCACTGAAATGAGAAAATGACAAATAAACCGTGGAGCCCAGTACAGTATTTTTCTGAGCATCTCATTTGGTGCGCTTCCAGAAGGCCTTGGTTTCCTAGGGAAGCTGGGCAGAGTCGTGAAAATCTGAGCTGTTTTATGGCATGTGGGGGCCGCTATGCAGTCCACTGCTGAGTAGGGGCAGCTTTGCCCCAACACTCCTTGGTTCTGCCACGGCCTTACCATAGTGCACTTGGCACTCTCCTTTGTGCTGTAGTTATCGGAATAGAGCTCTTCTTTCCCTGTCAGTCAGGAACTGTATTAGCCATCTTTGAGTTTTGGGTTGCTGGGGCTGTATGGATGGTTTGTCAGTTAAGCTTATAGAGGACCCACGTTCGGTTCTCTGCACCCACAACTGTCTGTAAGGGTCCTAAACGATCTGATGTCCTCTTCTGGTCACCAGCACCATGCGCACATATGGTGCACATGCATACATTTGGGGAAGACACTCATACCCATGAAAATAAGGAAATAAAACAAAACAAAATAAATTGGCTCAGTGTTAGAAATGTTTTATCACAAATGAGGTCATTCCTGATGTGTAGTCTGGCCCTTCTAACCTAATCAACTCAGCTGGTCCATATCGTGGATGGCCTAATAGGCAGATCAGTCACCTATGCAGGAATCCATCTATATACTATAACTAAAGACTACTCCCTCCAAAAAAGAATTGCTATTTGATATCTCATAAAAGAAAGGGTTAACTGTACTATAAAAGATAGACCCTGTATATTGATTATAGAAAAACTAGGAATTTTATGCTTGCTGGTGAGGATATAAGTGGTACAAACACTGCTCAAAAACCTAGTAATTCTCAACATGTTGAACATAGAGTTACCATATAACTCAGAAATTCTTTTCTTTCTTATTTTCTTCTTTTCCATTTTAAAGGCTAGTGATGGAACTCAGGGCCTGACACACGACAGACAATTGCTCTGCCATTGAGCTACATCTCTAGCCCTCATCTGTTCTTTTCTTTAAGGCAGGGTCTCACTGTGTAGCCCTGGCTGGTTTGGAAATGACTGTGTGAACCAGGCTGGTCTTGAACTTGCAGAGATCCATCTGCCCACTCTGCTGGAGTAACAAGTATGCACCACCATGCTCGGTTAATTGATCATTCTGAAATTCTTTTCTCATGTATATACTTGAAAAAAGTAAAAACAATATCCTCAGCACTTGGGAAGTTAAAGCAGGAAGGTGGTGGGTTCAAGGCCAACCTAATTGACATAGAAAAATCCTGTTAAGAAAATAGTGGAAACATGTCCACGCAAAAACTTGTACATGGATGTTTGTTATATTCATAGTAATGAAAAACTGGAAGTGGCCCACATGTCTATAACTGATGAAGGGATGAGGAAAATGTGGTCTACTCAGGCTATTCCTATTGGTGTTAGTTGCCCACCCGAAGTTAATGGTAGAATTCTGTTGCTGAAAACAGTGCTCAGTTTGCTTACAGGGCACAGAGAGATGAAGCTGTACTGACCTGGAGGTTTCTTCCCTGCTGCCTAGTTATCACACTACTGTAGGACGCAGGGGGAGAAAAGTAACCAGAAGTCTTATTCCCTGTGAACTACATACAATAATGACCAGCCTGCTGAGATATGCCCATGGATAAAATAGCGGCACAAATGTAGGGGCAACCAACAGCTTCTGAGTATTTAAGGCTTGTTCCATGGTAGAGTACTTATGATTGATCCTATATATCTGACCAAGAACTCATGGTGGAAAAGGTCATAGACCCTAGATGAGAACTTGCTACTGCTGTTCTGCTAATCAGACATGGTCTCAGGCTGCCTTCTGATACTTATCATTTTAGAATTCTACTTTGAGTAGTTGGTGTGGTGGAGGCAGAAAGCATGCCATAGCATTTGTGTAGAGGTCAGAGGACAATCTGGGGCAGGCAGTTCTCTCCTTCTACCATGTGGATTCTGGGGCTCAAATTTGGGTGATCTGGCTTGGCAGCAGGTACCTTTACCTAATGAGTAATCTTACCAGCCCCCACCCCATGCCCCATAAAATCTTTATATTTAAGTCATTCTTCCAAACCCCAAGAAATACTGAAAAGGATTAAAGTTCGTTGCATATGTGCATGAGACTGTCAAAAATAAAAACAAAGAAAAATGTGGCATGGCCATACAGTGGATTATTATTCAGCCATAAAGGAATGAAGTACCAATACCCTGGTAGAACATGGAAGAATGTTGGCAACATTTTGCTAAGTGAAAGAATACAGACACAGATGATCACAGTATGTATGATTCCATGCATGTAAAATGTCTGGAATGGGATACTCTGTTGAGACATAAATTGAAATAGTGGTCACCCAGAGCTCCAAGGGGTATGGAGGACATGGGGAAAGGACTGATGCTAGATTTAGAGATTTGGGGGAGGGTGATGGATGAAATGTTAAAAAGTTGTGCAAACTAGATCAAAAGAGGAGTTTTTCAGTGGGATATGCAGAATTTAGTATAATATATAAAAATACAGTACAGACTTAAAATAAAAATTTTCTAACACATGCTTTTAAAAAATGTGCTAAATGTATTTTTAAAGAAAGTCTTATTTTATACTCAGACCTAGCACCATTACTCATTTGTATGAAGCATACCTCATTATAGTTTTCATCCTGTTTCTGCTGTGTTAAGTGTCACGTGACCCCTTACAGAAAGATAGCCCAGCCGGGTAGATGAGCTCTGGAGCCTCATCCAGGGGACTCTCTGCAAGTTTAAAGTCAGCTTGATCTACATTCCAGGCTGCTGTGGACTTCAGAGGGAGACCCTGTCTCAAAAAAAAGGAGCAAGATAGGCAAGAGGGAGGGTGGAAGAAGGAGAGAGGGAAAGAGGGAGAGGGAGGGAGGGGGAGGAAGGAAAGACTGGTGAAGATGAAATCTCCTTTTTTTGTGACCTGGACCTCTTTCCCACTTACTGACAGTTATTAATTTATAAAGATTTTTTTTTATCCACGCCATTTGGTTTGTGTGTCAATTGAATTGAAAGTTTCATTTAAAAATTCCAAACAAAAAGTTTGATTGTAATGATGGCTGCCTACCCCTAAACACAGAGGAAGCCCTAAACACACAGAGGAACCCCTAAACACAGAGGAACTGTGTGGCGACAAGAAAGGATTGCAGTGCTAAAAAGCGGGTTCTGTTGTCTCTTTTAGGCTGTTTACAGGTTATATTATTTTAATTTGAACACTACATGGGTGTTTAGGCTTTGCACTGCTATCTCATTGGTGCTTGGAATTCCTAAATATTTTGACCTGAACCTGCTATCTATCTGTGCAGTGTGTGTGTGTGTGTGTGTGTGTGTGTGTATCACATTGCATTTTCCACTTTTGTTTGGGTTTTGGGTTTTTTGTTGTTGTTGTTCTTTTCGGGACAGGGTTTCTCTACAGGCTTTGGAGCCTGTCCTGGAACTAGCTCTTGTAGCCTAGGCTGGCTTCCAACTCAGAGATCCGCCTGCCTCTGCCTCCTGAATTCTGAGATTAAAGGTGTGTACCACCACGGCCCGGCCAGGTCTTCCCCTTTTGAAATCATTTGCTCTGTGTCTCGAGTCTGGTGATTACAAGGGAAGTGAGAAACTAATGTGTGTGGTGTGTGCCCAATGAAGGCAGCCCTTACATTTTGACCGGTGCCTTCACCGGAAACAAGGGATTAGTCAGGAACTGCCGGCACTGTGGCAGGGCCATTGGGGGGGGGGGGGGTAATTTAGATGAGTCAGCCTTTCTCAAGTTATATTCAGGAGGTACCTACTGACAGTCCACTCCTGTAACATGTATCTAAGGTTGAATCCAAGAATTCAGTGTAAGGGCCAGTGTGGTAGCTCTGGGTTTGGTCGGTTACTGGCAAGGCAGGGATGTGTGGAGCATCCTTTATTATTGACAGTTTTTCAGGCTGCAGCTGTCACATTGGCTCTACATGTAGAGTTTGCTACAACATGTAAAAGACAGACATCGCTTGTCTTTTAAGCCCAGGCTTGCTTATTTTCCCAAGGCAATGTCAGGTTTTAAAGGCATGCTAGAAAGGGTCCTTTACCAGTTGGTAACCAAGGCATTTGCTAGATGTCATGGCAGTGCATGCAATCAAGTGTGCCAAAAATAATAAAATGATGTCTTAGGACATGCCCCACCCCCTTTTAACATTATGAGCTTGCCTGGCAATGGGCAAGAAGTGAGAAAGAACATCAGCTTTGAAGTTGGGTGGATTTGGAGTGAACTCCAAGCTTGCATTTCACATAACCTCGTGGAACTGCAGTTGCCTTCTGTGTAAAATTGGGGATAACAGTCCTTACCTTGCTGGAGTGCTGTAGGCATTCTGAAAGGTAACAGATATCAAGTGCTTTATGCTGTGTTTGGCACAAAATATAATCCTCTAAAATATTAATCCCCTTCTTCTCTCAAATGCTGGTGCCTGCCTTGCCTCATCCGCCTGAGCACTATGAAAGCACAAATCAATAGCAGTTCTGTGTGGCCCAGAGAGCCTGTAGCTCTCCCTGAGTTGTACACCTTATCCTGGAAGCTCACACAGGAATGCGCATATGTTTAACAATCTGGGCTGAAAGGTGGCTACTATGAAGGATGGTCTGAAACAGAATGCTCAGCGCTGTAGTTGAAGAACTATAGTATGTGATCCATGATAGAAATAGGGAGCTAAATACGTTCCTGGCATGCTCTCTTGGCTGCTATAATCTGCTGTAGGTCTTTGTGTCCTCTTTAGAGAAGGAAACCACCAGGACCTTGAAACAATGGAAATAGTAACCTCTTATGTTTGGAAAGCACTTTATGATTTCAATATATGCACTAGGTATATTCACACCTACTCTTCTCTCGGATTGTCCACCTAATGAGTGAAGTAAACAGGGCAGCTATTATCTACTTTTTAGTGAAAGATCAAAAACTCTCAAGGCTCAAAAGGACTAACAGTAATTTTGTAATAAAATTGGAGTTAGAACCTTTGTCCTTTGACTCCTAATTCAGTGTTCTTTCTACCCCTTTAACTGCAGATTGAGTGGTTTGGGTCTAAAGAGAATATATTTGAGAACATAAATAGAACATACTATTTGGTTATGTAACATCCCAGCTGCTGGGTCTGGTTTAGCAGAAGCTTGAAGAACAGGAGAAGCGGGTGGGAGGTAGCCAAGTGTGTAAAATGAGTTCAGCATCTTGAAATGTTCAGCAAACCCCAACGGAGTGCTCGGGGTACTGGCTGGAATGTTAATTCACCCTTTAGTGAATTGTGGATTTGCATTAGTCTTTACCAAAAGCAAGCCTTCTCAGCCTTGTGACACTGTCTTACTAAACTTACAGCCAATCTCCCAACTTGTTGATTTCTTCCTCAATGTTATATATACTTGATGAAAATCCCTCCCTCCTGTGTGTCTCACTCCTTCTCCCATTTCAATCCCTATTAATCTTGACTGTCTCAAGATATTTTCCATCTCTCCGTTTCTCTGCTAGCCAATTTGATTTCTACTGCATGGGATTTCCATTCCTTGGAAAGAATTTCTTCTGTAAGGATAAAATATGCCAGGAGACATTTTGCAGATAATAAATGACAATTTACAATTATTTTTTGTCCACTGCAGTTTTAGTCTTACTTTTTCACTTTTCTGGCTTACCTGAGATCTGGGAGTTCTCTTCTCTGATGATGTTTCTTCCCTTCGAAACTGGCTGTGTCTGGGAAGTGCGTGGGGCGTGTCAGGGGACTTTCTCTAGTGGGTGGGTTATGCTTTCCACTTCCCAGGCCACAGCAGTCAGCAAACTTCTCACCCTCTCATCTTTTCAGGCAACAAGGAAAGAGTGAGCAGCCACGAAGGTATTGAAGATAATAAAAAGAGATGGAGACAGAGAAGGGAAAAGTGACAGGGAATGGGGGAAGCAGGAGAGTGGTATTTAGGGGTGATACAGAGTGAATGCATGAGGGCATGGGCATTGACAATAAAACGCCGTGTGGTCATGGATATTGATCTCAAGGAAAAATTAATTTTGGTTTACCTGGAGGTGATGGAAAAGACTAAGAAATTATGAGGAAGAGAAAAGTTTGCATAGGGACCATAGACCTATTCAGCCAAGAAAAGCAGGGATTTGCTGATACAAGTACCTGGCGTTGCCTGTTTAGGAAGAATAGAAATGACTTGAAGTAGTACTATGGTAAAGTTGGTCATGGAGTCAATGAACAGGGCCATGGAATAGCAGAAGGGAATGGAAATTAACTACACTAACTTTCCCATGCCCAAAGGCCAAAAAAAAGAACTATACTCAAAGTTTATTTTGCCTTCAGACACTTAGCAAATAACCAGGCTAGAAAGAAATGTTAAGAAGAAAAGTAGTAAAAAAAAAAAAAAAAGAAGAAGAAGAAGAAAAGTAGTATGAAGAAGAGCCATTAAGGGGAATAAGACACTTTTTCCATGATGGTGCTCAATGCCCATTTTTCCACCCTCAGCCCCAATGCCCTGCTTCACGCCCTCATCAGTTGTAGAAACTACAACTGCATCCCAAGCTCTTGGCCTTTCTCTCTTTTGGTACAGCCTTCATTCTGCTCACCACTCCATTGTGTTTATGTCTCATTAGCTACCTCACTTATTTGACTATGAACAACCTGAAAGTCATTTCATAATTGTTGGTATGGCCCTGTGGTGCAGCAAAGAGCTCAGTGTATGGGAGGCCCTCGGTAATGGTTGTGTGAACAAAAGTCACTGGAAGTAATACTGCTAAAAACAAAATCTGATCATATTACCTTTTTTGGTGTGGGAAGTCCTTCTGTTTAAGTGTTGTTTTTATTGCTTAATGAATAAAACTGTTTTGGCCAGTGACTTGGAAGAATAGAGCTAGGCAGGAAAACTAAACTGAATGCTGAGAGAAAGAAGGTGGAGTCAATGAGAAGCCATGTAGCTACCCACATGAGACAGCCACACCCGAACCTTGCTGGTAAGCCACAGTCATGTGGCAATACACAGACTAATAGAAATGGGTTAATTTAAGATATAAGAGCTAGCCAATAAGAAGCTGATGCTAATAGGTCAAACAGTGATTTAATTAATACAGTTTCTGAGTGATTATTTCGGGTCTGGGAAGCAGGGAACAAATAAGCAGCCTCCCCCAGTACTTCTTGCTTAAAATTCTTAATTCCTTTTTGCATAGGTTTCCATTCCTTCTATGGCCTGATCTGTGTGCCTTCATAGCTTCAGCTTCTGCTGGAACCTTCTCCCTTTTCACACCTGCAAATCTATCTTAAACTTATGTACTTAACAAGCACTTGCAGTCCCTTAGCAAATCATGTTCTTTGGCATTTGTATTCTTATACACATTTTCTCTCTACCTGAAATGCCCTTCCTGTCCTAGTCTACCCTGTAAAGTGTGGCTCAATGATACTAGAGTGGGCATTACACATTCTCTTATAGCTACTGATGATGGGTAAAGTCAAAGCTTGTGTGTGGACATGTCCTTCTTTGTCTGTTTGCCTCAGAAATATAGTTGACTAGGCTGTATGCATGTTCTGCTTGCTCCAAATTTTTATTGAGGAAAGTAAGTTTTTGGCATTCAAATGGCAAAGTAAACTCACTGTCCAATTGTGGTGTGATGGTAAGCAAACAAGCTGTCTCTCCTGAAACATACCTAGAGGCTCTTTTCATTCCAACTCCCGTGGCAAAACCAAAACCTTAAACCCTCCTTCAAATATCCCAAAAAACCAACAGCGGCAATAAATGAGCCCTCACTGCCCTAGGAGACAACATATTCTCCACAACTTCCAAGGGCTAAGCAGGTAGCACAGGGAGAAGATTTGAGTAGTGGGTAGGGTGGGGACCATGGCAACCTGGGAATGTCTACCTCATATAAAAGTCACCATAATATTTCCCCCTTTAAAACTCAATCACAGTATAAACCAAGTGTTTGTGGAGCCAGCTCAACTTGGCACTCCTCAATTCCTAAGAATGATTCCTAAGGTCCCTTATATCTCTAACCTACAAAAGAAGAAAAATTATTTTGAGTAGGTAAAATAGCTTGAGGGAAAGCATGAAAGAGATAGAAGCTCTCCTGGGAATTTATCTGCCCTTGCCACACTTGTCTCAGTGACTTACTAAGCCTAACACTGGATTAGACCTTGCATATAAGCATCATGGTTAATCATGTAAGCATTTGCCAACGTGGTCTGTTAAACCTTAGATTCATAATTTATTAGTTATGTGACCTTGGGCTTGCTTGGGTTACTGCTTAATGTTACTGTGTCATAATACTCATGCTGTAAAGTAGAAGTATTAATAAAAACTATTTGCTGTGACTAGTAACTGAACAAAGCAATACATATGAGTCATACCTTGTTCATAGTAAATGTTTAACAATAATAGTAATAATATTTATAATAATAAACTGTTGTATAATTACATCTTAGGTGTTCCCAGATGCGATGGTAATATTGCCAATAGGATTGAGAATCACCTGGTGTAACGGAAAAATTAAAAATGCTGCAGAATCCCTGGTGGTGGCAGGCAGCAGAAATGCTGCAGGTCCCCAAGCGGTGGCAGGCAGGGGGCAGCAGGTCCCGAGAGCAGCCAGTCCTAGGCAGGGACTGCGCATGTGACCTGCTGGTCTCCAAAGGTGGCTGGTCCTGGGTGGCGAACCACGCAGCAGCGGGTGAGAGACAAACGTGGTTATGGAAGGGAAGGGAGAAAGGGAGAAGAACAGAGAGGCGAGGAGGGGCGTGAGGGGAGGAGACCAAAGCTGCATCTCCGAGAAGGAAATGGAAAAGAGAGAACTCAGGCTGGAAGCTGAAGATCAGCCTGTCTCAGCAGAAGGGGAGGGAATGGGTGTGGCTTGTCTCTTAAAGAGACAGAGCAATCATTACACCTAGGAGACAAAACTTGGGATGTGCCTGTAAGGGAGTTTCTAAATGGGGCTAACTAAAGTGGGAAACTCAATCTTAAATATAAATGATGCCATTTCATGGACTGGAATCCAGGACTGAATGTAAAGAGGAACATGAATCTAGCAGCAGCATTCTTCACTCTCTGTTTCCTGATTGTGAATACAATAGGATCCACTGCTTCACATCCCCTGCCATGATGGACTACATCCTTAAGTAGTTTGTGAGTCAAAACAAACCCTTCCTTAATTACATTGATTTGTTTTGTGTAACGGGCTACCCACCAGCTACGGCACATGTGTGGAGCTCAGAGGACAATTTGAAGGAGTCAGTTCTTCCTTTCCACCATGTGACAAAACTTGACCTGTGGAGATGCAGCACGCATATCTACTCACCCCAGACAGGGAGTGTGGGACAGGCCAAAGTACAGACACCACCAAAGTCTAACTGGGACCAATGAGTTTTACTGGGGTTACTTACAGGAGCATGGATGAGGGTCACTTACAGGCGCAGAAATGATTCAAAGACAGCTGCGTCACCAAAGCCCACACAAGAATGGGTAACAGTTCACAACGCTGGGAACCTGGGAGCACATTGCACAGCCTGAAGGCAGCTCAGCGGGTTGAATAGTGTCACCTCAGTTGATTGAAACCTCTTCCAGGCAGTTCAACTGGCTTCTGTTTCTTCCAGGCAGGTGGTCTGATCTCAGTCTTCATTGCAGCTCGGCTTGACTGAGTCTTCTGGACAGCTCAGCAGCTCTGCAATTCTTCTTTGCAGCTTGGCTAGGCTTACTCTAGCAGGGAAGGATCTAGTCAGTCTGTTCAGTTTCAGGGACTTCCTGAAGCTAATTAGCATTGTTTATCTTTAAAGGGTTTCCCTGTATGCTGGAATGTTTCAATCTTGGAGGAAAGTGTTATATAGCAGAGTCTCCAGACTGAATTTAGCTCATTGAGCTTGGCTGCAGGCACCCTTACCTCCTGAGCCATCTCCCCAGCCCTCTTCCTTCCTTAAGTGGCTGTCATCAAATATTCTGTCACAGCAAGAGAAAAGCAAGACAGCAGCCAATGGCGGCTTAGTGTTTTCTGTCTCATAGGAACCCTCTAAAGAGCAGGGGGAAAGATCTTTTCTGCTGTCCTAGCCTGTGAGAAAGAATTTTTGAGAAGTGTTTTGTTGCCCCCCTCAAGATACACTCTACGGGTTTATTTTCCCTGAGATTGGCACTGTACTTTTGTAGCTACAGTCTGGATGCTTGCTTTGGAAACAGGAAAGAGACATGTAAAGGATTATTACAAGTGTTTCTTGTGGCCTGGGCAAGTCCAAGTGCCATCAAAGTGAAGAACATGTTCCCCCTCAGGCTCCCTCATCTTCCTCCTTCCAGACCTTCGCTGAGATTTGTGGAGCATGCTAGTGAGGTGGTGCCAAGGGTCAGGAGTGAGTCAGGCTCCCTATCTGTGTATGTGCATTTTAGTCTATGTTCACGGCAGTGCACACACATTTTCAGAATGTTCCCTCTGGTCTCCATTCTAATTATCACCTCTTCAGAGCATGCCCAGTCAGCTGTTTTTGGTTTGGGGTTGGTTTTGGTTTTTCGAGGCAGGGTTTCTCTGTGGCTTTGGAGCCGGTCCTGGAACTTGCTCTATAGACCAGGCTAGGCCTCGAACTCACAGAGATCCGCCTGCCTCTACCTCCCGAGTGCTGGGATTAAAAGTGTGCACCACCACCACCCAGCTTTCCCAGTCAGGTGTAAAGGACTGCTAAGGTTCAGGGTCAGAATGTAGTGGTAAATCCAGGACCAAGCACACAGTAAGGCCTGGGTGGCACTGGCTACCAGTTCTGTTGAAGATAAACACATTGAGAAATTGGGCATGTTCTCAAAAGCTCCTCCAGAGACCGGCCACTCATTTTGTTTTGTTGATGGTAGTTTTTGTCTTAGTTTACATTCTATTGCTATGGTAAAAGATCGCGACCAAAAGGGAAGGGAGAGGTTTGACATACGTGACACAGGTCACGGCCCTTCACCAGAGAAGCCAAGGCTGGAACCTGGAGGCAGGAACTGAAGCAGAGACTGTAGAGGAACATGGCTTACTGGCTTTCTCTTCATGGCTCACTCAGCTTGCTTTTTTTTTTTTTTTGGTTTTTCGAGACAGGGTTCCTCTGTAGCTCAGCTTGCGTTTTTATATAACCCAGGTTCACCTTCCTAGAGATGGCACTGCCCACAGTAGATTGGGCCCTCCCACATGAATCATTAATTAAGAAAATGTCCCACAGACTCACCTACAGGCCAATCTGATGGAAGCAGTTCCTTTTTTTAAAAAAAAAAAAATTATAGTTTATTTAACTTTATTTTATGTGCATTGGTGTGAAGGTGTCAGATACCCTGGAACAGCAATTACAGACAGTTGTGAGCTTCCGTGTGGGTGCTGGGAATTGAACCTGGGTCCTCTCGAAGAGTAGTCAGTGCTCCTAACCACTGAGCCATCTCTCCAGTCTCCCCCCCTTTTTTAAGTCTTTTTTTTCCCTCTCTCTCTCTCTCTCTCTCTCTCTCTCTCTCTCTCTCTCTCTTTGTTTTTTGTTTGTTTGTTTGTTTGTTTGTTTGGGGTTTTTTTTTCTGTTTTTTTCGAGACAGGGTTTCTCTGTAGCTTTGGTTCCTGTCCTGGAACTAGCTCTGTAGACCAGTCTGGCCTTGAACTCCCAGAGATCCGCCTGCCTCTTGGAAGCAGTTCCTTACTGACGGATGCTCCCCCTTCCCAGATCACTCGAGCTTGTGCCAAGATGACAAAAGCCAACCACCCAAAACAAAAATTTTCCAGCACAGTGTGCATGTGGGAGCGCCCATGCATGTCTGTGTTTGGGGAAGGAGGTGGGGGTGGGTCCTGGTGTGGAAGTTAAAGGACAACCTCAAGGGTCCTTCTTTGTTTCATTTCACACAAGGTCATTGACTTGGAACTTTACTGAGTGCGCGGTCAGCTGGCCAGCAAGTTCTACAATTCCGACTGCCTCTGCTGCCCATCTTGCCGACTCGGCATTTAGTCTCTGGGCCTTTTTTACATGGTGCTTGAGAACCAAACTCTGGCCCCCACACTTGTGAAGCAAGTACTCTACCAGCCAAGTCATCTCCCCAGCCCAGAAACCAGTGACATTTCTTGCACCTGGTTGGGGCCTGGTGTCTTTGTGGCTAAGAGCACTTACTGCTCTTTGCAGGGGACCCAGATCCAGTTCTCAGCACACACATGGTGGCTCATAACTGTCCCTAATGACTCCAGTTCCAGGGAGTCTGACACCCCTCTCTGACTTCCACGGACATCCGACATACATACACATGGTGTGCATTCATTTATGTAAGCAAACCACTCACACACATAAAATAAAAATAAATATTTTTAAAAGCTTCTGGGAAGAGCAGTTAGTTCCCATTTTGTTTCCTTCAAAGAGATCAGGCCTTATTTCTAGCCATTTGCTGAAGGCAGTGACTTCAATTTTTTAAATCTTATTCTGAAACGCATGTGCACACAATCATACACATACACACACACACACACACTTTTTCCTAACAGAGGCTCTTGATTAATAATCATATTGAAAACATTCATAATGATAATATTGCACCACGTGACCACAGATAATAATGAGCTTCTTCCCAAATTGCTAAAAGGCTATAGCATTTCCACCAAGAAAAGATGCTAAGTTGGTGAGATGTGCTATATTAATTAGCTGAGCATCTCTACAGTGTAAATATAGATTGATTAAAACATCCAATTACACCCCCACTGAATAAGCACCATTACTATTTTTCAACTTAAATTATTTTAAAGTATTTTTCTCAAGGCTTGGGATAAAGTTCAGTTGGTGATGTGGTTGACTAGCATAGACGGGGCCCTAGATTTGTCCTCTGCCACGACATAAACCAACATGGTGCTGCAGGCCTATAATGGCAGGATCAGGAAGTGAAGGCAGAAGGATCAGAAATTCAAGGTCACCCTTAACTGCATAGCAAGTTTGAGGTCAGCCTGGGATACATAATATCATGTCTCAAATAAAAAAAAAAACAAATAAAAAACTTCTACCATTTAAAAGAATCGCAAAATAAAGGAAGTGCAAACTCAATAAATAATAATAATAAAACAGAGATGATAGTCATTGTAATAGTTCCCAGTCCTTTAAACATACGAACACCAGTCCCAGATCGCACTAATCCAGAAGCGTTTTTCTGTTTTAAGTTCCACTGCCATCAGAACTTAGTTCCCATTCTCAGCGGAATTCAGTAACACCCCAAAGCAGTTCCCTTCTCCCGTACAGTTCTCAGAAGCAGCGGGAGGAAGGAAGGGGTCTCTTTGCCAAGGCCTGGAGCTGCAAGGGCTTCAATCCTTAGTCTCTTCGGGCTAGGAGAATGGTGGTGAGCATTTTCTGACAGCCTTTGCGCAGTCATCCATGCATTGCTCACTCTCTCAACAAATCTGTGTTACGTGACCTGCTGTGTGCTGAGCCCTCAGTAAAGGAATGTGATGTCCTGCATCCAGATCTGTCAGGGTGGGGGCAACTTAAATCTTTCACAGTTAAAAGAGTAGGAGCCTCGTGTGAATGAGATCAATGGCACTAAGTGGGGAGGCCAGTGAGGTGCGCCAGGAAGGAGCCGTGTTCTCTCAAATCATTCAAAGTCCCTTTTCTTTCCTTTACTTGTTGAGTTTCACACACTGAAGGGCTAAGAGGGAGTGGCTCCAAGAGCTCAGAGGTCACTGGCAGACTGTGCTGTGCCCCAGACTGCACCTTGAGTGTCAATGACAAGTGTGAGAGAACAGAAACTGAATCCTGGACTGGCTACTGAGGGGCCCCTGCCAGCTGCTGGCTCCAAAGTTGGTTTTGGCTCAGGGCTGGATATGTGGAAGTTGGGGGCCAGACACTTTGCTGGGCTCAGCAGCTCGTATTGATCTCCGGGGCTCTTTTGTCTCCTCCTCCCAGTGGAAGTCTCTCCTCCTTCTCCCCCTCTCCCCCTCTGCCTTTCAGGCTCTTCCGCTTTGCTCTTCTGCTCCTAATGAATTGAAAATCTCCGAGAGCTGCCACCACGGCTCTGGTACTTTGAGAAAACTGTCCTTGCTCTCTCGACATTCGTCCAGTCAAGGGTATCTTTGCCGGAGGTCGGAACGGTGCTGTTAGTACTGGGGATGATTGCATAGCAACACAGAGCTGCACCGAGAGGGGAGGAGGAGGAGAAGGAGAAGGAGGACAGGGAGGTGGGAGAGACAGAGGGAGAGTGTGCACACAGCAGCTGTCGGCATCCCTGTCTCAGGGACTTCTTTGCTGATTCACAGAGGCGGCTTAGCCCGGGCCTCCCAGCCTCCAAGCTACCCGCCAGCTTCACAGACCTGACGGAATCCGAAGGTAGGCCACAGAGCAATTATTCCCAAGCCTCGCCCTCATTCAGCTGGCTGAAAGAAGGGAAGCTTCAGGGCTAGCACTGTCTAAGGGGGTGTCGGTCCGCCGGTTCTTGTCCGCTTGCATGTGCCTCTGCGGGGAAACTTGCATTAAAAATGCTTTCTAATGAAGTAGTCACTGATTGGATTCATAAAGGAGAAAGAAGACACGGAAGACTAGTAACTCAAGCCAATTTGAGCAATTGTGATCTAAAAGATGAGTAAGAGGAAGGTCCATGGTTTGTTTCTTTGATAGGAATGGGGTGTTTATTTATTTAACTTAGATTTTTCAGTGGCATGCTTTTTGTCTAAGGGCAGGCTTACCGGTGAGAGGGAAAGCGTATGTGTGGAAAGCGTTTGCTGAGAAGAGGAGAGAGGCAATACTAGACCTCTAATTTTCTGAGCAAATGAGTGTTCTGGCCAGGAGACAGGACACGGGAGTTCTTCCCTGAAGTAAACTGGGCTCAGGCCTCAGAGCCCCCAGTTAAGGGACCATAGCATCTCTGCACTGACTTCCTGACCCCCTTCATTTTCCCTGATGCAATTCCCCCCATTGTCTGCTCTGTTTTCTGATTCCTTCTTTGCCTCCTGTAACCGGCAGGCAGCCTTTACCTCTCTAGAGCACAGTTTGGAGTGATTTGACATAGAGCTTACTTCTCCAGAGTCCAACACCCCATTTCCTTCTATATTCCCTGCCTCTCCTAGCCCCAGGCTAAGTGCCCCAACCTGGTACGTGGGACTGGGACTGGATGGGTAAATGCTGTTTGTCCTTCTTTTGATAGGTAAGTGGGGACAGATCTCAAGGGTTCCAAACAGGTGAGGTAGCTGGGGGTGGGGAGAAGAGATCTCAGGAGCAGCTCCTGTTAGCTGCTATTAGAGCATGACATTTGCAGTCAGAAAGAGAACACACTTTTGTGCTTTCCTTTCCATTGTTCAGAAGAACAAAGGCATTAAGCATCTCTATGTATACTTTTACAAATGAATCTTCGTTTCTAAATTAGAGACCCCCAAGTAAGTCACCTCTAAGAAAGTCTGGTGGAAGCCACACACCTTAGCGATTCTTGGGCTGAGGTTTGGGTGGGGAGAAGGGTCCAAGGAATCTCAGTGCTGGAAGTTGAAGTAAATGTCCTGTCCCTGAAGGAAGATGGAGTCGCTCCTTCCCTGGGCGAGCATGTCTCTCTGCCTTGAAGTGCTGACCCCTGCCAACTCTTGATGTGGGAGATGAAGGCACAGAGGGAGAGACTTGTACCTTCCAGATTAGGCCCTAGCTGAGTGGCTTTGAGCTGCCACCAGGGACACCTTTCACTCTGCTGTCACCTAAAAGAAGGGCGCTTGGCTTGAAGCAGCAAACTTAGGATAGACCCAAAATCCAGGGGAGAAAGAACACATTTAGGATATGGTCCTTCCCATCGCCGATGCTCAGAAGTTTCTGGTGTTCGATCCACCATTGTACTGGGGAGGCTAGATCTCAAAACTGATCAAGGACATCCACTGAGAGAAACCCCACTCAGTGGATGTTACAGAACATTATCACAGTTTTCCCTTCAAAGGGAGTCTTAGTCTTTTTTTTTAATCTTTTATTTATTATCTTTTAATTTATCTCAAGTGCGTGTGGAAAGAGGGGGCACGTGCCGTGACTCATGTGGAGGTCAGAGGACAACTTGCAAAAGTCAGCTCTGTTCCTTCCATCATGTGGGTCCCAAGGATCAAACTCAGGTCCTTAGGCTTGGCAGCAGGTGTCTTTACCCACTGAGCCATCTGACAAGTCCTTCCAAAGGATTCCAAACAGTGACCGCTAAAGTAGTAAGAAAACCTTTCCAGGGCAACAGTTTTAGGAGAATATTAACAGATTCTGTCTGTTTTAAAGTGTGTGTCTGTGTGTGGGGGTACAAGCAATGTTTTGGAAATGCTTTTTAACTGAATTTTCCCCTTGGAGTGTGACAATACACATAAACAATATTAAAGGCTCTGAGGAAAACGGCTAAGAATAAATCTGAATATTTTTTTGACATAGGAAACACTTGAGCATTTTGTAGGGATGAGTTTAACCATTGTTGCTAACTAACCAATTAATCAGACAGACAAACAAAGAAGCAAAAACTTGAAAGAAGCAGTCATCTGAAAACAAAAGTCTCTAAGACAATCTGCTCCAGCATTGTAGCTTCAAACGTGCAAACTCAAGAGTCTAACCAAATCGCTCTCCTTCCTATAGCTAATGAAAGGCTGAGAGATTATCTCCTGATTTCCACCTACTGCACCCAACTGCTAGGTCTCTGGAGGGGTCCCTCTGGTGGAACTGATCCCAGAAAAAAAATGAAGAAGCTTTAAGGACTGATCTTCTAATTTTAAATGCAGCATCTATATTTGTTACACTGCATTTAGTGTCTTGGTATATCTGAAAAGGATCAGCTTTCCATTCGGCACGGGATTTGTTGAATTTCTAAAAGCACTATGTTATGAAATGTTTTGCACATTCAAAGCAGCATCAAGAATAATGTGGTGTCCAGAAAGACATTACTAATAGTTAATTCTTTCATAATTAAAGCTCCCTCCCTCCACAGTGAATACTATCCTGGATGTAGTTTTTGTTACTCTCTTTCGTTTATTCATACCTCAACTCTTTCTCTCTCTCTTTGTGTGTGTATAGACATATTCATATATGTGTATATATGTGTGTTTAAAAACATATGCTGCTCTTTATATTTTGTATCAATGGCTTTCAATGTATATATTATTCTACAACTTGTTTTTTTAGTCAATATTATACTTACGAAATCTGTCCATATTGTAATATATGGCTCGAATTCACTTATTTTTCAGTAATGTATTTATGAACCTAAGCAGAATTTCTTTACCACATTCTACTTCTGATGGTTTAGACAACCTCCAGCTCGGAGCTATGACCACCAGGGCTTCTGTGTTCCTTCTTAGGTAGTTACGTTTAGGTGAATGCTTCCGTCAGGAAGATTATCTGGAATGAAATTGTCCACTCATAAAATATGAGCAGCAGCAGCTTTAAGACATAGTCTCAATTTCCTCTCCAAAATTGCTTACGATCTCACTACTAGTAGGAAAGTTCCAGCTTTATTGAGTTAATTGGCTCTTGGCATAAAATTCTCACCTATGATGATGTATCTTTAAGCCTTCAGGTGGGAAATAAATGGCATTTCTCAAAAGTGCTTGATAGGTCTTATCACAGGAATGCCTTTCCTTGTCAATTTCCACCTGTCAATTAAGGGTTGCTTAGATGATCTCACAGGTCTCTTCCTCTTTGACAGGGAGTTTCTTGGGTTTATTCATGATGTCAGCTGCATCAGAAGAAGAAACTTGGCTTTGGCTATGCTGCAGGAATTGATTTTAGCGGCACATACGTCACTTGTGCCTCCTTTCTTGCTACCATGTTGTCTAGTAGAAAGGTCACATCGGGAGAGGAAAGACGGTCGTGCCAGGTCACCTCGGGCTGAGGCAAGGCGTCTGTAGCTGCAGGAAGACGCCTCATTCTGTTCTTCCCTACACTTGTCCACCTTAAAACTCCAAGTTCTTTTCTTCTGAGAATAATAAATGGTTTGTCAAAAGTGGGGGCGGGTAAAGAAAAAGAGAGAGAATTCCATTTATGCAGCTCCCCAGCAGTGTCAGTAAGCAGTTTGGTGTATATTTGTCTAGGCTTTCTTTCTGCACATATTCACACGTAGATTTATAAATGCACTTACAAAATTGGACTTTTATCAAGTGTAGCATTCTAACAGATGTTTGCTTTGACCTAAAATGTATGTTTGGCATCTGTGGTGGTTAGTGTGGTTAGTCTAGCTTGACACAAGCTAGAGCTATGTTGGAGGAAGGAGCCTCCACCAAGGAAGTACCTCTGGAAGACTGGTCTGTGAGCAAGGCCGTCGGGAATTTTCCTTACTAATGATTGATGTGGGGGAGTCCAACCCCCTGTGGGCAGAGCATCCCTGGACAGGGGGTCCTGTATAAGAAAGGAGGCTGAGGAAGCTATGAGGAGCAAGTCAGAAAGCACCATTTTTCCATGGCCTCCGTGTCAGTTCCTGCCTCCAGGTTCCTTACTTGAGTCCCTGCCCTGATACTTTCACGAGAAGCTGTGAGGTGAAATAAACCATTTCTTCCCCAAGTGGCTTTTGGTTATGGTGTTTATCACAGCAATAGAAAGCAAATTAAGATAGCATCTGATAAGTCTTTTTAGCAGCTCCGTCACAGTCCTGTATGAGTAACTGCAATGAAAACACTTGAGTACTTGCTAAACACCAGAACGTAGGAATTCACTGCTTGCAACAAAGTGATGAGACATAGCTCTCTTTCCCATGGCTGCTGATTTCTCTCCCGCAGTCCAAGGTGACATTGCATGACCACCCTTCCTCTCACAGTGTGGTTTTTGTACTGGACAGCGTGGCACACGCTCTGGGTCTTTTTGTTTCCCTGTTCTGTAGCTCGAGCAGCTGAAGTACAATAAGGTTAGAAAGCTGGTGCAGATTTTCTCTAGTAAGTGGCAGAGCCAGATGCAGAGGCGAGCATTCTGGCTCTGGGCCTATGCCCTTGCCCATCGTGCTGTGCCTCCTCTCAGGCACAGGCCACAGACCAGTTTCCTGTTGATGGGCATTTGAGTCACTCTCACGTTTTTTGCTCTCACATTACACTTTAGTCGACATGTCTACTTCTCTAGGTCTCTCAGTCGGGCAAGTTTCTTACCATCAGCTTTTAGGTGGAAAGAGTTTATTTGTTCATTTTAAAGTATTGATTGAGTGCTAGATATTGAGGAAGCTCTGAGCTCAAACCGAGAAGCTTGTCAGTCCAGAAATTTATTTCTAAGATATCCTGCAAAGGGCATTTAAGTGCTTTGCAGGGTTTCTCAGCTTGTTACTACCCCTGACAGATTCACTGCATTCTGCCTTTGCTTGCTTGCATGCATGTGTGTGCATGCATGCATGCGTGTGTGTGTGTGTGTGTGTAAAGTTGATTTGTCTGCATTGTGTCCAGTCATGTTTTTCTGTGATGGTTTCCATTTGCTGTAAAGAGAGGCTTCTTTGATGAGGGCCACTCAACAGGAGGGAAATCGTGCCCGGTACTGGAAACTGCGCCAACTTTTGGGGGCTAGTGAGGTCATGGACCTTGGAAAAGAATCTGCCACTGCCACTTGGCTAGAGCAGCATAATTTCTTACTACAGTCTAAAACTATCCTTACACGCACAAAAGTATAGCTGCCACCCTGTTACAAAGTACTGCAGGCAACTAACGGGCAGCTAGAAAGAGGAAAATTACCCTCTTTCCAGGGATGTGCCCCTTTAGTGGGTGTCCGACACGGAGCAGTCAGCTCTGAAACTATATGCATGCTAGCAACAAAAACGGACTTAGCAGGTTATAGTTATGTATTTGTGCATACACAAACATACATTATGCAAAATACACATGTGCTAATAAAACATTAAAAACAATACCACTTTGGAAAGTGGTTAGTTTAGATCATTAGGATGAAGTTGTAATGCCTGAATCCTACTGGCACTACTAGGGGAGGGAAGAATGAGGAGGAAGAAGAGAACATACATGTAGAGAGATGCAAAAGTCCCACCATGATGTGACACAGTCTGGACCAGTGTCACACTGTTCATTTGAATTCATAGCTTCTAAAACTGTGAACTAAATACAATTTTAAATTGTTTAAAATGGTGGTTTTGTTTTCTGTTTTTAGTATTTGAGACAGGTTTCTCTACCTAGTCTTAACTGACGTGGAGTTCACTATGTAGACCAGGTTGGCCCCAAACTGACAGAGATCCATCTATCTCTGCTTCCCGGGTGCTGGGATTAAGGGGGTGTGCTACCACACCCAGCCTAAAAATACTGTTTTAAATTGAAATAGAATTACATCATTTCCTTCCTTCCTCCCTTCCTCCCTCTAGCTCCTTCTAGCTACTTTCCCTGGAATCCATCCTGTCTTCATCCCCACGCTCTCAAGTTGATAGCCTCATTTTCTTTATTATTGTTATGTGTGTATGTGTGTGTTTAATTTATGACATTTTCATACATGTGCACAATGTATTCAGATCTCAAATGTGCACACACATGTGCACGTCCATTACTCTTCCTCTCTCTTGTTCCCCTCCCTCTTTCATCTAATCCCTTTCATCTTCCCAACCAGCTCCCCTTCTCTGCTTGCAGGAGACCAGGGACTACAGTACCTCATAGTGTGATTTCTAGAATTTACAAAGACAACATCATGTAAGGGCAAAGAACTTGCATTTTTGGATAGAACTGCCCAAGTACAGATTTCAGCTCTTTGCTACATGGCTTTAATAGGACTGAACAAATTACTTTCTGTTTGTGTGCCTGTTTTCTCATTGCATTTTTAAGACAATTACAATGTTTTTATAGGATTGATGTAAGGATTATATATGTTAACATTTAGTTAACTCATATAGGTTATATATAATAGATGTGATATATAGAATATGATTATGTGTGTATGTATAAATGTAGGTGTGTAGATAGATAGATAGATAGATAGATAGATAGATAGATAGATGAATTTGATAGGTTATTTTCTCTTGAGACGGTGTCTGTCTGTGTAACCCAGGCTGTCCTTAGACCCATAATCCTCCTGTTGCACTCTTCAGGGTTCTTTTCCTTTTTTTTTTTTTTTTTTTTTTTTTTTTTTAGAAACAGGGTTTCTCTGTTTAACTTGTTTAACTGCCCTGGCTGCCCCCCCAGAACTCACTCTGTAGACCAGGCTGGCCTCAAACTCATAGAGATCCGCCTGCCTCTACCTCCAAAGTGTTGGGATTAAAGGCATGCGCCACCACCTGGCCAGACTCCTGATTTACAGGTATGCACCCCCATGCCTCATCAGAAGATTCTCTATTGTTGTTCATTTGGATACAAAAAAACTACCACATTGCTTTTCCCCACAAAACAACTAAAGACCTTGCTTTAGTTCTTTTCCTGTTGCTGGTATATGATACTCAGACAGAGGCTAGAGAGATGGCTCAGCAGTTAAGAGCACTTGCTCCTCTTCCAAAATATCCAAGAGCAATTCCCAGAACCCACATCAGGCAACTCACAACTGCCTGTAACTCCAGCTCCAGGGGATGCAATCCCTCTGGCCTCCAAGCACTAGGGCATGCCTGTGTACAGACACACAGCGAAAACAGATGTGAATCTTTTTACAAATACTTGGGGGACAGTAACTGGAAGAGAAAAGGGATTGTCATGGCTCACAGTTCAGGCATTACATCATGCAGTAGGAGCTGAGGGCAGCGTTCTTGCCGCCCGGCTCCTGGATGCCTGACTAGCTTATGCCTTGAAATAATAACATGGAAACTGTATTCTTTTAAACACTGCTTGGCCCATTAGTTCTAGCCTCTTAATGGCTAATTCTCACATCTTGCCTAACCCATATTTAGTAATCTGTGTAGCACCAGTCTTATCGGGAAAGATTCAGCATGTCTGACCTGGTGGCTTGCTTCATCGCGTCTGCCCTGGAGAGGAGAGGCATGGCGTCTGAGCTCACTTCCTCTTCCTCCCAGCATTCTGTTTTGTTTACTCCACCCATCTATGTTCTAACCTATCAGGCCAAGCAGTTTCTTTATTGATTAACCAATGAAAGCAACAGATTGATATATGACACTCCCACATCAACATCATAGTAAGAATGCCCGTTAGTTTTTGTCAACTTGACACAAACCTAGATGTATCTGGAAAGAAAGAATCCTGGGAAAATTCCTCCATCAGATGACCTATAGGAAAGTCTATAGAGCATTCTCTTAATTAGTTATTGAAGGGGGGCAGTCCTTCAATGTGGGTGGTGCCACCCCTGGGCTGGAAGTCCTGGATTCTATAAGAAAGCAGGCCAAGCAAGTCATGAGGAGCAAGCCAGTAAGCAGCACCCCTCCATGGCCTCTGCTCCAGGTTCCTGCTTCAGTTTCCCTTGGTGGACTGTGATTCAGAATGTCTAACCTAAATAAGCCATTTCCTTCCCATACTGCGTTTGGTCACAGTGCTTTACCAGAGCAATAGAGACCCTAACTAAGACAGCACAGAAATCAAGACCACAGGGGCCTGAAGCAGCTTCTCATATCATATCCAGAATCAGACAATAGGGAAGGGTGAACACATGCTCAGTTCTCCTTTTCCATTTGATTCAGTCCAAGATTCTCCACACGAGCAATGCCCCCCCCCCCAGTTAAAACAAGTCTTTTTGTGTTACACAGATGAACACAATGAAGGCAACCCCTCACAGACATTCCCAAAGCCTAGTCCTAGTCCTAATCGAGATAATTTTTCACTGCCTGCCAGGTGATTGTTCACAGTTAACACTGATTGTCACAGACTTCCATGGTATCTTGAAGGACAGTGGGGGAGAAAGGAGCAAATGGCTGCCTTTGAATACTTAATATATTTACATGGTTAAAATTCAAAAAGTCCAAACAAACACTGAGTCTGAAATCCGTATTTCTAAGCTGCACAGATGGTTTTTGTTTTTTTTGAGACAGGATTTGTCTGTGTAACAGCCCTGGCTGTCCTGGAATTCGCTCTGTAGACCAGGCTGGTCTCAAACTCACAGAGATCCACTTGCCTCTGCCTCCCGAGTACTGGGATTAAAGGCATGCGCCACCACCGCCTGACTCATATGGAGCTTACAATAGTCTGTAACTCCAGTTCCAGGGGATCTGATATCCTCTTCTGACCTCCATAGTACATACATGTTACACATACATATATGAAGACAGACACTCATACACATAAAAATAAACAAAACTCATATTTCCTATTGATGACATGAGCTTTTTGTGATGTGGATTATAGTTTTATTTTTCAGCCTGGTCTGTAATTACATTCATTTCCCTTCTTCAATGGTAACAAATTATCTTATGTACTTCCAAAGATATTTTATTACAAGTAGAAATGCATTTTTTCATTTTTTGTGAGCAAATGCAGGCTAAGCATCTTGGTTTCTTTCTTGTTTTTTGCTGTATGAAATTGCATTGTAGCCATGCACAGTGGAGCATGCCTATAATTTCAGCTACTTAGGATGATGAGACAGAAAGAGAAACAGCACCCTTCAGTCTCAAAAATGAAAATGCCTGAGGATGGAGCTCTGAGGTAGAGCACTAGCCTAGCATGCATGAAACCAAATCCTCAGTTACACGTACACACATACACACACACACACACAGACACACACCATAGAGCAAAGCACTGGTCCAGAAAACAAGGGCCCTGGATAGGTTCAGTTATGTTTCAGCATGTTCACTTGAAAATGAAATTCTAATTCTCCCTTGGAAAACCTTGCCAGATTATTCTAAAAAACCTTTTGTTTGCTTGCTTGCTTTTGTTTATTTCTTTGTTTGAGGCAGTCTCGCTCATCCCAGGCTGCTATCTAAGTGCTATGTACTCGAAAATGACTGAAATCTCCATCCTCCTCTCTTCACCTCCTAATTGCTGGAATTATAGGCATGGACCATGGTGCCTGCCTTATGTGTAGATGATCTTGAAAGACAGTTTAGTGGGCTTCAAGTTCATGCTGTACGAAGTGTGGAAATAATAGTGTTTTGATGTCTGCCAATCTTAAACACTTATATGTGAAAGACTAGCAAAATAAGTCCTCAGCCACCATGCTCATGAGTCCACAGCCACTGTGGTTACCTACACAAGGCCTTCAAAAGATGGGGCCCTTCAACATTCAATCATAGGTGGAGGAGGGGCTCATGAGGCCTCACCCATCCTTGAGGAGTTCTTGGCAATTAATGGTTGCTTGGGGTAGAAGGAATCACTGTCTTCAGTGCTGCTGTCTCTGGTTAGCTGCCATGCTCCAGTAAATAACCTCCCATCTGCTTATGCAGACGCCCTAGTCAAACACACTGAGGTCCTCAAAACAACACAACACAAGACGCAAACAGGAGAATTTGTAGGGAGGAAGAGGGTGAGCTGGAGGAAGAGGGTGAGCTGGAGGAAGAGGGTGAGTTGGAGGAAGAGGGGGTAGTAGGGGAACAAGTAGGATCAAAATACGTTATATAGCCGGGCGGTGGTGGCGCACACCTTTAATCCCAGCACTCGGGAGGCAGAGGCAGGTGGACTCTGGGAGTTCAAGGCCAGACTGGTCTACAAGAGCTAGTTCCAGGACAGGCACCAAAGCTACAGAGAAACCCTGTCTCGAAAAAACAAAACAAAACAAAAAAAATATGTTATATACATGTATGAAATTGACAATGAGTAATAAATCTGAGACATAAGGCTTAGAGAGGTGAATTGACTCAAGGCCATAGAATGAAAGGTGAAAACAGAGGGTCCTAATACTGGGACCAGAAGGAATTAATATTTTTTGTTATGCTTTATTTACTGAGACATGGTTTCTTTACATGGCTCTGGCTGTCCTGGAACTGACATGGTGCACCTTCTTATGACATTCTGGCCAGAACTCCAAATAAGAACTTTGGAAAAAAACCCCATCGACTGCTCAGAAATCATTTGCAACTATGCTAGACAGTAATCTTGAAACTTAACCATCACTTTAATTTTGCAGGATCCCATAAAGAGAACACACCCCCATGACAGCAGGAAACAATTCTAGAGTACGACGTCCCCTCTCCCAACAAAGTTTGTCCTCAGGGTTGGGAACACTGTTTAGGGGTTGTTGATTATTACTTGCATCAGGTAGAGGGTTGGGGTGGAAACTATGTAGGTTCAGAAATAAAATAAAAAGGGATCATAATAGTGGATGATAGAGTGAATACTTGTGAACAATTATTTATGGATAATTTACATTGGTATTGTTTTTCGTATATTGATACAAGTTCAAATTATATTTGTTATTTCTGTTTACAATATTTGAGCACCTATACAAAGTTATTTTGTCAGATTGTATACATGCATGTTTCTACCTCTGTTTAGGACATTTTGTATATTGATACAAATTTTAGGGTATATTTTCATATTGCATTATATATTATTCTTACCTCTGATCAAGATACTTATACATTTTTCAGATTTTGAGGTCATTGTCCTCATTTGCTGCACATTTATTTACAGATTATTTAATATTATTACATGAAGTTTTAGTCTTTAAGTCATATAGGTGTTAAATATTATAGGTCAATAGTTGTTTATGTTTGTTATACATATAGTCAGATTAATTAGGTTCTTTAGATACATAGAGATTGTATTCTTTCTGCCTAGATAGGTAATCTTCACCCACTTCAAGGATCTGTAAAACATGACATTTAAATAACTTTGGGTGATTGCTCAGGTAGCCAATTGTCTCTGTCATATACTGCTTGCTTTGGAAGCTACTTGATTGCACTTCCTGCCTACTCAAGCATTATCTCCTTTCTCAGGTAGTTGTAGTTACCTTCCTCTTATGATTTAGCCAAGCTTATTTCTGATGCAAGACTTAGACTCTTTGGAATAGAATGTTTATTAAAACATTTGTCATGTGTTCCTTGTTTAATATTGTTTATGTTGTTTGTAATTTTATACTTGATATCTGTTCCTATTGTATATAGTTTGGTATTGGGTTTGGATCACTCTTGTTTAGATAATAGGGGGAGGTGATGGGGAAGCCTTGTTAACCAATTATCTTTATGTGGTGGGACCAAGTTAGGGTGTGGTTTTCTGGGACTTGGAGAAAAACGGGCTTGAAGCCCAGGTGCACTCTCTCTGTGGTTCCCTCACTGCACAGCTGAGCTTGGATTTCTCATTCCGGTTTAATGAGTTTTCCCCTTATAATAAATAAAAATATAATTGTTTATCTTTTAAGTAGCCTGGTTATTTCCTGAATCGAGATAACTTCTACATAATCCCAACACATTGGAGGTAAAAGCAGAAGAAATACAAGGTCTAAACTAGCTTGAGCAACATATAAAAGCCCTGTCTCAAAAATAAGCAATAACATTTTAGTTAAATGTTCAATTAGCCTGCAAGTTAATGAGTTCCGCTGTAGCATTTTTCTATGTGAATATTTTATTCTAATTTACAGCCCTCCCTCATTGCCTCCATCCAGTCCTTTGCTGATCCCTTTTCTGATAGGGGTTTAGATGAAATCACAAAGCAGTTTTCATTGGAATTCCCCTAATGGCTGTGTTCATTTTTTTCCAAATATTTATTAGCTTGTTTGTTTGTCATATCTTGGGGAGACTCGAGTACTGAAGTCATCCACTATTATTATATCAAGACCCACGTGGCCTTCTGTGCCCATTAGTGTTTGTTTTTTTTTATGTTGGGAGCCTTAATATTTATGCATGTGTATTTATGATTGTTATAGTCTCTATTATTATGTATTTATTTATATCTTCTGACTTAATTTGAAATCTTCATCGTCAGGTGCTAGACTAGCTATGCCACTGAATTTTTGGCTTCTGTTCATTTAATAGGCTGACTTCCATTCCTTGATGCATCTGTGTCTTTTCCAGTCTGTTTCTTGATAATGCATAGTTAGACGAGTTAGATATAATATTTTATTCCAGTCAGCTATTCTGCATCTCTTTGCTGATAAGCAGAGGTCACTTACATTTCAGATTATTATTGAGAGATTTTAAAAAATGAATTCTTGTCAGTTTAATGGGTTTTTTTTGGGGGGGGAGGTATTTGATTATAACTTGCTCTTTTCTTTATCTTTTATTAGCATTAGAGGTTTGCTGGTTCGCTGAGTTGGCCACAATTGATTCTTTAATTTTTCATTGTTCATTTGTTCCTCTCGGGAAGTTTGTTCTCTCCTGTGCTCTCATGATTGAGATTTCCTGTTTCTCTTTCTCCTTTGTGTGTAGTATTCCTTTAAATATCGTCTGCTAGGCCCTACACACAGTAGAGCACAATAGCACAATAGAGCCAACCCCACTGGCGTAGGTGTGGATAAGCCAGCCCCAAAGTTGTGAGCATGAGAGAGCTGTCCCCATTACTCATCTGTCAGCATGGGCAGGGGAGAGACGCGTCATCCCCCCATCAATGCCCAAGGCAAGTGAGAGAGCTGGTCCTGCCCTTCATCAGCTGCAGCACTCAAGAGAGAGGCCCCTACACCACACCTGGGTAACACAGTAGAGCTGGCCCTGAAGATGGAGGTGGAGGGCGGACCCTGAGGACTTGAGAGTGGGAGAACTGGCCAGTCCCTTACTCATTGCTGCAAGTGTTGAACTCACCAGGACAATGCAGGAGAGCTCACCCTGGTGGTGAAGACAGGGAAGAGCTGGTGGTCTGACCAACCCTCCAACTATCCAGGGCCAGAACCAGGGCTATGTGTTGGCCCACTCCAACATCCACCCCATCTGTGATCTGATGGAGCAAGTGAAGACACACCAGTTCTTTAGCTCCAACGCTGAAGGATCTCCAAGACACAGGACAAGAGCAGGATAACCAAGAGGCGTTCCAGTGAGGGCCAGCATCAATAGTGTAGCAGAAACCAGAGGCCTCGAACCAGACCAAGGACACTTTGCAATGAACACTTGCAAGTAAAGATACATGGACAAAAGGGTTTACTGCGTGACTTGACTCACTGTGTCACACTGCAGCTTCCATGACAAGAATGATTTTTTTTCCTTCTCTGTTTTTCTTTTTTCTCTTAAATTTTATTTGTGCAGGGGGAGAATGGAAATTGCAAGGGCAGAGGGTGGGTACAAAGGGATAGGGAAATTAATGGGATGGAGATGCATGATGTGAAAGACAACACAAAGAACACATAAAAGTTATCTTCTCCTCAGTGGTTAGTTTGTGCTTGAGCTGGCTTAGTTTGTAGTAGTCTTAAAATGTCCTTATTTCTCCATCAATTTAAAAATATAGCTTTGTGTTTGATAGAAGAGTCTTGGTTGGTTGTTACTTACATTCAGAACTTGAAAAGGCTCCTCCTCCCTAACCTCCTTCTTCTTTGGTTAGTTTTAGGGTTGTGATAAGAGACCTGATGTTTTTATTCTGTGTTTTCTTTTGTAAGTAAGTGGTAGTTTTCCTTAAAGCTTTTAACATTGTTTCTTTGTTTTGTATTTTTTACTTCTTGACTGTAGCATGCCATGGAGAGGATCTTACTTTGTCATGCCTATTTTGGGGTCCAAATGTCTTCGGAGTTTGTATTTATTTCTCTAGATTTGGGGATTTTTATGCTGCTATTTTATTGATTAGATTCTCAGTGTGTTCTGTTTTCGTCTCAACTCCCATCCTATGGATTCTTGGGTTTGGTCTTTTGACCCAGAATTCTTGGAAGTTTTGGTCATAGTCATTTTTCTTTCTTTCTTTCTTTCTTTCTTTCTTTCTTTCTTTCTTTCTTTCTTTCTTTCTTTCTTTCTCTATCTCTCCGTCCTTTCTTTCTTTCTTTCTTTCTTTCTTTCTTTCTTTCTTTCTTTCCTTTCTTTCTTTCTTAGTTTTTTGAAACAGGGTTTCTCTGTGTAGCCCTGGCTGTCCTGGAAATTGCTGTGTAGACCAGGCTGGCCCTGAGTTCACAGAGATCTACCTGCCTCTGCCTCCCAAATGCTGTGCACTTGATGCCTGGATATTTATTTTCTTATTTCTTCTTATTTGTAAATGTAATGTTTTGTTAACCTTCTCTTCCATTCCTGATGTTCTTCCATCTGCTCTGTTGCGTCTATTGGTGGTGTTTTTTTAATTGTTTTTTAAATTTTGGATTTATTGATTTTTCATTTCTAACATTTGTTTTATTAACTTTATTTATTCATTGTGGGGGAGAATTTCTGAGAGTAGTTTTCCTTCATCTACCGAATATTTCCCATTGCTCAAACGCAGGCTGTCAGTGGTACAAACAACTTAACTCACTAAACTATCTCGCTGGCCCTGTTTCTACCATTTCTATTTTACAGTCTCCTATTTTCAAACTCTCAACTCCCTTGCTGAATTGTCCCTGCAGGTTACTGACTCCTTTTGTAGGTCTTAGATAAGGGCTATGGGCTTATTTGTAGCCTCTTTGGGGTCACCAATCATCTTTAGTCGTAAACTTTGGAAATCTTTCCCTAGCATTTGCCCATTTCCTTTATCTTTTAATTAAATAACTGAGAAGCTGTGCCCTTTTGGGTTTCTGTGATTAAATTTGCACATCTGTTGTGTGCCTATATCTTCAGTTTTACTTGGCGATGTTTTGATTGCATAGCCTTCTTTGGAGGGCTCAGTTCCTAGGACAACACAGAGAGGAGAAAACAAAGTGCTTTTGGATGGGATTTCTGCTTCCCTTCCCCTTGTCAGAGAACCCCATGGCCGAAGCTTGTTCAGTTTAGAATACTTTTCACTTTCTCTCATTTATTGTTACTACCTTCCTGAGTTTCCAAAACCCTTACTCTCCTCTCTTTGAAATGGTCTGTTTTTAGTTATTCCTGGTCACGTGCGTCCAGCTTCATGTCCTCTAGATTACCTGCAACGTACCAGGATTTCTATTTCAAAGACAAAGCACTATGTCTTTACATCTCTTAGTGACCGTTGTCTCTGGGTTGTAGTGACATGGCAATTATTTTCAGATCCATTCTACTTCTTATTTCACGTTTTCAAGTTTTACTGTACAGAGTGTCCGTGAAAGTTGAAGACTCAGCTCAGCAGTAAAGCTCTTTCCTAGCATTTGAAAGTCTCCGGGTCCTGTCCCCGGCACTACAAGTAAATAAATAAATAAATTTCAAGTGAAAAAGATTTTTTTGTTGTTGTTTTTTGTTTGTCTTAAGGCAGGATTTCTCTGTGTAGCCCTGGCTGTCCTGGAACATCTCTGTAGACCATGCTGGACTTGAACTCACAGAGATCCACCTGCCTCTGCCTCCCAAGTGCTGGGATTAAAGGCGTGCACCAGCAACACTCAGCTCTCAAATGAAAAATGTGTTAAGGAATAGAAATGTGGTTCAGCGATATAGAGCTTGTCTAGTATGCTCAAGTCCCCGGACTCAGTTGCTAGCACCATAGAAATTTTTTTGTATATAATTTTAAGACTGTGAATTATTTGGAATTCAACAAAAACATGAGCATTTGAACTGGAACACACTATGTAGATAAGGCTGCTAGAGAGCTGCCCGTCTTTGCCTCCTAAATTCTGGGATTAAAGGCTGCATCACCACACCCAGCTCAATACATTATATTTTATCTGAGTGACTGATATTTTTCTGTTGGTAATTAGTTGGAGAAATCAAATTTTCAGCCATCCTTTGGGGGAATCTCTTTGTGGGTAGAAAACTGTATAGCTGGATAATTGACAGGAATTTTTAGCTATAATAAAATGTCCTTCACACTACAAGCACCAGAATCTGTTAATAGCCCTCCATGTTGGGACCATGAACCCTTGAAGAAGCGGGTACTCGGTGCATGAAGTCTACAGATGTCTAAATGTGTTAAGCGGTTTTCTCATTCCGTAAGTTCTAAAAGTACAACTACTACTGTGGGTGTGAGTGGGTGAAGTGCGACTTCTTTTCATCTTAGGAAGGGACCCTTATATGTAAAATGTGCAAACCGGTGGAATAGAGTCTAAAAATGGTCACTATTTAATCATCACTCCCAGGAACCAAAGATGATTGCTTCTTCCCCTTTGGAGGGCGGTTTGCTCTGGCCACACACTGAAAGAGGTCGCTGTTTTCATTTGCAAGTATCATCCTTGCTGCTTACCCTCATGCTGGGTACATTTATCAAACCATCAATTGATCTGTACATCACATGTTCAGCTCACATAGCTCCTTTTCAAAGCTCGTCAGTCCTGATGTGTAAAGCTAAATGTCTCCAGCACAGCTGATTATGTACCATTGCCCTCACCTCTTCCCACACCAAATGGGTGTTTTTTCCCTGTGTTCCTGCTCTTGCTGTTGGCAAAGTTCCCACCTCGCTCCCCAATTAGACATGTTGACTCCTTCAGCTCCCTCACCTTTCACATCCAATTGGCCTTGGAGTCCCAAACAGTTTTCCTCTTCAGTGTGCCTCAGTGCATCCGGCCTACCTATTTATCCGAGACTAGTTTTCTCAGTATGTCCTTCCCCTGGGAGAATCGCCACACAAGGCAAGCGGGGAAAAATCTGGCCGTGTCACTCTGCTGCCTCAAATCTTCAGTGCCTCCTTCTTGTCTACAAGATAAAAGCGAGAATCTTTTGTCATTCAGGACACAGCCCAGTCAGGTACCTATCTTCTTCTTTGCTCACACTATGCCTTTTTTATGTGCAGTTTGGAGAATTCTTTTTGGTTTTATCTTTTCTACTTAATGCAATCCCACTTCTCTTCCATGATTCATCTAAAGTACATTTTCTCTCGGGAAATTTTCTTGACATGACCAGGAAGGATTCTCCTTGGCCTCATCTATTTCTTTCCTCCATCCCATCACTACTTCTAGTATTAAAGCACATAATTTATGCTCTTTATTCTCCCTATTTCTTTTCTCTGCATGGGAACTCCTTGGAGCCGGCACTGTCCTTTCCCTCTCTGGGTCTTCTAAACTCTGGCTATACTGAGCCCACTGTTTCCTGAGTCTGCTTCTCCTTGTTTGTGAGATCACCCTTAAAATAGGGGTGTCAACAGTTAGTGCCCGTCTTCCTTTCTCCTCTTTGTTACATAGACAACTCTGCCTCCAATGCTTATCGCAAATGCATTCTCTTTGGTGTGTGTGTATGTGTGTGTGTGTGTGTGTACGCACACATGCATGTGATTTCAGGTGGATTCATGTGTATGTGCAGAAGCATGTGAATATATGCACACATTTGTATGGAAGCCAGAAGTCAACCTCAGGAGCCGCTTTTTTCTTGTTCTTTTTCTGTGACAGAGTCTCTCATTGGCCCAGAGCTCAGGAAGTATGCTAGGCTGGCTAGCTGGAATGCCCCAGTGATCTTCTGTTTCTCCTCCCCATTGTTAGGATTATAAACACATGCTAACATACCCAAGACTTTTGTAAAGATTTATTTATTATGTATGCAGTGTTCTGCCTGCATGTCTGCCTGCTAGCCAGAAGAGGGCACCAGGTATGGTTATGGACGGTTGTGAGCCACCATATGGTTGCTGGGAATTGAACTCAGGTCCTCTGGAAGAGCAGCCAGTGCTCTTAACTGCTGAGCCATCCCTCCACCCCCACCCCAACTTTTTTGAAAGTGTGTGTTCTGGGGACCAAATTAAAGTCCTCATGCTTATGTAGCAAGCACTTAACTGACTGAGCTACCTCCGTAGGCCCTCAAATGCAGCCTCTCTGAATCTGGGTGGTCCCAGATACGCTTTGTGCTCCCCTAACCTAGTCTAGCCTTAATTCTAGTATTTGACACATGAGTATTTTACTATAATTACTAGCTGCTTCTCTAGCCTATCTCATAGTCATTCATCTTTGTGTCCTCAGCACACAGCAGAATAGGTAACAATAGAACTTCCTTGGCTAGTAATTAATCTTTTATGGCACACAGTAGCCTGGGATGAACTAGTATATAAGTCACAGTTATCTGTGACTACTTATGTGCATAGCTGGCTAGTCCATACAGCTGTTAGGATGTGCTGACTTCATTGGCTTTTTCTAGTCTTATCTCTAAATATCTCCATATTACTCTTCCAGGTGCTTGATGCTCAAGAGTTGGTCTACTGGCAACCCTCACCCTCCATGAGCCTTGGTTCTGATGCAACCTTTGGTCATGCAGGGATGCCCTTATACCTTCCCACGATGTCATGAGTGGCGTGCTGCGGACAGGTTTCATCACGGCAGCAGCCTCAGAAATACCTGTCTCCAGCCTCAGGTAAGTGTCCATTAGTAAAAGAAACGCCTGTGTCAAAAGACTAAACGTGGGATCTATGTGAATCTATGTGATACCTGTACTTTCTACGGTGCAAGGAAACACATGTAAATGAAAAGCCTTAGATAGCACAGAGCTTCCTGCAGCCCGTCCCTTATCAGCCATGAGCTAGTTAATGGGGGGGGGGAGCGGATACAGCAAAGAAAGTTGTCGGGTTAGGCAATCCAAAGTCCCATTATAACTAATGGGGACTGATCCCATGTTAACCTTCTGCGGGTTAGAGGTCTGGGGGAGATGCTAAAAGAGAATGATACTTCAGGGCATGGCTTAGGGCAGAAAGAGATCCTTCCCTGGCCTTGGGTTCTAAGTAGTGTTCTTTATAGTCTTCTGGTTTCTCTCTCTCTCATTTGGCTCATCATCTCAAGTCTCCAATCTTCTTTGCAGTTTCTGGTTCAGCCCTGCTAAGAATTTTCTCTTCTCAGCTAGGAGTCTGGTGATATTAGCGATGGTGGCGGTGTATGTATGTCTGTGTGTGTGTGTGTGTGTGTGTGTGTGTGTGTATCTGTCTGTCTGCCTGTTTGTATATTGGTAGGTGGGTGAGAGACAGTAATTTAGAGAGAGAACCCACCTTTCCTGACAATGAAGGCGCGCCCGGGGAAACTGTCTGGAAACGAGGGAGACATAGGAACTACTCTGGGTTTCTGCGCCATGCTTTGGGTTCCGGAGACTGTGGGCCATGAGGAAACACAATGTATCCTACAGAGTACAGACAAACTGCCCAGCTAAGTCCTTTCTAGGGGCACAGGCAGCGGGTTCATCTGTAGGGTGACAGGAAAGACGGAGAACAGCAATAGGGAGAGAATCCAGCTGTTAGGGAAATCATTTGGGGAAAACTAAGGAAAAGTCAAGATCCAGACAGGAATGAGGAGAAGGTCTTTGTTAGTCATTTTTGTTTTGAATTTAGCCAAATTTCTTCCTCTAATATATTCTCAAAGCCAGAGTCAATTTAGAATCGCCTCTTCCTTGGAGTGTGGCCCTCATAGTGTTGTAGTGTTGAGAAGCCCGAGTCCTTCCGAAAGACATCCTTTGCCCATTACCTCCCAACAAGCTTCCTTACACGAGCAGAGCACATGCGGGCTTGAGTGTGTGGTTGTGAATGGCACAGCAAGTCTGTCCTGCTTCGCTGTAGGTTTCCTTCCTTCCTGCGCTGTTATTGTCTCAAGGATTAGAGGTGTGGGTAGAGAACCTGTGGATGTGGCGTGAGAAGCAGGCATCTTAGCCACAAAAACCACAAGGGGAAAGCAAGTGATAGGGAAAGGGAAGAAAGCAATTCCTCTCTGTGATTTGCCTAGGAAATGTCCTTGGCCCTCGGCAGAGGGGAAATGAGGGGAGAACAGGGTGCTAGAGAACAATGCAGGGAGCTGGACGGGGATTAGGAAACTAGAAGAAGGAGCGCTAAAGGGCATGAAAGGCTAACACTCATGGCGCCCAGCTCATTGTGTGTTCTTCTCCCAAACACAGCCAGGACAGCTTGGTCACGGCTGGGTCACAACTCTGGGGCATTCCCAGTCCAAAGGACTTTCTGACACTGGCTTTAGCCCAGTTATCCTAACACAAGTAATGCCTGTAACTAGAAGCCACTCCCCGCTCTTGGCTTGTCCTCTCCTGCCATCCCCCAGTCATCTCGCTTGGCTCCACTCGGGCCCCTAGAAAGGGTCAGGCAGCTGTTGCAGCTATTCCTGTAGGTGGCCCTCAGCACGGAAACAATGCGAAACCGTGGAAAGCCTAGAAGACTGTGGGAGATAAACAGGGATGGGAACAGAATGCTTTTGGTATAAACATTGTGTTTTCCGAAAGTGCTCAGGGATGGGGGCTGAGCTCTGGAATGTCAGCCTTTTCCAGGCAAGTCTGCTAAAGAGGGAAACTAGGGGTCATTTCCAGTAGAACCTCTGCCCTTCCCTCAATCAGTGCCTTAATGGAAAGGGTTTCCCTCAATCCAACCCAGTATAGCGCAGGTTGGCACAGGGGCGTCTCCATCCCTGGCTCTATTCACGGAGCTGCTACATTTCATTGTCCTCTTCCTCCATTAGAGAGGCTCAAAGGGATGCCCAGAGCCCATCAGTGTGTCCTCAGGGTACAGAAGTCTACTGGTCATGGCTCTCCCTTTGCCCCTCCAAGGCAGGGCAAAGCACTCCCTTGTTTTCACCCTGGTCCCCAGCGAGTCTTCTGGCCTCTGCACTCATGGAAAATAATCAAATGCAGAGGGATTCTGCCACCTCAGCTTCCCAATGCAGACATTCCGTGACCCTGTCCCCCAGGTGTGCCAAACACATTCCTCGCTGCTTCTGAGGAGGCTCGCTTAGTTGAGAGCAAGGCTTATTTCCCAAGCTCACTCTCCATCAGTGCTTGGAGAAATTGCCTTCAAAAAGCTTATTGCTAAATTTGTCTTATCTTTTTGTCCACTTCAGGGCAGAGCTGGGCTCGGAGGCAGTGAGTGCTTTGTGTCTTCCACAGAAAGGGAAAGTTAGTCAACAGGGGCTGCCCTCTCCACGCCTCTCCTCAGCACCATGGAATGCCCAGTCCCACTCCTGCCCATCTTATGCCAGCCTGGGAGAGAGCCGGAATTCCCCCACAACAAAGCTCTGATTCACTGGGTAGGCTCTGACATGGCCGCCCCCTCCAGATTCCTGGGGGGTCAGTAAACAAACAGGGTAGCAGCCCCCAGCCCGCCTCCTGACCTGGATCAGCTCTGCCTGTCTCCCTGAGTGGGCTTGCTCAGAGCTCCTTGGGATTCTGCCTGTCTGCAGTCACTAGACACAGGGCCCAGACTCCCTCTGAGGGAAAGCCATGGAGCTCCGAGGTCCTGCCATGGACTCCTCCGGCAGCACAGGTAGGGTCAGCACTCAGGCTGCAGGGTGACTGAGTTCTCAGCTTGTTCCCCAGAACTTGACAGCTCCTTCGCTTTCCTTTCATGCTGTGGTGTGAACTGGGGCTTTACTGGGGTGGTTGGTATCCTAAATCGCCTGAAGAGTCTTGTAAGAAGTATGATTTTAAGGCAGGGAGGAGAATCGGGGGAGAGTCGGGGGAGAATCGGGGAGTCCCAGCCTCTAGGAGGGCCAGCTAGGTAGGCAAACACAGGTAGACCCCCCAGACAAGCATGCTAGTCTCTCTGGGTAGGGTGGATCACGTAAAGATCCCCCTCCTCCAACCCCCCTCCCTACACCCTTTGCTGCCCTGTGGCTGGGTATTTGGGGCTCTATGCTCATAATGGGTGATTTGATCCAGGATCCCCTAGACCTGTCAGTACTCTCACTGGGTCTCGCCAGTGCCCAGGACAGCAACAGTAGAAACTGAGACTGAGAACCCAAGCTCCAGACTGGGCCTCTCGACTGCCGAGCCTGGTCAGAGTCCTTTCTAGTGAAAAATTCAGAATGTTCCTTTCTATCTTTCTCAGTCCATATTCACCTTCCTGACCCTTTTGGAAGATTTCCGGGCTTCTTGACTGTGGTTTGTAGTGTGGATTAAAACTGATGGAAGGTGACCTCAAAGGCCTAGATCCATCGGAAAGCAGGATACAGGGAATGGGTCGCTTCCTTTGCCTTATCTGCCTTTCCTCCGAATCTTTGTGGGACAGCCCCTCAGCGATATTTTCTGGAAGACTGGGTAAAGTGTGAGCCCCTGTGGACTGAGTCTGTAGCTCGGTGTGAATGCTATGATTGTTCATGTTTGGAGAAATCTCACCAGCTTCATAGTGGATGCAAGAGCCCATTTGCACAGTCATCCTGGCAAAATTTCTAGCTGCACCGGGGGTGGGAGGGGTAGTGAAGAAAGCAGTACTCGGCACTTCTGTGCCTGTGTCAAGAGAAGATCTCCCAGTGAGTGGGACCCTAGAGTCCTTCTGCAGTTCACCCCTTGAGTACACACCCACACTAAGTGGGATAGGATTTCTGGACCCTGGGACCAGACTTTTTCTCATCTTGGTCCCTCTTGTCTCACAGTTAGCACAGAACAGGGCATGGAAAAGACCAGGGACCACAGAGTTCTTGTGTTTCTGTCCAGGTTAGAGCTGCAGTCACCATCCCTGTACCTCCTTGGGATGGTGCCGGGGATCCCTGCCTAAGTCCAAAGCTCTTGAACGGGTCTATTGGAGCCATTGGCCACCTGGAACCATCAGCCATGAATCTGTGTTGGAATGAAATCAAAAAGAAGTCCCACAACCTCCGGTAAGGATTAACAGTTACTTTAGGGATTGACTGGGACAGTATTGGGCTCCTTTGGTCGCTGCAGTTAGCGTGCCCTCCCCCAGTCAGCCTCGCTAGCTATTTCTTTCCATCTTTCTCTGGCACCAGAGAAAGAATCCTAGCTTAGAAGTAAGGACATTTCTATCTTAACCTGTTTTATGTGTCATCTTGGGGAAGTTGCTCAAGTTCTCTGAATTTCAGCTTCCACTCGGTTTGGTTTTGTCTGGAGATTGCAGCTGTGGCAGGCTTGAGACTCTCGGCACTCTCTGTAGAGTGCAGGCTGGCCTTGAACCTCGGAATCACCTTTCCTTTATCTTTCCAGTGCTTGGCTTATAGGCCAGCACTACTACACCCGGCTTTGTTCTTTTGTTTCTTAAGAAAATGAAATAAGTGGAGGGATAAATAATTCCTGTCCTCCATACCTCGCAGTGCTGTCATGAACATCCAAATAACATGGAAAAATGCTTTCTAAACTTAAAAGGGTTGATATGTAAAGAAAAATGAAGCAATTGTCCCCGCCTCTCCTTCCTCACGACTGTCCAGCCATGGAGGGTTTCATCTGTGTACTCCCACCCCTTTCTTGTATTTTGTTTTATTTATTTATTTATTTATTTATTTATTTATTTATTTAGATACAAGGTCTCACGTATCCCAGACTGTCCTTAAAGTCTCTATTGTTTTCGCCATCTGAGTATTCAGATTACAGGCATAAACTACCGTGTTCAGTTCATGGGGTCACGGAAATCCAGCTGGTGTCCGCTAAGCAAGCACTCTACCGACTGAGCTGCCTCTCCAGCCCACTGTGTCTTTTTGTGTCCTCTTCTCCATCCATGGCTTAGTAGCTCAGGCAGGTGCAAGACAGTAAGAACCTAAAGGCAATTTCTATATGATGTTCTCTTTCTGCCCTTCTCTGTATGTCTCATTCTTTCCAAACCTCCATTTCCTACCACCAAAGCCCAAAAGTGTGGCTTCCAGGAGTCTGTGATGAGATGAGGCAGTGTTGAAAAGCTGGAAGAAAGCAGACTATAGTGCCAGGTAGACCTGTTTCCAATCACAGAGCTGTGCGCCAGGTAGACCTGTTTCCAATCACAGAGCTGTGCGCCAGGTAGACCTGTTTCCGATCACAGAGCTGTGTGCCAGGTAGACCTGTTTCCAATCACAGAGCTGTGTGCCAGGTAGACCTGTTTCCGATCACGGAGCTGTGTGCCAGCTAGACCTGTTTCCAATCACAGAGCTGTGCGCCAGGTAGACCTGTTTCCAATCACAGAGCTGTGCGCCAGGTAGACCTGTTTCCAATCACAGAGCTGTGTGCCAGGTAGACCTGTTTCCGATCACGGAGCTGTGCGCCAGGTAGACCTGTTTCCGATCACGGAGCTGTGTCAGTCACTTAAGTCTGAGTTATGAACAGTCATTTTTGGAAATAACAATGCCCACTCGATAAGATTGTTGAAAGAACTAGTTGATACCATAATTTAGAAAAAGTTTCTTTTCAGGTATAGGGAAGCAGTGGACAAAGATAGTTGTTAGTGCCAACTAAGAGGAATGGAATTAACAACTGTAGCAGGCCTTGACCAGCCTCTAACTTCCTATCATTAGACCTTAGCTCATATTTCATTTGGGAGTCGGGGGGCAAACAGATAAGTGATTATATAATACATTTTTTTCTTCTGTATTTCCAACCTGTAGCCAGTGGTGTTTTTTTTGGTTTTTTTTTTTTTGTCATCTTTTGAGCCTCTTTGGGCTGGTGAGATTCACATGCATCCTTGCTCATGTTTGTGCCCATATTCAATTATCCATCCTGCCCTTCCCACCAACTGCATTCTCTCCTGGGCAGAGCATCCTATGTGGCTGAGCGGATTCAGATTTGTCAGGATAAGAGGGCAGCCAGATTGCTATCACCCCTAATGTTTTTGCTCAGTTTCTTACCCTTCCTGGCATGGTGCTGGACATGCAGTTGAAGTGACCAAGATCCACAAAGTGATGGTTTAAACCCTTTTATTATAGGACAGCTCCCAACCACTGTTTCAAATACTGCACACTTGTGGTGGGACCTCAGGAACGTTCATAAGTAGATACAAGGAGGAGGGGCTCCTGGGCCTCCTTCCGCTGCAGCTAGAGCAGTTCCTTTGAATCCATGTTGTATATTAAAGGAAGAATAGATTTTGTTACTTAAAAAGTGATTGAATCGCTGGTCTTACTGCTCCACGCAGCGCTCGCCTTGAGGCCTTCTCAGACCACGGTGGGAAGCTTCAGCTCCCGCTCCAGGAGATTATTGACTGGCTCAGTCAAAAGGATGAGGAGCTGTCGACTCAGCTGCCCCTGCAAGGGGATGTGACCCTGGTACAACAGGAAAAGGAGACACACGCGGTAAGTCGCACTCCTGGAGGTGTGCTGTGGAGCCTCTCGGCAGGAAGTACCCTTCCCAGTACCCTGACAGATAGGCCCTCAGTTCTCCTCAGACACCTAAAGCAGTAGGTGATGGTCCGCAGTCCTAGTCTGGGGCCCGCACTCCATCTGCAGAGTGCGCCAGGTCTTGTCATCCAATTTAAACCTGCCTTGATTTATAAGGAGAACATGGACAAATAAGTGTAATATGATGCTTAAAATGCAAACTACAAAACTAGAGATCTCAGTTCCCTAAAATGTGCATAGCTGTGTGTGCATATACAGAGCTGGTATGGTTGGGAGTACAGCAAGACGTTAACAGTGTCTAACTCTGGGTGATAAAACTGTATGTCTCTTTAGTTTTGTAATACCCTGTAAGTTTTAAATTATAGTTTTAAATTTTAATTTATAGTTTTCTGAACTTTTAAATATCCCTGTGACATCACCTCTATAATCAGAAAATGATCAACATCCCTTGGTTCTGTTTGTTTTTGAGACAAGATTTTACTACTTAGACTTGGCTAGCCTCTTACTATGTAGCTCAGACTGGAGTCAAACTAATTGCAAAAGCCAGGCTGGTCTCACAATGAGTCTTCTAGAAAGCTGAGATCCACTCTGCGTTTCTTCTACTCTGTGGCATAGCCAGACTCCTTGCACACTAGTAGACTTCCTAGCTTATAGGGAGAATTAATACTCTCTCCTCCGCCCCGGGTAACCATAAAATACCTAGTAATGCCACAGGACCAAGTTATCTTGAGAAGAAAGGTTGTTGACACGAGATAAAATAGAAGTGATAGAAAGGCTTTCTTTTCTGGTTGGCTGCAAACCTTTCCAGGCCTTTATGGAAGAGGTCAAGTCTAAGGGCCCCTATATCTACTCCGTGCTGGAATCGGCTCAGGCTTTCCTGTCCCAGCACCCGTTTGAGGAATTAGAGGAGCCGGATTCTGAGAGCAAAGGTAGGTGGCCTTGCTGTCTTCCCCTGCTTCTTCTTGAGCGGTAAGTACTACTAAGCAAAATCTTTGTGCCTTTTGCTGACTCCTTTCTTGCCGCTACTTAGAAAGGTAGTTTTTCCTGTAAGCTCAAAGTCAAAAAAGGATAAGAATCACAGCTGTGAGAAAACGGAAAGAACCTGAAGCAGGTCTTGCCAACGCGTGTCCTAAAGCTGTATGCGCTCTTCAGAGTATCATTTGTGGCCTTGCAATGAGATAGAAGGAAGGAAGGAAGGAAGGAAGGAAGGAAGGAAGGAAGGAAGGAAGGAAGGAAGGAAGGAAGGAAGGAAGGAAGGAGCTCAAGTGAATTGAAGCAACTTATGGAATGAGAGGACTATATCCTTGTATCCTTTTGGAACATTGTTTGTCCCCTGAGTGACAACCCAGGGCTGTACTTATACCCATGTGGATTTGCACCTTCGTCTTCACATTTGCAGAAGATGCTAATGAATGTAGCACAAACTGAAAAAACATTAGGGAAAAGATCTGATTTATTCTGACATAGAGGGACATTGGCAATGCTGGTATCAGTCAGCAACTACAAAGCAATCTTAAAGCCGAAGAAGTTAGGTAATGATGACCTTTGAGATAAAAATTGATTGTGACTTGTCAATACTGACTATGGTGACTTCTGGGTCTGACTTCATAGGGAGGGCCACTTTCCATCCTGATTCCAACAAACTGCCAGTGTGACATCCATGGAAATTCAGTTTGTGTGGCAGTCTAGCAAACACCTCCAGGAAGAATCCTTAGCCCGGCCACATGAAGTGAATAGACCAGAAAGAAGCCTTCATTAGTGGAGTCCTTTGTAGATTCTGTTCACAAGCTCAGTTGATTTCTGGTTTCTCGGTTAGAACATAACTTGCTGCTCAATGGGCCTCAAATAGGGCAAACTCCAGAGAGAATAAGGCAAGTTCACATAGCTTGGGACTATAGACTCTGAGTCTTCTCCCAGCAGGAAGTCTGAGGGTCCAGGAGGAAACCTAAAACTGAGGAGTCCGAGTAGAAAAGCTTGGCATGTTATACCAGATTCCTGGGCTGGGGCTGCCTTTTTTGGATTTTGGTGAACAGCAAACACCAGTGCCTCAATCATCCCCTGAGGGTGTGTGAATAGAACCGGATGATTTACCCCGCCACACCTCTTAAAATATGTTCCTCATTATTTACCTTACCATTTAAACACGAGAGAACCTTAATTCAAAAGTGGGAAGAAACCGAAATGGCTTCATGTGACAGTAGACTCATGAAGCAACACATGGTAAAACTGCATAGAACTCTGTGTGTGTGTGTGTGTGCGCGCGCGCGCGTACTTGCACATGCACAAAAATGAATACCGGTAAAAGTAAAACCAGGAACTCTGAACAAAATTGACAGATTATGTTAGTGTCCAAACCCTGGCTGTGACATGATGCTGTCAGTTTACGGACATTACTATGTCGTCAAGGGTGGTGCAGGAAATAGCCATGGTTTTTCTTATGACCAAAAGCTAATTTATAATAATCTCAAGATGAATGGTTTGATTTTTTTTAAAAAAAAAAATCACTGAATGCGGGTCAGTGAGATGACTCTGTTGTTAAAGGTGCTTGCCCCAGAGCCTGACAACCTGAATTAGAGCCCTGGAATCCACTTTGTAGAAAGAGAAAGACAACTTCAGCACACTGACTTCTGACCGCCACACAGGTGTGTAGAAGACACACACACACGGACAGACAAAATAAATATATATGCATAAATACATAAGTAAATGTAGTAAGAATTTAAATTTCTGAATATACAAAAGGAGCTCAGCCATGGAAATATATATATGTAAAGAGGAATATTCATATACAAACAGGCACACACTGGTGTCCCTAACCCCACATTACAGGCAAGCGTGAACGTGTATAAAAGGATGAATTTGCCTTAGTCTTTCTCTGGGTTGCCTCTGTCAAGATAGCTTGACTTGACTTCCTGATTGCACTCACAGATAACTCCCCCAGACAGCGAATTCAGAATCTTAGCCGCTTTGTGTGGAAGCAGGCAACAGTGGCCAGTGAGCTGTGGGAGAAGCTGACAGCCCGCTGTGTGGACCAGCATCGCCACATTGAGCATACTCTGGAACATCTGTTGGAGATCCAAGGCACAATGGAGGAACTGAGCAGTACTCTGACCCAAGCAGAGGGAGTCCGAGCCACTTGGGAGCCCATTGGGGATCTCTTCATTGATTCCCTCCCAGATCATATCCAAGCCATCAAGGTATGTAGGTCTGCTTCCCAGACTACAGTCGTTGCTGCGCCATCCGAAGTCCTTTCACAGTGTCGATTTTCCTTCTGCTGAGACTTGCTGGTCTGGACCGCAGCTGACCCTCTTTTAGTTCTGGACTAGATTGTGGGCTAGTTTGCCTGTCGCCACCTCTGTGCTTCTGTATTCTCTTTCCCTGCTTTTCTGAAATGAATAGAATCAAAGGGTAAGGCTAGTGAGCACTCATATCTTAGTCTATTGCACAAACAGCCAAGTAGCTGGGTGGTGGGGTTGAGACTCGAGCTCTCCATGGGAAGGGCTGGTGAATGAGTAATGTGTCCTCTCTCCTACTCTCTGTCTGCTGTGGTACTTGGGTTCTGGCTTTCTAGCTATTCAAAGAAGAATTCTCTCCTGTGAAAGATGGAGTGAAGTTAGTGAATGACTTGGCCCACCAGCTTGCTATTTCTGATGTGCACCTGTCAATGGAGAACTCAAGGGCTCTGGAACAGATCAACATGCGGTGGAAACAGCTCCAGGTAGAGGAGCCTCCTGAAATGAGCTTTGGGGAGGCATCTTGGTATGGCCAGGATTTGGGGGGAAGTGTACGCAGGCCCAAAGGATACCATGGGTTTGGAAGTGAAACCTACACAGAAAAAGAATAGTAGAGAATTAGGAGTCAGGAAATAAACTTCTCAACCTCTAAATTGCGGGAAGTGGTTGAACAAGAAGAATGAGAGGCGCTTGTCTAGATTTCAGTACACTGGTTAGACTGGAGAGAATTACCATGGCTCAGAACTAGCGAGGCTGTTCTCCCATACTTGTCAATGTGAGAGGAGGATGGGAGTTGGGTGGCTGTGATGGAACTGGACCAGGAAAAAGGGCGGCCTGTGAGGGAGCTCATGAAGATTCTTGGAGGCACCTGCAGATTCCACACCGAATGGCTGGAAGTAACCCACTGTTCTTTCCTCAGGCGTCAGTTGCTGAGAGGCTTAAGCAGCTCCAGGATGCCCACCGGGACTTTGGGCCTGGGTCACAGCACTTCCTCTCCAGTACGTGAGACAGACTAGACTTCATGTAGCAGAACCTCAGCCATTTGACAAGAGAATCTGCTGTTGTCCACTAGGGGGTCTGGTGGAAGCCTAGTATATCTCGGCATCCAAGAAGCAATAAGGAAAAGGCTGTGTAGTGTGGTGGTAGGAGAGAGCTGAGTCTTACCCTAAGAGTTGTGCAAATTTGAAGAAAAAAGGTGTAATCTTTTTGAACCTCACCTTTCCCATCTGAAAAGGGGGAGATTTCCTAGTTCTTTTAATATATTTTTATTAATTTTTTAATATTAAATAAGGTTTGAAATATTAAATAAGGTTATTTGTGCAACAGTTTTGCTGTGAACCTGGTACTTTTCTGGGCACAGGGGCCATGCTGGTGGGAAAAAACACACAGACAGGAACCTTAGATTTGGACAGCTTGCATCTAGTGGAGGAAACAGGTCATAGGTGAATCAATAAACAAGTGTAAGAGAAATCTGTGGCGAGTGCTATGGAAAATATGGCTAAAGCTAGAAAGGCATGCCCAGGGAGGAATAGACCTAAAGGAAAGAGCCACTGAAGAGATCCCAAGTGGAGGGTGACAGTCTTACCATCCTAAAGGCAATGAGAGAATAAAGCTTGTGTCTAGTAGGAAGAGCTCCCATTGAGAAGGTGGCAGCTTTGCAGAGTGCTAAGGGCAGTGAAGGAATAACCACATGGATAGCTAAAGGAGCACATGAGGCAGAAATGCAAGGCCTTGAAAGCAGGGGATCCGGAGGTGTGCTAAGGAGAAGCCAGGAGACCTCTGGAGAAAAACGCAGAAGAAAGACCAGAGAAATGGCTCAGTAGGCCTCGCAGGTAAAAGTTAAGACCTTGAGATTTTATTCCAGATGGAACAGAGGATTCTTGATAGGGTTTGAGGAGTGGGGTGACATGATCTGACTTCCATCTCAGCGTGATGTTCAGGATACATTGTCGGGGACCAGAGTGGGAACAGAGAGAGCTCTCAAAATGTGCTGTACGATAGTCCATGTGAAGGATGACACTGGCCTAGACCACGGAGGTAAGAACGAAGGTGACAAAAATATACAAAACAGAAAGTTAGGTGTCCATACAAGGCATGAGCATAGTATTTAGCATGTAGAAAGAGCTCAATAAACGTGGTTAGAACTATTGCCTTATAGCTGGTTCCACATAGTTGTATCTGCAGAGGATTCCTATATTCAGAAAAATTGCACTGAGTGAGCAGGTAAGCCAGGTGAGCTTAAGATCTCAGTGACATAGACAGAGGGTTAAAAGAGAGCTTTATAAAAGAGAGATAGATGGGCAGTACCACCTCCTCTCCCCCAACTCCAGATCTGAGAGGGGAAAGGATTTAAGTCTCGTGACACAATTGTATTTCATAGCCACAAGGGCAGTCCAGTAACCTGCAGCTGGCCAGGTAAAAAAGACGGTCTGCTTAAGGTGAATATTAGGGTTATATTCCAGCCCTGTGTCTGCTTCAAAAGGGCATCAGTGACAACCTCTTCCCCTTCTCTTGTCCCAACATCAAGGAGCAGTGTGTTTCTTGTGAGTGTCTCTCCCTGGGAGCTGTTAACAGTTGGAAGTGAATGTTATTTCCTTTTATGTTTAACTACCTTTGAGGAAGGATAGAACATAAGAATGGTCAAGACAGTGGCACACACCTTTAATCCCAGCACTCAGGAGGCAGAGGCAGGTGGGTTTCTGTGAGTTCGAGACCAGCCTGGTCTACAGAGTGAGTTCCAGGACAGTCAGGGCTATTACACAGAGAAAGTCTGTCTGGGGGAGGGGGCAGGATGGACTGGAGAGTACTGCCTTTTGCGGAGGACAGAGGTTCAATTCTTAGCCCTCACATGGCAAGGCCTAGTCACCTCTAAGTCCACTTCCAAGGGATCTAATGCCCTCTTCTGGCCTCTGTGGCACTAAGCACACAAGTGGTGCCCACTCATTCATACATGCAGGCAAAGCAGTCACATAAAATGAATTCATCTAATTAAGAAATTTAAGAGTGGTCAGGATGCTTGGATAATACTAGTGGCCAGCTTTTTTTCTCTTGTCTTTTACCAGCTTCTGTCCAGGTTCCCTGGGAAAGAGCAATTTCTCCCAATAAAGTCCCCTACTACATCAAGTGAGTGATCATCAGAACCAGGAGCCGGTCAGTCACCTGCCTGTCCCCTCCATCACCTGCCTTTTGCTTTCCTAACTCTGTGCCTTGAAATTTCCCTGTTTAGTCAAATGCTTCCTCCAACTTGTCAGAAGTGCTTAAGGTTCTGCCCAGTTGATGGTGAACTCTGGTTTATTAGGATCTTCAGAGTTCATCGGTGCTTTGTGCAGTTTCTTGCAACCCACCCTTCACTGAGTAATGGGTGTGTGCCTGCAAAGAGTGTTGGGAATGTGATGTTGGTGCTATTGATGCTTTTGTTTGCAGCCACCAGGCTCAGACCACGTGCTGGGACCATCCCAAGATGACTGAATTATACCAAACCCTAGGTGAGAATGCAAGCTTCCTATATGGGGTGGGAATGTGTACAGTTATCTTTGTCCTATACACCATCAATGTATGAGTGCATGAAGAACATGTACCGATGCACAAAATGGAACAATACTCTTTAGTCTTAAAACAATACCATTTGGATGATATGGCTAAGGTCAAAGAATGTTATGCTAACTGAAATAAGGGCTTGAACAGAAGATCAAGCCCTGCATGATCCCACTTATATAAGGAATTTAAGACAGTCAGATTCATGGACTCAGAGAGGAGAATGGTGGCTGTCGGAGGCTAGGGGAGGAGGAAACAAAGAGGTAATTGGTCATAGGCCACAGTTTCAATTATGCCACAAGAATAGGTCCTAGGGATCTGCTATATGGCGTAGTGAATATAGTTAATAGTACTATTTTCATGTATCAAAGTGGAAGAGAATAATCTTACATTAAGATGTTCTTACCAGCAACACACCACTACTCGTAGTAAGGTTGATAAAGAAGAAGATGGGAGGAAACTTTGATAACAATCGATAGGTTTATGGCACAGATTGTAGTGATAGCTTTACACTGTATACTTATCACCAAACTTATCAAGCTATATATATTATATACATGCCTGCTTTCTAGTTGCCACTTTCCATGTTGCTTCTTGCATGCCCACTGTACTTCAGTAAGGTCATTTTTAAAAGGATGGAACAGCTCCTCTGCATCTTCCTCTACAGCACAGTCTCCATGTTCGCCTGGACAAGTTTAGCATCATTAGGGAGTTAGTCTTGAAGACATGAATTCCAATCTGATTAGAAAGGCAGTCTCTGGTCTGCAATGATGAGACTCATTCCTGCCTTGTCTTTGCTTACGAGGAGAAATGGAGCTGCTATAGGGGATGCCTTTGGACATAGCCTTTCTACCCACTATATTGCTGACGGGCACATGGGTCCCTAGTTTAGAGTGAATATGTACAATGCTGCAGAAGATTTTCTGTACATGGTTTCTGGTACATGTGTGAAGGGCTTTTTCCAGAGCATGCTTTTAGTATGTAGGTAATAACATTATTTTAGCATGTTACATTAATCTTCTTCAAAAACTGAAAAAGACGAAGAACTATCAGCGGGCAACAGATCCTTAAGCAAGGGTCAGATTTGATATTAATTTTATGTTTTTATTTTATTAAATCTAGGAAAAAATTGCTTTCTGAAATGTGTATATGTTGCATGATGATATAAAATCCATTTCTTACTGTGAGCCTTAGTAAAGAAGTGTTCGCGTATCACTTCTGTAGAATATAGCTGCTCTGACGGCAGGACAGATGTGCTCCACTTTACTGGGTAACACGAAGCTGTGCTCCTGGTGGCCACATGAGAGCACACTTTTACTAACAACCCTCACTCCTGCATCTCACGGTTGACATTTGGCCTTCATTACACTTCTCTGGTCTAAGTGAGTCTCTCTTTCTGCTCTTTGCAGCTGATCTGAACAACATTAAGTTCTCAGCTTATCGGACGGCCATGAAGCTCCGCAGAGTCCAGAAGGCCCTGCGCCGTATGTCCTCAGTTGTTCTTCCTCATGCCTTTCACCCTTGTACTCCTCTTCCTCTCCTGGCTGCCTCTTGCTATTTGCATCCCACCCTGGCCCGAGTCATTGGTTGCTTTGATGGGAACTCTCCAAATACTGGGACATATTGGCTGTGAAAACGTGATCTTTCCATTGACTACAAGCCCCAGCCTTGTGTTCAAAGTAACCCCATAGTGATCCGGTTCCTAGTCCTCTTTCCCTAGCCAGCTTAGGTAATCAAGAAACTGCTTTGCAGCAGACAGGGTCTGCTTCATGGTTTGCCATCTGGGGGTTATTAGATATAGCAACAGAAGGGTTAAAAGCGAGTGTCCGTAGTTGGTCGTCAGCGTGCTGCGGATGTCCTGTCCCTTCTGGCCTTAAACTGCCTGTCCCAGGTGTCTAGTTAGACATCACAGGTAATCAAAATATTTTCCTGGTGTATGTCACATTCACTCAGCCGTGCATGACCCTTTCCAAGCAGAACTAAGCTTCCTAGAACAGGGCTCATGGACAAACCTGTTTTCAGATGAAATTGATGTTGGGCTGAGGGTTGAGCTCGGGGATAGAGGGCCCATTATGAGCGAGACCAGGGCCTCAGTCCTTTGTACCTCTGAAATTAGTTTAAAAGATAAGAAAAAAAAAAAACCTTTTGCAAACAGAGAAACTTAAACCGGGATGTGATCCCCTGGGATTTAGTACAACATAGGCGGTGCGCTCATTCACATCTTGCCATTTCCTCAAAACTGCTGTGAAAGAACTGATGTATACAGATGTGTGCTATATTTGGGGTGACCTCTTGCCGTCTTGCTCTTCCATGGGACGGGGGGATCATGGTAAAGAATAAGTTTATGGCATATCTGTGAATGATTGGTCTGAAGTTGGCACCAGATTTGGTGACACCTTGCCTCGTCAGTTCCCTGCTTCTTCTTGGGGCTGCATTTTCCTTTTCTTCCTTCCTTTCCAGTGGATCTGGTAACTTTGACTACAGCTCTGGAGGTCTTCAATGAGCATGATCTGCAAGCCAGTGAACATGTGATGGACGTGGTGGAGGTCATTCACTGCCTGACCGCCTTGTATGAGCGACTAGAGGAGGAAAGAGGCATCATAGTCAACGTGCCACTGTGTGTGGACATGAGCCTGAACTGGCTTCTCAATGTTTTTGATAGGTAAAGGCTTTTGGCCCTGGAAACCATCTCCCAAATCAATCCAATGGCACATGTCCACTGGCTGTGGTGGGAAGGGCTTGCTCCCATGGTGTACTTGGATGGGTTCAGCTTAGGGCATGGTTGGCTGCTGGGTCAAATCAGTGAGGGAAAAGACTGCCAAGATATCCACCCTTCGTATATCCATGTTCTCTGTCTCTTCCTTTAAACCCAGTGGTCGCAGTGGGAAGATGAGAGCATTGTCCTTTAAGACTGGCATCGCGTGCTTGTGTGGCACCGAAGTGAAAGAAAAACTTCAGTGTGAGTGTAACTCCAGCATCTGCAGTGATGCTGGGGGAGGGGGAGGGGAGTGTTGCAGGAGAGGCAGGAGGGAGACCAGAAAATACGCAGAATTTTTGTCTTTGGACTCCGCAGAGGAGGCACCACCTGGTGATGTTTTCAGTCCCCCTGTGTATTTTCTAGGCCTTAGGTGAGGTTCGGAGCAATGGATGATATGGCCAGAGGCGGGTTGCTAACGTTGTTGGCTTGGGCTAGAGGAGGTTTTAGAAGAGCTGTTCTATCTTGAGGGTGGGGAAAGCTGCCTAGTGCGTGTTCCCACACTCAGGAGGCATCCGCTTCCCCAGTACTGTAATATCTGTACCCGGTACTGTGTTACTTAGCCTTTCTTTCTTTCTTTCTTTCTTTCTTTCTTTCTTTCTTTCTTTCTTTCCTTCCTTCCTTCCTTCCTTCCTTCCTTCCTTCCTTCCTTCCTTCCTCCCTTCCTTTCTTTCCCTCTCTTTCTCTCTCTGTCCCTCCCTCCCTCCCCCTCACACACACAGAGACCTCCTTTCCTCTCTCCTTTCTTCTTTCTTTCTTCCTTCCTTCCTTCCTTCCTTCCTTTCTTTCTTTCTTTCTTTCTTTCTCTTTCCTCCCCCTTTTTCTCTCCCCCCGCCTCCCCATCAATATCTATCCGTCAGTTTCTTTCTCTTTTCTGTTCTCCTCCTGTGCTCTACCTCTTCATCACTCACTCCACTGTTATCTCCCCCTCTGTCCCTTTCCCCCTCCCTTCCTCTCCCATTGATGCTGCCCTATTTGTGTCTGTCTAGTTCCCCTACCCCAAACTCAGGAATGCTCTTTTTAAAACCCTTGAAGCTGAGATTGGAGGTGAATTTCTGGATTTTCTGGTTTCAAAAATCATTAGTTCAGCAATGTGCATTTTCTCTGTCTTCCTTTTCCGGTTCTTCCTCCTCACATCATTCTCTGGCCATTCCTAAATTGGGGCTGGCTATTGTTGATGATGGGCCCAGCAGACCTTTTCAGCCAAGTGGCCAATTCAGGCAGCCAGTGTGACCAACGCCATCTTGGTGCCCTGCTTCATGAAGCCATTCAAGTGCCCCGTCAGCTGGGCGAAGTGGCAGCGTTTGGGGGCAGCAACGTGGAGCCCAGTGTCCGTAGTTGCTTTCGTTTTGTAAGTATGGAGCTGTAGACTCAAGGAGGAAGGGATTCGAGATGAAAGGGATGGTGAGAGTGGAAGGGGGGGAACCAGCATCTCACGGTGCCAAGTGCTCCGAGGTAAAGGAGCTTTGTTGAGATGGGACAAGAGAACGAACGACTCTCTGGAGTATGGTGATGGGGTCCTGCAAGGAAGATTGTCGATTAAGATAAGGCAGAAGGTAGACACGCTTCTGGAGGGGTGCTGGTTGCCCTGCTTCACTAAGAGCTGCCTGGCCTGCAAGCAGCGCAGTACTTGAACCCAGTCATATCCACTGGATTTCTTATTCCTCTAGAGCACTGGCAAGCCAGTCATTGAAGCTTCTGAGTTCCTAGAGTGGGTCAACTTGGAGCCGCAGTCTATGGTGTGGCTGGCCGTTCTGCATCGGGTCACCATCGCTGAGCAAGTAAAGCATCAGACCAAGTGCTCTATCTGTAGGCAGTGCCCCATCAAGGGGTTCAGGTATGGGTCTGAACACCTGCTGGGGTGAGAAAAATGGGGTGCAACAATGGCTACAAAACGGCATTAGTTAATGATTATATTTTACAGTCTGTCTATGCTGTGTTATTGGTGTATTATTGTAAGATTTTTTATTGAAAAAAATGTTTAACTTCTGAGAAATTAAAAAGGAAATATTTTTGCTCTAGATGTAATACAAAGTACTACAGGTTTTTAGAAATATATAGTAAACATTATAAAAAAATCTATGTACCAAATGTTGAGTCAGCAGATATTTCACCATCAACTGCAGAGAAAGAAAGGGAAAAAAAAACCCTAATTTAGAGCATTTGTAATATGAATATTTCCATCACAAATGAACAACAGGGTACACGCAAAAGATCCCAGTGAAGAATTGGAAAGAGACAGATTCACATGTGCACAGTTTATAACATACAGATGAAGTTCACAAAATCTAAAAGAGTTCCCTAATCTAAAACTCTGAGGGACTGGAGAGATGGCTCTGAAATTAAGAGCAATGGCTGTTCCTCCAGCGGTCCTGAGTTCAATTCCCCAACACCCACATGTTGACTCATAACCATCTATAGTAGGATACAATGCCCTCTTCTGGTGTGCAGATGTACACACAGACAAAGCACGCATACACATAAAATACGTAATAAATAAATCTTTAAGAATCTGAGATCTGTTGGCGATGCCCCATCAAGGATTTCTGGGTTAGCAGACACTCTGCCAGCAAAACCTGAGCAAACATGGCAAGCATTTCCCATAGAAGAGACCCAACCAGTGCCATAGATGTAAATGGCCTCATAGGTGTAAACGACCAGCAGCTATGCAGCCCAACACAAGATCATAAACCCCCAAACTTCATGAGGTTTGTTGTAAGGTAAGTGCACATTCCTCTCAGCTGTGAACAGCATCAATGGCAATAGGTTACAGTGTCGAGCGCCCAGAGTGCGCCTTAGTGCACAGCCAAGCTTAGGGGATGAAATGCGGTTGAAATTCATTTGACGCCTCCCCGATTATAGCCCACTCCTTCCTCTGCAAAGCTAACTGAGCTCATAAAATGCCTACAGTTTGTCAGTATGCCATTGAGGACAGAACCCAGGGTCTTGGGCATGCTAGACAAGCACTGAGTGTTGGTCTCAACCCAGTCAGCCTTTTAGCTTTTTAGACTACTAGCATACAACTGTCCCTGCAAACACTGTGCTTCTTCTAACTTGAGCGAACTAGACCCAGAGGGGAAACATGACTGCCCAAGATAACCTGGCTGTTTAGCTGTAAACACCGAGATAGATACTGGGTGGTCAGAGTCCAGGCATTCTTTGGTGCTGCTAGGACCGGGGGAGTTTAGCTTGCCTTTAGCCAAAGATGGGAAGGACTGTTCTGTGTTCTGTCATAATATAAGTAGAGCTATTATAGAAAACCATTAAAAACAACCTTCAACTAACTTAGGCACAGCTAATGAATAAACTACCTTCATATTGGAGGTCTGACTTCTCCAGGGTAGGGAGGATACATGGGGCCACCCTTGTTTAGAAAGCTACCACATGACAAGCTTATTCCTCCTGGCCCCCTTTTGACCCTGGCTGAAGCAATGCCCCTTCCCACACTTCCTGGGATCTGGGACTTGGCGTTTCATTGGGGATTGGTGGTCTGTGGAATAAGGCTATTTCACAGGTTGAGGATTTCACACGGCTAGGTATAGCCGGTTGCGTCCCACTCCCTTCTGTATGCGTATCTGAATGGGGAAATGATGAGGTCACTGTGGTCCACTGGATTGTCTTTGTGACCATGTTTTCTCTTCCCCAGGTACCGGAGTCTGAAACAGTTTAACGTGGATATCTGTCAGACCTGCTTCTTGACAGGCAGGGCCAGCAAAGGCAATAAGCTCCACTATCCCATCATGGAGTATTACACGCCGGTATGCAGCCTCTGCGCCAGTGGGAGGGATGGGCACCTCTCAGACACTAGGTGGGAGGGATGGGCACCTCTCAGACACTAGGTGGGAGGGATGGGCACCTCTCAGACACTAGGTGGGAGGGGTGGGCACCTCTCAGACACTAGGTGGGAGGGATGGGCACCTCTCAGACACTAGGTGGGAGGGATGGGCACCTCTCAGACACTAGGTGGGAGGGATGGGCACCTCTCAGACACTAGGTGGGAGGGGTGGGCACCTCTCAGACACTAGGTGGGAGGGATGGGCACCTCTCAGACACTAGGTGGGAAGGGTGGGCACCTCTCAGATGCTAGGTGGGAGGGGTGGGCACCTCTCACACACTAGGCTTTGGTCCTCTGCACCAGGTAGGAGGGGTGGGCCTCTCACACGCTAGGCTTTGGTTCTCTTTGTGTAGCATTAACACATGCCAGCTCTCCTGGTGGAACATTCCCCAAACAGTATTGATTCACTGGTTTGGGGGATTCAGGTCCCCCTAGTCTTCCATCATAGCTTTCCTGTCACTGGGGCCACAGTTGACTGAGGGCCCTCTTAGCCCTTTAATTGTCATTAGCTGTTTTGCTGCAGAAATAATGTCCCAAGGGGGAAAAAAGCGCAAGGTGGTTCCAGGTACCCCCTCCTCTTCTCATGTGAGTTTTTCCTGGGCAGCTTCTTGTATGACTTTTGTGCTGAATCACTGGGTCTTTTCTTCCTACTCTGTAATTTTGGTTTGTTGGGTTTTTTTCCTACCCCCTTGTCAGTACCAAAGCCTGTGCTCAAATTGCTCAGTCAATTAAAAGGAAAAAAGATAGGTTTTTTAACCTGTACTCACAGATTGTCCCGGGTTTCCACGGGCAGCCTTCCCTTCGCAGCTGCCCGAGCAGCTCCCTCTGTGCCTGTGAGCTCAGCCGCAGGGTTCCTGCTTGTGCAGCCTCCTGAACTCCTTCCCTTGATGTCCTTGAGAGTTATTCGATTTTCATTTTATGCGTCTGGGTGTTTTGCCCCCACATCTGTCTGTGGACCACTTGCATGCCTAGTGCCTGAAGAGGCCAGGAGAGGGTGTCAGGTCCCTTGGAACTGGAGTGAAAAACCAATGTGGGCTGCCGTGTGGGTGCTGGGACTCGAACCGCAGCCTCTGGACCTGCAGCTCTCTTAAGTTCAGAGCCATCTCTCCAGTACCACCCTCAGTGTCTGTACACGTTTCTGTTCCATTAGATTCATCCAGAAGCCCAGGTCCGCTCTCACTGGCTCTCTCTCCCATCTGCTGCTCCGTTTTCAACCTGTTTCTATATAATCCACTTTCCTGAGGTGTTATCTTCAAATTGTTTTAGCACAGGAATGTGTGAGCCAGTGGGAGTAGGGGCCACGCCCTTTAATTCGGCTTTATTATCACTTACACAAAACATTATAAAGGGCAAACAGAGAAAACTGCGTAGAAGAGGTAAGCCGACAGTCCTCTGCCTCCTGTTCAGCTTCTCCATTCCTAGAACTTATAGAAAAGGGGCAGCACAATGGCGCAGCACGTAAAGGCACTTCCTGCCAAGCCTGAATTTGATTCCTAGAATATTCATGGCGGAAGAAAAGAACCAACACTTGCGTGTTGTCTTCTGAGCTCCACTTACACATCATAGTGTATGCAAGTGCGTGTGCACACACATAAAGTAAACAAACAAAATTTCAAATTTTATAAAAAATTATTACAAAAAAATTTATGTGATAATTTTATTTTTTGAGGAGTTCATGAATGAGCAGTGCATCTACATACTGTACCCCCTCCAACTTTTCCTGTGTCCCCTCCCAAATGCATGCTCTCTTCTTTAATTGTTACATGTATATACATGTGTGCATACATACATACACACATATATACAATATACATATGTATGCACACGCATATATACAGCCTACTGAGTCCATTTAGCTTCACTAGTGTGCACACATGTCCAGGGATGACCTCTGTGGGGGCTTGTCCCTAGAGAAGGATGGTTCTTTCTATTCCCAGCGGGCATCCACCCCTTGTAGCTCTTCGTGTAGGGGTGGGGCCATGTGGAGTTTCCATCTGTGTTGGCATGTCAGCTGGTGTTGTCACCATGGGTACCATTACAGAGCTCCACAACTGCTCAAAGTGTAGATAATAAGTGACTGTGGGCTGCCCAACTCCAACTGGCAACACCAACCCTGCACCTGAGATTAGGGACAATCACAGAAAGGGGCATGGGAAGATTGTGCGAGCCAGAAGTCCAGGACAGCTGCTGTGAGAGCGAGTCTTCTCTGTGTGGCAGCAAAGAACCCATGAGCTTTCAACAATATGCTTACCCGACCAAGCCCAGCATAATGACAAAAAGCGATATCTTAAAATGCAGCAATTACATGCTTACTGTAAAAACTTCCAACTCCGCAGATAGAGGCGTCTAAAGTTTCAGATGAAAATCTTCCTTTCTCTTCACCCTGGCTCTCACCCCTCCAGTCTACCTTCCTAGAGTTCTGAGTTTAGGGTATGGTCTTACAGACGTTTGGAGAGAGGGGTATGGTAGGCACAAACAACGTTGGGATAGCAGTCACATTCTGAACTACAGTGAAAGAGTCACACACCTCATAGTGTGTGGAAGCCACCAGGGTGAGTCCCTCGGTCCTGTCTTCCTGCAGACCACATCCAGTGAAAACATGAGGGACTTCGCCACGACCTTAAAGAATAAATTCCGCTCAAAGCAATATTTCAGCAAACACCCTCAGAGAGGCTATCTGCCTGTGCAGTCAGTGCTGGAGACTGAGTGCAGTGAGACGTGAGTACCGGTGACCTCGCGGAGGCTGCAGATGGCCTCGCGGAGGCTGCAGGTGGCCTCATGCAGCTCACTTATGCTGCGAAGGGGCTGAGTCCCGGATGAGCTGGAGAAAGTTCCCAAGTGAAAGCCCCTAGCGAACAAGGCCGTTCAGCTTGAGTCTGACTTAGCCTCTGGCCTGAGAAATAGAGGAGGATTCGATCTGCTCTCTGCATCGGATTACCATCTTGGCAGGGGAGGGGTGGGAGTGCTGACAGACAGGCAGGCTTTCCGTTGCCTCTGGTCCTCTTAACCTTTGCTCCTTTCCCCCAGACCGGCTTCTTCCCCGATGTTGCCACATGCGGACACACACTCTCGAATTGAGCATTTCGCCAGCAGGTACCACTGCCTTTCAGTGGGAGTTGGGGTGGGGACTGTAGGAAGTCCAAGGGCAAGGAGACTTGGAATGAACCAGGGGAGATGCAGAGTGAACTGTCCATGGCCAGTGGTGGTAAGTGGGGGGCCCCACTCCCAAAGCCCCAAAGTCGGTTATCCGATTGTGCCATTAGATTGCTGGAGGTGGAAGCAGGCCCCACATCCTGCTTTTTCTCTTACTGTGGCTCTTTCTTTCTAGGCTTGCTGAGATGGAAAGTCAAAATTGTTCCTTTTTTAATGACAGCCTGTCCCCGGATGACAGCATGTGAGTTTCTACAGCTGCTAATTTTCCAGAAATAGCTGTCCTTGGGATCCTTCTGCCACTGTTTGAGAATGGGAGGCTGGTGGCTAGGGTCCTTGATTCTCCGAGGAAGGAAGGCTGCTTCCTGACTACACTGTTTAGTAAGAGGCAATTTTCCATCTGTCAACTGAGCCATCTACCCAAGCCCCTTCTATCACAAGATCCCATCCTTCCATGCCTAACTTTAGGCGGGGGGAGGGGGAAGCCTCTATCTGAAGTTACAGAAAGGAGCTGTTATCTCATGCTCAAGATACAAGACCCCATCTAATGCTGCACCAACCCTAGGAGAAGGCAGAGACTCCCAACTGAAGTCTGGCCTAAGGGAGCCCTGGTGTTAGAGCACAGAGAGGGTGACCTTCATTTCTAAAGGAGGTCCCTTGCCTGTAAAGAAGGCCCAGGGACAGCTGACTATATGAGACAATCTGGTCCTGACTGGGACTCAGATCCTTCTGGGAGGAGAGAAAGAAAGGGGACATCGAAATGGCAACAACACAGAAAGAGAAATGATTTTCTTATCATCCTTGAGAAGATCTCAGAAGTATCAGCATCCTGGAAATATCTCCCAGTCCTCTCTCAGATACGGCCTCTTTCAACTTCCAAGGCCTGAACTTGAGGCCTGGCTTTCTTTATGTGACTTCAAAGTGGATGGGCCAGCATAGCTTTTCTGGGGGCTGAGCCAGGATCTGAGCACTGGCTCCCTGACTTGTGTCTGTGTTCAACACCTGGTCACCTCCTTTCCTCTCCTTACACCCATGCAGAGATGAGGACCAGTACCTGTTGCGACACTCCAGCCCCATCACAGACAGGGAGCCAGCCTTTGGACAGCAGGCTCCGTGCGGCATGGGGACAGAAAGCAAAGGAGAGCTAGAGAAGATCCTGGCCCATTTAGAAGATGAGAACCGGTAGGTGTGGCCAGGGCATAAATTTGTGTGGCGCCAGAGGCTGGTGCCTTGAGTTTCAATCTTGATAATTCATGTGTTATACAACCTGGATCAAGTCATTTACATCCTATGATCTTCCATTTTCTTGTCTGTGTGATAGGGATAATGATACCAGTTTCCCAGGGTTACTTTGAGGATCAGATGTAATATAACCCTGACTTTTCCAAGTACCCACTAGAGACAAGCAGAGAGAACCCTAGAAGAATGCAGAAGAGAATATAACCTGTCCTTGCTCTCAAAGAACTTTCTGTACTAAAACTTGAAAGAACTACTTGATCCTGAATGAAAGTTTCCCAGGGGGTTGTGACAGTACATACAGCATTTCCGAACCAGAAGAGACAAAGTACCAGGGATGCCATTAATCTCACAGAGGAAGAGGCCCGAGTACATTGCAAAGCTTGGGAAGCCACAAGTCCTGACTCCTCAGTGTGTGGGGCCTGAGTTTCTGTTTCTAACCAGCTGTCAGGGGCTGTTAGTGTTCCCGGTCCACATGCCCCCCTCGGAGTGGCAAGCCTTAGAACAGTGTGCCTCCAGTGGTGGAGTGCAGGTGAGGACCGGCTTATAAAGTGTGTGTCACGAGTCCAGGAAAGACAAGCACACAAATAGACGGTAGGCGTTTCAAAACTTTTCTCGCAAACTTGACATGGTCAGGATCAAGCACATGGCTAGTTGGTCCAACACTGAACAGGCTGGGGATGGAGTCGAGTGGTGTAGAGCCTGTGCGGCAGGGGATGGCAGTGTTGTGAGCTGTGGACAGTTGTGAGCAGTAGAACATCAGTGGTGTGAACTAAAATCAAAACCCTGCTTCCTCACTAGGGGTGGTCTGGAGAACTGCTCCATTAGAGCAGTGGGGAGCCGGCGCTGGGAAATGCTAGCAAGAGTGATTCTGTTTGCCCAAACAACAGGAAGTAGTGGGCCTAAAAGTAGGCTGGTTCTTTGGAATGTTTCCTCGACCCATTGTGAGCACTCGAAGCAGGTCAGATGGGGGGGGGGCTGTAGAGAGAAGAAGCAGGTCAGAAGAGAAGAAGCAGGTCAGATGGGGGGGGGCTGTAGAGAGAAGAAGCAGGATAGGTGATCTCTTTATGTATGCTGTCTTCCCTTAGAATCTAAAAGTCTATAAGTGGAGTAGGTAAGCCATTGGCACTAATGCCTCTTTTATTTGCAGAACATGTTCGTGCCTGCTTTTGAAGGTCAAAATTAATCCCCAAAGCATCAAAGCCCTAAGACATTTCTTATGTGAAATGTCAGCTCACTACTCTGAGGCCTCGGGATGGCAGAGTAAATGTCAAATGGGCTGGAGAGGAAATGGCTGTGGTCCTCTCGAGCAGAGCATTGCCAGGGATTGGGTTAGGAGCGCAGAGTGACCCCTCACACCCGGGAAAAGGGGGGCCCTGTGGAATCTGGATAGCCAATTGACCCTGTTAAAGCCCTAGGTCTTGGCTTCCATGTCCATGGCAGGATTCTCCAGGGAGAGCTGAGGCGCCTGAAGTGGCAACACGAGGAAGCAGCGGAGGCACCCACCCTGACTGAGGGCTCCAGTGAAGCAACTCCGGACCACCGCAATGAGGAGCTCCTGGCTGAAGCCAGGATCCTGCGGCAGCACAAGAGCCGCCTGGAGACACGCATGCAGATCCTTGAAGACCACAACAAGCAGCTGGAGTCTCAGCTGCAGCGCCTGAGGGAGCTGCTCTTGCAGGTGAGGTTGGGGATACAGAAGCAGGGCAACCCCTGACTCAGGAGGAGGGCATGGAGAGATGGGGGTGCAGCAGAGAAAAGAGAAAGCACCCCTTGACTGAGGCAGTCAGATGACTTCTTGGGATGAGCTGACAGGCAACTGGAATGAAGGGACAAAGAAGGAAATGGGCGGTATGGCTACATCCTCTTCCACACCACACCACCTCTCTTGTGAGTCCCAAACTGCCTCCGGCCTGGAGACAGAGGAAGGACTTTTAAGGATTTTCTAGTTCTCAGCCCATTGGAATTTGGTATTAAAAGAACTCACTTCAAAACCCATCTGAGACAAAGGGGTTCAGTTAGGAAAGCACCAAGCACAAGGGCCCCTATTGGATCGGCAAAGGCCATGTTTAAAAGAAAAGGCCAGATGTGGTAACACACACATGGAATCGCTGTACCAAGGACGTGGATTACTGGGGCTTGCGGGCCAGCCTAGCCTACTGGGTGAGTTCCAGGCCTGTGAAGGACCTGTCTCTTAAAATAAAGAAAAGCAAAGTGGATAATACCTGAAGAATGGCACCCAAAGTTGCTCTCTGGCCTCCACAGTCATGGCTGTACATGTACACTCACGAGCACACACACGCCAACACACAATCCAAAATGTGGCATTTTCAGGTTTGGACATGCTTGGCAAGAGAAATATATTACCCAAGGGCTTCCTTTTTGTCTCCAGGAGGTCAGGCATCTCTGGGGTCAGACAGCCTGGGTTTGAATATAGTGCTGTCAGCCAGTGCCTGGGGGGTGCTGGGAAAGTTCTATAACCATATCTGGCCCCAGTTCTCTTGTTTGTAAAACAGAGGTAGTGATAAAGCAGCTCAGTTTTTAAGCGAGACAAACAACAGAGCTGAAGAGATGGCTCCGCAGTTAAGAATGCTCAGCTCTTCCAGAGGACCAGAGTTGAGTTGCCCACCACCCATGTAGTGCAGCTCACAACCAGGAGTAACTCTAGATCCAAGGGATCAGACACCTTCTTCTGACCTCTGGAAGTACCTGCACACCTGTGCCATACACTCACAGATGCATATGCAAAAATAAAAGATAAAAAAATACATCTTTTTTTAAAAGGACAGCAAGATGGCTCAGCTAATAAAATCCTCGCCACACAGGCCTGACAACCTGAGTTCAATCCCTGGAACCCATATAACGGTGGAAAGAGAGAACCAACTCCACGAAGTTCTCCTATAACCTACACATATGCCCCATAACACATACGAGTCTCCACACAGCACACACATACACATAGTAATAGCGATAATAATAATTTAAAAAGTAATACCACCAGCATCGTAGGATTTTAATCGTCCTAAAAATCAAATAATGGTCCAACAGTGGGGGCGCATGCCTTTAATCCCAGCACTTGGGAGGCAGAGGCAGGTGGATCTCAGTGAGTTCAAGGCCAGCCTAGCGTACAAAAGCTAGTTCCAGGACAGCCACAGCCAGGGCTACACAGAGAAAGCCTGTCTAGAAAAATAGACCAAAATTAAATAGTGCATGTTGCATAATTCAGGTAGATACCAGGAATATAGTACACTCATCATATATGTCATCATATGCGATAGACAGTGGCATCCCTTCTCTGCATTATCCTAGGAACAGCCTTTTTTTTTCTTGACCAGTTTTTCAGTTCACATTCATGTAATATTTTTATCATGGCCTCTTTGTACATTTCTGTGATCATACTTTGTTCTCCCTAATTGCCCTGCTCTATGCCCCCTCTAGCTAGTTCCCTTCCTTCTCCCCCCATCAGCCCCCCATTCTGCCTTCTTTATGGCATGTATTTCATTGCCCTCTCTGGTTCAGGGACAGTATTTAATGAATTCCTTGAGTTTCCTAACATATACTGTTATGTCATGAACTCAGAATCAGGTATACAGCAATAAAACTCCAGAGAAAATTGGCCTCTAAATAGCTTAATTATAATTGAAATGGCAGCAAGAGACCTTTAGGTGCAGTGTTGTTCTTAAGAACCAGGAGCCTTTGACTCGTGTTGTTAAAGGAAGAATTTAACTGATACCTGGACGATCTAAGAGGTTTCCTAAAGGGGAAAGTCCTGGTTTATGGCACTATGAAAAGCTTCTTAGAGACCCAGGGCATAAGGATAGGCATGAGATCTCTAAGTCCCTTTCAAAGTCAGGAGTCTATGAGGTCAGAAAGGCAAAGCCACTGAAATCCTGTCTTAACTCTTGCTAGCCACCTACTGAATCAGATGGCAATGGCTCTGCAGGCTCATCCCTGGCTTCCTCGCCACACCAATCAGAAGGCAGTCATCCCCGGGAGAAGGGCCAGACTACCCCAGACACTGAGGCAGCAGGTAAGTTCCCCCACCTAGCCCCTTCCTCCAGCAATTTGTCCTACCTTAGATTGCCTGCCCAAAGTTTTGCTAGAGCTGGGACTAGGGTTGTGTATAATTGATTTCTTAACTGTTTCTCTCATATGCATCTTCTAAAAAAGAAACTGTCTAGCAAGTTACTCCTACAGGCTAGTCTTCCGAACAGGAGGGTGAGAGTACTCTGGACCCGCTATCCAGATAACAGCAGCCGACTTCAGCCTCTTGGCTTCCTTTTTTAGTTTTTGTTTTTTGAGACAGGGTTTCTCTGTGTAGCCCTAATATGTCCTGGAACTCACTCTGTAGACTAGGATGGCCTCGAACTCCTGCCTCTGCCTCCCAAGTGCTGGGATTAAAAGCATGTGCCACCACCACCTGGCTAGCTTCCTTTTTTGTTGAATTCATTTATTTTATGTGCAGTGGTGTTTTGCCTGCATGTATGCAAGGCAATCTCAAGTAATCTTTCCCGATATTTCTCTTCCAACTTAGATGACGTGGGGTCAAAGAGCCAGGATGTCAGCCTATGCTTAGAAGACATCATGGAGAAACTCCGTCATGCCTTCCCCAGTGTGCGAAGCTCCGATGTGACTGCCAATACCTTGCTGGCCTCTTGATGGAGTCAGATCCCCATCCCATAGTCCATTTCCTTTCCTGATTCTTGTCAAGGCCTTCCCTCAACCTTTGCCCAACCATTCTAGTACCCACTGCCCCCGTATTTCTCAACCAGGGCTATTTGGACCTGGGGCAGCAGCAGGGATCCAATGGTATGTGAGATGTGATGGGGATGGGGGAGGACAGGTGCGCTTCCTCTAGAAATGTTCCGGTTAATCCATTAGAGCGAGGCTATCCCTCATGCTATCCTGCTGTTGCAGCCCAGGCAAAGGCAAATCGCACTTGTCGTCCAGATGAAGAGCAGAGAATGACCTTGCAGAGCTAAGCAATGCCCACTGGTCCCTTTCCCTTCTCTGTGGAATCATGGAGAGGAAAGTCTAATGGCCTCAGGGTATCTACATTCCAGAAACCCGGAGGGGTTAATTCTACTCCCTGGCCCGATCGAAAGAGGCAAACGGGTTTCCCTGAGACACCCCTCCAGAGTGCCCCTTAGGGAAATCTGGGCCGTGTATGTCCTGTTACTTCAGTTACAGAGCATAGGTCTCACCTTGCGGATTCTACCTACATGTTTCTCACTGCAATACCTTCAGTTCCTCTCGCCACAGTACCTATCAGACTTCTCTGAGGGGACAGTTCATTGTGGACATGCTTCCACCTTATACTTGGAAACATTAAAGAAATACTTGTGGGTTTATATTTCCCCCATGATCCTCCTGTTTCCTGAAGATCTTGCCATCCCACGAGACTCCTTGAGAGGCTCTGGAGCCCATCTGAAACCACTCTTTGGTCTTCCAAGTCTGTCCCCACAGATCTGGGGCAGGAGTGGCAGCCTCTTCAGCAAGGATGCCTTGTTCGCTCTCTCCTTGGGTGACAAAGGAAAAGAAACCCTCTTTCCTTGGGGAGTGTGAGCCTGCCACTCTCCAGGCTATAGCCATTTGGTAGCATAGGCTGGATTAGGTGAGGTGGCTCTTTACCCCCAGCTGTTCACTGGAAAGTTACAACCGCCCAGCCTGAATGGTGGTCCCTGCTTAAAAACCGCTAGACTTGAATCTAAAAATGGGCCCCATTCCACCCACATAGCACCAATGTTTTCCTGTGCATAAAACTGTTGCTAACTCTGAAATGTGAATCCAGTCCTCAAAATGAACTAACTTTTCCTAGACTGTATATACCATGATTCCTTTGTCCAGCAACTGTTCAAAATAGAGTATGGGGTGAGAAGACTGGGGAACTTGGAACAGAGACAGAGCCCACTTGGGCTACTTTCTAGAGGAGCGCTTCTTCCCCAGAATCTTGCAGCTGACTAAATTTTGAGTTTATCCGTGCATTCATATCTATTCTACCATCTATCAGTGCTCCCCCAGCCTTGCTCACACATTAAATTCTAATACTTCTTGAAGAATTAGTACCCTGCCTTGCTCCCTCTGTTAGCCTCAGTCTCTGGCTGGGAAGATAGAGCCACCCTGGCTGTGCCCCTAGGGTGTTTCTCTCCATTGATATTTGAGGTGAGCTGACCTTAAGACCAAAGCAATGGAAGTCTGTGGCCACAGAGTAATCGAACAGGAAGAGACATTCTGTTCTCTTCACTAATTCCAAGTTTCGTTCCATGGAGACTTGGGAAATTTTGTTTCTGACTACTCTCACATGATTCAGGAACCAAAGTAGAGCACATCACACCTCTACCCACTCCACACAGAAAAGAAGGAACAAAAGGAGTCTGCTGGCCTATGCCAGGCTAAGACAGAGTACATCCCATGGTCCCCTGAGCTCCTAAGCTCTGGCTCATGGCCTTATGGAATGCAGTGGTTGTCACCAAGGTCAGGAGGGAGTGGGATGATTGGAGTTCTGTGGTATAAACCAAGCCATGGCCAACATACGGAACTGCTAGGAACCTGGTCTGATGTATTCTGGGGGAGACAGCAGAGGCTTGATTGAAATCAAGATTGCATTCTCCCCAACCACGCCACAGGTTCAGGGATCCAATTTCATGTCTGGAGGTCTCTGGGCTAGAGATTCTGTTTATCTGGTGAGCATTTGGTAAGCAAGCCTCAAACAGAGAGCCAGGTCATCATCAGAAGGAGGCGCCATTGTTGAGGCCTAGATTGTAGGCAGCATGTAGATCATTTTGTTGTGGAACGGGAGACTCGTGAACTACCAAGTGTGTGCTTCCCTAGGGCATAGGAGCACAGATGCTATGGGATAATCTTTTGTGAGGAGAGTCCTTTCTTTAGCCTCCACCCCACTCGAGAGCTCTTAGGCAGCTGAGGGTCTGTGACAGTGGCCTTGGACTGGACTTGGGAGAAAAGATGTTGATCTTGTTATGTAGGATTTGTGCTGGAGGTAGACTGGAGCAGCAGGTCAAGGTTGGAGCCTCACTAAGGGAGTCCCTGGCACTTTGCCGTCTTGTGTTTCCCTGCAATGCCTGAGGTGAGTGTCTTGCTCAAGGGTCCAGTAGCAGTCACTGCTACATGCATAGGCAGTTGCCATGCAGTCATGGAAATGGCCCCTTGGACCATGTGAATCCACACTGGGGTTGAATTTAGCAAAAATGTCTTCTATGTTTTGGGGTAAGTTGTGTGTTGTAACTCCTAAAGAAATCATGTGTAACGTACGGCCCTAGCCTGGAAGGTAGCGGATGAGTCACTGGGTTAGTAGCCTAAGGAGAACTTTCTGACTGAGGAGATTAGGATCAATGATGAGGAACGTGTTTACTGGACTGGTTATCCAATAGTGTAGGCCATTTCCTCTGGACGGAATTCGATAGAGAACAACAAGCCATAGGGCGGACAGCTGTGCTTTCGGCGCCAGCAGGGGAGCCTCACAGTGATTGGCAATTGTTCCAGAAGGCTGACTGGCTGGAAGATGTAAGACTGTGGTACATAGTTCCCTGGAGAGTTTTCCACCCAGGGGGAAATGTGCCCTTCTCTTCAGAATGTGGAGGATGGCTCTCGATATTTCTCTCAAGGCCTAGAGTGAGGCAGTATTTCCCTGTGAAGAAACCTGACTGAGCTTTCAGGTGTTTTGTGAACGGGTCTGGCAGACCACAATCGCTAAAAAGAAACTAAGGGGAAAGGCAGAGGCCAAGCCTGGGAGAGCTTGACCACCAGATTAGTTTTAAGGACTACCTTTGTTTCCTGGGCTATGTGTTTTGAAAGGGTTTGGGAGGGTCCATGTCCAGCTTCAGGCTAGAGCATTTTTGAACTCACATTTTCAGTGGCAGAGTTGTGGCCTTTGGGGACGATTTTCTGTCAGTAATTACATCCAATTTCACTTGATACTGTTGACAGATGACCAGCAAAGTTGCTGCCTTTTTAGGAACAGTCCTGGGAGAGAACCTGGAGGCATTACCCTAAGGCTGTGGCAATTTACCTCCTCATCTGGGTAGCCCAATCAGTGGGCCTCCCTGTAGAAGCCTGATACTTGGAACAAAGAAATACTTCTCGGTGTTTAATGCATGCGACTTGGGGGGGGGGGGACTCAAGGCCAGAGCTCCTTTCCCAGTGTCCATCTCCTCCTTTAGTAGCCATATTTGGAAGTAGACCTGATGAATATCCTTGCCGTTCCCAAGGCAGTATTACAGGCAGACGGAAGTCTGCTGTGCTGTTGTTTCCTGGCTGCAAGAACGAATCAAAAGGATGAAAATTAGGGAAGGGGGTTGGGGAGGAGGTGTCAAGGATGGCATGTAACTGTGTAAAAGTTTGGGATGAAGGGTTGGGGCTAGAAGCAAATGGGTTGACTTCAATTGCCACTCACTGTGGTGCTTTTCCCATTTTATCCTTGAATTCTGCTTTAAAAAGAATAAATTTGTATTTGTTTACCTTGCTTCCTCTGGTTCTTTTCTCCAATTATGACATTCTGTCCTCTTCCAATATTTCAGGATGGAAAGAACAAAGCATAGGTCAAGAAGCCACAGGGACACTGTCAAACAGGCCACAGTCACCTCTATCCATGGCCCCTTCAAGTTTCCTCTCCCAAAAGAAGAGCTTACCTCACAGGATAAGTAATGCTTTCTAAATTTTCTCATTGATCTGAGATTTTCTAGCAGGTGAAACAATATGAGAAAAATCAAGGCTACTACTGTGAGTTTCAATGAAAGCATATATATATATATATATATATATATATATATATATATTCAGTTTATTCTGAATATATATATGTTGTTGTGCCCAGATTACGACCTCCAGAGAGAGACCATCAGAGAACATAATACAAACATGTTTGGAACTCATCTCCATCCCCGTTACAACAAGGTAGAGAGGGGTTGTATCTCCTCTGTGGGGTAAGCTTTTAAAGACATAACTACAAAGAGAATCTTTGAAGATGCTTTGGCATGGGTACAAGGACTTTTGCTCACTCCCATCCTGTTAAGTCAGCTTTCTCCTTGTTCTTAGAGCAAGGCCACTGTTCCTGAGTCAGGCCATCTTTATCAGCCTGTTCCAGGTGGCTGGCTGGGCTGAGCTAAGTGACCTTGTGCTCGGAATCTCCTGGGTGGGAGAGGGGAAGACCACTATCTTCCTGGGAAAACATTCTGCTAGGAAATTTCTTCTCGCCCCTTTGAGAATAAGGGGTGAGGGTCCTACATTTCCCCACTCCTCTTGGTCCTAAGGCTCAGCTCAATCACGAACTGACTTTGCTAACTTTGGCTAAGTTGTCTCTTACAATTACAGTCTTTTTATGTTTTTTTTTTTCTGACTTAGCATTTTAACCAGGGATTATTGGAGGATGTATTGTTTTAACTGCTTCCAGCTAACTTTGGGTGTCATGGTCAAGGGTTAACAAAGATGAAATGCTAGTCAAAAAGAGAAAATTTTGGGGAGGGGGCAATATGTGGGAGGAGGGGGAGGGAAATGGGAAACAGGGAGGAGGCAGTAATTTTAATTAAAAAAAGAATAAAATAATATAAAATAAAAAATAATACATACTATAAAAAAAAGAAAATTTTAGGAACATTTGGTTTGTGGACTTTGTTGAAGAGCCAGGGAGCATTCATATAGGCTAGACTGGTCCACATCAGTTTTTTAGCAAGTTCATGGTTCACAGTCATTTGGAGCAGGTTGTAGTCAGGAATTGATGCTTGCTTGTGTCTGACAACCAAGGGAAAACCTGTTGAGACAAATTTAAACTAGGAACAGAAGTTAATACATTTGAAACTTTTAGGCCCATATTAAAATCTATATTATAGAAATAGCAGAACATGGGATGTACTCACTCATATTTGGTTTCTAGCCATAAATAAAGGACATTGAGACTATAATTCGTGACTCTAGAGAAGCTAAATAAGAAGGTGAACCCAAAGAAAAACATATAAGCATCCCCCTGAATATTAACCTTCATCAGGCGATGAAAGAAGACAGAGACAGAGACCAACATTGGAGCACTGGACTGAAGTCTCACGATCCAAAGGAGGAGCAGAAGGAGAGTGAGCACGAGCAAGGAACTCAGGACTGCGAGGGGTGCACCCACACACTGAGGCAATGGGGATGATCTATCGGGAACTCACCAAGGCCAGCTGGCCGGGGACTGAAAAAGCATGGGACAAAACCGGTCTCGCTGAACATAATGGACAATGAGGACTACTGAGAACTGAAGAACAATGGCAATGGGTTCTTGATCCTATTGCATGTAATGGCTTTGTGGGAGCCCAGGTAGTTTGGATGCTCACCTTAATAGACCTGGATGGAGGTGGGTGGTCCTTGGACCTCCCACAGGGCAGAGAAACCTGCTTACTCTTTGGGCTGAGGAGGAAGGAAGACTTGATTGGGGGAGGGGGAGGGAATGGGAGGTGGTGGCGGGGAAGAGGCAGAAATCTTTAATAATTAAATTAATTAATTAATAAAAATCAGAAAAAAAAAAAGAAATAGCAAATAACAGATATTTATAAAACAGGAAAAATAGACTTATACCTTTGATTTCCAGCAAAAACAGAAAATCCTGAACTTGTAACCCAAACAGTATGTAGTCATTGTTTTATTGTTTATTAGAACTATATTAAATTACTTTGTAAACCCTTAATGTTTCTGAATTTTTTATATCCTCAGGCCTTTATACATAATGAGCTAACAAGCTGGCTTATAGCTTTGTGGAAGGATCTGGATATCCTTCTTGCTCTTAAACTGATATTATAGCTGGCCTAGCCATTAATACAATCAGAGATCTTAGAAGGATAAATAAATTATATTTAAATACAGACAAAACAGAAAAATGACAGAGACCAGCCCATATACAGTCATACCCAGGCCTCCATAGCACTGGAGGCAGAAGTATCAGAACAGAAGACTTTACCAGACCCATAAGGTGATTGGTTTCTGTGGAAGAGGGGCATGGAAAAGACTGACCTTATTCTGTCTAGACAAACGTCGTGCAATCAATTCTCCAAGGTCCTACTGTGTGTCCACAGTCTACACCGGGTCCTGGCAGCCGGTGTTGCACTGGGGGTCATCTCACCCAGTGGTCAGCATCGTCGTTATCCAGGTGGAGACATCATGGTGTCCCATACTCTTCTTTGGAGACCTTAGATCACTGTTAGGATCTCAGAGTCTCTGTCTGATACAAGCTTTTTAAACATTATTTTAAATGCCATATTCCATAGATATCTAAAGTATTTAGGGCTGTCCAGGTATCTCTGATTAGACAGCCTTTATTATTTGTTTTAAGCTTTAAAACATATACAGGGGACTAAATAAGGCTTATCCCTGCACTTAAATTAGTACTTTGAAGATGACTGATTATTAACTTGTATTTTTAACAGACCAGAACTATATACCATATTTTTGTCAGATTGAACCTTTAAATTAATGATTTTAGCAAAGACAATGAGGCTAAAATCTAAACATTAGCTGATGCTTTTGGTGACTATCACCTGACATTTGTGGTTTTCTTTGTAACTTTTTTTCCTTTAGGAGTCTAGTCCCAGCTATTTCCGGTGGTAACTGACATTCTTGTATATCAATAAGGAACAGCATAAAACAGTTTTAACATTATCTATATAAAAAAGACATCCAAATTTTTGCAAACCCAAATCTAATGACCAGAGCTCAGAGAAAAATTGCAAGTACAAAACTTATAATTACCAAAGACTAATTTTTTAACAAAACAAGCATACATAATTTTCTTAAGAAATAAACATAACCTTTTAACAAGACAAACAAGGTTTCTTAAACAAAAAAAAAAGAATTAACTGTTAAACATTTAGATACAAGAAATTACAGCAAACATCTTTTGGCTTTTTATAATTTTTTTATACCTTTTGTGACTCTTTATATGCCTTTTGTAATTCTTAGGTCTGGCTCTTTTTCTATCTTTGTTTTATTGGTTAATCCAGATAGTTTTAGACAAACTTCTTTTTTATTATTTTAGTCTCCTGCCTTTTTTTTGCTTTTTAGACAATATAAAAACCTCTATTAAAAACTTTTTTAGACAATATGCAAATTTTTAGCACAGTCTTTTTCTGTGATTTTATCCAGCAGAACAGTGCATAAAACAAAAGCAGAAATATGTATCTTAATCAAAGGTGGTAAGTATTTGTAACCCATATATTTTTTTTCCTGTGGAAACAAAAGCATTTTCAAATATAATGCATCTTTGACATTTACTTTAAAAATCAATGCTTTTAACATTACAGGTTGATATGATTTAAAAATTCTTATAAGCAGTATCAGGGCAGGAAAGGGTTAAGACGGGAACATGCTGACCAGCAGAAGAGACCTTGAGTGTTATCATACTTTGGCTCAGAAAAGAAAAGAGGCACAGAGAGTGTCCTTGGCTGTCAATGCTTTTTTAAAAAAGTTTTTTGTTAACATTTTTTGAACATGATCTCAGATTTTTTGTTTTACGTTTGCACAGTTTCTTAATTGTAAGCGGTCAATTCCCTGCCACCTGCGTAAAGGTCCCTCTCTCCTGCCTAAGGCAAAGACCCTCAGGATACAGAGAGAGAACAAAGGAGAGGGGGCTGCCCTGTTCTGCTGCAGCCGGCCTCTCTGTCACTAGCTCCACCGCCTGCCTTTTGAAGAGGCATCCCTCTGCCCTCAGCCTTCTCAAGAGGCATCCCTCTGCCCTCAGCCTTCTGAAGAGGCATCCCTCTGCCCTCAGCCTTCTCAAGAGGCATCCCTGTGCCCTCAGCCTTCTCAAGAGGCATCCCTCTGCCCTCAGCCTTCTCAAGAGGCATCCCTCTGCCCTCAGCCGTGTGCACGATGATTTTGTCATCCGCTCCATCTCGGGTGTCCTTGCTCCCTGGCCTCGGAGCCCCCCAGCCCCCACCCAGATCCTCTGCCATATTGCATTTCCCACAGTCTCAAGGCTTAGCTCTCAGCACCCAGGCAGTGTATACTCTCTGCCATCAGACCTGACTCAGGGCTAAGGATAGAGACCCTAAATGGGCTGCTGTGAAGTCATCTGCATTTTACATTTAAGTTTTGTCTTATTTTTTTTTCAGTCCTCATCAGTCCAGTCTTAAACATAGTAAACAAAGAGACAGCAGTTTTCTGGAACTCCAGGGGATCACCATGCACCCGATGTAGTGGCCCCAAAGACATTCCAAGTCTCAGGCATGTACTCCCTACCCTCTCTGCGCCCAGTTCCTTTTGGGCACTCTCCAAGATTTTGCCTCTCTCCTCTCCATCCCTAACGACTGGGGAGAGAGGACTGGGGCTCCATAGGAGAATTCCCATCCCTGTCTAAAAATAACCTGGGGCCAGCAAGTCCTCTGTCTGGAAATGACCTGGGGCCAGAAAGGCCCCTGTCTGAAAATGACCTGGGACTGGGAGAATTCCCATCCCTGTTTAGAAATGACCCGGATCTAAAAAGGCCCCTGTCTGGAAATGACCCAGGACTGGGAGAATTCCCATCCCTGTCTACTGACCTGGGAGCAAAACTCCCTGTGTAAAAATGAAAGGCCCCTGTCTGGAAACACCTGTCAATATCAAAATCCCAAATCGGTCGACTGGTACAAACCAAAGCAGCCATAGTCAGACAGACAAGACAAAATAACAGAGACAAAGAGACAAGAGACAAAAGACCAAGAGCGCTCTCTCACCGACAGATGCTTAATAAACCTCCGGACTTCCATCATCCTGGTGGAATCTCTGGGGTTCCCGGCCAATGCGCCATATGTTGTGCCCAGATTATGACCCCCAGAGAGAGACCACCAGAGAGGCCCAGACTGTAATAAGCAAGGTTTAATCAGCATAATACAAACATGTTTGGAACCCCTGTCTACTAACCCCGTTATGTGAGGTAGAGACGAGTTGTATCTCCTCTGTGGGGTAAGCTTTTAAAGGCATAACTACAAAGAGGCTTTTTGAAGTTGCTTTGGCACGGGTGCAAGGACTTTTGCTCCCTCCCATTTTGCTAAGTCAGCTTTTTTTCTTTTTCTTAGAGCAAGGCCACTGTTCCTGAGTTAGGCATCTTTATCAGCCTGTTCCAGGTGGCTGGCTGGGCTGAGCTAAGTGACCTTGTGCTCGGAATCTCCTGGGTGGGAGAGGGGAAGGCCACTATCTTCCTGGGAAAACATTCTGCTAGGAAATTTCTTCTCGCCCCTTTGAGAATAAGGGGTGAGGGACCTACAATAGATATATAGTGTTAAAACGTCCCCATGAGCTGATGATGACTCATTTTATTTAATGCCATTTCATGGCAAAATAAAACTCTGTTAGTCCTTCACTTGCACCAATTTTTCTTTCCTTGCCAGTCCATAGCAATACTGTTCAGTACAAATACAGGTCACATTCAGAATTTAAATACTTAAAACACATCTAAAATGTAAAGCTAGTTAGGGGAAATTAATTTTAATATTTTAGCTCACTCAACAAATACTATCCTTCCAACTATAGATTTATAACTAATATTATTATTAATGTGACTATTTTAATATTTTACCTATTTTTCCTAAGTCTTCAGAGCTGTCAATATGTCAGCTTGAGATAAGACAAGATACTCAGATATATACAGTTTATTGTTTACAGAGACAACAAAAATGGACTAGTGCTATAAGCTCCTGGGTCCTTTTATCTCAAAGGATGATGCTGAAATTAAAGGGTTCAGATGACATGTAAAATGATGGACCCCCTATTGTGGAATTGTCAATGCTATATTGCAGCTGAGCAGGCCTATGGCCTATAGCTGGACCCCAGAAGCAGAAAGCCCTCCTCCACCCACCGAGAAAGAGGAAGGTAGATGAGACACTGCATTAGAGTCACCTCCGTCAAGATAGGGAGATGAGTAAAGAGTCTTGTAGCCACCTCTACGAGTCACTTCATGTGTTCTGGAAAAGTCACAGTCTAGTGTGTGTTTTAGATCTTTCTGCTGGCCCAGTCCTCCACCTTGGCTGCCCTGAAAGGTTTGTCTCCATTTCAAACTCAGCCCTTTGGCCTAGCCTGACACAGAATTTCTTTTCCCTATTATCACATTTTCCTTGTCACATCTTTTCAGTTCTGAATGTTTCTAGAAAGCAGTTTTATAACATCTTTGCTTTTAAGATTGTCTCATACTTCTCTTCAAATATTAGCTTAGCTTTGTCTGGACATGCTGATGTCCGTTGGTCTTCCTTCTTTCCATGTATTAGCGTTCCTGCTGTCTTTAACCTTCTTTCCCAGACCCCACCCATACATACTGATTTACTCTTCCAAGTGCTTATTTTCATATGAGATAGAGCACCAAACATGGTACAGAGAACATAAGGCAATGTGGAACAGGCTGAGGGAGATGCCCTACTTGTTAGCCAGGGCCATGGTGATGTCTGGGCCTGGGCTGCAGCCAAGGGCCATGACTTAGTCTGTGACTCTGATGCCACTGTTGGGGTGTGTTGATAATCTGGGGCTGTTACCACTGAGGGCCTTGTGGTTTCTTGAAGTCTGGGCCACTACCTGCGACCATGCCGATGTCCAAGGGATGTGCCTCCACAAAAGCTATGCCAATCCAGAATTCCTGCACCACCCCTCAGGACCATGGTGACGTCCAGTTCAGACTGCAGCTGGGAGCCATGTCTGGGTCCATGGCCCTGCTGTGGCCAGGCTCTGAGCTGACGTCCATGGCTCCTGTTGCCACTGAGGGCTATTCACAGGCCTGCAGTCTGGACAGATACCTGGAACTATGCTGGTTTTAGAAGGTCAGGCTGCCACCACTGGACCATATACAAACTGGGTGGCCCCTGCCACCACCTGGGGTTATGGTGCTCTGGTCCTGAACTGTGGCTGTGGGCCATGTCTGGGTCCATGGCCCTACCTCAACCAGGGTCTGTGTCAATGTCCATGGCTCCTTTTACCACTAAAGGCTGAGCATATGCCCAGGGTCTGGTCTGCTACCTAGGGATGTGCTGACGCTTGGGGGCATGGTACCATTGGGGCCATGATGATCTGGGTAAACTGGCAATGCCAACTAGGGCCACAATGACATGCATGCCCAAGCTGTTGCCAAAGACCATGTCTGGGCCCATGGTCCTACTGCAGCCTGAGTCTGTGCTGATGTCCATGGTCCATGTTGCCACTGAAGGCCAAAGTGATGCCCAGGATCTAGGGCTCCACTTCTTGGTGCCTGAGAGCCATACTGCTGCCGAGCCAGAGTGACATGCACTGCCACCCAGGGCCAGTGTATTGTACAGACCTGAGCTATAGCCAGGGCCATGTCTGGGTCCATGACTCTGCCACAGCCTGAGTCTGTGCTAATACCCGAGGCTCCTCTTGCAATCGCAGACCGTGTGGATGCGCAGGATCTGGGACCATGTGGGGAATTCGAGGACCACAGGGCTGTTGGGTCCATGCTAATCTAAGTGACCTGCCCGCCACTGGGGCCATGGTGACATCTGGGCCTGGGCTGCTGCCAAGGACCATGTCTGGGTCCATAGTCCGTTCACAGCTAGGCTCTATATTGATGTCCATGGACTATAGTGCCAATTAGGGCCACAAAGACATCGGTGGCCTGAGCTGTCACCTAGGGCCCGGTTAGTGTCTGAGGACTGAACCTCTGCCAGGGCCACGAAATCTGAGTAGCCTGTGTTGCCACCAGGGGCCACAATGTCATCCAGGCCTGGACTGCTGCAAGGGGCCATGTCTGGGTCTGTGGACCCACCACAATAGTTGTCTGTGTTGATGTCCTGGCTTCTGTTACCACTGGAAGCAGTGAGGATAGGGCTGCACAGAGTTGGCTCTGCCCCTCACTGACTGCAGCACTATGGAGAACTGGCCCTACCCCTCACCAATCGCAGCACTTGAGAGAGTAGGCCCTGCACCTCCCCAGGGCAGCAGAGTGTTAACAGTCCCTGCTGACATGGGTGCAGATTAGCTGGCCAAAAAGACGCGAGAGTGGGAAAACTAGCCCTATGGTTTATCACGTGGTGGCATGGGCAAATGAAAGATAGCTCCTTGCCCCTTGCCACCTACTGCAGGTGGCAAAAGCTGGTCCTGGGTTTATAAGAGTGGGAGAACTGATCCTGCCTCTCACCAGCTAAAGCACCCAAGAGAGTGGGCCCTGCACCTAGCCCAGGCAGCGTAATAGAGCTTACCCTATTGATGGGGGTGCAGGTAATCTGGCGCCTCAAATTCACATGGGAGATCTGGCCCCACCCTTCATCTGGTGGATTGGGAAAAGGAGAGATGACCTCTCCCCCACCACCCCTTACTGCCTGTGCCTGGTGATAGAGCTGGCCCTGAGGTCATGAGAGTGACAGAACTGCCCCCTACTAGCAGCAGCACTCAGCAGAATGGACCCTGCACCTTACATGTGCAGCACAACAGAGCTGACCCTTTTGGGGAAGCAGGGGGCCGGGAACTGGTCCCGGGGTCATGAGAGCAGGATTGACCCTGCCCCCCTTTCTGCCATGTGGTGACAAAGGTTAAAAAAAAAGCCCTCCCTCCCTTCACCCCTTGCCACCTGTGGCAGGTCAGAGAGCTGGCCCCAAAGCCACCAGAGTGGGAGAGCTGGTCCTGCCCTGCACAGGCTGCAGCACGAGAAAGAGGGCACAACACCTCACCTGGGAAACACACTAGAGCTGACCCTGTTGATGCGCAGGTAAATCGGGCCCGTGGGTGTGAGAGGAGAGCAACTCCCTCCCTCAAATGCCATGGGGTGGCAAAGGTAAGGGAAATGTGCCTTCCTCCTCCCTGATCACTGCCACGTGACAGGAAAGCTGGTTTCAGGGACATGAGAATGAAAACAGAGGAGCTGGTCCTGCCACTCACCAAGTGCAGCAGTCTTTAGAGTATGCCCTACACTTCACTTGGGTAAGACAGTAGAGCTGGCCCTGGTGGTGTGGGTGAGCTGGACCTGAGGGTGTGAGTGCAGAACTGGCCCCACTCCCTTCTGTCTGCTACATTGGGTGAGCTAGCCAGGACGGTGCTGAAGAGCTCACCTGGGTGGTGATGATGAGGGAGAGTTCGCAGGCTGATCAACCCAGCTACCACCCAGGCCCAGAACCAGGGCTACGGAGTAGCCCACCCCAGCATCCACCTCATCTGTGATCTGCTGGAGCTTGTGAAGGGGACAGACCTCAGATCCAAAGCTACAGGATCTCCACGACACAGCACAACAACAGGTCATCCAAGAGGAGCCCCAGTGAGAGCTCATTATCAGTGGTGTAGCAGAGACCAGAGGCCTCGAACCAGACCCATGACGCATTGCAATGAACACCTGCAAGTAAAGATGTATGGACTAAAGGGTATACTGTGTGATTCACAGGGCCACATGACAGCTTCCATGAAGAGATTTTTTTAAAATTTGTTTTTTGTTTTGTTTTTACTTTTAAATTTTGTGTTTGGGGGTGGAAGAGGGGATGGGGAAATGAGTGGGATCACATGCATGATGCAAAGTCCACAACGTATCAATGTCAATAAAATGTTTGTTGTTTTGTTTTTTTTTTTTAAAAAAATTCTAGGGTTATTAAGGAAGTCTTCATGGGCATTTCAGGAATTTAGCTTTTGCTAATCTTTTCTTATGGGAGTTACAATAGAAAGACTTAGAATAAGGGGGTCATCTTTTCTGTAATTCTTCTCTTAGCTAAAGAATAACATCACACACACACACACACACGTGCCCCCACCCCCACCCCCAAGCCTGCCTTGTCTGCAAGGTCCTTTGCTGTGGAACAGTTTCCTGCCCTTTCACTAAGGCTACCAACCCAGAGCAGTGAGAGCCTGACTAGAGGGCAGGCCTCAAGGTCCCCGCCAGGGAACGCAGGCCCCTGCTGCTGGGGCTGCAGTGTCTGCTGTGCTCTCCTGGACCTGCTCTGCCTGCCCCCTACTTCCCTTGGTCCCTGGCTCATTGGAGCTACCAAGAGTTCCTGTGTAGGTGCTGAGAAGTTCCATCTGGATGGGTGAGTGTGTACTAGACTGGGGCGGACTGTCCCGGTAGAGAGCACAAACGCCCCTACACTAAGGCTACCCAACCAGAGCAGTGAGTGCCTGCCTAGCGGGCAGGCCTCAGCAACCCCCCGAAAGGGAGCGCAGGCACCTCCAGCTTGTACTGCAGTGTCGCCTGTGTTCTACTCGACCCCGCCCTACACCTTGCATTCAGCCTTCTTTCCGCGGGTCATTGGAATACCAGGCATCCCTGTTTTGGTGTTGAGGAGTTCATCTGCAAGGGAACGGTTCCTGCCCCTACACTGAGGAGATACACCCAGAGAGTTAGTCACAGCAAAGACTGATCCAAGACACCAGGCCTCTCCTGGCTCCATTTGAAGGAAAAGATGGGCAGGCGCCAATGCAAGAATTCCCCCTACAACTTGAAAAGCAACGTGACATCACCAGAATCCAGGAATCCCGAAATGAGAAGTGTACACCCTAATCCAGAAGAATTAGAAGAATTCGACTCAAAAGTGAATTATATGAAAATAATAGAGGACCTTAAACAGGAGGTGAAAAACTGCCATAATCAATTAGAGATTACAAACAAAAAGGTAGAGGAAATGAATAAATATCTCAAAGATGCCCAAGAAAACCAAGAGAAACAAGAAAAAGTAATCAAACAGGTAAGGGAAACAGTTGAAGACTTGAAGAATGAAGTGGAAGTAATAAAGAAAACACAAACCGAGGGAAGGATGGAGATGGAAAATTTGGATAAACGAACAGGAACTACAGAGACAAGTACCACCAACAGATTACAAGAGATAGAAGAAAGAATCTCAGACACTGAAGATACCATAGAAAAAATAAACTCTCTGATCAAAGAAAACAGCATAACCAACAAATTCTCATCACAAAACATTCAGGAAATCTAGGACACAATAAAAAGACCAAACCTAAGAATAATAGGGATAGAAGAAGGAGAAGAAGTACAGCTCAATGGTCCAGAAAATATACTTAATAAAATTATAGAAGAAAACTTTCCCAACCTTAAGAAAGATATTCCTTTGAAGGTCCAAGAAGCATACAGAACACTGAATCGACTGGATCAAAAAAAAAATCTCCTCGTCATATAATAATCAAAAAACAAAACATACAGAATAAAGAAAGAATATTAAGAGCTGCAAAGGAAAAAGGTCAAGTTACCTATAAAGGTAAACCTATCAGACTTACACCTGATTTCTCTATGGAAACCATGAAAGCCAGAAGGTCCTGGATAGATGTACTGCAGAAACTAAGAGACCATGGATGCAAGCCCAGACTACTATACCCAGCCAAGCTTTCGTTCACTATAAATGGAGAAAACAAAATTTTCCAGGATAAGAACAAATTTAAACAATACGTAGCCACAAATCCAGCCCTACAGAAAGTAATAGAAGGAAAATCACAAACCAAGGAGTCCAACAATGCCCACAATAACTCAGACATCTAAAGACCCTTCACCAGCACAACTTGAAGAAGGGAAACACACAAACTCTACTACCAAAAGAAAGAAAGAGAGAAAGGAAAAATGACAGGAGTTAACAACCACTGGTCATTAATATCACTTAATATCAATGGACTCAACTCACCTATAAAGAGGCACAGGCTAAGAGATTGGATACGAAAACAGGATCCAACATTCTGCTGCTTACAAGAAACACACCTCAACCACAAAGACAGACATCTACTCAGAGTAAAGGGCTGGGAAAAGGTTTATCAAGCAAACGGACCTAAGAAACAAGCAGGTGTGGCCATACTAATTTCTAAGAAAGTTGACTTCAAACTAAAATCAATCAAAAGAGATGGAGAGGGACATTTTTTACTCATAACAGGAACAATTCACCAGGATGAAGTCTCAATCCTGAATATATATGCCCCTAATATAAAAGCACCCACTTATGTAAAAGAAACGTTACTAAAACTCAAGGCAGTCATCAAACCACACACACTAATAGTAGGAGATTTCAACACTCCTCTCTCACCAATGGACAGGTCAATCAGACAGAAACCTAACAGAGAAATAAGAGGATTAAGGGAGGTAATGAATCAAATGGACTTAACAGACATCTATAGAACATTCCACTCAAATAAGAAAGAATATACCTTCTTCTCTGCAGATCATGGAACCTTCTCGAAAATAGACCACATACTCGGTAACAAAGCAAACTTACACAGTTACAAAAAAATATCGGTAACCACCTGTGTCTTATCAGATCACCATGGATTAAAGTTAGAATTCAACAACAATGCTATCCCCAGAAAGCCTATGAACTCGTGGAAACTGGACAGTCAACTACTGAACCACACCTGGATCAAGGAAGAAATAAAGAAAGAAATTAAAGTCTTTCTTGAATTCAATGAAAACGAAGACTCAACATACTCAAACCTATGGGACACTATGAAAGCAGTGCTAAGAGGAAAGTTCATAGCATTAAGTGCCCACTTAAAGAAAACGGAGAAAGCACACATTGGAGAATTAATAGCCCACCTGAAAGCTTTAGAAAAAAAAGAAGCAGACTCACCTAGGAGAAGTAGAAGACTGGAAATAATCAAATTGAGGGCTGAAATCAACAAAATAGAAACACAGAAAACAATCCAAAGAATCAATGAAACAAAAAGCTGGTTCTTGGAGAAAATCAATAAGATGGATAAACCCCTATCCAAACTAATCAAACGGCGGAGAGAGAATACGCAAATTAACAAAATCAGAAACGAAAAGGGAGACATAACCACAGACACAGAGGAAATTCAGAGAATCATTAGATCTTACTACAAAAACCTGTATGCCACAAAATTGGAAAATGTAAAAGAAATGGACACTTTTTTAGATAAGTACCATATACCAAAGTTAAACCAGGACCAGGTGAACAATCTAAATAGACCTGTTAGTCGAGAAGAATTAGAAGGTGTTATAAAAAACCTCCCCACCAAAAAAAGCCCAGGTCCAGACGGCTTCAATGCAGAATTCTACCAGAACTTCCAAGAAGACCTAATACCTATACTCCTTAATGTATTTCACAATATTGAAACAGAGAAGTCATTGCCAAATTCCTTTTATGAAGCTGAAGTTACTCTGATACCAAAACCACACAAAGACACATCCAAGAAAGAGAACTACAGGCCAATCTCACTCATGAACATCGACGCAAAAATACTCAATAAAATACTGGCAAACCGAATCCAAGAACACATTAGAAAAATTATCCATTATGATCAAGTAGGCTTCATCCCAGAGATGCAGGGCTGGTTCAACATACGAAAATCTATCAATGTAATCCATCATATAAATAATCTGAAAGAAAAAACCATATGATCATTTCACTAGATGCTGAAAAAGCATTTGACAAAATTCAACATCCCTTTATGATAAAGGTCTTAGAGAGATTAGGAATACAAGGGTCGTTCCTAAGTATAATAAAAGCTATTTATAGCAAGCCGTCAGCTAACATCAAATTAAATGAAGAGAAACTCAAAGCTATTCCACTAAAATCAGGAACACAACAAGGTTGTCCACTCTCTCCATACCTCTTTAATATAGTGCTTGAAATTCTAGCAATAGCAATAAGACAGCATAAGGCGATCAAAGGGATTCAAATTGGAAAGAAGTTAAACTTTCATTATTTGCAGACGATATGATAGTGTACATAAGCGACCCCAAAAACTCCAGCAAAGAACTCCTTCAGCTGATAAACACCTTTAGTAGCGTTGCAGGATACAAGATCAATTCCAAAACATCAGTTGCCCTCCTATACACAAAGGATAAGGAAGCAGAGATGGAAATCAGAGAAGCATCACCCTTCACGATAGCCACAAATAGCATAAAATATCTTGGGGTAACTCTAACCAAGGAAGTAAAGGATCTATTTGACAAGAACTTTAAGTCTATGAAGAAAGAAATTGAGGAGGATACCAGAAAATGGAAGGATCTCCCTTGCTCTTGGATTGGGAGAATCAACATAGTAAAAATGGCAATTCTACCAAGGGCAATTTATAGATTCAATGCAATCCCCATTAAAATCCCATCAAAATTCTTCACAGATCTTGAGAGGACAATAATCAACTTTATATTGAGAAACAGAAAACCCAGGATAGCCAAAACAATCTTATATAATAAAGGATCGTCTGGAGGCATTACCATCCCTGACCTCAAACTCTATTACAGAGCCTCAGTATTGAAAACAGCTTGGTATTGGCATAAAAACAGAGAAGTCGATCAATGGAACCGAGTAGAAGACCCTGATTTTAACCCACAAACATATGAACACCTAATTTTTGATAAAGGAGCTAAAAGTAGTCAATGGAAAAAAGAGAGCATCTTCAACAAATGGTCCTGGCAGAACTGGTTGTCAACGTGTAGAAGAATGAAAATAGATCCATATCTATCACCATGCACAAAACTCAAGTCCAAATGGATTAAAGACCTCAATATTAGTCTGAACACACTGAACCTGATAGAAGAAAAAGTGGGAAGTACTCTACAACATATGGGTACAGGAGATCACTTCCTACGTTTATCCCCAGCAGCACAGACATTAAGGACAACATTGAATAAATGGGACCTCCTGAAACTGAGTAGCTTCTGTAAAGCAAAGGACACTGTCACTAAGACAAAAAGGCAACCCACTGACTGGGAGAAGATCTTCACCAACCCTGCAACAGACAAAGGTCTGATCTCCAAAATATATAAAGAACTCAAGAAACTAGACTTTAAAATGCTAATGAACCCAATAAAAAAATGGGGCACTGATCTGAACAGAGAATTCTCAACAGAAGAAATTCAAATGGCCAAAAGACACTTAAGGTCATGCTCAACCTCCTTAGCGATAAGGGAAATGCAAATTAAAACAACTTTGAGATACCATCTTACACCTGTCAGAATGGCTAAAATCAAAAACAGCAATGATAGCCTTTGCTGGAGAGGTTGTGGAGAAAGGGGCACATTCATTCATTGCTGGTGGGAATGCAAACTTGTGCAACCACTTTGGAAATCAGTGTGGCGATTTCTCAGGAAATTTGGGATCAACCTACCCCAAGATCCAGTAATACCACTATTGGGAATATACCCAAGAGATGCCCCATCAAATGACAAAAGTATCTGTTCAACTATGTTCATAGCAGCATTGTTTGTAATAGCCAAAACCTGGAAACAACCTAGATGCCCTTCAATGGAGGAATGGATGAAGAAAGTGTGGAATATATACATATTAGAGTACTACTCAGCGGTAAAAAACAATGACTTCTCGAATTTTGCGTGCAAATGGATGGAAATAGAAAACACTATCCTGAGTGAGGTATCCCAGACCCAAAAAGAGGAACATGGGATGTACTCACTCATAATTGGTTTCTAGCCATAAATAAAGGACATTGAGCATATAATTTGTGATCCTAGAGAAGCTAAATAAGAAAGTGAACCCAAAGAAAATCATATAGTCATCTGCCTGGAGAGGGGAAGTAGACAAGATTGCAGGGCAAAAACTGGGAACTTGCGGGTGAGGTGGCAAGGGGCAAAGGGGAAATGGACTGAGAAACATGAGAAGGGGAGGATGGGAGGAGCTCGGGGGATTGGGATGGTTGGGATATAGGAAGGGTGGATACAGGAGCAGTGAAGTATATATCCTAACTAAGGGAGCCATCTTAGGGTTGGCAAGAGACTTGACTCTAGAGGGGCTCGCAGGTGTCCAGGGAGATGTCCCCAGCTGGTACCTTGGGCAACTAAGGAGAGGGAACCTGAAATGACCCTATCCTATACTGATGAATATCTTGCATATCACCTTAGAACCTTCATCTGGCGATGGATCGAGGTAGAGACAGAGTCTCAATTTGGAGCAACGGTCTGAGCTCTTAAGGTCCAAATGAGGAGCAGAAGGAGGGAGAACATGAGCAAGGAAACCAGGACCACGAGGGATGCCCCCACCCACTGTGACAGTGGAACTGATCTATTGGGAGCCCACCAAGGCCAGCTGGTCTGGGACTGAATAAGCATGGGTTGAAACTGGACTCTCTGAGCATGGCGGACAATGAAGGCTGATGAGAAGCCAAGGACAATGGCACTAGGTTTCGATCCTAATACATGAACTGGCTTTGTGGGTGCTTAGCCTGTTTAGACGCTCACCTTCCTGGACATAGATAGAAGACCTTCGTCTTCCCGCAGGGCAGAGAATTTGGACTGCTCTCCAGTATCGAGAGGGAGGGGGAATGGTGTGGGGGGGTGGAGGAGTGGGGATAGGGGGACGGGAGTGGGGGGAGGGGGCAATATTTGGGAGGAGGGGAGGGAAATGGGAAGCAGGTGTAAATTTTAATTAAAAAAAGAATAAAAATAATAAAAAAAATAACATTAGTTCCAGTGTTCAATATCTAATCAGAGAGCAAAGATAAGTAGAAAGAAATCATCGGTGAGAAGGAAAGTAGCCTTTAACCCGAAAAAGGAAGGGCATAGCCTAGTATTTATTACTGAAAGGTAGGCATTTAGACAATTGTGACAGGATCCAGTCATTGATAGAAATTAGGGATGTTTTTACTTTTGTTTTGTTTTGCTTTTTGAGACAGGGCCTTGTATATATCCCAGGCTGACCTTCAACTGTGACCCTTTCTGCTTCTGCCTTTTGAATGCTGGAATTACAATCTGACAAGTTTATTATTTTCTATATTGTAGGAAATACTTAAAATAGGGTTTGAAAAGATACATCTGTAAAACAGTTGTACATCCTCTAGGCTACACCATCTTCCTTTGACAAGCATGGGCGAATGATCTAATGGTACCATACAACAAAAGACAAAGATGCAACTCATACATATTTAATCTTAAATTGATAAAGAAAAACAAAGCCCATGTTGAGTTGGGTCTCTAAGCCTATTATGCATTTTATACTGTCCCCTTCTATATGGCTATGATCTTTAGTAAAAAATATTCAAATAAGCAAATACAGTTGGTCAATATAAAGTAACTAGTGTAGGGGTTCCACCCGGTCTTCATCTAGAAAGTGAATCCACTTTATATGCTAGGCTGAGGGTTTCTTTACTCCTTTAGGTAACATTTCAGTTGTTCCTGTAGGTGATAAATCTGTAAGGAGACAGAGGCAGAAAAGCATCACAAAAGCTATTTGTAATTTTTTTCTGGTATTCCAAACTTTATTTTTAAAAAAACATCCTTTATTACAATTTCAAAAGTGTAACAAAGATCCTTTTTCACTATATCAAAGAATTGATAAATATGTACAACTGGACAAACCATTTTAAGAATATTCAAAAGGTAAAATAGGGGTAGTGAGCAGGACTCTTACCATAAAAGCCTCAAGCTACAGTCATCCTCATAAACTTTAAAGTTGCTACCTGCAATACTCTATAGTAGTTTCATGAGATTAATTTATTGCATGTTTTTCTCCATTCTTTTCCCCATTGTAAACTGTTCTGTGGCTTGGAATAAACAATCACTCAAGTTAGAAACTGAGAAGCTTCTGTAAAGCAAAGAAAATAGTCAACAAGACAAAACATCAGCCGACAGAATGGAAAAAGATCCTCACCAACCCCACATCGGACAGAAGGCTGATCTCCAAAGTATACAAAGAACTCAAGAAATTGGTCATCAAAACAATAAATAATCCAATAAAAATGGAGTACAGACCTAAACAGAGAACTCTCAACAGAGGAATCTAAAATGGCTGAAAGACACTTAAGGAAATGCTCAACATCCTTAGTCATCAGAGAAATGCAAATCAAAACAACTCTGAGATTCCATCTTACACCTGTAAGAATGGCCAAGATCAAAAACACTAATGACAACTTATGCTGGAGAGAGAACACTCTTCCATTGCTTGTGAGAGTGCAAACTAGTACAGTCCCTTTGGATGTCAGTGTGGCGATTTCTCAGAAAATTAGGAAACAACCTTCCTCAAGACCCAGCAATACCACTTTTCGGTATATATCCAAAGGATTCTCAATTGTACCACAAGGTCATGTGCTTAACTATGTTTGTAGCAACATTATTTGTCATAGCGAGAACCTGTAAACAACCTAAATGCTCCTTGACCGATAATGAAGATGTGGTACATTTACACAATGAAGTACTACACAGCAGAAAAAAATGACATCTTGAAATTTGCAGGCAAATGGATGGATTGAGAAAACATCATATTGAGTGAGGTAACCCAGACTCAGACAATTATATGTACTCACTCATAAGTGGCTTTTAGACATAAAGCAAAGAAAACCAACCTACAAATCACAACCCCAGAGAACCTAGACAACAACGAGGACTCTGGGAGAGACATACATGGATCTAAACTACACAGGAAGTAGAAAAAGACAAGATCTGAGTAAATTGGGAGCATGGGATCATGGGAGAGTATAGAAGGGGAGGAGAGAGGAAGGGAGAGGAATGGAGAAAATATATAGCTCAATAAAAAGAATTAAAAAATAAAAAAGAAACCTGAAATATCACTTGTAGTACTTTCTTTTCCTTCGTCACCCTTTAACTGACCTAAGTCCTATCAATCCTTTAAGATATATCCTCTCATATGTAAATGGTCACAGAAATCTTATTTTCAATACTCAAAGAGCTGAAAAATGTCTATCAGAATAAGAATAGTTAAGTAAAATGTGATTTATAAGTTATTTTGCGTCAACTTTTAGGTCTGCTGTAGCCAGGGCCTTGCTTATTATGAGATATTTCAAAGATTCATTAAAAATGTCTGGGCCTGGGCTGGAGAGATGGCTCAGTGGTTAAGAGCACTGGCTGCTCTTCCAGAGGTCTTTAGTTCGATTCTCAGCAACCACATGGTGGCTGACAACCATCTGTAATGAGATCTGACACCCTCTTCTGGCGTGTGGGCATACATGGAGGCAGAATGTTGTATACGTAATAAATAAAATTTTTAAAAAAATCTTAAAAGAAATGTCTGGGCCTTAGGCTAGCTAGACGGCTCAGAATTTAAAAGTGGTTGCTGCACAAGCCTGAAAATTTGATCCTAGGACCCAACTGAAAAATGAATTTGATTCTAGGACTCATATGATGCAGAGAGCCCATTCACACTAATTGTCCTCTGATCTCCAAATACATGCCCCTATGCATATGTGTGTGTGCACATACACAAACATATACAATAAAAATTTTAAATAAAAGTTTAAACTAGGTCTGATTCTCCTCCTTCATACTCAAGCAAGGAATTCCTTAAACCCAACTTAAAACTAAAACCTATCTTTCCTATCCTAGTCTACTGTCAAATGGTTTAAGTTTTGCTTTATTTTCAGATTTTACATTAAACAACTGTCTTCATGGCTTAAAACACCCACAGATAGTCAAAGTAGTCAAGTTCTCTCCCTACCCTAAGTGACACCTTGAATATGCTCTACTACTGGTTTGTTTGATTTACTCTTCCTGTCTAGGCACAAATATAATTTCCTCAGGGAGGTTTGCTATGTTCTTGTAATTTAATCCAGGATTCTCCTTCTTCTAAGGAGAATACTGACTTTTTTCCTGCATAGTGCTTCTTTGGGATTTGTACTTTAATATTCATATGATAATTTGTTTACCATCAATCTCCCTTGGCAGACCATTAGATCTATGAGGACAACTATTTTATCTGTCTTATCCAACACTCTTTATCCAGTACTTTTCACTCCAGAGGTATTCAATAACTGTTGAATGAACAGACTTTCAAAAAGTTCTCGATGCAGCCTGCTATTGTCACACAGAATATATGTTTATCACTATTCTTGTAAGACAAACAGCTCGAAAATAGATTAGAAGTGGTTGAGTTCTTCATAGCAAATTATTTATTTAAAAATGTACTTCTTACCTCTTCACACTTTTGTTTTTCCAGTATGATAAGCTGCCCCAAAGCATACTGGAAATGCCTCTGAAAAAAATAAATTGTATCAGTGATGAAAGATGTATCTTAAAGGAAGAGAGAACCACAGAACCCATTTTGTCATATATTTGATAAGAAAGCTGTCAATTATAGGAAAACAATTTTTAGAAAAACTATAGCACAAAACTACTGCCTAACCATCCAATCTTATTTTATGTACTCTCCACAGTATTTTTTCTTGTCCTAAAATAAATGGGTGAAATATCTCTGTGATATATTTTTCCTACTGTTGTATAAATCCTCCATTTCCCCTCAAGAACAGAACATTACTACTCCTAACACTCCATACAATACCACACATATGTAAATTGCACATATATCACAATAGTATCAGATATCTGAATCTTTCAAGATGTATCTATACTACTATCTTTGGCTATTCTAAAAGACTACAGCCAAAGTGGGTATAGCTCTATACCAAGCTGCTTCCCTTTTACAATTATTGCTTCACAAAAAAAAAGAAAGAAAGAAAGAAAGAAAGAAAGAAAGAAAGAAAGAAAGAGAGAAAGAAAGAAAGAAAGAAAGGGAAAAAATTTAGCAAAGGATTCTCTTAGTGCTGTAGAATCAATCACCTTACTACCAAGATGGGAGCAAATGTGACAGAGCAATGTATTTTCCTTTCACTGAAACCCTGAAAATGTATATAAAAATATAAAAATTCACCCATGTTTCAGCATACATGATAAGCCTTTTAAATTAATTTGGTCCTTTTTTACTGAAACAAATATATATATTGCTATAAACAGGTTTATTCTATGTATTGCCAATTACTATGGTTCCTCTTGGAGCTTTAATTCTCTTTTTTTTCTTTTTATTTTCTTTTTTGATACAAGATCTTACTGTGTAACCCTGACTAATCTGGAGCCTGTTATATAAACCAGGTTGTTCTCAAATTCACAGAGATCCACCTCTGCCTCCTCAGTACTGGGGATAAAAGGCATGTGCCAAAATACCCAACTAATTTTAATTTGTTATATAGTGAGAATGGTGAAAGGATCTATGTTTCAGGGACCTGAGGAGTAAATGAAATGATAATACGTAACTCTTTTATTGTGTCATTGGTATAGTAAATGCTTAATATTGGTCATTATCTCAGGTCACCTGGTCCCTTTCCCTATAAAAATGCTTAGATTAAAAAAGTATTAAAATATAATAAAATAGGGATATTTTAGTAGAAGTTTCAAAAAGTTACTTAGGTTTATGAGTGAACTACATAGTGATGGCATGAGTGGAAACACAGCGATGGAATTTTGAAAGTAAGATATCAGGGCATCAAACAGTCAAGAAGAACTTACCTTAAGGGTCAAGTTTTCCACATTCCTAAGGAGATCTTTCTGTCGTTGTGCTTTTTTATAAATCTTTTGGAGCTTCATTTCTTTAACATGAATCAGTTTCTGAATTCCTGTGACTGAAGGAGGTAGAAAAAGGATTTTTGTATTAAGTCTAGCTTTAAATAATGGACCAAGTCACAAATCAAATAAAACTCCAAGGACTAAAAACTTCTGAAAACTAAGCATTGCATATAATGCTTGTTCAGAGTTAGCTTTTTATACAGCCACCCTCCACACCCAATTCCTTTGTCTTTTCCTCTGACTTACTTATTGAACTGTAATCTTTGTTGGTTTCACAGAAGCTAGGATGAATAAATTGTATTTGCAGCTCCCTTTCTAAATTCTCTTCACGATTGTCTATCTCCTTTTCCTCTTCTTCCTCTTCATCATCTTCATCATCGTCATCATCGTCATCCTGATCCCCATCCTTTTGATTGTCAACATCCTCCTCTTCAATTTTAGCACCCACATCATTACTGTTACTGCCAGAATCACCAAACATCTCTCGAAGCATTGCAGTTTCTATTGATTTTAAGCAAGGGAAAAATTAAACAATCTGAACCTTTGGAAATGACCATAACCCCAAATAGCAGTACATGCCTTACCATGAAGTTCACTGGAGAACCAGTGAATTGTATAAATTATTTTCCTATAGGGAGATTATTCCCTTTGTAAAATAATGACAAGGAATATGAAACACATTCATCCATGTATTCAATTATCAAGATATCTAGAGAATTTAAGGGTCCATAGGAAGTTGAATACAAGGGCATATAGGAGATTAGAATTCCAGTTCTAAAACCCTAAGAGCATAGGAGGACCAATGAGGAAAAAGGACAAAGACATCCTTTTTTTCTTTGATTGGTCTGTGAGTCTGTGGACCTGTCACACAGTTAACACTTGCCCTTATCTGAAACTCTTCCTCTATTTTCAATGAAGTACCTGATAAGCTACGACCACGCATTCGTGCAGTTCTTGAAGTGCCTGAGATGCACCCTTGACTTTCTATTTCCTTGGTTTCATCATCAGCAATGACTTCCCAGCCTGAAAATATAATAGTCAAGGAAAAACCAGAAGAGAGAGCACACAGTTGAAATGAAAGTAGCTCTTTAACTAAAAGCGCTACTAATATTTAATTTAGGTCAAATTTAGATCATTGTACCTACATTCCTAGTGTGGAAACTGCCTTATAGTAAATTACACACACATAAATACCCTTCTATTGTCTGTCTGTATTTACCATTTCTAGATAGAAAATAACATTTCAAAAATCTTAAATTGCCGGGTGGTGGTGATGCACGCCTTTAATCCCAGCACTCGGGAGGCAGAGACAGGCGGATCTTTGTAAATTCGAGGCCAGCCTGGTCTACAAGAGCTAGTTCCAGGACAGGCTCCAAAGCTACGGAGAAACCCTATCTCGGGAAAAAAAAAAAAACCAAGCAAAAAAAGTCTTAAGTTATACACATCAAAACTGGCACTCAAACACTAGAAGCGAGGGAGGCCTAAACATGCTGCTTAGTAGTGTAGGGCTCACCTGGCATAACAAGGTTCTGAATTTGATATCAATATCTCAGAGAAAAGCAAAACTCCCAACTAGAGGTGAGATTTGTCAGAACATGCACATGAGATGAAACAGACTATAAGGAAAATATTTAATATAAAGGATACGGACACTGACGGCTTCAGCATCTGAGCACAGCAGTCTCTTCACTTCTTTATCCACATTTGGAGATTCAGTGTCCTGAAGCAATGTATGGAAGGAAATACCAGTAATATCATTTAGCATCCAGTTTTATGTAAACACCTTTCCCTATATATTAATGAACTAAAATGATTGGGCCTTGTTTGATGCTCATCCAACAAAACTTCTACTTTAATAGTGCTATTTATGAAGGAACCTATCTAAAATCTACAAATTTGTAGAGCAAGTTCATTTTCCAAAATTAAATCACTTGAAATGTTTACTCTTATCTGTCTATAACTCTATGGACAAGAGTTTCAACATTTATGTTTCATTATTTGTCTTAACTCATTAGCAAAGAACAATAATTCCATGTTAGTTACTTACAAAAAATTTTCTTTAAAATCCAAATTCCCCCACTGCATTTTTCCACCTTGATTATTACAATGTTCCTGCAAAAATTAGATCCTATCTACATATTCTCACTTGAATAGTTTTAAAAAATTACTCCACAACAATTAATTCCTCATGACACAAGAATAAACCAAGGCCTCTGATGAGAAATCCTATTAGTTCAAGCAAATATTGGTAAGTTGAACCCTTAACTCCAAGGGATGGATTTTGAAATGAAAATAAGGAGGGGAAAGCTGTTTGTAATGCATGGAAACACTAACATAAAAGTTGCTATTGGACATTAAATAATTAGCTCCCAGTGAATAAAATCCAGTGTACGTATGTATGTATATGTGCGTATATCTGTTTATATGAAGCATATGAAAATAAACAATGAAGACTATGACCACTTCTGTACCTCACGCAAGCTAACTTCATCCATTTGTTTGACATCAGGAAGCTATGAAGTAAAGCACAACAAAGAACAACGTTATATCCAGGACAGGCTCCAAAACCACAGAGAAACCCTGTCTCAAAAAACCGAAGAAAAAAAAAAAAAGAACAACGTTATATTTTGATTTCTCTACTTAAGTCCAGCTTAAAGAGCTCTACACCTATATTTAACTACTTTTATATTTACCAGACAATAAATTTCATTGGCTGGCATGTTACTAAGACACATTAACACATAAATTAGAAAAGTTAGTCTACAACTTTAGGGCAGTTTTTTTTTCAAAATTCTGACAAGGTTTTTTGTATACATATCCAAGCTCATTCTAAAACTCATATGGAAAGATAGCTATTCTAAAAATTTTAAAACAATATTGATGAAGCAAAATGAAGTGGTAGCAATCAATCTTCAGATTTCAAGACTTACCACATTACAGTATCTGTGGAGAGATTGACATATGGGATCAGTGGAACAAAAAAAAAAAAAAAGAACCTACAAACAGTACCATACAAATATTCCCAAGGAAGAGGTGGAGGAGAGGGAGAGCATAGAAGAAGAATGGGAATCTTGAATTAAAACTCATACTTTAACAAAACTGAAATATGGATCACAGGCATAAATATAAAATCTTCAGTATCTAGGCTAAGCAAAGACTCCTTATATTTAACAACAAAAAATCAAAATCTTTAAAACAAAAATATCAATAAATTAAACTTCATCAAAACTAAAAATCTTGCTTTCTACAAGTTCTTGTGAAGTGAACTAAAAACTCAAGCTATCAAACATGAGAAGGTATTAATAAACGATGCATACATGATGAAAGACTAGTATACAGACTAGAAAAAGAATTCTTTGAACTTAACAAAAAAGTCATTTTAGAAAACGGTCAGGGGGCTGGAGAGATGGCTCAGAGGTTAAGAGCACTGAGTGTTCTTTTTTTTTTTTTTATTCTTTTTTACTTAAAATTTCCAACTGCTCCCCGTTTCCCATTTCCCTCCCCCTCCTCCCACATATTGCCCCCTCCCCCCGCTCCCCTCCCCCTATCCCCACTCCAATTCTCCTCCCCCTAGACCACTCCCCCTCCCTCTCGATACTGAAGAGCAGTCCAAATTCCCTGCTCTACAGGAAGACCAAGGTCCTCCCACTTCTATCTAGGTCCAGGAAGGTGAGCATCCAAACAGGCTACGCTCCCACAAAGCCAGTTCATGTATTAGGATCGAAACCTAGAGCCATTGTCCTTGGCTTCTCATCAGCCTTCATTGTCCGCCTTGTTCAGAGAGTCCAGTTTCAACCCATGCTTATTCAGTCCCAGTCCAGCTGGCCTTGGAGAGCTCCCAATAGATCAGTTCCACTGTCACAGTGGGTGGGTGCACGCCTCGTGGTCCTGATCAACTCCAAAAAATCAGTCGCCCTCTTATACACAAAGGATATGGAAGCAGAGAGGGAAATAAGAGAATCATCACCTTTCACGATAGCCACAAATAGCATAAAATATCTTGGGGTAACTCTAACCAAGGAAGTGAAAGATCCATTTGACAAGAACTTTAAGGCATTGAAGAAAGAAATTGAAGAGGATACCAGAAAATGGAAGGATCTCCCTTGCTCCTGGATTGGGAGGATCAACATAGTAAAAATGGCAATTCTACCAAGGGCAATTTATAGATTCAATGCAATCCCCATTAAAATCCCATCAAAATTCTTCACAGATCTTGAAAGGACAATAATCAACTTTATATGGAGAAACAAAAAACCCAGGATAGCCAAAACAATCTTATATAATAAAGGAACTTCTGGAGGCATTACCATCCCTGACTTCAAACTCTATTACAGAGCTACAGTAATGAAAACAGCATGGTACTGGCATAAAAACAGAGCAGTCGACCAATGGAATCGTATAGAAGACCCGGATTTTAACCCACAAACCTATGAACAACTAATTTTCGATAAAAGAGCTAAAAGTATACAATGGAAGAAAGAAAGCATCTTCAACAAATGGTGCTGGCACAATTGGATGTCAACCTGTAGAAGAATGAAAATAGACCCATATCTATCACCATGCACAAAACTCAAGTCCAAATGGATCAAAGACCTCAATATCAATCTGAACACACTGAACCTGATAGAAGAGAAAATGGGAAGTACCCTACAACATATGGGCACAGGAGATCGCTTCCTATGAGTGTTCTTCCACAGGTTCTGAGTTCAATTCCCAGCAACCATGTGGTGGCTCACAACCATCTGTAATAAGATCTAGTGCCCTCTTCTGGCCTGCAGGGACACACGCAAACAGAATGCTGTATACATTACATAGTTAATAAATCCAGGAAGGAAGGAAGGAGGGAGGGAGGGAGGGAGGGAGGGAGGGAGGGAGGAAGGAAGGAAGGAAGGAAGGAAGGAAGGAAGGAAACTGTCAAAAGAAGCTCAATGTCGTAGTGCATTTTTGTAATCCCAGAATTTAGACAATGATGCAGGAGCATTGCTGCAAATTCAAGGCCATTATCTATGCAAAAGATACAAATTAACACCACATTAAAATCACTACACACTTATAAGAATGGCTATAATTTAAAGAAAATAATGACAAAACCTAATGCCGATGAAGAGGTGAAGGTATTTGTATTTCATATACTATCAGTGTTAATATAAAATGATACTTCCTCTAAAAGAAAGTATGGCAATGTCTTATAAAAGCTTTAAAAAAATGTAATGTGGTTAGTGAAGTGGCTGAACATTAATATGCTTGCTATCAATCTTGATGACCTGAATTTGATACTTAGAATTGATTCTCAAGTTTTCCTGTGAGCTCCATTTGTTGCACATATGTATGCACACACACTAAATGAATGTAAATAAAATTTAAAAGCTAATGCTTGGCAAGAGACATGTCTCAGTTGGTAAAGACCTCCTTTATGTGAGCTAAGTTCTGAGATTAATCCTTAGCAACATATAAAACAAGGTATGGTAATACGTGCCTGTAATCCCAGCGCTTGAGATGCTGGTGGTGGCAGGAAGATCAAAAATCATAGGTGACCACACAGCAAGTTCAATGCAAACCTGGACTATATCAAAAAGACCCTGATTCAAAATATTTTTATAAATCTGCCACTTGGGGCGCTATAGAGGTGAACCAGTGGTTAAGGGAACTTGTTGCTCTTATAAAGTACTTGGGGGTTTCAATTCCCAGCAACCACTTATGGTTAATCACAACCATCCTTAACCCAAGTTCCAGACTTTCCAACAGGCACTCATGCGGTACACTCACGTGCATGCAGGCAAAACAGTCATATACATAAAGTAAAATGAATAAAAATCTTTTAAAATATGCCACTATCATATGATTCAGAATTATTCCTGAGCATTTATCCTGGGGAAATTAGGATTTAAGTTCACACAAAGAAACCTACTCACAATCTTACTTATAACTGTCAAAAAGTAGAAACAATACATTTATGTTTTAATGGGTAAACAGTTGAACACATTGGTATATTCACACCAGAAATGCAATTCGGCAATATGTCATTCTTAGATTATATACTGTATGTTCAATGTATAGAAGATAATAAACATTAAAAAAAACTACAGAGATGAAGAAAAGATTTTGAATTGCTAGGCACTAAAGACCAGGAATGTAAGGCAGGAAGAAAGTACAAATCTTTCTTTTTTAGAATAAGAAAATCTCACTGTGTATTCCTAGCTAGCCTGATACTGGCAATGTCATCCAAGATTTGGACAACAGAAGGCAATCCTCTTGCTGCAGCTTCCCAAATGCTGAGATCACAGGTAACCAACATGCCTCGCTTTAAATCTACAGCAGCATCTGAAAACTAAAAGTATGAGGTGCAATGTCCAGTTCATGATTCTTTTGAATCCCTAACAATGAGACTATAACTTAAAGAAGTGGTTCTATTTTTAGTCACTGCTGTAGCCCCAACTGCTAGCTCATAATGCTATGGATTGTGCATATTTTAATTTTTTTACATTTTGAGTCAAGGTCTATAGCCAGGGATTGTCTTAAACTCACGATCCTTCTGCATTAGCCTCTAAGTGCTGAGAGTACAGGTAGGTACCACCACATCTGGTAGGCACTGTTTATTGAACATATAAATGAATTAGTGAATTCCCAACTGACTTTCTACCTTTCTTTCTCCCTCATAGTCCTCTCCTAAGTCATCCAGAAGAAACACAAATGGCATGAGACTAACCTTTTTTCTTGTTCTCCGGAACCTTTTCTTTCTGACATTCTTAAGTGGTGGAGTAACTAAAATAAAAACATAATGAAATATGCCATGTGACTTATGACTGTCCTATATCTACATGAATTTGATGAAGAAATATGTCATGCTCATAGCATGACTTCTTTCTTCAAAAATAAGAAGTTAATGAACCAGGTAAGAGGTCCCTGATTCATAGAGATTTGCAATTCAAAAGATAAATGTAGTCAGCCATAATGAGCAAGAGATTGGTGACTTACTGCCATGCTTCCAGTTATATCTTTTTCTATCTGTCTTCCCTCCACCCCTTCCAGTTACAGTAGTATGAGCAGAGGTAACTGGTTCTTCTGGGGGAGAGTGAGGCTCACCATGAGCGTTGCATACAAGCATCTATATTTAGCAAAGACAAAGAAGTTTACTATTGCCCCAAATACTAAACAGTAATAAATTATAAACATACCACCAGAAATGAGGAGCACAGATGATTCTTGGCAATTCCCAAAACCAAGTACTATGTAATATAAATTCAGATTCTTTTATATATCCCTTTCCCATCCTCTCTTCCTTCCCTCTTCGCCTTCTCTCCCCCTTCTCTCTCCCTGCATCATGATATATAGATTTGACTTTTAGCTAGCATATACCACTGCAGAAGCAATATCATGAAATGCATACATTTTAGCATTTTCATCTAGAGAGGAAATGAGAAAGCACCAGTAGAGATGAGAAGTAAGTAACTTTTTTTTAGAGTTAACACACTCTGTAGCAGAAGAAGAACTTAGTCATTTAAATTTTAAAATAAATGAAAGTCACTATAAGTGGCAAACAGCAGAAGTCTGTAAAAGTAAAGAAATAAAAAGTTAAGAATACAAAACCAGGGCATGACTTTATGTTCCTGTGCAATTGATTTGATAATTATAAACAGTAAATAGTCATTTACCAAGTGGAACTGAATACCGGCAGAAAGACTAAAGATTCCACAAAGGGTACGAGAACCAGAAGATGAAGAAAATCAAACCAGTGGTGGTGATATAGTTCAATGGTAGGTAGAGCACTTGCCTGGCATGCATGAGGACCTGGATCTGGTCCTCAGCACTAATAAACTAAACAAGATTTTGTGGATCTGGGGAATCACTCAGTTGGGTAGAGTGCTTATCTAAAATGCTCAGAGTCCTAGGTTTGGTCCTCAGTACAACTTAAGGGTGTGGAAAGGAATGTCTGTAAGTCCAACACTTGGTAGTTAAAGACAGAAGGATTTGAAATTTAAAGTCATCCTCAGTTTGAGGTTATCCTGGTATATATGAGACCATGTCTCAAAAAATTCATACCTGAGAAATATCTGCTGTTTTATAAAATGTTTTTCTATCAACAGTTTTCAGGCTTCCGATAACACAAGGCAAATTAACCAGCTTAGCAGGCAGTGAGACATCTTCTACCTGAACAACTGCATGATGTCCATCAGCTAAAGGAAAGTAGAGAAAATTAATATTGACATTCCAATGCTCTGTTCAGTCTCCAAGAAAACGAATAAGGAAGACTTATGCAGGACAGAAAAGTTTTTTGACAAAACTTAACTATTTTTGAAAGAGTAGAAATCAATATCCAGAAAAAGAAGAGAGTATCTACAGCTTGTTTTTACACATTGTATGTTACTAGTTCAAAAATATCTAATATTCTTTCTAATGGTAGCAAAGATGAGTAACACAGCAACTGCTTCCTTGTTATCTCCAACAGCAAATTCCATTCATTTAAACACATTCCTTAAAAAAGCATTTGATTGTAACATTGTGTATGTATGTTTTCTAAAGGTTAGAACCATAACATACTCTATTTTTCACACCTTTAATGCCTAGTATAGTGCCTTTCACATTGTAGCAAATTATTGTTTTGTTTAATATATTATGAATTGATATTAACTACTTACGGGCAAAGCCAATTTTTAGTTTATCCTTCTTGCCAGGACCTCGAGAATGTATAATCTTCCTGACAGCATAAGCCTGTTCCTAAAAAGGAGGTAAATTAAAAATCAGAAAGATTGTCTAAGAGTCTTCCTTAAACAAAACCTTACATTTTCCAAATGTTAACTATGCTATGTACCATGAAAGCCCATGCATTGTATAAATCAAATTAAATGAACTCAACTCAAATTTCATCACTCTCTTTTAGAAACTACACTTTGTGCCTTCTCCCAGTTTTTCAGTTCTACTTCTTACTGCTTATCCTTCCATTGTAATTGCTAAGGAAAGGTATTAGCTATAGTTTACTAGATATGTTGATTAACTATAATGATAATAACTTTCTGACCATCTCTATCAAGCCTCCAAAATGAAATAATACTCAAACATGGTTTTCAATGGGGAGAGTCAAGCCTAAATTTTAAATGAGTTTGACAACCTTGCTTGGTGATGAATTTGCAGATGACAGTGGTAGTCTCTCCAACCAACTCTTCTGAGATGACAGAAAGAATTTTAGAACAGTCTTACCTTGACTGTCCACAAAATTGGCTGTAAATGTTTGTGCTAAATGACTGGATGATTCATAATTGTCATTGTCATAGTTATTTTGACAGAGAATTAACCCATATGATTGATGGTATATACAGGAAGAAAGAAATATTGTGAGAATATGAACTACAATAGGACTGCTAATAAAACATGATTTCTGGGAAGCAAATGTTCTGAGTTTTTATAGCCTGAAATGCTAGTGTTACCTAAGCAGAACTACATTTTTGCACTGAAGACATTTATTCTGAGATATAAATGTTACTTACCTGAGGCAGACGCAATATAAACTGTTCCTCAATATCTTGGGATTCTTCATGCTTTAAAGTCATGGCTTTGAGTTCATAAAAAAAAAAAAAGTCACTACAAACTCTTGCTCACTCTGCTGACCATCTCTGATTATATTAGTAATTTTATATAAGATCTTACCCATAATTCTCATGGAAAAGAAGTTTAGAAATACTTTATTTGACATCTTGATTTCTAAAAGTCATCATTTCCAAAGTCAATTCAAATTACACGATATAATTGATGAATTAATTAAGCTGTTGTGAAACATGATTTAATATTTTTGGAAAAATTCTTGTACTGTCAAATTAAAAGAGTAAACTTCAGCTAAATGGCCTCTGTAGGGTTGAATGCAAGCCAAAGAATGAAATAAAAAAAAAAGAATGAAATCAACTCAGAACTTATCTGCAGACATACTAATTTGAAGTGAACAAATACTTAATTTTCAATATTTAATTCACCCAAATAAACAAACAGTTGTAATTAGGACGTCCATGGAATAGCAAGAAACTTGTTATGGCTCAATTGCAATGGCTGAACACTTCCTTTGGAGGAATGTGTCCCATGCTTATATATCTAGACCATGTACACTAGCTTCATGGAATAAATTCTTTAAAAGGGTGATATGAATAGGACACAAAATCTGATTTTATTTATTAATTATTATGACTAATTGTCATGCATTCTGTCCCTCAGACTTACTAAATTAGGTGCTTTAGATATGTCCTTTCATTTAATCCTTAAAGTCACCAGATTTCTATAAGAATATTTAAAATAATCTTAAGATAGATTTGTCTCAATACCTCATGCATGTTTAGTATGCACTCAGCACAAGAGGAATATTTTCTTTTAAGAATACATCTTATGTAAAATGAGTAGTCTAATCCAAATTAGAGGGATTTCAGACCAATCATGTGTACCTTATACAGTAAGTTAGGGTAAAAGCTCTAGTTGATGCACATCCCTAAATACTCTGTAAATCATCATCTGGGACCTGAGTTTTAAATCCAAATCTTTCTTAAAAGCATCCATTCTTTTAACACATAGGAACATGGGACTCTTTTAAAGTGGAACCAAAGCACTTAGTATAATACTGGGAAAGGGAGGGTTAAATGGGGTGGGGGTGGGGAAAGAGGGCAAGGCAGGAGGAGGAATGTGGAGAAGGATAACTAACACTAAAGATATTTTGGAAAAGACATATGAAAACCCACTACTGCAGAAGCTTCCTAAATTATATAGGTAACATAAATAAAAAGAGTTTAACTGAAGATACCCTATAGTAGGAGACAATACCTCAAGTTGAAATCACATGCTTACAAATAAAAATCTCAGTACCAGAAATTGGTTACCTCTTTTTGGTTTGCTGACAAATGGGGTTCCCACAGACCCCCAAACATCAAAGGGTACTGCAAAATGCCCTTGGTTATCCCCAAGAATTTGGTGGTAAGACCCTATTGCTGAATACACTATATATTTGATCATAAAAATGGAGAAGGTTCAGATTATCTAGAACCTTCAACCTACTGGCTAGCTTTCATAGTGCTGCAAGGTGCCATGCACACTACCAAAGCAGAAAAATAATGTCATTCAGCTATGAATCCTGAAAGCTACAATGAGAATTGTTCAGGCAAGATAAGCCCATTTGTGCAATGGGCATAGCCCACCATTCTCTGATTTAATTTAAGGATTGCTCTATGAAATAAGAACCCATAATTGGCACTGTTTATGAGGCAAAGAACCTTTGATTAGATAGATCACAGACCCTCCATCCAGAGCAAATCCCAGCATGGAGTTTGGGGAGGTGGGCACAAAGTCCTACCCCTAGCTGAGAAGCTTTGGCATTCTGTGGTTGTTGGGAGAAGGAGAGTCAGTTTTCTTTAATGCTGTGACAATTGGTGCGTTGAACACATCTCGGGGAAGACCCTACTCCCAAGAGTAGCTAGGCAATACAAATCAGACTCCAGCGATTTTAAGATAATTCCATACATGTATTTTGATCATATTCTTACACCTCCTCCAACTCTTCTTAGATCCTCTCTTACTAAGCAAGATTTTATCAGATCAGTAAGTGTCTTTTAAACTTCTCAACAGAACTAGGATTAGGTTATTTCGCTCATTTTGATGCCTTTTTGGTAAATTCTCTTTTATAAAATGAAAACTTTAGGAACTCAAACTATTTCAAAGCATTCCCTTGCTAATAGCCCCAGTAAAAAAAAAGGTCCGAAGGGGGGGAAGGTGAAACACCTAGTTGAAAAGAGTAGCAGTAGTTTAAAAAAAAAAAAAAAAAAAAAAAAAAAAAAAAACTTAAGAGTGAATCCGCTTTTTCCCCAAAAATAGTCATTTTTCTTAGTTTGTTTTTTAAAATTCCATGAGGCGCTCTTGGCTGCCTACTGAAATGAGCAGGTCAGTTGTCCACCCATGCACGTCTGGCTTAGCTCCCTCCGGCAGGAGCATTGGAAGGACGCAGCCGCCAGCACGAAGGCGCGCACAGCAGGCAGCCCAGGTGGGCGGGACTGTACAAGTCCAGCTGCCTTTGGAGACAGAAACTGCCCCGTGGTCTTTTCTTGGGACCCAACAGAAGACTTCTGCTGCGGACGTTCCTGCTCATTTGTGCTCAAAGAGCCCCTGCACAGCCACCTAAGCCTTCACACCTCACCGCCGGCCCAGCTGAGGTGCGACACCGTGGCGACACCTTCCCACCTTCCCGGAGCTCGCGATCCTGCGGCACAGCACTGGCCAGGTCCGTAGCACGGCACGCGCGCCGCCCTGCTGCCTGGGATCCACAGCCCGCAGAGCACCTGGTGAACCCGAGGCGTGCGTCCCGCCAGGTCCCGGCTGCCAGCTAAGGCCGAGGCCCGGCCCCGCCCCGCCCGCGGAGAGCTCCGGCCTCGACGCTGGGGGGGCGTGTGCGTGCCAATTCGCTGTAGCCTCCTAGATGAAGTGCTAGTGGCGCCCGCCAGGGCCCTCGGGGCCCCAGCGCTCTCCCACTCACACCCGCGGGGGCAAAGTGAGGCCGTCCGCAACTCCGGTGCTGGGGTGCCAGCACTCACACAGACGGGGGTGGCACAGTGCTTAGTGCCGTGTCTGAGCCCCTGTCACTAGGCCAGCTCCCCGGGGAGGGCATGAATCTGTCACCGCGGAGGCCCCAAGCTGACAGCCAGCCCTGCCCGGGCCTCAGAGCGGCCTGCCATGACTTTCCGTTCCAGGGTCTGGGCAGCAGTTTCCTCCTTCCCCTCCACTATCACTGCTCAGGGAGCGGGCAATCTTTTGGGGTTCACCAGCTCCTCCGTTTGTAGGGGGGCAAACACGCCACCCTGCCTAGATCCCAAACTGACTGACCAGGCCTGGGCGCTGCTGAGAGCGGCCGCCATGACTTTCGGTCTCGGCCGTCAAGGGGTCCCGGCTGCCTCCCAAACATTTTCCCAACAGGTGTCGCGTTTGTCAAGACCTTTCGGGGCGCGCGCGAGTCCCCCTTTTCCCGAGTGACAAATGCACCACCCACGTAGCCCCTGGGGAAAGCCGCCCCCTCGGGCCCCACACTAACTGGCGGGCCACTGGCCACGCTGCCAAGACTTGGTTACAGTAGCAAGGTTGCCGCTCCTAGCAGGGACTTTCCGCCCCTGAGCCTCGCAAGTCCGGGCCTGGGCGACAGAGATGCCCCCCCCCCCCCCCCCCGCCGAGGACCCACACTGCCACTGGTGCTGCGTGTGGTCCCTGCAACCCCCTCCCCAAGCGCGCCCCAAGTGTCCCGCCCTGTCTGCTGCCACACCTAGGGGGCCCTTTCGGGCCTCAAAAGGCCCTGCCTGGGCAGCGACAGAGTCGCCCCCCTGCCGAGGCCCCAAACCGTCCTGCTTTGGCCAGGCTCTCCTCAGAGCCCCGCGGCCATTTCTTTCTGTCACCGAGGCCTGGCCGACAGGAGTCACACCTCAGGGGACCTTGCAGGGTCCCGAGTCCTGTCCCCACCCCCACCCCTTTCTGAAAAACTAAGTTCCAAATCTACTCACCTGGCAGGGACTTTAAGACATTGCTGTCGCAGCGGTTTCCCTGGGGCCTGGGCTGGCAGCTGCCCGGCACCTCTGGGCCGCGAACCTCGGGGCCGCGGACTCCAGGACCCCGAGCCTCAGGGCCGCGAACCCCACGGCCGCGAACTCCAGGACCCCGAGCCTCAGGGCCGCGAACCCCAGGGCCGTGAGCCCCAGGACCCCGAGCCTCAGGGCCACGAACACCAGGACCACGAACCCTGGAACCCCGAGCCACAAGGCCGCAAACCTCAGGACCGAGCGTCCCGGGACGCCGAGCCTCGGGGCTGCAAACTATGGGACCCGGAGCCTCAGGGCTGCGAATCTCGGGACCCCATGCCTTGGGGCCACGAATCTCGGGGCTGCGAACCACTAGACCCGGAGCCTCAGGGCCGCAAATCTCAGGGCTGCGAACCAATAGACCCGGAGCCTCAGGGCTACGAATCTTGGGGCTGCGAACGCCGGGACCCGGAGCCTCAGGGCTGCAAATTTCTGGGCCACAAACCTTGGGGCTGCAAACCCCGGGACCCGGAGCCTCAGGGCCGCAAATCTCAGGGCTGCAGACAACGGGACCCAGAGCCTCAGAGCTGCAAATTTCGGGGCCACTAACCTCGGGGCTGCGAACCCCAGGACCCGGAGCCTCAGAGCCGCGAATTTCCGGGCTGCTAACCTCGGGGCTGCAAATCTCTGGGCTGTGAACTTCGGGGCCCTGAACCTCCTGGCCGTGAACCCCTGGGCCGCCAACTTCGGGGCCGTGACCCCTGGAACCGCGAGCCCTGGAGCCGCGAGCCCTGGAGCCTCGAGGCCCGGAGCCATGAGGCCCAGAGCCCCGAGATCCGGAGCCGTGAGCCCTGGAGCCGCGAGGCCCGGAGCCGTGAGACCCGGAGCCCCGAGACCCGGAGCCGCGAGCCCTGGAGCCGCGAGACCCGGATCCCCGAGACCCGGAGTCGCGAGCCCTGGAGCCGCGAGGCCTGGAGTCATGAGGCCTGGAGCCGCGAGACCCAGAGCCCCGAGACCCGGAGCCGTGAGGCCCGGAGCCGCGAGCCCTGGAGCTGTGAGACCCGGAGCCGCGAGCCCTGGAGCTGTGAGACCTGGAGCCGCGAGCCCTGGAGCTGTGAGACCCGGAGCCCCAAGATCCGGAGCCGCGAGCCCTGGAGCTGTGAGACCCGGAGCCCCGAGACCCAGAGCCCCGAGCCCTGGAGCCCTGAGACCCGGAGCCCTGAGACCCGGAGCCCCGAGACCCTGAGCCCCGAGACCCAGAGTCCCAAGCCCTGGAGCCCCGAGACCCGGAGCCCCGAGCCCTGGAGCCCCGAGACCCGGAGCCCCGAGCCCTGGAGCCCCGAGACCCGGAGCCCCGAGACCCTGAGCCCCGAGACCTAGAGTCCCAAGCCCTGGAGCCTCCCCGAGACCCAGAGCCGTGAGCCCTGGAGTCGCCCCGAGACCTGGATCCTCCACGAGACCCGGAGCCGCGAGCCCTGGAGCCACGAGACCCGGAGCCGCGAGCCCTGGAGCCACGAGACCTGGAGCCACCACGAGACCCAGAGCGGCGAGCCCTGGAGCCACGAGACCCGGAGTCGCGAGCCCTGGAGCCACGAGACCCAGAGCCGCGAGCCCTGGAGCCACGAGACCCGGAGTCGCGAGCCCTGGATCCGCCACGAGCCCTGGATCCGCCACGAGCCCTGGATCCGCCACGAGCCCTGGATCCGCCACGAGCCCTGGATCCGCCACGAGACCTGGATCCACCACGAGACCTGGATCCACCACGAGACCCGGAGCCGCGAGCCCTGGAGCCACGAGACCCAGAGCCACGAGCCCTGGAGCCGCGAGCCCCTCTGCTGTCAGAAGTGGCCTCAGCGCCGTTGGCACCCAGGTCTTCGGAACCGGCTGCTGGACGGGCTTCGGGAACATCTGGGGGGCCGGCCTCAGCGAGAGCACCCTTGGAGCGTGCTCTCCTGGCGCGCTCCATGGCCCACACTGCCTGAGGGAGTCGACCAAAGCGGCAGGACTTAAAATGGCGTCGAGCTTTGTCACGTTTTGTGACACGTTCCAGAACGTTCATGAAATTATGCAAACGTACACGCCCCTTAAAGAGACAGTGACCCTAAAAAGATGCTTTGCTGCCTATCAAAGATTTTTATAAACTCTCTACTGTTTAACACTAATCAAAGTTTAATTTTAAGGAGTAAGCGCTTTTCTGAAAGACTTGGACAAACATTTCTTCTATATACATATTTTTAATGTTCAATAAAGTTACATTATTAGCACTTTAAACCTTCAAAAAGATGTTTTGGTGCATTTTGCTTTCTACCAGTGTGCTTTATGATTGCTGCTAGAACACTCAAAACAAAATTTGCAACCTTCCTCCAAAATACTGAACCTGGGCCAGGAAAGATGGCTCATCAATTAAGAGCAGAGATTGCTCTAACAGAGGACCACACTTCAGCACCACATCACATTGTGAGAAAACATCTGCAACTCCAGCTCCAACAGAGATCTGATGCCTATGGCCACCAGGATACCTGCTTTTATGTGCATACAGAAACTCAATAAGAAATATACAATTAAGGGGTTGGAGAGATGGCTCAGAGGTTAAGAGCACTGGCTGCTCTCCCAGAGGACCCATGTTCAATTCCCAGCATCCACATGATAGCTCACAACTTTCTGTCACTCCAGTCCCATGGGATCCAACATCCTCACACCAATGCACATAAAATAAAACTAAACAAATTATTTTAAAAAGAAATACACAATTAAAAAATAATTAAAAATAAAGTGCTGACCATTCTCTTCACTTTCCTTATTTGCTATATTCATGTACAGTAAATAACACTGAAAACTACTCAAAACTTTTTTAAAAAAGAAACAACTATAAATGTTAGATAAATAGTGTTCTAGCAAAAATGTCTGATGAGCTATTCTTTGAATAGAAAAAGGAGATTGTAGTAAGTTTCCTAATAAATTTAATAGTCCTAAAAGCATTAAGTGAGAATTTATTTTAGTAGCATAGTAATCGTATATATTGTAATGGATTGCATTATAACATTTTAAACATAAATTTACATACATTGATTATTTTCACATCCTCTAGTATTCTTTCTTGTCAATCTTACCCTTCCGACTTTGCCCCTTTTACTTTTTTTTTCAAAGCAGAATATAATTTTTATTAACTTTTTCTTTAAATATTTTAGGTTGGCATACTGACATTTTCATACATGTGTGATATTATACATTGACTCATTTGCTCACTTCCCCCTGGCTTCCCTCATATCCTCTATGCACCCCACTGGTTCCCTTCTTTTGTAGATTTAATTATTTTATGTGTATGAGTATTTTGTTTGCATGTATGTACACCACATGTGTGCCTCGTAATTTTTTAAGATTTATTTATTTTATGTGTATGAATATTTTGCTTGCATGTATGTACACCACATGTGTGCCTGGCACGCTCAGCAGATTCCCTGGAACTAAAGTTACAGACAGTTGTGAGTCACCACGTGTGTTTTGGAAACTGAATCCAGGCCCTCAGCAAATGTTCTTAACTGCTAAGCCATTTTCCCAGCCCTTTATACACACTTAAATCTAGGTTCTGTACGTAAGCATAAACATGTGGTATTTGGTATTTGTCTGACTCTGGATGATTTCACTTTACGTAATGATCTCCAGTTGCATTCGTTTTCCTGTAAATGTCATGATTTTATTTTGTTATCCCATGATCTCATTTTTATTAAAAATGTATTTCATTTTATAATGAGTAAATAAAATTCCATTATCTATATGCACCACATTTTATCCACTTGTCTATAGATAGACATCTAGCTTGATTCTTTCCAAGTATATATCCAAGAGGGGTGTATTTGAATGATAAGGTATTTCTATGTTTAGTGTTTTGAGAAAAGTCCTCACTGATTTCCATAGTGACTGTACTAGTTTATATCCCACCAGAATGAATAAGAAGGTTTCTCTGCAACATTTGTTTTCTTGATAGCAGTCAGAGAATTTGTGTTCTTGCTCCATCATGTGGGTTCTGGATCAAATTCAGGTCATTGGGTTTGCCAGCAAGCCCTTATACCTGCTGAGACATCTTGCTAGCCCTATCTTAGATATTTTTAATAACTCCTTTTTTTGCAGTACCAAAGAGTAAACCAGAACTTTGTACATGCCAGGCAAATGCCAAACACCTAGCCACTACCCCTGACCTTTCCCTTCCATGACCTTTTTTCCACTCTAAATTCTACATATGCAAATAAACACTTAAACATGAGATACTTGCCTGTTAGCTGAGTTACATCTTGCACATCATGATGTCTCCAGCCCCATGCTTTTTTATATGAAAGAGGTAATTTTGTTCTTTTTGAGAAGGAACACAATTCCACATTGTATTATACAGTCTTTGTGCATTCATCTGTTTGGGAGCTGATTCTGCCACTTGGACTTTGGGAATAGCAGTAAACATGAACATATAGTGAAATCTAGATTAAAGTGACCTGAATTTTGATGGATCTACATACTTATTTCTATGGTGGCTGTACTAATTACTATTAATATAAAGGTTCAGGTTCATTTTTCCCTACATCTTTTCCACCATTTGTTGGTTTTTGTTCCTTTAATTTTTGAGGCATGATACCACTAACTATATAGCTCAAATGTACTTCAGACTTGTTATGAAGCCAAGGCTGGCTTTGAATTCAGTCCTTCTAACTCTGCTCAGCATAGCTGAGGTTTTTTTTTCCAAGACAGGGTTTCTCTGTGTAACAGCCCTAGCTATCCTGGAACTTACTATGTATATATACTAGGCTGGCCTCGAACTCATAAAGATTCACCTACCTCTGTCTCCCAAGTGCTGGGATTAAAGGCATGCGCAACCACCGCCTAGCTTGGAGCTGAGCCTTTATGTTGCACTTTCTTGTTATTGCAGTACAGGGGAATTGAACTTAGGTCATCATACATGTAGCTGTTTGTCCAGTCCTCTTTTTACTTTCTACTTTGAAACATGGTCTTACAAAGTTGCTAAGCCTGAACTGAACTCACTCCGGAGTTCAGACAAGCTTTGAACTTGTAGTCTTACTATCTCAGCTTCCTGAGTAGGCCACTTTGTACTTTCTTTTGTTGACAGGCATTCTCACTAGGGTGAAATGGAATCCCAATGTAGTTTTGATTTGTATTGCCCTAGCAAGTAAAGATGGTGCACTCTTTTCGTGTATTTATTGGCCATTTCTGTGTCTTTATTTTAAAAGTATTTGTTTAATTCATTTGCCGTTTATTGATTTGGTTTTATTGTTGTTGCTGTGTTCGTTTGACATGTAATCTCTTGAGCTCCTTTATCTTCTGGATAATAGCTGACAAAACTTTCTTCCATTTGAAGGCTACCACCTCACTCTACTAATTCATTTTGAGAAGGTTTTAAATTTTATGTTTGTCACTTGGCAACTCTTGACAGTATTTCCTGAGTTATTGAAGTCCTGTTCAGAAAACACTGCCTGTGTCTACATTGCAAAGTTCCTTAGTTTTCCTCTAGAAGTTTCAAACTTTCAAGATTTACATTAAAATATTTGATCAGGGGTATTGTAGTTGTTTGTTTTTGCTGTTATTTTTATTTTTAATGTATATTATTTAAGCAATTCTTTGATAATTTATCACAATGTATTTTAAGGATTTGATTTTTTTTATTATTTTATCTGTTTAAGGGGTTTTTCTCCATGTATCCCGTGTGTTTGTGTGTGCATGCATGCCTGGTGTCAGTAGAGGTCAGAAGAGGGTGTAGGATCCCCTCAAACTAGAGTTACAGATGATCGTGAGCCTCAATTTGGGTGCTGGGTATTGAACCCAGGTCCTCTATAAGAGCAGTCAGTACTCTTGACCATTGAGCCATCTCTTCAGCCCCAAGGCTGCCTCTTTTAATTTTGATTTGAGACGTAAGGTATCTTACATTGATTTAATTAAGCAATTATGAACTAATCTCCCTCCATCTTAGTGACTGGTTGGTTTGCTATGTTACTAAGGCTTGATTCTTTCTACTTCTCATTTGTTTGCTCTTCTAGTAAGAGGTATTCATTCTCAGGTACTTGTGCATCTGTGTGCACCCCCCTTCTCAGTGTGGTGCTTCTTCAAGCTCATCCCATTGTGCTAGGTTAGCTAGTCGTGTGCTGCTTTACTTTGTGCTTATCGTGGAAAGTCCTTATTTCTTCATCCATCTTAAAGGATCATAACTCTGGTTGTAGTAATGTTGACTGACATTTATTTTCTGTCAGAGGTTGAGATATATCTCTCAATGATTTACTGGCTTTAAAACTTTTGCCCATGAAATCCATTGTAGTTCCTTTGTAGGAAACTTGTCACTCTTCTCTTGTATCATTCACTACCCTTTTTCATAGGATAGCTTAATATTTTCCACTATCACGTGATGCAGAAAGATTCTCTTCTGGCCATGCCATTTGGGGTTCTAAAAGCCTACTATAGGGCTGGAGAGATGGCTCAGTGGTTAAGAGCACTGCCTGTGTTTCCAGAGGTCCTGAGTTCAATTCCCAGCAACCACATGGTGGCTCACAACCATCTGTAAAGAGATCTGGCACCCTCTTCATATAGAGCACTATACAGATAATAAATCTTAAAAAAAGTTAAAAAAAATAATAAAAGCCTACTATACTTTCTTGTCCTAGATTTGGGGAATTTTCTTCTTTAATTTATTGCATCAATTTTTTATGCCTTTAGTTTATACATGGGCACACTCTTGTACACCACAGATTCATATGTCTGATCTCTTGTATCCGTGGGGTGTTGAATGGTGGGACAGTGAATTTTCTCTTCTTTAGTTTGCTGCTTTTTCTATGACATACTGCTAGGAATTGCAACATTTCCTCTGAATTGCATCATTTGCTCTGAAAGATGGGGAGGACCACGTATCTCTACGGGAAAACAGGAGATAAAGCAAAGGTCACAAGTCTAGGTGAACAAAAGCTTAGAAGATTCTTGACTTGAAGGCTCCTATCAACAACAGAAAAACTGTAGACAGATACTGGGGATGGAGACTCTGAGCAGCCCAACTGCAGAAAGAAAAACAGAAAATTAGTGGTGTGGTGTTGCCTGCAGACTGTGAAGAGAGCTGGAGGTTTGCAGCTTTCCCCAAGAGGTTGCCCATGTCTGGGTGGGCTTTGCAGTGAGGCAGCTGTTCTTGAGTTATCCCTGCTCCTTAAGTGAGCCCTCACCCACACTCCTGTTAGGAACCCCACTTCAAAACCTTACTGGCTCACCAAACTGGACACTGGTACAATCATTATTTTTGTCTATAGTGGGGCTCCCTTTCTGGGCTGATTATGGGTGTGTGTGTGTGTTTGGTGTGCATGTGCATGTATGCTGTGTCTCCTCCAGAAAAGTCTGTCATGCAATGCATTCTGCCATATTAATAAAATAATTCTTCAACTCTGTCTTCAGTCCCTGGTATTTTATTGTCCTGTCTGGTTTGGCCGATTGGTAGTGATTTCCATTAAGTTTCTTATTTGCTGTATTAGGATTCCATTCTCATATCTCCTGTTTTACCAGGGTCTTTCTCTTTACTGAATGTCTTGACCGACTTCTCGTCCAAGTCTTCACCTGATATCTTTACTGCATTCTCCTATTTATACAAATCCGGTTTGAAGCCGCTAATCATTTTTATTTAAAAAAAAAAACATTTATTTAGGGGGCTGTAGAGATGGCTCAGAGGTTAAGAGCATTGCCTGCTCTTCCAAAGGTCCTGAGTTCAATTCCCAGCAACCACATGGTGGCTCACAACCATCTGTAATGGGGTCTGGTGCCCTCTTCTGGCCTGCAGGCATACATACAGACAGAATATTGTATACATAATAAATAAATAAATAAATATAAAAAACATTTATTTATTAATTAATTAATATATTTATTTTATGTGTAAAAGTTTTTTGCATGGATATAGATAAATGCACCACACACATGCAGTGCCCATGGAGGCTTGAAGAAGGCATTAGATCCCCTGACACTGAATCTGAAGATGATTGAGACCTTCCATGTTGAGTGCTGGTAACCAAACCCTGGTCTTTAGTAAGAGTAGCAAGTACCTATGACCAGCCACTGAGCCAGGTCTCCAGCCCTACGGTTTTAAATCAGACTTTTCAGCACTTTGTCTGAGTTCCAACTATTTCACTGTCTTTAGTTTCATATCTCAAAGAGTTGGGAAACCTGGATGAGTCATGGTGTGTGGCTCTTTCATAGTTCTCGGTGTTTTGTTGCAGTTTGCACGTCTGTAGGAATGAATAGTTCCGTGGTTTTATATGTGGATCTCCTACGTGGTCAGCCTTCTTTTTAGTAGTCAATCCTCAATATTGTTTTAAGCATAAAAGAGGACTTCTATAATATCACCACAACCACAAAAAGCACATATAGAAACGCAATAAATATCTTTTTTTTTTTTTTTTTTTTTTTTTTGGTTTTTTGAGACAGGGTTTCTCTGTGGCTTTGGAGCCTGTTCTGGAACTAGCTCTGTAGACCAGGCTGGTCTTGAACTCACAGAGATCCACCTGCCTCTGCCTCCCAAGTGCTGGGATTAAAGGCGTGTGCCATAACTACTGTTTCACTATTAGCCATTGAAAGTAAGGAGCAGCAATTATGTAGAATAAACTGGAAAATTAAAATCAACAAAAGCAAAGTAAAAGAGTGAGCTGAAGGAGGGAAACGGAGAGAATACAGAAAGAGGAAGGCAAAGTTAAAGAAAAAGAAAAAATAAAAGAGGAAGAGAAAAAAGAAAGAGATTCCCAATTTTCTGAGAAACCGCCATATTAATTTGCAAAGTGGCCAGACACGTTTGCACTCCCACCAGTGTGACTCGTCTGGATCTCCTTTCTCACTTTTTTTTGGCTAGTTTTGCTAAAAGTTTGCCAATCTCATTTATCTTTGCAAATAAACAATATTTGTTTCATTGATCTTTTTATTGATCTTTTAGTGTCTACTTCATTTATTTCTACTCAAGCTTATTATCTGTTTTTTTCTACTGACTTTGGGTTTGATTTGTTCCTCCTTTTCTAAGCCCATGAGATGCATTATTATGTTACTTATATTTTAAATGTAGGTATTCTTTGTGCTAAACTTTTCTCTTACTACCACCTTTTCTGTGCCCTATAAGTTTGGGTATATTGTACCTCTGTTTTTGAAATGACCCACTATTGACTTGTGTTAGTCAGTTTCCATGTATTTGTATAATTTCTACAAGATATTGTTTCACTTATAATTTTTGTTTAATTTTGTTCCTAAATATCTGTCCTATCATAGAAAAAGTGTCATGAGCTGATAGTGAGGCTTAATGAGGGAACAAGACCACGAGAGCCACAAGGAGGCTGAAAGGCAAGGGGAGTTTGAAGTTTTATAGGTGATTTTAGTTGGGCACAAGGATGGGGGAACTACGTTAAAGGAGAAAGGAATTGTTAAAGTCCAAAAGGACTGCTTAAGGCAAAGGTTTACAAGGGGGGGGGGGCTCTAGATGTGAGGATAGAAGGTGGTCAAGTTGTTCTGCAGAGGCAAGGGCTCAACAGACTTTTAAGAAGCACAGAATGTTCAATTTTCATTTCCCCAAAGGACCATGTGTGTAGTCCATCTTGGTGTCTTAGGTGACTCCATCTTAGAACAGCTAAACACTGATGAAAAGGAAACACATTCTGAAGCTGTTGGATGGAATTTGCTGTAAATGTTAAGCCCATTAGCTCAAAAATGCAATTTAACTATGATGTTTTCTTTGTATGGTTTGTCTCTTTGGTGATTGTGGAGTACTGGAATCATCCACTGTTACTGCACTGAACCTCATCTCTCTCTTTAGTTCTACTAATAACTGATTTATAAAATTGGGTATGCCTGTGTTCAATGTATAAAGATTGTAGTTATTGTGTATTTTTTCAAATTTTTATTTTGTGTGACTGGGTGGCGGTGGCACACACCTTTAATCCCAGCACTCGGGAGGCAGAGGCGGGAGGATCTCTGTGAGTTCGAGGCCAGCCTGGTCTACAAGAGCTAGTTCCAGGACAGGCTCCAAAGCTACAGAGAAACCCTGTCTCGAAAAACCAAAAAAAAAAAAAAAAAAAGCATCTACACTGCAATGAAGAGCGATAAATTGTTGGTGCACTTCTAGGATTGAATGACCTTGTCAGTATGGTGCTACAAGAAGTGACAGAGTTTAAAATCACACTGGAAGGGAGGACTACTCTATTAGATCAGATTTTACTAAATGTCAGTAATGCAAGCAATGCTTGCGGGAGAAGGGCATGGAGTATGAATGGATTTCCTTGACTTGTGCTGGATTCTGACTTTGAAAAAGTCTTTAGTGTTTAGATACTATAAAGCTAAATTTCTGTTAAAGGAAAACACTTTGAAGATACACGCTGATTTTTCTAATCAAATCATAGTGATTTTGGAAAAATAATGGTTTTTTGAAGATTAAAAATTTTAAATGTTTTTGTTTTAAAAATTGTGAAGTGAAGGTGGGTGGTGGTAGCACATGCCTTAAATCCCAGCCCTTGAGAGGCAGAAGCAGGTGGATCTCTGTGAGTTCAAGGCTAGTCTGGTCTACAGAATGAGTTCCAGGACAGCATGGCTACATTGAGAAACCTTATCTTGAAAAACAGAAAGGGGGGTTAAAAAGAAAGAAAGAAAGAAAGAAAGAAAGAAAGAAAGAAAGAAAGAAAGAAAGAAAGAAAATTGTAAGATGTCCCATAGTTCATCATTATTACATATAATTAACATAGCTAATAAAAAAAACTTTGGAAAAAAGAATTTAGGGCATCACTGAGCAAAACAAAGAAACAAAGAAAGAAAGCATAATTTCTTGCTGCTTCATTTTGATATCTGCTCTGGAATTATGACTGAGCTCCTCATAGTTGGCGCTGCCTGTGGAAGAATCCATGACTCAGGGGGTTGTCTTCCTATTCTTTAAGTTGAAGTAGTGTTTGAACAGGAATGGATAGAGGCTGGAGTCTGCTGAGATTACTCTCAACTGGACTAGTTAGTAGTGTACCTCATTAGCAGAGAGCCGAGCCAGTGCACAGAGGGCCTGAGGCTTGCGGCACCACAGAAAAGGTTGAAATACAAATCAGTAATCAGGAGAATGACAGAAAAGGATTAAAAAATAAAATACACAAAAGAAAAATACCATAGAGAAATAATATTTTTAAAAGGAAAAACGATTTTCCCCGGCCGAGATGACTAGAAAAGCAAAAGAAGGCGGATGATCATATGCTGAGCACTGCTTCACTGTGTGGCTTCTTAGGGTTTGCCATGGAGATTCGTCTTCTTTCTGTTTCAGAACTTGCCAAGTATCCAGCATAAAGGAGGGTGGCGAAAGTTAGCTAAGCTTCTTTTCAGCTGGGTTGCACCAGGCAGAGATTCTCTCGGGAGGTTATTAGGCTGTGCAAACCAAGGACAGCACAAAGCAGAGTTGCAGACCCCCAGATACTCTTGCGGCTTTCGTGGGGCATGGAACTGTGGCGTTCTGTGTTGGGAGTGGGGCCTTTTGAATCTTAGGATCCGCCACTCTCGATTCTGGTTTCCTGCACACGGTACACCCTAGAAACCTTTAGTTATGTCCCTAGACCCAGAGGGCAGGCTCCCTGACTGATGACTCTACTGCCCTCTCTACATCACAGCTCGCATTGCCTACAGCACAGAATTCTCAGCCAGTTCATACTAGCGTCATTCCCAGAGCCAAGCGTCTCGCGGCAGTCTACCAACCGCTGATGCCGGACTGCAGTGTTCTGGAGATGGGAATATGCGGAGGTTTCCACCCTCGGTGAAGTACAAATAATCGTACAATTCCTGAGATGGTTCCTAGCATCGGTCCCCCAAATTTCTCTGGGAAATGTACCGTACTCCTTTTCTAAAGATCAGGAGCTGCGTGACGCCAAGTCGCTTAGCGATTAAAGAAGCATGACTACGCGATGCCAGCTACCGCACTAGCAGGGTGGCTGAGACCTGTTCTCTTAGCGTTTTATTTTATTTTTTAAAGATTTTTATTTATTTATTATGTGTACAACATTCCTTCCATGTGTGCCTGAATGCGAGAAGGGGGCGCTGGGTCTCATTATAGATGGCTGTGAGCCACCATGTGGTTGCTGGGAATTGAACTCAGGACCTCTGGAAGAGCAGTCAGTGCTCTTAACCACTGAGCCATTTCTCCAGCCCTCTCTTAGCGTTTTACTTCTGCCAATTGGAGTAGATTTCCCCTTCTTAACCAGGGTGCCCCAAGACAAAGCCAGGGGCACTCTCTTTCTCTTGCTGTGTTGTGTCCCGGAACTTAGGATTTCACTAGGTCTCCTTGTCTCTGTTGCTGAATTCAATTCTCCACTGGTTCAGTTTTGTGGAAGAGGAGGAGTGTCGGCATCCAGGTATCTGTGCTGGCCTGTCCTTGAGGTCCGGACAGAACACGGCCTCAACTGCAGCCACCTTCTGGGCACCTTCGCTACATTTTCTTTTTAAAGGAATGATGCTTTCTAATTCATTCTCCTGCCTCGACATTGCCCATGTTGGTAGGAGCTTCGAACCTTGGCCCAGAAAATTCCCAGCGCACCTATGTTGACCTCGGCTTAGCCTCACATTAGGTACATAGGCCACAGGCCATCTTAATCTTGTGGTCAACCTGGAGCGTTTTCCCTTGCTGGTCACTGACAGGCTGGTCTCTGAAACCCAGTCTCTGTGGGGCGGCTTCGACTCCCACTGTGGACTTGTGAGGAAGACAAGCTGTTTGAGGAAATGGAAAATGAGGGAAGCTTCCATGCCCCCAATTTCTGGTTCTTTCTACAGCAACAAATTACAAGCATAGTGGCTTTGTGTGGTTTTACTACCTGACAGTTGTTGGCCATGACTTCTGCTAGTCATTCTGGGTTAGGTCAGGGTGTCACCAAGACTAAGTTCCTTTGGGGGTGTTCTGGTATAAGTGTTGCACAGCAGGTTGCCTGTGTCCCTTGGCTTGTGACCTTTTCCTTCCCAAGTGGCTGTTGTCTTTCAAGTGCCTTCCACACCAGCTCCTCTGCTGCCTTTTTCCATTTAAGGAATTTTCTGAAGACAGAGCCTGCTGAGGTAATCCAGGATCCATCTGTTCAGTAACCTTAGTTCTCCTCTTCACAGGGTATCCTCGGGGGCAGGATGGTCTGTTTGCCACCACCTGTACAGTACGAATAGCTTGCAGAGCCGAATGCAAACCCTCCTTCAGGGGACAGCTGTCCCTTAGACAGGTTAATCAGTTGTGGAAATCTGGCCTCAGGGCAGGGCCTCCCTGGCTCTGGGGGAGACAGTGCAGAAGTCAGTTCAAAACCAGAGTGGTAGAAACCAGGAGACTTGAGGGATTGTTGGAGGGAGATTAAAGACAAGGACCTTGCTATAGAGCACCACCAAGTGGTGAAAAATGCCTAAGAGAGAAACAGCCAAGGCCAAGGAATGTGTTAGGTCACTGCCTTGTCTTGGGTGCCTTGGAGACAGACTGTGGCTTTGTTGTTGTTTTTGAGACAGGGTTTCACTGTGTAGCCCTGGCTGTCCTGGGACTCACTCTGTAGACCCGGCTGGCCTCGAATTTACAGAGATCCTCCTGCCTCTGCTTCCCAAGTGCTGGGGTTAAAGTTATGCATCACAACCACCTGGGTGACAGACTGTGTTTTACATGGGGATGTCATGTAGAAGGTTGCAGAGTTCTGGGTCAGGTGCAAGTCATGGAAAAAAAGGGAAGGGTGGGTGTACCCTCTACCTTTTGGACAGAAGCCTAGCTAACAGAAGTGTAGTGCACTTTTTGATTAATGATTGATGTGCGTGAGTCCAGATCACTGCGGGCCATGCCATTCCTTTGGCTGGAGGTTCTGGATGGTATATGAAAGTAGGCCAAGAAAACCAAGAGGAACAAGCCAATAAACAGCACTCCTCCATGTCCTTGACATCAGTTCCTACCTTGAGTTCCTGCCCCGACTTCTCTGGATGATGGACTACAAGCTGCAAGATGAAATAAACCTTTCCTACCCAGGCTGATTTTGGTCATGGTGTTTTAGCACATGAATAGAAACCCTTACTGAGACAGCCATCTTTCTCCATGAGAAAAGCTTTTTAGATTCATGCAGGGGCCCAGTAGCCCATGTGTCTAGCGGCCATTTATGGGACAGCAGAGCAATAGAACATTCCATTACACAGAAAATTCTGTTGGGCATTGCTGTTCTTAAGTCAGCAGATAATAACATCTGTATAAAGAATGGTAAATGAGATTTAATGATCTACTTTATTTCTTTCAGATTCACTTTTATTTTCTTTTTTTCTCCTCACACACAGAACTCCACACACATTTCCTGAAGCTATAAAGTTACCTGCTGTTGGCAAGGAACTATTTTATCTCTAAAACTTTGCTGCTACCGGATGGTGGTGGTGTAGGCTTTTAACTCCAGAACTCGGGAGGCAGAGATACGTGGATCTCTGTGAGTTTGAAGCCAGCCTAGTCTACAAAGGGAGTTCCAGCACAGCCAGGACTACACAAAGAAACCCTGTCTTGGGAAAAAAAAACTTTGTTGGTATCAAAATATGACAGTTACTAGTGTTAAATGCATGAAATATTTACACATACAACACATTAATCTTTAGATGTTTGGCAATTAAACTACATAAGAAGACAATACACGTGCACTTACGTAGTGATGAGGGAGCGGGCCTGCTTTTTGTCCCACCCAGCTCCCACACGGCTAGCTTTACACCCGAAATAACAACACACACACAAAACAGAAGACCCACCTACATCACACTTACATGAGCACACACACGTGCACATGCGCATGTTTGAAATTGGAAGCTCACTGGTCCCTATCTGGTGGCTGTGCACTATTTCAAAGGGCAGCAGAGACAGCAGGGAATTGCCTTAGAGGACACTGAACCTCATGCTCTAGAAGCACATTGTAGTATTCACTCTACCTCACCCAGGGTGGCCTCAGAATCCTAGAATGGCAGGTCCAGCTGACACAAAATAAAGACAGGCAGCACCACATTTCTTGTGCTGCCCTTCGCCTAAGCAGGCACTGTGACTCTGAACACAACTCACCCTCACAACTTGTCATGTTTGCCCTTGGTTCTTAGCTGGTGAGCTCCATCAATTTTGCATGCAATTAACTGTTACTTCTTTCTTGGTAACTTTAGACCTGGAAGGTAACTAAGGGATGTCATTACTTCACCTCTACTGTGCATCCTTTTTTTAAAAAAAGATTTATTTATTGTGTATACAGTATTTTGCCTACATACATGCCTGCAGGCCAGAAGAGGGCACCAGACCCCATTACAGATGGATGTAAGCCACCATGTGGTTGCTGGGAATTGAACTCAGGACCTTTAGACGAGCAGGCGGTGCTCTTAACCACTGAGCCATCTCTCCAGCCCCCTACTGTGTATCTTATCTGTGCTGTGGGTCTCCTTTTCTGTTTTGTTTTGTTTTGTTTTGATTTTGATTTTTTGACACAAGGTTTCTCTGTGTCACCTTGGCTGTCCTGGAACTCACTCTGTAGACCAGGCTGGCCTTGAACTCATAGAGATCCACCTGCCTCTGCCTCCCCAGTACTGGGATTAAAGGGTTGCGCCACCACTGCCTAGCACTTTTAAGATTTTTTTGGTTCTCCTTGTGGTTTTAATGCAATTATTCTGTTGGTTTTCACAAGATTGTCCTCTGGAGACCTCCAAACAGTATCCTGCACATCACTACATTCTTGAAAAGAAACAGGAAGTTGACATGCTGGACCCTTCTTCACAAAAAGTGCTTCTTCAGGGCAGGCTGTGAGATGCTTCTGTTCTTCTAAAGGATGTGGCTTTGGGAACTCCTGAGTGGTTTCAAAGAAGCCTGCAGGCATAAGTGCTACAGAAACCCTATGTGTCTGTTCTGAGCTGCGCAGCGAATTTAAGTAAATCCTAACTCTTGAACTAGGAATCTGTTCTTAATATTTCAGAACTTCATCATTCAGAGTCTGTAGCATGGGGCCCACATTGAGAATGAGAGGAGAGCAGCTGGGAGCCTATTTTTTAAACCTCTGTATAAGAGGAAGATCAGACCCTCCTCTTGGCTGTGCGTCTCTGGAGCTCTCTGCTGTTCGGGCTGTTGGTGAAGCGCCGCACTCAGTCAGGTTCGACTGACACGGCTTCTCAATCTTCACCATAGCGGGCATGTGGATGGCAAGTTAAGAGGCCATGGGGCTGGGGCTGAGGGTATTGAGGAGCTGACTGTGCAGCCGAGCAGAGGACCACAAGGACGGGGACACAGTCTCATTAGAAAGCAGCTTCAGGCGACTGCGCTTGCCTGAACTGGGCAGTCTCCAAGGTAACACAGGAGCCACCGATCCCTTCAAGCTGGACACTACAGGAAGCCTATTTTTTTAAATCTCTCTGTAAATGTCTATTTTCAGTATTTTTTGTTTTCACTTTGTCAGAATAGCTGACAACTTTCCATTGAGAATTTGACTTATCATTATACTAAGCATTTCCCCTTGAAAAACCCACTCAAAATACCACAATCCTTGAGTTAAAGAACTGTCTTAGAAACACTGATATTTTTAAAAGAAAGAAAAGTATTTTTGCTGTTGTTCTACTCGGGTGAACATAAAAGTGTCAGGCCACTTATTGGCAAGCCACGGGTGAGCACCGCTCATGGACAGGCACCCAAGGACTCCAGAAGGGATCAGTCTGAGCCCTTGTCACACAAAGCTCTTCACAGTTGATGGCTTCAGGCGGGGGAGGGGAGGCACAGCCAGACATGATGACAACAATGATGACACTCGGTTGTCTTTAAGACCACTGCGTGTTTGATCATGCTCCAATAAGTATATAAGCAATACAAAGTAGACATGATGGAGTTGGTTTGGGTGGGGGAGGTCAGGGAGGGTAAGGTGGGGGCACAAAGGTGGGAAGGTTAACCTGGGAAGAATGTGAAGCAAGTAGATTGTGTGAAATTCCCAAATAACTAATAAAAATTTTATGTTGCTGGGGCGGGGGAGGGGAGATAACACTTGCTTACTGTTCGAACCCCATCTGCTCCCTGATTCTTTGAGTGATTCACAGGCGACATTGGAGGCCATGTCAGAGGCCAGCTCCTTATCAATGTGTCTTAAGTCTGTCCTCTAACCTTTTGCCAGTAGCAAGTGGACAATGTCTGCAGAACCCTTCCATGCAGCCGCGTGCAGAACTGGATCTCCCGGCTTGTTTGCTTTGCCAGTTCCGCCTGAAATCTGGCTGGGTTAACAGCACCTCCACTATACCTCTGTGGCCCCCATAACAGGGCCAGTACAGGGCTGGGTTTCCGGTAGCTTTGTCCAAGCCCTCCAAGTCCACTGTATGCACTCTTGGTGCCCATGGAAATCAAATGAGGATGCCAGATTCTCTGGAATTGGAAATCGTAAGCCACCTTGTAGGTATTGGGTGCCAGTCCTCTACAAAAACAAGTATTCTTAACTACTAAGCCATCTCAATCCTCCTGTTTCATTTTTGATGGTGTATGTGTGTATACATAGAAAGTCCAAGACACTTTAATAACAAAAGTATGTACTTAATAAAAATAACTTGGATTCAAGATAGACAACTGATGTAGGAGTGATTTCTTTCTAATCTGTTGCTTTCATTGGTTAATTAATAAAGAAACTGCCTAGGCCCATTTGATAGGCCAACCCTTAGGTGGGTGAAGTAAACAGACAGGATGCTGGGAGAAAGAAGCCGAGTCAGTGAGTCGCCATGATTCTCCCACTCCAGACAGATGCAGGTTAAGATCTTTCCTGGTAAGCCAGCTCGTGGGGCTACACAGAATATTAGAAATGGGTTAGATCAATATGTAAGAGCTAGTCAATAAGAGGCTGGAACTAATGGGCCAGGCAATATTTAAAAGAATACAGTTTCCATGTAATTATTTCGGGGCATAAAGCTAGCCATGCTGGCAGCCGGGGACACAGCCCCACCGCTCGTATTAGTACAGACAACAACAGTCTTCTGTATAAGAACTATTTCACACTACAAACCCAAAACTACTAACACTAACAGAAATAGCAAAAGAGAAAATGCTTTGTAGGGGGACTGGAAAGATAAACCAGAGATTAAAAACAAGTGTTACAAGATCTGGAAAAAAATTGGGAGTAGGGGGAGAAGGAAGGGCTGAAGGGGAGGGGGAGGGGAAAGGGGAGAGGAAAGGAGAACTTGAGAAAACAGGATAGTAGAGATGGAGGAAGGACAGAGACAGAGAGCAAGGAAAGAGCTATCTTGATTGAGAGGTCCATTATGGGATTAGCAAGAAACCTAGCACTAGAGAAATTCCCAAGGATCCACAAGGATGATCCCAGAGCTAAGACCCTAAGCAATAGTGGAGACGGTGCCTGAACTGGCCTTACCCTGTAGTCAGATTGATGACTGTCTTAAATGTAACCATAGAACCTTCATCCAGCAACTGATGGAGACAGAGGCAGAGATCCATAGCAGAGCACTGGGCTGAGCTCTCAAAGTCCAGTTGAAGAGTGGGAAGAATGAGAATAGGAGCAAAGAGGTCAAGACCATGATGGGAACACCCACTGAAATAGTTTACCCGAGCTAATGGGAGCTCACCAACTCCAGTCAGACAGGGAAGGAACCAGCATAGAACCAAGCTAGACCCTCTGAATGTGGTTGACAGTTGTATGGCTGGAGCAGACTGCAGGGCCACTGGCAGTGAGACCAGGATTTATTCCTACTGCTTATACTGACTTTTTAAAACTCGTTCTCTTGTAGTAGGGAGGGCCTTGGACCTTCCTCAAAGCAAGGTGCCCTACCCTCTCTGAGAAGTGGATGGAGGGTGAAGAGAGGGGAAGGTGGAGAAAACAGGAGGAGGAGAGGGAGTGGAAACTGGGATTGGGATGTAAAATGAAAAAGATGGTTTTTTAAAATAAAATAAGAATAGGAATATTAATTTAAAATCAATCAAACAAACAAAAAAGCATGTGTTATGCTTCTAGAGGACCCAAATTCAGTTCCTAGCAGCCACCACTAGGTGGCTCACAACCACTTGTCTCCAGCTCCAAGAGGCCCAATGCCTCTAGGTTCTGCACATACCTGCACTCTTGTACACATATGCCACACACATATCCCACCATACATATATAATACATACACATATATATAATTTAAAATAAAATAAATATTTAAAGATAAAAACTAGAATGCTTTGTAACCTGATATGGTGACAATGCTTGTAATCCTAGCACTCAAGAGATGGAGACACATTAAAAACTCAAGGACATCCTTGGTAATACAGAGAATTCAAGACAATCCTGTGCTATATGAAAGCCTATCTCAAACACAACAATAAAAACACTTTAGAATGAATTGAGCCATAAAGGGCAGGGCTTTTATACAGAAAACTAGAAAATCTCATTGTCAATGTTTTGTAAAATTAAAATCCTTGGTTTTAAAATTATACATTTTTTATCCAACTCTTTTTCTGTTCTGGGATTAGACCTGTTCAACTTATTTAATATTATATTTGTATTTCTTCTTTTATGAAGAAAAATATTTATTTATTTATTTTTGGTTTTGCAAGACAGGGCTTCTCTTAGAGCCAGTCCTGGAACTTGCTCTGTAGTCCAGGCTGGCCTGGAACTCACAGAGATCTGCCTGCCTCTGCCTCCCAAGTGCTGGGATTAAAGGTGTGTGCCATCACGCCCCGGCAAAAATCTTTTTTATTTTCAGCATAATGCTTATTGATTCTTTGGGAATTTCACAACATGTACCCAATCTCACTCATTTCCCAGTCCCTCTGTATCCACCCTTCCTCTCCAAAGGAAAAACTTTAAAAAACTACAAATACAAAAACAAACAAGAATATTAATTAAAACATACAAACAAGAAAACCAAAATGACAAAACAACCAAACAAAAAGCAAACAAAGAAAGAAAAACTTTCCTTCTCCATCTTTCCTGCCTCTCCATCGCCTCTTGATTTGTCTTAATAGAGTTAGATGCTATTGTGTATCATGCAGTATATACACCCTTTCGTCCAAACAGCGTTACTTACAAATGTTCATTGCAGTGAGTCACTGGTCAGGTTCAAGGCCTCTGGTCTCTGGTACACCATCATCACTGGGCCCTCACCTAATCTCCTCCTCCTGGATATCCTTCTGCTGCCCCAAATCATGGAGATCCTGCGGTTCTGGTTCCACAGGACCAGTTTTTTCATGTGCTCCAGCAAGTCATAGATGGGGCTGATGCTGGGGAGTGCTAAGTCCTGCATGTGTGCCTGGGTGGTAGCTGAGTTGGTCGGTCTGGGCTGCTGGGACCAAGGCCCTCAGTTGAGATGTGGAGTCAGCTCTCTCAAGCCCTTGGTGAGGGATGGGGCAGCTTTCTCAAGTGGGGAGGCAGCTATCTATGAAGGGTGGGAACAGTGGGGGGGATCAGTTCTCCAGTTGGGGATGCAACTCTTCCTGTGCCAGGGAGGTGTAGTACCAACTCAGCACAGCCTTGTACTACGTGGTTCACATGGGCCTCTGTGGTAACACGGGCAACAGACATCAGCACAGACCCTAGATGAACCAGAACCATGGACCCAGACACAGTCAGCATCAGTAACTTGGGTCCAGTTGTGTCCAGTTGTCACCATGGCTCCCAGTGGCAGTGCAAACAAAGTCTCTCAGATCAGAGTGGGCCCATAAGTAGTGTGGTCTTTGGACTCCATCATGGTCCAGGTGGCAGCCCAGACCCCATGCAGTCACATGGCCTTCAAAGGTAGCAGGAGCCACAGACATCAACACACACCCTGGCTGCAGTAGAGCCACAGACCCAGACATACAGACCAAGACATGCCCTCCTCCCCCCCCCACGGATATCTGGGCCCTGATGTCACTATGGCCCCGGATAGCAGTGCAGGCCATCCAGATGTGTATGTTCCTAGCAGCAGCATGGCCCTCAGGCATCAAAATGGCCTCAGGGGTCAGCCCAAAACCTGAGGCATCCTTGTGGATTTTGGCAACAACATTGGCCATGGACATCAATACAGATCTTAGCTACAATAGGGCCACAGACTCAGACATGGCCCATGGCCCCAAGTAGCAGTGCAGGCCACTCAGTGGACATCAGCCCAGTTTCGGGGTGGCCCTTGGACACCAACATACCCCAGGAGGTAGCCCATACCCAAAGCATCTGCATGGCCCTCTAGGCAACAGGTGCCATGGACATTAACACAGGCTCTGGGTGCAGTAAGACTACAGACCCCAACACGGCCTTCGGCTGCAGCTCTGGTGGCAAGCAGGCCTCCGACATCAGCCCGTTCCTCATCACCTTTGCCTCTTCAGATCTGCCTCTCTCTCCAGAGGACATGAGACACTCTGCCTCTCTCTCTTTCCCCTATGCCCTGATGTGGGATTCCCTATGTATGCTGTGACTACTATTGGTTACTAAAGAATCTGCTTTGGGTCTGTTGCAGTGCAGAATAAGACAAGGTGGGAATTCCAAGCAGATAAAGGAAGAGAGAGTATCCGGAGTAGAAGAGAAGTCACATAGCCGCTGAAGGACACAGACACCCTGGGCACTTTACTGGTAAACCACGAGCTTCATGGTAAAATATAAAATAATAGAAATGGGTTCATTTGAGATACAAGAGCTAACTAGCAATACACTTAAGTGATTAGCCAAGCAGTACAGTCTCTGTGTGGTTATTTCAGGTCTGGGCGGTTGAGAAATAAAACAAGCAGTATCTGCCTACAAAGCCCCACCATATGTTTGTGCACCATAATGGTGCCTGACTGTCCTGTTCTCCAAGGTTGCCCAGCTGGCCCTTGGGTTCTCTTCCCTGTCCAGGGTAAGCAACCCTGGGCAGGCATGTATGTGTCCTTCATCCTTCCGGCCCTAATGGCACCAGGCAGGCCCATGATTTCTCTCCCTATGCAGAAAATCTTAGTTGCTAATTTGTTTCATCCTAAACACATATTTAATCATTTTCAAATGACAATTTCAGTATCATTACTAAGAATTATCATTAAATGCAATTTGAGATTTATGATTCTCTTTGTCTTTGAAGATATATCTCACCAGGTTAGTCAAACTCCTGGGCTTTAACATAACATGGAAAATTGATTGTGTTAGCCTCCCAACAACTGCTCGCACATTTATTTTGCTTTAAATAGTTGTGGATAATTTGGGCTTGATTTTTGTTATAATTATGCAAAACATTTATATGTCTTCATCATCTGAACTATAGAAAGTACACTTAGAGAAGTCTGACTTCATTTTTTATCTCTAATAGCCTATGTGGTGGTTTGAACAATGATGACCCAATAGGCTCTTATATTTGAATACTTAGCCCCAAGTTGATGGACTCGGCTGGTTGAGAAGGACTAGGTGTAGCTTTGTTGGGGGAGGTGTGTTACTGCAGATAAGCTTTGAGGTTTCAAACAGCCCATGACATTCCCAGTTAGCACTCTCTGCCTAGTGATTGTGAGCTCTCAGCTGCTGCTCCAGTACCCGCCTACCTGCCTGCTGTCATGATCCCTGCCATGATGGTCCTGGACTCTAACGTCTGGAACTATGAACCCCAAATAAACTTTTTACTCTATAAATTACCATGGTCTTTTAATCATGTCCTATTACAGCAATAGGAAAGTAACTATGGCAATGTGTTAGCACCTTGTTCTTAGAGGTACACATTTTTGTCAGCCTTTAGAGTAAATGATACTGCCTAGTTTTGAAAACTTAAATATATGTTCCTGTATTCCCTCCTTATTTAATAGAAGTTAATGTATACAAAGAACTAAAAGCAGCTGAGGGCATCTGAAAGTGGGAGAAGTGGCCTTCCCCAGGGAAGAGCACACCAATAGGTTGCCCAATGCCAAATGGTCATCTCTGAAAATGCACATACAAATAACATTATGTGGACTGAACATGTTATATTCGGTAATAAATATTTATATACATATATGCATACAAGAATAATTAGTGAAAACGAGGCCACGAATTTGAAGGAGAGTGGGGGGAAAGGGAATGGAGAAAGTTTGTGATGCCGTCTTTCCAATCCTCATGTACTCCAATCATCATGTCATCTGGTCCTTACCAGAGGCCAAAGGAGCCAGCCAATCTTGGATTTTCAGCTTTCCCCAAACTGAAATAAATACAGCACATTTTTGGGAAATATACAGACTCCAGTCATTTAATATACTGATAAAAGCAGAATAACTTGATGGAAATCTAGAAGGCCCAACAACGGTTATCTGAATGTTGGAGAGAGCCAGAGAACCCAATGGGTGTTCATGCTAAGAAACTGAAAGCCTCAGAACAAAGGGATTGATCACACAGTTGAATCTGAAGTTAAAGACCCAAAAACTCCCTAAAAATTGTAACAGGCCCCCAGACCTTAGTACAACTGAGTCCATGATGGAATTATCATTCAGGCCATGAAATTCAACATGTAGCCAGCACCAGCTGCCAAAACTACAAATAAGACCGAATCCATCAAATATCGTAGTTCTGGGGAAGTCTCTACGTGTACTAATCTTGTTTTTTGGCTTCTGTGATTCCACCTCTTGCTAACTGTTCCTGTTAACTAAAGTATTCCAACTTAAAAAAAGCTTGCCCTGAGAAAGGGCTGGGACTACACTGGCATCCAGAACACTGGGAACCTGGCCGCTAATAATTAGACTTCCTATTATCTTAAAACCATGTCCAAGTTACTCTTCTCCTGTGAATCTGTGTGAGGCCTCACTGGGTTCCCTGTCTGTTTAGTATTATGAATGTGTGGTTGTCCTGATTGTCTTCTCTCTGTCTGTCTCTGTCTCTGTCTCTGTCTGTCTCTGTCTGTCTCTGTCTCTGTCTGTCTCTGTCTGTCTCTGTCTCTGTCTGTCTGTCTGTCTGTCTCTCTCTCTCTGTGTGTGTGTGTGTGTGTGTTTATGTCTTTCGATCAGTTTTGTTTCCCTGTATTGACCAGTGCCTTTCTCTGGTATGAAACTCCCAGCCCCACCCCCATGGGCTTAAGATCTGCCTCCTCTTGTTGAGGACCCAGAGAATCCAAAAAACTTGCACCTGGCCCACTTATGGAGTGATGCTTGTTCTGCTGCTGGACTCCCAGTCATGGTGCTGGGTTGTCCTGTGTGGAGTTGGTCCTTGTGTGGAGTAGGGGATTGACTGAGCCTATCATTCAGGGCCCCCTGGTCTAAACAGAACGAACACAGGGAGTGGGCAATAGTTCCATGTGATACACATTCCCTCTGCTCCATGTCTGCTCTAAACAATCCCAAAGAAAGCAAAAAGAGCAAGTTCCACACTTCCGTTCTGTCAAAAAAGACTTTAAACAATTTTTACAAGGTCCTTTTTCGAAGGATTAAAAACAGCTACTAAAAAGATTTCCTCTGTCACCCAGATGTCCCCAGATATTAGGGAAAAGTTATAAAAGGTATAATAAAAAAAATTAAAGGTGTAAGTATGTCCCAGATACTGGGGGTAGCTTAAAAGATATTTAACAACCAAAAACTGATTGAGAGACAAAAACTTTTACATAAACTGAAAACCATTGCCACCTTCTCTGATGACAGGTATCCAACAACTTGTGGTGTCTTGGCCTCTATCAAAAGAATATCTCCTAACTAAAAGTCCTGCCCCTAATCAAAAGATACGGTTGGGCTATACAACAGATTCCCAGGGGAATGGGCAGAAAACAGCCCCCAAGGACTGACCCAACACCAAGTTCCTATAATTGTTTAACTAGCCAGTTCAGTTACCGCTGTCCAGCTTAAGCAATACCCCATGATCCTGGAAGCAGGAAGGGAAATTACAGTTCATATTGCCCGGCTTAGAGAGACAGGCATCCTGGCGCCCTGCCAGTCCTGCTGTGTCTTATTTAGGCTGTCCATTGCTGCTGTGAAGAGACACCATGACCACAGCAACTCTTATAAAGGAAAACATTTAATTGGTGTTTGTTTACAGTTCAGAGGTTTAGTCCATTATTATCATGGCAGGAAGCAAGGTGGCATGCAGGCAGACACGGTGCTGGAGAGGTAGCTAAGAGTTCCACATCTGGATCTGCAGGCAGCAGGAAGTAATAGTGACACACTGGCCAGGCTTGAGCTTCTGAGACCTCAAAGCCCACCCCCATAGTTATCAGACTTCCTCCAACAAAGTCACCCCTACTCCAACAAGGCCACACCTCCTTATGGGCCTGTGGGGGTCATTTTCATTCTAACCACCACACCCTGGAGTAAACCTCTCCTGCCTGCAAAGAAACTGGGACCTCTGATTCTCATGGGTCTGATTCTTCCAAAGAAACAGGAGTCTTGAACCTGAAAGATACATTTTTTCAGTCTTCCATTGGCAGAGGTGAGTCAACCCATCTTTTCTTTTAAATGGACAGACCCAAAGGGAGGTTACCATGGGCTACAGAATGTCAGCTGCAAAAGCCCAGCTGTGTCCATCAGAGGCTGCCTATCTTGGTCTCAGAGTAGGATTACTGCCATCCCTCAGATTCCAACTCCAAAGACTAAGACACAGGTTCAAGAGTTCCTAGGTGTAGCTAGGTATTGCTGCCTCTGGATACCAGAGTTTCAGAAATAGTGAGGCCTCTCTATACGCCAGCACAAAAAGACATTACAAAAGGGGTTTTTCCACTCAAACTTTAGGGCCACGGAAATACCATACGACATACTGTTCTAACAACTGGACCCTGCAGCCACAGGATGGCCCTACCTAAGAGCTCTGGGGGCTCCTGCTACTTTAATGGAAAAAGGAAAAGAGTTGCTCTGTATTAGGATCTTCCACTCTTAGCACCCCAGGATGTAGTTGAGATCCTTCTCCGAGGAACACCAGAATTCTGGATGGCTAATATCTACACCACCCAGGACTAGGCATTGCAATCCGGCCTGAGAAACCCACTGCTTTCAGTCCTGCTACCCTGTTGCCTGGTGATGACCTGCAGGTGCTCACCCATGACTCATAAGATGAAAGATGTAATCAGGTATCTGGGAGCTGCAGTAGTTACTTTAACTGAAACGATCTGGTCCCCGGTCAGGTTCCTCAGCTCAGAGAGCAGAACTGATTGATCTGACTCAGGCTCTCAGATGGGGAAAAGGAAAGTTCACCGACATATAAATGGAGAGTCGCCATGCTTCTACTACTGAGCATGTCCACGGTGTGACTGACAGAGAAAGTGGGCTTCTCACTACTGAGAGAAGGGACATAAAAAACAGAACAAAAATGGCCCTTCTAAAGTCTATTTGGCTTCCCCTAAAATTGCTACCCTCCCCTGTTCACACTGAGGACATAAAAAATGACTACCCTGAGGCAAGAGGTAACTGGACCACTGGCCTGGCTTCCTCACAAATGGCCCTAAGACCAGCGGGGCCTATTGACCTTATATTGCTGGGGATTCCATGGTATAACCAAGAGGAAATAGAGGAAGCAAAAAGAAAAAAACCACACAGCTTGAATCCATAGGTGGGTGGAGAACACCAGAGGGAAAGCTCATTCTCCAAGAAACAGCTGGCAAGACTCTGGGAACTGACCTTCACCTGGATACTCATCTGGGGTCCACAGAACTTTCTGCGTTGCTCAGACCAAGGTATGTTATACCTAGACTGCACAGCCTGGTTCAGGATGCTAGGACTATGCTCAAGTAAATCCAAACAGAGAGCCCTTACCCACGTGTGGTGGTTTGAAAGAAAATGGCCCCCAAATGGAGTGGCACTATTAGGAGGTGTGACCTTGTTGGACTAGGTGTGGTCTTGTTGGAGGAAATGTGTCACTGTGAGGGTGAGATCTGAGGTCTCTTTTCTCAAGCTTCATTCAGTGTGAGAGTCAGTTGACTTCTTGTTGCCTTTGGGTCAAGGTGTAACACTCTCAGACCCAGCACCATGCCACCATGCTCCCCATCATGATTATAATGGGCTAAACCCCAGAAATTGCAAGCAAGCCACCCCAATTAAATGTTTTCTTTATAAAAGTTTCTGTGTTCATGGTGTCTCTTCACGGTGATAAAAACCCTAACTAAGGCACCAGGGATCTGGCATTGGCTTCTGTGGGTACGTTTCACACAAACACATGCGTGCAGGCACATGCTCACCCCCCTCCAGGAACATAATAGACACAAAGAAAGATCTTGTTGTATCAAAGATATGGCAGTTAGTTCTATGAAATCCTCCCGAACTGCCAGCAAGAGGACACTACTTTGTCCATCACAAATGTCATCAGGATATTTCGCACCAAGATCTAGCTTATAAGTATGTGCTAGTTTTTAAAGATAACCATTTCTGGGTGGCTAGAAGTGTTCCCCACTCAGACTGAAACTGCTCAAACAGTAGCTTAAAAGCTCCTCCAGGAACTGGTCCATTGGTTTAGCCTCCCCCTAGCAATGGGGTCCAAAAATGGCCTGGCTTTCATAGCCAAAATCTATCAATTGACAGCTTTTTCAAAAATATTTAAGGACGCGGTTGGGGGAGGTGGTGCACACCTTTAATCCCAGCGTTTGGGAGGCAGAGACAGGTGGAGCTCTGTGAGTTTGAGGCCAGCCTGGTCTACAGAGTGAGTTCCAGGATAGCCAGGACTGTTTTACAGAGAAACCTTATCTCGACAAAAACATAATAATAAATTTAAAAATATTTAGCAAATCTCTCATTAGAGTCCAGCAAAGGATGGATAGGCCTCCTTCCTTTGCTTTGATTTGGGCCACTGCAGCCCATATAGGAGAGATTTGCCTCCATGAGATAATGTTAGGAAGACCTCCCACACTGCTTCCCAGGCTCAGAGAGCAGCACTTGGCAGAACCCTCTAACCACTCCTTTCCCAAGTCACTACAGGCCCTCCAGTCCTCCATAAAGGCTATTCACTGGAACTACCCGAGAGAGGGGAGAAAAAGAAGCATAGGGGCATAAGGGCAAAGCATCAGACATAAGAGCAAGGCATCCGGCACAAGGGTGAAAAGGGGGTAAAAAGAAAGGGGTAATCTCACAAAGCTTTCAGTTTATATTGGCATACAGAGAAGTTAATAATCTCATAGGTGGTTACAATAGCATCAAGCATGCATTTTCACAGAGTCACAAAAAACTAGTGAATCCAGCAAGGAGATGCTTTACATCTCAGAGGGGGCATGGCTGTGAATTTCCCTACAGTTGGGGGCTGGGAACACAGCCTTGGTAGCTGTACTAACCTGCTGGCTTGAGATGTGCATTGGCATCTAGCTGGCTGAGTTAAAAGGTCCTCTTCTGGGGACCTTGCTTTTGACTCCAGCAGGGTGCCAGAGTGAGAATTTTTCTCTATGAAGCTAGTTTTAGCGACTCAGGCCTTTTTCCTGTATAAACAGCTAATTTCCTGGGCTATGATTCTATGTTAGTTGAAACCAGGGTAAAGGGTAGGACAGAAAATTAGTAGCCTGATAAGTCAGAGCAGAATACCAGTAAATTACACCTTCCCTAGTCTATTGTTAGAGCAGACATACTACCTCCTGTATGAGGCTCCTTTCGTATCAGTCTGTCAATACAGAAAGTTTGTGGGGGGCTATTGTTATATAGATTTGGCTATGAGAACAAATGCTTGATTGAATCTTTTTCCCACCATAGATTCTTGGTGTCAGGGTAGGTATGTGGTTACCCTACAGGAAAAGTCAGGTTTATACACTGCTGGGAGACTATAGAAGGGAGAAAAGCCATGATTTCAGATTTCTACAGAATTGACAGTGACTTATCCACAGGACAAGTATGCCCGTAGCTCTGCAAAAATGTCCAGGTGGAGTGTACATTTATGATGTGGGAGTCCCCTCTGTGTGCTGTGATTACCATTAATGAATAAAAAAAGTGCTTTGGACCTATAACAAGGCAGAACTTAGGTAGGCAGGGAAAGCTAGGCTGAATTCTAGGAGAAAGAAGGGTGGAGTCAGAGAGAAGCCATGGAGCCACCGCCGGAGACAGATGTGCTGAAACTTTGCTGGTAGGCCACGACCTCGTGGTGATGCACAAATTAATGGAGATGAGTTAAATTAATATGTAAGAGTTAGCCAATAAAAAGCTAAAGCTGATTGGCCAAGCAGTGATTGTCTAAGCTAGTCGGGCAGCTGAGAACAAGCGGCTCTCTCCTCCCAACACATATACACTACCTGTGGGTAGTTCAATAGATCTGTCAGCTGGAAATTCACTGTGTAATACTTGTCTCTTTACCTTTCCTTCAATTTTTTTTATTTCCCTGTCTATCCTGCATTCTGTGTCTGATTAGTTAGTTGTGCTTGTTATGTGGTATACAATATCCACTGAGTTTGTAATCCATTTGCTATGTGGTTTACTATATCCACTGAGTTTGTAATATAATTGTTATGTAGTTTACTATATCCATTGAGTTTGTAATGTAATTGTTATGTGATTTACTATATCCATTGAGTTTGTAACAGGTTTTTGTTTGTTGTTATTTTTCTTGTTTTTTTTTTTAAGTTCTCACAATGTAACCCCAGTTAGTCTATGATTTGTTATATACAACTCAGGGTGGCTCTGGATTTACAATCCTCCTACCACAGCCTACAATTTAGTAGGGTTAAAGCATTGGGGCCAAAGAACCAGCTTCAGCAGGTAAAAGACTAGAGAGGAAATATGAAATTAGTAAATATTAAACACACAGAGAGAAGTCTTATCTGAGGGGTGCAAAGCTTAATTCTTTATTTTGTTTTTCTCCTCATCTTTCTTATTCTTATTCTTATTTTTCTCTTATCCCTTTTATACCACCCAAGAGATAAAATTCTCTATGTAAGAAGGTAATCACTGCATAACCCCAAATTACATACTTTCTGAGAATGAATTAGAATCTTTACACAGGAAGAAATCACATTATGATCACAAGTCACATGCTTTTCTTAGATGCCCACAAGTAGTTCAAAAATTTCCTTTGTATTAATTTTCCCACCATAACATCTTCACCCCAAAGCAAAGATTCTTTTATCATTGATCAACAAAGTTTTAAGTAGGCCAAGTATATTTGAGCCAGTTCCTTTGTACTGGCAGGCAGCTGTTTGCAGCTTCAGTGCAGCAGATTCCTAGCCTAATTCTACTCCACAAAACCTTAAACAAGTGATCTAGCTGACCATCTATGTTTCTCTTCTCTGTACACGCAATAGGGTCATTTAATTTTCTTCTACAGCTTTGTTTTTTTCAAGGAACCTACAGAAACCTGTGATTAATTCTATAAGTTATATGACCAAGGAATTCAGCCCTAACCTTGGGTGTAGGGACATGGTTGCTTTCTTTGATTATCAGCCTGTTTATCCACAGATAGAATTCATGGATTTATAATGTATAAAACTTCCTTGTTCTTATTTTCCATCCTTGGCAAGCCTCACATCTAGCAAATAGAAGGTGACTCCAATCTTATTTCTGTTTTTTGCATTTCTCATTGGAGCAACTGGCAGAGCAGTCTAAACCATTTTCCTAATCATCTTTACTAATGGTACCAACTACCTGTATCTTTAAATCATTGACCCAACAAAGCATCATTGCTGTAAATGGAGACACCTCTTTCATTTCCCTACTGCTCAGACCCGAATAATCACACAGAAACTATATTAATTACCATACTGTTCGGCCAATAGCTTAGGCATATTTCTAGCTAGCTCTTACATCTTAAATTAACCCATAAATATTGTCTTAAAAACTGCTTTAATGGCCTGGCATGCTGTCTCTCACCTTTAACCCCAGCACTCAGGAGGTAAAGACAGATGGTTCCCTTATCTTCTTTTTTTTTTCTTTTTCTTTTTTTTCTTCTTTTTTTTTTAAGACAGGTTTCTCTGTAGCTTTGGAGTCTGTCCTGGAACTCGCTCTTGTAGACCAGGCTGGCCTCGAAACCACAGAGATCTGCCTGCCTCTTCCTCTTGAGTGCCGGGATTAAAGACATGTATCACCACTGCCTGGCGAATCCCTTATCTTCTGAGATGAGAGTCTCTCACTGAATCTAGTGCATACCTATTGACTAATAATCTCCAGTGAGTCAGCTGCCTCCCAGCTCTCAGCCTTGCTAAGGTTGCAAATGTGTGCATGACTACACCTTGATTTTTATGGGGTGCCAGTAATTGCAACTCATGTCTCCATGCTGGCACAGCAGGTACTTTACTGAGTCATCACCCCAGCCCAAAATTATGCATTTTTGGGGATTATATATACATTTTTTAAAAATTATATACATATATAATCCTTAAAAATGTATAACTTTGTATGATATATATGCTTGTGCACCAGAAGAGGGCACCAGGTCTCATTACAGATGTTTGTGAGCCACCATGTGGTTGCTGAGAATTGAACTCAGGACCTCTGGAAGAGCAGTCAGCACTCTTTATTTATTTATTTTTTTGCCACAATAATCATTTTTTATTGAGAAATAAAATCATATGATATGAAATTAGGATCATCAAGGAAAATTCGGGCCATAAGGTCACCAAGGTCAAACAGCTGCAAAACGTCTGGAATGAAAACAATGTGAGGCCCCAGGGAGAAATTGTTTTATTAGCATTGAATAATGCCTGATGTTTGGAGTTAGAATTTTCTCCATTTCAAGTCAACTATAAGCACCTCTGAGGGCTAGATTGATTGGTAAAGGACAAAATTAGAAGAGCAATGGTCATCTTGACAAAATCCTTGTGTAATTGAGAAGTTAGTCTTGCTTTCATATTACTCAAAACACTTCTTTCTGGGTGGAGATGGGAAGCAAAGTGTCTTGCTGTCCTACTAACAGAATGTTTAAGCTATTCTGCACACCAGGAACACCAAAATGACTTAGAGCTATGAGGATTTGGGCATTTCCTCAAGGTAGTATGATATGAAGGGTTCAGATGGCTGTACCTCCCAACTGGAGGGGAGAAGGGGAATTATTCTGAAAGGGCCATGGGGCACAAAGGACAAGAATTTGGCAGGGAAGCTACTTCGTTTATAGTTGAGCTAGAGAGCTAAGAGCTTAATTTGGGTAAAGCCATAGTTTCAGTTTCTTCAGCCTAGACAGAAAGTATAAGGCATTTTATGAGAGGCAGAGACAAGTAAGGCAACAGCTAATATGTCAACGATGAAAGAAACAAAGACAGAGATCTGCACGTGTCTGGCTCTCAGCTTTTGTCCTTGGCTAAAGCCAGTTTTTTGCTCCTCTGGATAGTCAGCATGACAATGTCAGAAACTAGGAGAAAAGATTTCCAAAAGGGCTTCTGCGGGCATCAGAAGATGCAGGCTGAGAAGCCATGAGAGGGGCGAACTGTGATGAACTTAAGCATCCTTTGGAGAAGTGATTCTCAAGTGAATTGTCTGCAGACTTGGTACCCGAGAGGAGATTTTGTCTGGGAACTGGCTTGGTGGTTCATTAATCTTGCTCAACAGTTGATTGGCATGAAAATCATCATGATCTACATGCTCCTGAGGAATACCAGCTTTATTGTTGAAATAACTGGACAAGGCATTTGAAGTCCCTGTGGGAGGTATCTCTCCCTTCCTTGAGGGTACAACAAGGAGCAGTCAGCACTCTTAATCTCAGCACCATCTCTCCAGTCCAAAAGTTATACAATTTTGATGGTAGTTTAGTGGTCAGTGTGTTCTTTGAGTGGCAATCCCTGGGTTAAATCCCAATACCACAAATAATAATAAAATAATTATTATATTATTTTGAAAAAGGAATGTAATCATATTATTAAAAAACTAAAGTATAACTAAAATCATATAGTAAAAATGTTCTTCACATTGCTACCCTCAACCACCTAGACTACTTTTCCCACTTGCAACCAATATTAATAATATCCTTCAAGAGATCATTTATAGGGGCTGGAGAGATGGCTCATTGGTAAGAGCACTGGCTACTTTTTCAGAGGATCCAGGTTCAGTTCCCAGCATCCACAGCTCTGATTCCAGGGGATCTGGCACCTTCACAAATATACATGTAGGCAAAACAACAATGCACATAAAATAAAAAAATAAATCTAAAAATGAGATCATTCACGAAAATGGGTATATGCTGTAATTTCCATTTTTACACAAAATGATAACTTTATCAAGACTGATTCTTGGCATTTTGACCCAACAACATGTACTGATATACTGGAGCTTATTCTGTATTAATATGAAGAGATTCCTCATCATGTCTGTTGCTGTACAGAATTTCAATATTTCAATACAGGATTGTTCCGGTTGGTTTTTGTCAATCTGACAGAAGCTAAAGTCATCTGCTATGGGATAATGTTCTTGCACCCTGTAAAGATTTGTCACTTGTATTGGTTTAATAAGATGTGGATTGGCCAGTAGCCAGGCAGGAGGTATAGGCAGGATGATCAGAAAAGGAGAATTCTGGGAAGAGGAAAGCCTCAGTCTGCAGTCACCAGCCATATGCAAAGGAAGCAAGATGAGAATGCCTTACTGAGTAAGGTACCAAGCCATGTGGCTAAACATTGATTAGAATAATGGGTTAATTTAAGTTGTAAGAGTTAGTTAATAATAAGCCTGAGCTAATAGGACAGCCAGTTTATAATTAACATAAGCCTCTGTGTGTTTTTGGAACCGAATGGCTGCAGGACCAGGCAGGACAGAAACTTCCATCTACAGTCATCCAAGAATAGGGAATCTCAATTAAGACAATGCCTCCATCAGATTGGCCTGAAAGCAAGCCTACAGACAATTTCTTAATTAATGATTAAGGTGGAAGGGCCCAACCCGCTATGGGTGGAGATACCCTTTGGCAGGTGGTCCTGGAGTACATAAGAAAACAAACAGCAAGCCATGGAGAGCAAGCTGATAAGAACCATTTCTCCATAGATTCTGTTCCAGGTTCTGCCTTGAATTCCTGTCTTGGCTTCCCTCAGTAGACCATGACTAAAGAAAGGTAAGCCAAATAAACCCTTTCCTACTAAAGTTTCTTTTGTTCAGGGTCTTTATCACAGCCACAGAGAGCAAATTAACACAAAGATTATTCAAGTACTTCATTATTGAGAGTCCAATGGGTTGGCTATAGTTCCTTTTTATGGCAACTTTCCTGTGTGTCGATCTTTACACATGGGTACTTTCACAGGTTGAATTCCTAGAGGTCAGCTTCTGGAATGAAAACTGTGTACATTTTAACCTGTCAAATGCTATTAATATGACATCCATGGCTATAGTACCAATTTACAATCCCACCAGTAATAGAAAAAAGTTCCTATTTCTTTACACCCACACATAACAGGATGGTATCCGATTTTTGATTGTATGTTTTAAATATACAACCAAAAAACTCCCAAAAGAATAAAAAAAAGGTCATATAAAAAGTGGCATTTTTATTTCTTTTAGATATAAGCGACTTTTCTCTTTGTTGTGGGAAAACAGGAATGGGAACCACCACACCCAGACCAGGCACCAGGGACTGCATGGAGAATTGAAGGAATGTATTCACGTTGGCAGGGACTTGGGAGAGTAACCTCCAAAAACCTGGGCACATGGGCCACGGTGTCTTGGACTAGGCTAGTCAGCATCATTTCTGACTTCTATCATTGGTGGGTTCGAAACATAGCCTACGTGACTGAGGACCATGAGTGAGAACTGTCTATTTGACTGAGGATGAGGAGTGGGAAATTCCAGAAGTAAGCACATTTACAGCAACGGAAAGAGGGGCAGATAGGGCAGGTCCTTTACAAGCAGCTGCAAATTTGAGATAAAGCCCTGTGCTTTTGCTTCCTGTCGCCAGTGGTTTTTTTCCCAATGGTCAAGAGCCATTTGCATTTCCATATCTTTGAACTGTTTCATCCATTGTGCTTGATGGTATGTGGACTTGAGTAGGTAAGGGGGTACCCTGAGGGTTTGGAAACACTATTTCTGGATGTGCCTGGTAACAGTGTTTCCAAAAAAAGTAACATCAGAAACATCAGATGGAGCCAAGAAGACTCATGTTTATGAGAGTGAGCAGAAACTCTCCCTGTTTCTGAATTCTGTATTTAGTGGGAAAGTCTGATTAAAACCCACTCAAAGAAATAGACCAAGAAGGACTTGGGTTCCTGTTGTTTTGCTTTGATTTTAAAAGCAGTATTATTACTTGTAAGAGGCATCGCACCATAATGTGAACTTGGTGGTCAGAGGACAAATTTGTGGTATCGGGGTTCTCTCTTGTCACCCAGAAGTAGGATCCAAGAATTGAACTCCAGCTGTTCTGCCTAGCATGGCAAATGCCTTTGTCCACTAAACCGTCTAGCCATCTCTGCTTTTCTTTTAGAAATGGCACCTCGCTCTATAGCCCAGGTTGACATCAAAGCTAGGCTAGCCTTTGCCGCACCACCACAGCCTGGATACCGAGACTGGCGAGGGGTGCCGGGACTGAGACATGGAGGCTTCTTTTCAGGTGGAAGAACAGCATGCTTTATTTTGCCCCAGCAACCTTATATATCTCTACTGCTTCTGTGGAGACCCACCGGCCAGAAAGAACACAAACATCCTTGTCAATTACAGACCACAAGGAAGTTCCGCTCTCAGTCAGGGGAAGTGAGGGCAGCTATATCCCAACAAGCCTTGAATTTAAGAGCTTCTTGCCTCAGCCTCCTGGGTGCCTAGATTTCAGGGATATACCACCAAGCTTGGTTCCTGGGAGGGATCCACATCAGTAAGAAATTGAATGTGAATCAGAGTTGTCTATCAGAAATGTGTGTACACCCTTGGAGGTATCCCTTATAAAGTGAAATAATGGGTTGTCAGTGGTGGCGCACACCTTTAATCCCAGCACTTGGAAGGTAGAGGCAGGCAGACTTCTGTGAGTTCGAGCCCAGCCTGGCCTACAAGAGCTAGTTCCAGGACAGGCTCCAAAACTACAGAGAAACCCTGTCTCAAAAAAAAGGAAATGGATGTGACTAAAATACTAAGAACCATCATAATCAATGATGATTCTGGTGATCATAGTCAATGGGAAGAAGAGCCCCAGTGTTAGCAGCTTTGAGGAGGAGCAAATGTCCGTAAGACCTGCCTGAGGGAAGGAAAGATCAGAAAGTACATGGAAATAGAAATTTGCCCGGAAAGATATGGTGCGTCCTTGTACACAAGGATGGCAAAGAATTGCTGTTCAGAGGATAATTAGGCAGTGTTGATAATCTTTGCTTTGTAGCAACAAACTATCCTAGGTCATGTTAGATTAAATTGGAACGATACTGCATTACTAAATCAGGCCAGTCACATTATGTAGCAAGGAGCCTAAAGCTTGAAAAACCATAACCACAGGGCTAAATCACAGCCTAACAAATAACCGCTGAGTCCCTGAGGCAAGATGCTTTGGATACAGCCTTCTAAAGACAGCATGATACAGGTTGAACATACCTAATGCAAAATTAGAGAATCTGAAACACTCTAAAACTTTCTGTGTATTGCAGAGACCCAAACCCTGGGTCCCATGCATGGTAACAACAGTTTCTTTACTTTTCTTTTTATTCTTTCTTCCTTTCTTTACCAAAAGAAGATGCAAAAAGTCAAATAATCTGAGTGTGGTAGTGTTGGCCTATAACCTGAACACTTCAGCAGATCGGGCAGGTGGATTAGGAATTCAAGATTTACCTTGGCCAGCTTGGGTATGAGATCTTGTCTCAAAACAAAACAACAAATGATTGATAGTTCACCTTTTTTTTTTGTTGTTGTTGGCTTGTTAATTCTTTTTTTTCTGTTAATATTTTATAGACCATTGTGAGTTACCCTTTAATTATTTCCGAACTTGTAGGAGGCACTAAATAACTTCAGGGGGTTACTCAGTCTGGGAACTGAGGATAGTCGAATGTCAAACTCCATGAGGCCCATTCAACTTGATAAGTAACACTGTCTCCTTTCTGGCCATGTTGTTTCCACTCCCACTGGCACATTATTCCCCAATTTACCTCTTCCTCCACTGCTGTTTTTATTTTACAGCAGTAGGGATTGAACCCAGGGCTGTGTTCATGCAAGGTGAGTGTTTTATCACTGAGTTACATCCACTGCCCCTTTTAATTTTTTTTTTTTTTGAAATAGGGTCTTGGTACATTGCTCAGGCTGGCCTTGAACATGCAACCTTCCTGCTTCAGCTTCAGGAGTGGCTGGAATTACTTTCCAGATCCTACTCCTTTCCTATACTACCCACCATTCTACCTCACTCCAAATTTCTCTCCCAAAGCTTCTTTCTGTTTCTAGTATTGCCCCTCTTCTTCATCTGCACTTCTACCTTAAGTCTTCCCTGATGTCTCTTCTCCCAGCTAGTAAATCCTTACTACTATTTTCTTTTTCTCCAACCCAGTGTATGCACTGCTGTTAAAGTGATCTTTCTAATCTGTCAACGTAATCCACCATATAAACAAACTGAAAAGTAAAAACCACATGATCATCTCATTAGATGCCGAGAAAGCTTTAGACAAAATACAACATCCCTTTATGATAAAGGTCTTGGAGAGAGCAGGGATACAAGGAACATACCTAAACATAATAAAGGCAATATACAGCAAGCCAACAGCCAACATCAAACTAAATGGAGAGAAATTCCCAGCGATTCCACTGAAATCAGGAACAAGACAAGGTTTTCCACTCTCTCCACATCTACTCAATATAGTTCTTGAGGTCCTAGCCAGAACAATAAGACGTCAAAAGGAGATCAAGGGGATACAAATCAGAAAAGAAGTCAGACTCTCATTATTTGCTGATGATATGATAGTCTACATAAGCAACCCCAAAAATTCTGCCAAGGAACTTCTACAACTCATAAATACTTTCAGTAATGAGCAGGATACAAGATTAACTCAAAATAATCAGTAGCCCTCCTTTACACAGATGATAAAAGGGCTGGGGAAGAAATCAGAGAAACATCACCCTTCACAATAGCCACGAATAGTATAAAATATCTTGAAGTAACTAACCAAAGTGGAAGACTTGTATGACAAGAACTATAAATCTTTGAAGAAAGAAATTGAAGAGACACCAAAAAATGGAAAGATTTCCCATGCTCTTGGGTAGGTAGATTAACATAGTAAAAATGGCAATCTTAGCAAACACAATCTACAGATTCAACGCAATGCCCATCAAAATCCCAGCAAAAAATTTTTTTTTTTTTTTTTTGGTTTTTCGAGACAGGGTTTCTCTGTGGTTTTGGAGCCTGTCCTGGAACTAGCTCTTGTAGACCAGGCTGGTCTCGAAGTCATAGAGATCCGCCTGCCTCCGTCTCCCGAGTGCTGGGATTAAAGGCGTGCACCACCACTGCCCGGCCCCAGCAAAATTTTTTAAAGACCTCAAAAGAACGGTACTCAACTTCATATGGAAAAGCAAAAAACCCAGGATAGCCAAAAACAATCCTGTCGGAACTCCTGGAGGCATCACAATCCCTGACTTCAAACTCTTACTACAGAGCTACAGTACTGAAAACATAAGAACAGACAGGAGGACCAATGGAATCGAATGGAAGACCAAGATATTAATCCACACACCTTTAAACACCTGATTTTTGACAAAGAAGCAAAAAATATCAAATGGAAAAAAAGAAAGCATATTTAACAAATGGTGCTGGCATAACTGGATATCAACATGTAGAAGAATAAAAATAGACCTATATCTATTACCATGCACAAAAATGGATCAAAGACCTCAACATAAAGCCAGCCACACTGAACCTTACAGAAGAGAAAGTGGGAAGTACACTTGAACACATTGGCACAGGAGACCACTTCCTAAATATAACCCCAGTAGCACAGACACTGAGAGAAACAATTAATAAATGGGACGTCCTGAAACTGAAAAGCTTCTGTAATGCAAAGGACATGGTCAACAAGACAAAATGACAGCCTACAGAATGGAAAAGATCTTCACTAACCCCACATCAGACAGAGGTCTGATCTCCAAAATATACAAAGAACTCAAGAAATTGGTCATCAAAAGAATAAATAATCCAATAAAAAAAATGGAGTACAGACCTAAACAGAAAACTCTCAACAGAGGAATCTAAAATGGCTGAAAGACACTTAAGGAAATGTTCAACATCCTTAGTCATCAGAGAAATGCAAATCAAAACAACTCTGAGATTCCATCTTTCACCTGTAAGAATGGCCAAGATCAAAAATACTGATGACAACTTATGCTGGAGAGGTTGTGGGGAAAGGGGAACACTTCTGCATTGCCGGTGGGAATGCAAGCTGGTACAGCCCCTTTGGATGTCAGTGTGGTGATTTCTCAGAAAATTAGGAAACAAGACCCAGTAATACCACTTTTGGGTATATATGCTAAATCGTGCTACAAGGACATGTGCTCAGCTATGTTCCCTTTTCTCTTACAGATTTCTCTCAGATAAAAAAGCAGCTAGGTTACTTTCCTACTAATCCTTTTGCTTACCCATTTTATCTCTTAGTACCAGATATTAGGAAAGAGTTAAGAAAGGTTGAGGAGGGTCCCCAAACCCCTATACGGGAATTGGTGAAAATGGCCTTTAAAGTTTTTAATGCCCATGAAACTGAGTCTTCCTGACAGACAAAGCTACAACAATCTACAGGCCCGGGCCTTAGCAGCTGCCCTAAGGTCACAGGACGGGGACAAGGGAAGGGAACCACAAGGCTCTACCCTGATAGAGCTCAGTCAAAGTCAACCTTACAGGCAAACCATTTCAAGTGTGGCCTAAGTGGTCACATGGCATGATATTGCACTATGCCTCTTCTGAGATTATGCCCTCTCTGCCAGCAACCTGGACACTGGAAATCACAATGCCCCCGTGTGGGCTTGTCCTCTGTGCCACACTACAGAGGTCCAGCATCACCATCAGCAAGTGAAACTGTGCCAGCCTGCCCTTGAGCTTCTCAGCCTTGCAGAGGATTGACGCTGCCCAGACTTGGTTTATCCCGTAACCCTATCCAAGCCTAAGGTAAAGCTGCAGGTAGTGGGTAAGTCCATTACTTTTATTCTCACTTGGGGCTTATGTTCCCCTCACCAATTTCAGTTATGGGGATAAATGGTACCTGTTCCTCCCCACTTAAAACTTTGCCACTGCCCTGCATTCCTGCAGGACAATTTTTCTCTCATTCTTTCTTAGTGATACCTGCTTGCCCAGCACTTTTACTGGGTGGATATATCCTTAGCCACTTCCCCAAAGCTTTGTTCAGCTTCTTGGAGCCCCTTTTTGACCCCACCCATCTCTAAGATCATATTTTACAGGTTCAGTTCTGCCAGACGTGTGCCTGGGCCAACCCACAAGGGGCTCTCCACATACACCAGCTTCGCGGACACCAACCAGGCAAAGATTGGAAGGTTAATTTCACTTATATGCCTACTCATAAAAAACTTCGTTATCTCTTAACGCTTGTGGACACTTTTACAAGATGGATAGAAGCATTTCCGGTCTCCAGGGAAACAGCAGGTGTAGTGGCTCAGGTACTCTTGGACCACATCATTCCTTGGTTTGGTGTCCCATGAACCATCCAGACAGACTCATTAAACAACAACTAACCAAACTCTCCATTGAACTGGGGTCTCTCGAACCTCAATGGACAGGACCTCACATGGTAATCCTCACCACCCCCTCGGCTGCCAAGCTCTTGGAACACCCATGCTGGTACCATCTCTCCAGGCTCAAGCGGGCACCTACTCAGGACACTTGGTCTGTCCAGCAGACAGGACCTTCCACTGTCCAGTTTTCCAGGATGCCACAATGAAGGGCCTACCTGTTCCTCATTCTGGCACACTCAGTTTTGGTGATAACAATTTTTTTCCTAGACACCTGCCTTCTCACCTCCCCCAAGGAACTGATGCCTGATGTCTCCAGGATGACAGTACATGGGATGCCTCTCAGCCACACCTCTCGCTGAACATGGACACCTTGCTCTCCCCTTCCCCACATTGCCCCATGCCTGCAGGAAGTAGCCAGATTTGAGTCTATCCCCTTTTTTCCCAAAAAGAGCCTAAATGTTTGTCATAATTATCACTTCAATGTTCTGTCATCCCTATATCTAAAGAGTCTGGAATGCTAAGTTAGGAGCATAGGCTGCAGCCCCTCACATCTATCCCAGCCCCCAGGCCTGAGAGTTATATTGGTCTGGACTCCAAATCCCCACTCCTCCCTGGTACCACTCCCACAGTATTTAAATGAACTCCCAAAAGAGGAACACGTGGTCTCTTTTTCTTCCTCCTGGTGGTTGCGTTCATGGCCTCCTGGTTCCCCCTCAGGGCCACCCGAGAGTGCAGAACTTCCATTAAACCTGGATATTTCTTTTTTTAAAAAAAATGTATTTATTATGTATACAATATTCTGTCTGTGTGTATGCCTGCACCAGACCTCATTACAGATGGTTGTGAGCCACCATGTAGTGCTGGGAATTGAACTCAGGACCTTTGGAAGAGTAGACAATGCTCTTTACCCCTGAGCCATCTCTCCAGCCCAAACCTGGATATTTCTTAATTTGGCTTGTTTTGATTTGGCTTGATTAGGATTTTGTGTTGGCAGAGAGTCACGTTAGGAAAAATTCCTAACAATATGTATGACATTTATTAAAAGTAATTAAAAATATTCAAAAAAAATATTGCTTCACTGTCTTAAATCTTCCAATATCTTTCCATTGATTGTAGGAAAAACTCCAAAGTATATTCATTTTATGTGTATGGATGTTTTGCCTGCATATATGTTTGTACACCCCCTGTGTACCTTGTGCCCAGCAAAGATGTCAGATCTGGTACTGAAATTATAGATGGTTGTGAGCCACCATGTGGGTGCTGGGAATTGAATTCAGGTCCTCTGTAAGAATAACTAGTGGTTTTTAACCACTGAGAAATCTCTCCAGCATTTCAAGATACCCTTTTTAAAGGTTTATTTTGGCTCAAAGTTCCAGGAGACATGGTCTGTCATGCAGAAAAGGCAGGAAAGATCTGGCCACATTGCATCCATAATCAGGAAGCAGAGACCAGTGACTCCAAACTCAAAATTCTTAACATAATACATTCCATTGGCTCTGGTACTTCATCAGTTAATTAGCTATTGAAGTGACTCTTTAAAGGGGGAGGGAGTGGTTAAAAGGTTTCCTGCTCTTCCAGAGCACCTGAGTTCTCAGCACCCACATCAGGGGACTGTGTAGGCATCCAGAGGCTTGGATATCCTCTTCTGACCTCTACAGGCCCACAGCCACATGTGGCCTGCAGACACACACACACACACACACAAAAAAAAAATAGAAAATAAGGGCTGGAGCACTGGCTGTTCTTCCAGAGGACCTGAATTCAATCCCCTCCCACACACAACCATCTATAATGAGAGAGATCTGGTGCCCTCTTCTGGCATGCAAGCATGTATGCAGGCAGAATACTGTATACATAATATGTAAATAAATCTTTTTTAAAAAAACAAAAAAACTAAGACATACCCTCATGTAGCCTCACACTCACTATGTAACCAAGGATGAATTTGAACTTCTCATTATTCTTCTTTCATCTACTGAATGTTGGGATTGGAGACACATGCTGCCACAGCAGGCTTTAAAATGATTTCTTATTTTTCTCTTTTTCTCTCAAGCAATTACTTTGCCAGCATTATCAGAGATGCTCAGTTCTGGGAAAAAGCTACAATGGACTTTCAATGAAATTTGTTCTTGAGCCACTGAGATGCTGAGCTTACTGCCAAACTTGACAACATGAGTTCAATCCCTGGGACCTACATAGTGGAAGAAGAGAAATGAATTTTGTGTTCTCTGATCTACACTTACATACATACACACACTGTAAACGGAGACTGCACTTTCACTTCCCAGCCGCCTAGATTTTAATAATCACACAGAAACTATATTAATTACAACACTGTTTGGCCAATGGCACAGGCATATTCTTAGCTAGCTCTTACACTGTAAATTACCCCATTTTGATTAATCTATGCATCGCCACAAGGTTGTGGCTTACCAGTAATGTTCAGGCATCTTTCTCCTTCAGCAGTTACATGGCATCTGCATGACTCCATCTTCTTTCTCCCTGCATTCAGTTTAGTTTTCCCGCCTAGGTATATTCTGCCCTGTCATAGTCCAAAGCAGCTTCCTTATTAACCAATGGTAATAAAGCATATTCATAGCATACAGAGGAGAATCCCATACCACACACACACACACACACACACACACACACACACACACATCTCCCCTCTCCACATACTAAATAAATAAATAAATAAATAAATAAATAAATAAATTTAAAGTGTTCGGTTCTGAGCAACAGTAATAATAGTTAGCATTTACAGTATGCCAAATGTTTTTTATGTTATCTCATTTTACAACCCTGTGAAGTAGGTATAACTATCAGTTTAATAGATGAAAAAATGATGATAAAAGAGGGCTGAGTGAGGAGCTAGAAATGACTCAGAGGTTAAGAGCACTGACTACTCTCTTCCAAAGGTCCTGAGTTCAATTCCCAGCAACCTCATGTTGGCTCACAACCATCCTTAATGAGATCTAGTGCCCTCTTCTGGCATGCAAGGAGACATATAGGCAGACATTGTATATGTAGTAAATCAATCAATCAATCAATAAATAAATAAATCTTTTAAAAGAGGGCTGAGAGATAACTCACTGGGTAAACTGCTTGCCCCACAATCATGAGGACCTGAGTTTGGATTCCTAGCATGAGCATAAGATGCCAAGCATGGAGGCATGTGCCAATTACCCCAATGCTGGGGAACAGAGATGTGCAGATTCCAGGGACTTGCTAGCCTGCCACTCTAGCCAATATGGTGCTCCAGAATCAGACTCTGCTGTAGCAACAGGCCACTTGTTGGTTCCTGGCTGCTCAGCCCCAAAATAATCACACAGAAACTGTATTATTTAAATCACTGCTTGGCCCATTAGCTCTAGCTTCTAATTGGCTCTTACATCTTAACTTTTACATCTTAATTTAATCCATCTCCATTAATCTGTGTATCACCATGTGGCAGTGGCTTACTGGCTAAAGTTTTCAGTGTCTGTCTCAGGCAGAGGATCCATGGTGTCTCCTCACTTTACCTTCCTCCTCCCAGCATTCAGTCCAGTTCTGCCCACCTACCTAAGTTCTGCCCTATCAACAGGCCAAGGCAGTTTCTTTATTCATTAACCTATAAAAGAAACACATAGACAGAAGGACCTCCCATACCACTCTATATCTAAAAATAAGGTAGAGAATGATATGGAAAGATAATGTCAATCTCTGGCCTCCATCTGTGTACACAGGCAAGGGTATATGTAGTGTGCATGCACACACACACACACACACAAAGTTGGGCTAATAATATAGCTAATGTAATGATGTAACAATTCTAATGATTGTTAGAATGCTTGCCTAGTATACAGAAAGTTCTGGGTTCCACCTCCAGCACCATATGAGCCCAGTTTTCATTTGTGAGTTTTTAAAAATTATTATTAATAGTAGTGGTGATGATAGTAGTAGGTCTGTGTCTGTGTGCATGTGTGACAGAGAGTGCAGGTACATGTGCCATGATGTCTTAGTGTTCTGTTGCTGTCAAGAGACACCATGACCAAGGCAACTCTTATAAAAGGAAGCATTTAATTGGGGGCTGGCTTACAGTTTCAGAGGTTTAGTCCATTAACATCATGGCAAGAATCATGGTAGCACACCGGCAGACATGGTGCTGGAAAAGTAGCTGAGAGTTCTCCATCAGGATCTGCAGATAGCAGGAAGGAGACTCTGGGCTTGGAATGGGCTTTTTAAAACCTCAAATCCCATCCACAATGAAACACACACTTCCTCCAACAAGGCCACATCTCCTAATTCTTTTAAATAGTGTCATTCCCTGATGACCAAATATTCAAATCTATGAGCCTATGGAGGCAATTCTCATTCAAACCTCCACACATGGCATGTGTGTGAAGTTTTGAGGACAACTTTTGGTAGTCTATTCTCTCCTTCCACCATTTAAGTCCTGGGGATCAAATTCAGGTCGTTAGGATTGGTGACAAGCACTCCTAATTTTACCTGCTGAGTCATCTCACCAGACCTTATTTGGGCTTTTTGGCCCGTATTTCAGAACCTTGGTTTGCCATATCCTATTGTCCCTTCTGTACAGCAGACTGCCATGATTATGCTGCACAGGCTTTACATCTGTGAGACTGATTTTTGCAAGATGTAGGTTTATATATACAAGTCTATTTTTAATCAGTCCAAACATGAATTGTTCACGTGTTCAAATGATGCTCATTGATTAAGGTGCTAAGGAACCTACTACCAACCAAACTGCTTCAGTGTTCTTACGAATCAAAAGAGCAATTCCTTTATCACAGGAGCTGCCTTTTTGGTCCTGGGTATAGTCGTCAGTTCTGCTTTACTCGTCCTCAGTGATACCTTCCTATAACCAGGATAACTAACCTAACTCCTTTGAATATTCTTTTTTTTTTTTTAAGATTTACTTATTATGTATACAGTGTTCTGCCTGCATGTATGCCTGCAGACCACAAGAGGGCACTAGATCTCATTACAGATGGCTGTGAGTCACGATGTGGTTGCTGGGAATTGAACTCAGGACCTCTGGAAGAGCAGCCAGTGCTCTTAACCTCTGAGCCATCTCTCCAGCCCCCTTTGGATATTCCTATCTGTTCTTTAGAGGTCCCACTTTTTGTTAGGTGACAAGAGTTGGACACCATCTTGAAAATATCGACTATTTTAAAAAGCTAATTAGGAGCACAGCACTAACCTGGATGTGCTTGATTTGGCATGTGATCTTTGTAAGCATTTTAATGAACTGTCTAAATCGGGGCTTGGATATATTCAGCACATCTGTAGTCCTTCCTATGTTGTCCTTTTCCTAACTCAAGCAATAGCAACCTACAGTCTTAGAAATTTTATTGGTACTATCTATGGTTTTCTTTACATATTTTTAGCCTCTTTTTTTCTATGCCTTTGGAGATGTTCCTTTTAGTTCATACCTGTTGGCGTTTTGAGAATATGGCAATCTGGGACTTTTTGTTTTGTTTTTCAAGAGAGGAGTTCTCTGCATATCCTTGGCTGTTCTGAAACTTGCTCTGAAAACCTTAGGTTGACCTCAAACTCAAAGAGCTCCACTTGCCTCTCCCTCTCTCCCTCCAACTGCTGGAATAAAAGGCATGGGCCACCATTGCCTGGCTGGGTAATATAGTAATCTACCTTTTTACTTTAATAAAATGCCTCTAGCAGGCTAACTCTATAAATGTTTTTATTTATTTATTTATTTATTTATTTATTTATTTATTTATTTATTTATTTATTTTGGTTTTTTGAGACAGGGTTTCTCTGTGGTTTTGGAGCCTGTCCTGGAACTAGCTCTTGTAGACCAGGCTGGTCTCGAACTCACAGAGATCCGCCTGCCTCTGCCTCCCAAGTGCTGGGATTAAAGGCGTGCGCCACCACCGCCCGGCCTAACTCTATAAATGTATATAAAGATTTAAAGTGAGTGTTCAAACACATTGGCTGTGGCAAGGGCTCCCCTAGAAGCTCTGTCACTTCATGGCAGCTGTCAAAAATGGGAGCATGGATGGGATGAAGAGATCAAAATGCCAAATAAGAAGGCAAATAGCAATCCAGGTCAGGTATGTTCTAGTAGTTCAGTCTCTGAGGATCAGTAAGTAGCCTGTGAATGGTACCTTAACCCTACCAAGGTCAACTTCACCAAAGACTTAATGACCTGCCCTCAGGTCCTACCTCTATTTGTTTTCCCACAAGAGGGCGCCAGAGCTCAGGATGGATGGCTGCATGCCACAGTGCGTTCAACGGGAATCAAACTCGGGTCCTCTGGCAGGAAGGGCGATCCGGCCACGAACCACTTAGCCATCTCTCAGCTCTTAACCGCTGAGCCATCTCTCTGGACATACCTCTATTTTTTTATTATTATTATTTACTTGTTTTTATTGAAAAAAAATTTTCCGCCTCCTCCCCGCCTCCCATTTCCCTCCCCCTCCTCCCGCCCCTCTCCCCCTCCCCCCACTCCTCTTCTCCTCCCTCTCCAGTCCCAAGAGCAGTCAGGGTTCCCTGCCCTGTGGAAAGTCCAAGGTCCTCCCCCGTCCATCCAGGTCTAGGAAGGTGAACATCTAAACTGTCTAGGCTCCCACAAAGCCAGAACATGAAGTAGGATCAAAACCCCATGCCACTGTCCTTGGCCTCTCGTCAGCTCTCATTGTCCGCCATGTTCAGAGAGTCCGGTTTTATCCCATGCTTTTTCAGTCACAGTCCAGCTGGCCTTGGTGAGCTCCCAATAGATCGGCCCCACTGTCTCAGTGGGTGGGTGCATCCCTCGTGGTCCTGACTTCGTTGTTCATGTTCTCCCTCCTTCTGCTCCTCATTAGGACCTTGGGAGCTCAGTCTGGTGCTCCAGTGTGGGTCTCTGTCTCTATCTCCATCCATCGCTAGATGAAGGTTCTATGGTGATATGCAAGATATTCATCAGTATATGGCATTAGGATAGGTTCATTTCAGGTTCCCTATCCTCAGGTGCCCAAGGAACTAACTGGGGACATTGCCCTGGGCATCTGGTAGCCACTCCAAGTTCAAGTCTCTTGCCAACCCTTAGGTGGCTCCCTTAACTAAGATCTGAGTTTCCCTGCTCCCCATGACAAAAGCATTTGTTCAACTATGTTCATAGCAGCATTATTTGTAATAGCCAGAACCTGGAAACAACCTAGATGTCCTTCAATGGAAGAATGGATGAAGAAAGTGTGGAATATATACACATTAGAGTACTACTCTGCGGTAAAAACAACGACTCCTCTATTTTTTATATGAGTGTTTTGTCTACATGTATGTCTATGCATCACATGCATGCCTGGTGCCCACAAAGGCTAGAGGAAGGAGCTGGATCCCCTGGAGCTGGGGTTACAACAGTTGTAAATCACCGTGTGGGTGCTGGGAACTGAACCCTGGGAAGGTCTCTTCAAGAGCAGCAAATGCTCTTACCACTGAGCCATCTCTCCAGCCTTAAGGTCCCAGCTCTTAAATGCCCTTCCATTACCACCACACTGGGCCAAGCTTTCAGTACCTTAATGCATGCTGAATACTTTCAATGGTATCTAACCCACACACTTGAGATGGTTAATCTGAATACCCGTATGCCTACATAGACGAAAGATGTAAAATATGAGACATTGCTCCACCAGCCTTTGATTCTATTATGTGCCAATAAACATAGGCCTGAAGGAAGTTCTAAGGGAACTGTGCCAGGAATAACTGCTCCCTAGGCCAAGATTGTTTCAGTAGTATATCAGAGGAAAGTTTGGTATTGTGAATCTTATTTTTTGTTTTGTTTAAAGAAAGGGCTATCAATTGTTTCCTGTAAAGTCTTTCCATGGGTTGACTTGTAATATTTTAGACTTCAAACTCCTTATAAAAATGCTTGTTCTCATTTTGAAGTCCTTGTTTCCCTTCTACCATTGCTAATATTAGTTGATGTACTCGGCAGTGGATTTTAGACAGAACACTTAGGGCCTCTAAGACAATGGATCAGGCTGCAGTCAGTGTCTGGGCAGACGAGGCAACAGCAGAGCTCCCAAGTACGTAGTACCATCCACATTAGAGCAGCCTGGCCTTTGTTATTACATATTAGACTTCTAAGATTCATTTTAGATTTTCCTGTCACATTTACTAAGTTAATCCTTTTATTTCACAGTTCAGTCTTGAGTTTTCTAATGTAAACATATCTGAAATCAAGGTTTGGAATTTCAGGACTAACGGTATTCCACTTTTAATCAAGGCGTGAAAACACATTCCCGAGAGTGCCAAACTCCTAGTGGTTGCTCATAATTACTAGAAGCAGGGGCATATGTCATGCTTTTTCTTCCCCATTATCTTGTATCTAGTGGTGCTTAACTCAGCAACGGTGCCAAAGCATAATGTATGCAGCTGGCAGAACCTTCCTCATTGTATTCACTGATTACGTGGTAAGATTGGAAGGGAAGACATGTAACTTTGTACATACATACGAGAATACTGCTACTAAGTGAGAAACCAGAAGGAATAACGATATAACACAATATTTTAAGAATGGAGAATTCTAGGCATAATAGTACATGCCTTTAATTCCAGCTCTTGGGAGGCAGAAGCAGGAGGATTTCTTTGAGTTTGAGGTCAGTCTGGTCTATCTAGTGAGTTCCAGGACAGCCAAGATAAAGAAATTCTGTCTCTAAAGACAAAAATAGAAAAACAAAGAGCAAATAAAAATAAAGAACACTCTATGCCACTTGTTTTAACACATATAAAAGGTATGTGTGTCAGATACCTGAGAGCTTGAACTCTGCTCAACATGAAAATGGCATTATTTTTTGTAGTACTACTGCACCAAGCAAAAAGTTGTATGACATCACACATGTTTTAAAAAGTCACTCGCCGGGCAGTGGTGGTGCACACGTTTAATCCCAGCAATTGGGAAGCAGAGGTAGGCAGATCTCTGTGAGTTTGAGGCTAGCCTGGTCTACAAGAACTAGTTCCAGGACAGGCTCCAAAGCTACAGAAAAACCGTCTTGGGAAAAAAATAAAGTCACTCAAATGGCTTCCATCATGCCAGGTAAAAGCCAAAAGGTCCCAAACTGTCTTACCTTTCTCAATGGCTTGTTTCAACCTACTGGACTTTCTGGACTTTATAGTTTTATCTCATGGGATATAGCGTCTCCCCCGAGGTATCTGGACTGTTAGCTCTCCCCAGAATTCTCCCTGATACTCATAAGGTTTGGTTACTTGGTTCTTTCAGGTCTCAACTATTTGTTAGAAAATAATAAAGCTCCATAAACATTTCCTATCACCCTTATTTACAGTTTCTTTTTTCAACTTTCTTAGAATTCTTTTCATGTGCATGAAGACCTGCCTGGATGTCTGTATGTGTAGCATATGTGACTGGTGCAGTAGAAGTCAGAAGACAGCCTTGGGGGAGGGTTGGGAACCATAAGGGTAATGAGAATTGAACCCAAGTCCTCTGCAAGTGCACAATGTGTGAGACTGGAGACATGGCTCAGAGGTTAAGAGCACTGGCTGCTCTTCCAGAGGTCCTGAGTTCAATTCCCAGCAACCACATGGTGGCTTACAACCATCTGTAAAGAAATCTGGTGCCCTCTTCTGCCCTGTGGGCATACATGGAGGCAGAATGTTGTATACACAATAAATCTTAAAAAAAAAAAAAAAGAGCACAATGTGCTCTCTAAACCACTTAGCGATCTCTCCAGTACCATGCGGCTTCCTACACCAAAATCAGGCTAGAACTAATCTCTTCAGCCTCAGGGCTGCTTCTATTGAATCCCTCTTACCAGACTTGGCTTGGAAAGGCACTTTAGTTTGTGGTCTTAAATCCTCATCACAACTGGCAAAACTTTCCCTGTAGTGCCTATGAAGAAATGCTAGAGGTATATATTTGCCCAGATTCATGGATTAGTATTAAGCAGTTTTCCTTTAGGTCTACACTCCAGTCTATGAGGGGAATTCATTCTAAGCTCTTCTCTCAGGGCCCTAGGTGTTAGCTAAGATTTTCCTCTTCTAATCATATCTGAAAGTACTCTCTTCTCAAAAACTTCAGGGACCTCTAGAAGAGACTTAGCTACATTTCTGTCTTGAAATGCGCCCACATGAAATCTGAGTTGCAGATAAAAACCCAAAATAGAAAGCCTCTCCATCACAAGTTGATCTTGCAGAGCTTTTATTTCAGTGACCGAAAGAATGCAGTTAATGAATTTATGACTAAGGTCAGGCATGTACGTCTACCTGAAACTGTTTCTTTTTTGACTTGCCTAAATTGTTATCATTTTTTAGGCACATCTGTGAATGTTCTGTATCCTGCTATACAGAGTAAATTAACTTCTTCCTGCGCCAGTCTGGTAGTAAGAATTATGCCCAGGAGCTAGAGTCCTTTTTTAACTAACTAAAGCCCTCTGGATTCTCAGGCTGCCACTACCTTGAGATCGTGTTTACATTCAGGATTGAAGTAAACCACGGTATGGGGAGAAAGACAACCTAAAAGGCTGGATTGTATGAACACCCAGAGAATTGTTTTCAGCTCTGATAGTCAAACTTGAACGATAAGAAAGCTTGCGGTTAAACAGTGCCAGGTTGTTTCCTCACTGCTGCTCTTTCTGATGCAAAAGGCTCCTTTAAAAAATCAGAAATGAATCCATACAAATTGAGAACTACCCTATGTGGTCCCACTATCAAATTATAGAAAGCACTTCCACTATCAAAATTATATAAAGCAGTTAAGGGACCTTGAGAAAGCAGAGTCCCATATACAGTAAAATGCATCTCGTAATTTCATTTATCTCTCAATTCTTTTCACAGATTAGCTTTTTTTTTTTTTTTTGATTTTTAGAGACAGGGTTTCTCCGTAGTTTTCACAGATTAGCTTTAAAAAACACAACCAAATAAACATGACTCTCAACTCCCATACATAAAAATTGGTCTTTGTTCAATCTCAGGTGACAAGATGTCCCAAGAAACTTGGGAGCCAACCCCCCCCCCCATAACCATTTCTTCAGTTATCCCATCAACAGCTTTTCATTTCTTAAACTACTTTTCCACAGAGGTAATGCTGAGATCAGTCAGAAAGGCTTTCTGAGAAGACCGGCTTGGACTTCTGGGTCTGTTCCAGTCGATTTAAGATGAATTGGCTTGTATCAATGAAGCGCTCAACACAGTTCACAAAACAGGCCTCAGCCCGACTGTCCAACTTTGGCCCAGGTTTATCCATGCACTTCTCCTGTTCAGAATAAGACACAGAATCACAAAGGGCACTTACAAATAAGCCTTTTGCTTGTCCAAATAATTTCATCTAAATTATCTTATTTGCTAATTTGGACCCCAATTTTTCTCTTACCTGTGACACCTAGATTTAAAATTGCATAGTATGTGCGTATCTATACATGTGTGATGTAGCTAAAAAAGACTGTGAGGAAAGAGATTGTGAGTGAGGCAAGAAAAACAAAAAGCAAAAAAGATCAGATATGATGAAGCCCATGACTTTTTAAGCAAAAAATTAATATAAAAAATTTCACATTTGGCATCTTACCAATTGGACACAAGCTTCTATTACATTTTTCAACAAGCCAATGGAAAACACCATTCTCCATCCTCATTTTTACCAGTGGAATCTCTGGCAGTGTTTGCTCAAAAGTCAAGGAGCCAAGCCATGGAGAAACCCTATCTCGAAAAAAAAAAAAAAAAAAAAAAGTCAAGGAGCCAGAATATGGCACATCTTGAATATAACAGACTGAGAAAAGTGGCAAGCAAAATCCTTTTCCAGGTGGTGGCACACACCTTATCTTAGCAGCTGGGAGGCAGAGACATCTCTGAGTTTGATGCCGGCCAGGGCTACACAGAGAAACCCTGTGTGGAAAAAATAAAACAACAACAAAAACTACTTAGGTGCCCTAAAACCAATCAACAAAGAAAATCTATGAACGAACATTTTTTAGCCTTGTTTATTTAAGACAGAGTAGTTTGTCTTTTGAGACAGGGTCCCAAGCTGGCCTGGAACTTGAGATCCTTTGTTTTTCATCTTTGCTTCCCAAGTTGTGGGACTGTACCATCTACCCAACATGCATCAAAGGCTCTTGAATCCCCTTGGGAGGAGTGAAAAACTGGAGTTTTGTAAAGGCCCTACACTTCACAGATTTAAAAAAAAAATACACTGACAATGGGCGGTGGTGGTCCATGTCTTTAATCCCAGTACTCGGAAGGCAGAGGCAGGCGGATCTCTGTGAGTTTAAGGCCAGCCTGGTCTACAGAGCAAGTTCCAGGACAGGAACCAAAAGCTACGGAGAAACCCTGTCTCGAAAAACCAAAAAAAAAAAAAAAAAAAAAAAAAAAAAAAGAAAGAAAAAAAAAGAAATTTCATACATATGACACCCATGTATATAATTTGACCATATTTCCCCTTTACCCTCTCAACCCCCTCTACTTCCCAACTCCTCATTCCCAACAAGTCCTCTTCCTACTATATGCCCCTTCTTTAGGATCCACTAGATTTTGGGTTGCCTGCAAGAACATATAAGGTTCTTCTACTGGAGCATGAGAAACTTCCGGGGCTATATCATTTATTGAAGAAAAATCAATTCTCCTCTCCTGGTTCATTATTCTTGAAGTAGTTATTAACCACACCACTTCCCACCAAAACCTAAGGCATCAGAGACTTTTTTTAAAAAAGAAAAAGCTGGGCATAGTGGTGCATGCCTTTAATCCCAGCACTCGGGAGGCACAGACTTGATCTCTGTGAGTTCGAGGCCAGCCTGGTCTATAAAGTGAGTTCCAGGACAGCCAATGCTGTTACACAGAGAAACCTTGTTTCTATCTTGGTGGCAAATACCTTTAATTCTACCAACCAGGAGGCAGAAGCAGAACGATCTCTATAAATTCCAGGCCAGCCAGGAGTGAATAGCAAAGCCCTGGCTTAAAAGAAACAATTTAAAAACCGAAGCAAGAAAAGCTGGAGGAGGCGGGAAGCCCATTTTGAAGGTCATTTTCGGCTATTCTCAGCTATCCATTCAGTATGAGACTAGCTTGGAATACATGAAAACTTGTCTCAAGGAAAAAAGAAAAGAAAACAAAGAATTGAAGCCCTCTTATCCAAGACAAACCAGAATTAATCCAGTATTTCTAAAGAGCATAGTCCAGCAACACATAAGTTTACAGGACCAAGCAAATCAATGCATTATAGTTAGAAACTTTTAGAGTAAATTTCCTTCATGCTTTATACACAAGACTTCGAGTCTCTCTAATCCCAAAGAATTTCCCTGGCCTCTAAATTCTTTAAGCTTTTATATCACAGGAGGGCAGTGTGCTTGTCCTTGGCAACCAGAACGCTTTGATCTCAGCTACAAACGAATGCCTTCTGCCCCTCTGCCAAAGTCCCCTCACCGAGCCGATTCAATTTCTCAACCTTCAGACCTTAATGTCTTAGTATTACACAACAACTCACAGTGAAGGCAAATAAATGTGTATGCTGGGAGAGATTATGCTGCTTTCATACTTAATGAGCCAGAGCCGCTTTTCTTTTCATCAGGAGGGGTTATGACTGGGTAACCCAGGCAAATTCCCGAGGAGTTCAGAAATAACTGTCACAGACTCTCTGGGATTCGGGCTCCCTAAAATTCCAGGACTGGGGCTTTGATTAGTCTTAGTGGCCCGCACTACTGCCTCAACCTCAGGTGCCTCTAACACCGAGTGCTGGGTGGGACAGCGGTGTAATCCCGTGACTCCCAATCCTTTGCACCTACGGTCTCCCAAAGTAGTCACCTTGGTCCCTTCCGACCTGGCCTAAGGAAACCAGAGTGCAGTCCGGACCACTCACTCTGGAGTTCCCGACAACCCAACAAGTCCCGTGGGGCAAGGACACAGGGGAAAGTAGGCACAGCGTCCAGATCCGAGCCCGGGGATCCTCACCCAGCAAAGTTCCGTCATCTGGTGCACCAGCTGCTGGAAGCGCTGTTTCTGCGTCTCCACCTCGATGAAATGCTGCAACTGCGGGTCCACCGTGCCCAAACCCGCGCCCGAAGACGACGACGAGGAGTCCATCCCGGCGCGACCACGCGGGCCGAAGCCAGCACAGAACCGACTCGCCGACCTTCACGTGTCTGGGTGACGGAACCGGAACCACAACCTCCCCCGCCCCACGCCCTCCCGCGCGCGCGCCGCCCCGCCACGCCCCGCCCTGTCCCGCCTCAGGGACCGCCCTGTGAGCGCACTGCGTCTGCGCGGGGCAGGCGGTCAGGCCGGTCCCGGAGGGATAATGCGCTGCGCTGGCTCCGCAGGCGGGATCCGCTCCCCGCCACACCCCAACCGCAGAGCTCGGCTGTGGCCTGGAGCGCCGTGGGAGTGGATAGTCGAAAAGAAAAGAGCAGTGTAAAGGAAAGGAGGAAATTACTTCACACCACGTGGTCCAGCGAAGGGCCGGCCCTAAAACTCCGCCCTGCCCGCTTCCAAATTGGCCCGCGCTTTCTCAGCCTTGGCTTTGCCCCCAGCAGAACTCTTCTGCAAATTAACTGGCTGTCTTGGGCCCCTGGGTCCAGTTCTGTGATGGGGTTTTCGTCTTGATGTAGGGAAATGAGGCGCTGGCTGAGTTTGTCCGTAACGCTAAGATTCGGTCAAATGATAATCGTATGTCCACTGTGTGCCAAGCACGGAGGAAGGCTTGTGCATTCGTCTACAATTAAGAGGCAGGCTTTAATAAGAGAGAGAAGTGAAATGTGTCGAATTCTAGATTAGGAATACGCCGCGCTAATAATATGGTTTTCTGTAATTCTCAAACATAGAGCTTCAGGGCAGCTGTGTAATGAATTAAAATAGAAGATACCTTCACTCTTTCTAGTAATTTTATTTTATCAAAACAACCCCTCCCATTTAATGGCACCATTCCAGTCTGTCCTGCCTCCAAACTCTTAACACTTACCCAACAAACTGTTAGACAATTAGTGGAGCTATTTACATCTTTCCCTCCCCCAGAATGTTCCCATCCCAAATCCAGTCTGTTAGGAGTCTTGAAGTTATGGGCAATACCAGGCACAGAAATCCCTTGGCCTTTGCTCAGAAGCGTTATGCCAGGGACTGGAAGAAGAAAGGCGTTCCTAGATGTCTAGGGGCCTTTATGCATTCAGTAGGAGCATGGAAGGCTAGAGCCCGGGAGCCTGGCAGCCCTCAGAAAAAGTGGAATTAGGGCTTGAAGGAGAGAGGAGGAGATCCACGAAGCTTATCAGCCAGTTCAGGATTCTTCATCCATGACATCTAGAATGTTACTCAAGAGAACTTTGAAACTAGGACGTTCATCTGCTTTCTAAAACCAAAGAAAACAGACAGTGTTATAGTGTAGAAGCCAGAATCCCCAAGGAACCCGTATTAATCACAAAGCATTAGGCTGATTAAGCATATCCTAAATACCTAGCTGCATACCTTCTTGCTACCACGAAAAGCAGAACAATAAAAAAGAACAAAATGTTCTTGTGTGCTTTTCATCTCAAGTTATTTTTCACAATTTACTTTTATGTGCATTGGTGTTTTGCCTGCATGTATGTCTGTGTGAAAGTGTCAGATCCCTTAGAACTGGAATTATAGACAGTTTGAGTTGCCATGTGGGTGCTGGGAATTGAACCTGGGTCCTCTGAAAGAGCAGCCAGTGCTCTTAACCACTGAGGCATCTCTCCAACCCATCCCCCTGCATCTCTTTCCAGAAATCAGACATAGACTTCCCATCCCCACTTTCACCTGGTTGTTATACAAACAGTTCTAGGATTGCTCTTTATTTGCTTGTTTTCCAGACAGGGTTTCTCTGTGTAGTCCTGGATGTCCTGGAACTCACTCTGTAGCTCAAGTTGACCTCAAACTCACAGGGATCCTCCTGCCTCTGTCTCCTGAGAGCTTGGATTAAAGGGGTGCACCACCCACCACCACTGATCAAAACTGTGGACACATTCATTGCAAATTTATACACACTATCTCATTATTTCAGAGCTTGGAATGAAGATGGCTATCAAGTATACTTCACTGGTTGGCAGAACAGAATTCCTACAGGCAAGGAAAATGTTTAGTTTCCAAATGTACTTCCTGTCATCACCAAGCTAAATGGGCAAAAGACTTAACTTTACAAAGGCCTGAAATGGACCCTGAACAACCAAGGGCTTTTGTTAGTCTGACTTTAAGACTACAGCTCTTTTGGAGATCCATGGTCAGATTAAACGCTGGAAAGTAGACCAAGTTGGCCTCAAACTCACAGAGATCCATTTACCTCTGCCTCCCAAGTGCTGGGATTAAAGGCTGTGCCACCACACCTGGTTAAGATTTGTTTTTTTTTAAAAAAAGAAAATTTGTTTTAAGTTTTTTGTTGTTAATTTTGAGATATGATGTCACTTTATATCTCAGGCTGCCCTAGAAGGCAATATATAGCCCAGGCTAGCCTAAAATCATGGAAAAGCTTTCACCCTCAGATTCCTGAGTGTTGGGACTACTTTAACCTTCTTGCCTGGAAGTATTTGATAATTCAGGAAGGATTCATGACAGAATGGCTTCAGTCTGTCAGAACCAAAGGGTCATCAATTTCTTAGCATTCAAATCGTGGTTTTCAGAAATAGACAAGTATCAGAAGTTCTGGGAAACACAAAAGACTTTATGAGTTCCACAGCAGATGTACTTATCCAGACTTTCTGGGGAAAAAAACCAGTAATTTCTATTTTTGAAAATGCCTTAAGAGGCTAGACATGGTGGCACATGCCTTTAATCCTGACACTTGGGAGGAAAAGATAGGCGGATCTCTGTGAGTTCAAGGATGGTCTGGTCTACATAGTGAGTTCCAGGACAGCCAGGGCTATGTAGAGAGACTCAATCTCAAAAAAAAAATCTTTAAAAAATCCTTAAGAGTAGGGCATAAAAGTAAATGCCTGTGACCTTAGTGTCTGGATGGTAGAGGCAGGAGAACCAGAAGTTGAAAGTCAACCTTGGCTCATGTCTGAGGCCAGCCTGACAATTCGAGACCCTGTCTCAAACAAACCTCTGAACCACACACCTGGCTTATGAGGTGCTGGAGACCAAAGGAAAGCTTCATTCATGCTAAGTAAACACTCTACCAATTGAGGCACGTTCCCCAGCCCCAGCAAAGCATTTTTAGAATAGTGAAACCTGATCCTTATTTCTAAAATACTACAAGTGCACCCCCTCCAAATCTATAATACAACATTTTTTAAAAATGATCTAGAAAGTTGTCACAGGCATTTAGAGCACCGAGTGCTCTTCCAGTGGACCCAGGCTTGATTCCCAGCACCTACATGGTGGCTCCCAACTGTCCATAACTCCAGTTCCAGGACATCTGATGCCCTCCTCTGGCTTCTATGGGTACCAGGCATGAATGTGGTACATAGACATACATACAAGCAAAACACGCATACATGTAAAATAATAATTTAAAAATATTTTAGAATCAAAACCCAAAAATCAAAGCAGACAAACAAAAGCTATTTTAGGTTGTCCCTTCTGTGAGAGACAGGGTTTTTTTTTATGTTTTATTTAACTTAATTTTATGTGCATTGGTGTGAAGCTGTCAGATCTCGTGAACTGCATTTTCAGACAGTTGTGAGCTGCCATGTGGGTGCTGGGAATTGAACCTGGGTCCTTTGGAAGAGCAGTCAGTGCTCTTAACCGCTGAGCCATCTCTCCAACTCTGAGACAGAGTTTTAAATGTCTCACTTAGACCGTCAACCAGAGAAGGTCGGCAGCTAGTAAAGTCAAAGGGTCAAAACTCCTAGGTGAGGCCTAGATGATGATTATAGACACTGTAACACCCACTGTCTCACCCGAGTGCCTTTTGGGAGACGGCATGGTCCTACAAACTTCCTGCTCTTAAAGCTGATATAGGTATTAGGGTCTGGTCTGCTCATGATACTCTAGCAAGGTTTAGGGTAGGCACGGAGAAGCCATCAGAAGACTGGGACACAGGGCAGAGCGAGAAAGCATGTGGAGCTATGTCTGTACCCAGGCGACAAGTGACCATGGAGAGAGGAGACTGGCCAGCTAACTGAGACATTAAGGGAAGAGTTTAAGCGGGGACATTACAACACTTACCTCATGCCAGCAACTGTACATGATGGTATATACCCTCTCTGATGCCAGATGAGGCCGGTAGAGGCGTAAGCCTTGAGCAATATGTTCTGCCGTCTCACTGTTAGTAAATCTCTCATATGGCATCTTCCCCAGGGAGTAAATTTCCCACATCAAAACCCCTAGAAGATACAAAGGAAAAGTATATTCAGTCTTGTTGGAATATTTGGGCCCTAATCCTTCTGGATGAACCCTAAAGATTAGAGTAAGTTGATTTCCCCCTCTGTGAATTTTGCATCTTTTCAGACATCTGCCATGGTGCTGGCTGCACTGCCGGCTATGGGGAGTTGCACTATGCTAGACCGTTAGTCACTCTAGAAGAGAGACTGGGACTTGTTTGTGTTGGTGGCTTCAGGGTCTGGCAGGGTGCCTGGTACATAATCAGTATTCAGAAGCCTTTGAATAATGAATGGTTTGTTTTCCGGGATATATTGTAAGTTCTAAGAAAACACAGATTATGTCCAATTTGCTGTGGTTGTCCTCAGAAACCCCCTTGGTTCCTGACACATAAGGGGCACCCAAGGATCAGATGAACGATGACAGGAGTGCAAATTTGTACTATCCTGTTATGTTCTTTTCTAAGCTATATAATCTATATTCTCTCCCCCCCCACCAGTAAGTGTCTGTGTGTGTGCACGCACGTGTGTTCGTGCATGTGTGTACATGCATGCCCATGTACAACACAGCATACAGTGGAAGTCAGATAACAACTTTGGGTGTTGATCCACACCTTCCACCTTGTTAGAGACCGGTCTCCCTTGTCGTTTTTCTGGTAGATTCTACAAGCTATGTGGCCCATGTGCTATTTGTGATTCTCTGGTCTCTGCCTCTCTGCTGCTAAGGGAATAGTGGGATTACAGAAGCCTGTGCTCACTATTGCTTCCAGGTTTTATGTGGGTTCTGGGGATCTGAAGCCAGGTTGCAAAGCTTACATAAGAAGCAATTTGGTTTACCCACTGAGCCATCTCCGCACCCTGACCAATATGTTTGTACTTACCAAAAGCCCAAACGTCAGATTTGCTGCTGAACTTGCTATACATAAGCACTTCTGGTGGAGACCACCGGACCGGAAATTTGGAGCCTACCGAGCTGGTATATTCATCATCCAGGACATACCTGCAAAGGATTCAAGATTTGTGGCCGTGAAGATTTAGACAGCTTGAAGTGTGCCTAAGTCTTCTCAGCATGTGCAAGAGGGCTGCACAAACATTTACAGACTTTCTCGAAAGTTTCTGCTAGCCAGCCACTGCATTCTCCAAAAGTTACTTTTAATAAAACCTCCGTTTTGATTTATTTTTCTTTAGAAAAGGTATTGATTTGCCTTCTATGTGGTTGAACCCAGAGCCTTGCATATGCTAGGAGAATACCCTATAGTGATATACACTTCTGGCCCTTTTTTGTATTTTTCAAAAAATGAGACAGTGTCTCACTAAATTACCCAAGCTGGCCTTGAACTTTTTTTTTTTTTTTTTTTTGACACAGGCTACCCTGGAACTCATTCTGTAGGCCAGCCTGGCCTTGAACTCACAGAACCTCTGCCTCTGCCTCCTGAGTGCTGGGATTCAAGGTGTGTGCTGCCATCACCACCTGGCTAATAGTGAGCCACAAGCAGCCAGGGTTCTTATCCACTGAGCCACATCTCCAGCCACTTGAACTTTCAGTCATGACACGGCTTGAGCCTGCAGAGGAGCTGGGATTCCAGGCCTGCACCATCAGGCTCAGCTCCCATATTGATTTCTGATTGAGCTTTCCTGATCCAAGGGGTTACAAAGAATAAACAGAAAAAAAAAACTAATAAGGACTTTCCTTTTTTCTAGTCCACCTTTTTCTTTCTCTGCATTTCTTCTTCCCCTTTTCTTTCATCCTGCAGTAGGCAATCAGGGTTAGACCAAGAAAGGAGTCGTGGAAGAAAGTCAGCAGGTTTAATATCAGGACAAGATACCGGGGAAATAGGGAGATGAAGGGGGAGGGAGGATGCAGAGGAAAATGAAGAAAGGGAAGGATGAACCTGGGCTGGTGGCGCATGCCTGGAATCCCAGGACTGCAGAGGTTGAGTCTGGTGGAGGCACAAAGGTCCTAGCACCCATAGATCACTAGGGAAAACTGGAATGTTCAACACACAGGGGCTCTTCTCCAGTGGAGGAGATAAAATACCAGCTCTTTTGCCTGGAAAGCTGGGAGTGGATTTTAACAACCTGGTGACTTTGTTATCTGTGGAGGCAGACCTCACCCCAATTCCCCAGAATGGTTATCCCAGACTCCTCCCTCCTAGACCATTATCCATCCTTAGGGGAGAGGTCGCACACACTTTATGCTCTGCTGATCTCTATGCTACCAGGGACCACACTAGATTCTAGGCCTTTTAGCTAGGGACCTACCCTCATGGTCACATGTACTGTGTGTTTGTTTGGTGGGGCAGGGAGAATTCAAGATAGGGTTTCTCTGTGTAGCCCTGGCTATCCTGGAACTCTGTAGACCAGGCTGGTCTCAAACTCAAGAGATCTGCCTGCCTCTGCCTCCTGAGAGCTGGGATTAAAAGTGTGTGTGACCACTGCCCAATGATGTAAGAGGTTCCATGCAGTCACACCATAAACTTTATTGTGCACCTAGAATTGAACAATTGTTGCCTGGAAATCTTTCCCCAAATTGTACTGTATTTTGAAATATGCTAACGGTGAACTGCCTGGCATTAGACTTCCCAAAGTCTGATACAGGTTGACCAAGTCATTCTGCACTGGGTTTTCAATCTCATCTCTTCGAGAGTTCTCTTCCCTGCCTGGATATCTGCAGGGTCTCCCTCATGAGTCAAGACACTAAAGGAGGGGGCTGGAAAGATGGCTCGGCGATTGACTGCTCCTCCAGAGATTATGAGTTCAATTCCCAGGAACTACATGCTGACTTATGTTGCAGGAGCTCCTTCCGCTCCTTCAGCCAATAGCCGCTGAGATACCAGCTCACTGGGGCGTGGTCTCTCTCCCTTTAAAAAAGCAGCCACTTCCCTCTGTGCTCGCTCTGGCTTCGGGCTCCACTTCAGATGAGTGGGCTCCATTCCTGATTGCGCAGAGGGCTGTTGTCTGGGACGGTGATCTGTAAGTTTTTCCCCCTTAAAATAAATAACCTCTCTAATAATCTAATTCTAAACTGGTGTGGGATTGTTTGTGACTTACGCCTTCAGACTTACAACCATTTGTAGTAGGATCAGATTCCTTCTTCTGGTATGCACGAAGACAGAGGACTCATATACATAAAATACATGAATAAATACATCTTTTATAAAAGACAATAATGGAGGGTAATGTGGGAGGACAGCTGTGAGTTCCAGACCAGCCTGGGCTGCCCAGTGAGTTCCAGACCAGCCTGTGCTGCCCAGTGAGTTCCAGACCAGCCTGGGCTGCCCAGTGAGTTCCAGACCAGCCTGGGCTGCCCAGTGAGTTCCAGACCAGCCTGGGCTGCCCAGTGAGTTCCAGACCAGTCAGGGCTGCACAGTGAGTTCCAGACCAGCCTGGGCTGCACAGTGAGTTCCAGACTAGTCTGGGCTAGTCTTAGAAAAAAACTAAAAAGATAAGAAATATAACAAAAGAAAGAAAGAAAGGAAAAAAGGAAGGAAGAAAGAAAGAAAGAAAGAAAGAAAGAAAGAAAGAAAGAAAGAAGTGAACTAAATAATTCAGAATATGCAGCTATTAGAAGACAGTATAATGAGAACAGAAAGCCCATGCATGATGGTGCATGCCTTCAATCCCACCTGCCCTATATAGTGAGCTCCAGGACGGCCAGACCTACAGAGAGACCATGTCTCAAAGCACAAAAATAAAAAAAGAAAACAAAGAAATTGAAAATTATAATGTGCCCCTGTTTGCTGTGTGTTGTTTTTGCATTTAAAGTGGATGAAAAAGTCAGGTGTGGTAGCAATACCTGTAATCCCAGCAGCAGAGAAGCGGCGAGATAGCATACTGATGAGTTTGAGGCCACCATGGACTACACAGCACAACTGTTTTTCCAAAATAAACAGGAAGATGAAAAAGACACACTCACCTAGACAGGCCAAAGTCAGATACTTTCACAACTCCTTGATCGTTTACCAAACAGTTTCGAGCCGCCTACAGTACAAGAGATACCAGTGAGCCTTTGGCAAAATGAAACTGGGAAGACTGATGGACTTCAGCTAAAGGCACCTCCCACCTAAAGGAGTTATTTGATGCTACTGAGGTGTGTGTAGTCATACATGTACATGTATGTGTGTGCATGTGGAAGCCAGAGGTTGAGGTCAGGTGTCTTCCTTGATCACAGGGTCACTGAACCTAGAGCTCACTGGTTGGGCTAGGCTGGCCAACAAGCTTCAGGCATCTGCCTATCTTTGCCCAAATCCCTAGTGATGGAATTACAGATGTGGGTTGCCACATCGGGCTTTTACAGGGGTGCTAGGGATCTGAACTTGGGTCTTTTTTCTTACCCTGAAGGCACTTTACCAACAAAAATATCTCCCTTGCCCTTAATTTTGAGGTTTTTGTTTGTCTGTTTTTTAGCAAGAGGGTCTTAACCTAGGCTGACCTAGATCTCCCTACGTAGCTCAGGCTCGCCTCAAACTCACAGGACGCTTCCTGTTTCAGTCTCGAAAGTGCTGAAGTTATGAGGGTGAGGCAGCCTACTTGGGCTGAGCCTGAGAAATTCTGCTGGTTTCTCATGACACGGAGAGCAGCCGGCTCTGCATTCCTAAATTAAGCATGCAGAACAGTTTCATTCATGTGGACCACTCCGCTTCATTGAACTGATAAGAGAATTCGGAAGGAACGCTGGGCAAGCGTGTTTTGTCTTCTGGAAAGGAGACTAGAGGAATCTGAGTCTCCATCTGGCTGAAAGAAACGGAGGTACAGACTGATGCTTGCAGGGGCTAAGCAGGCAAGCAGAGTGCAGTGGAGTGGGCGGAGAGTGCAGGAGCACACAGGCCTGGCATGAAGGCGAGAGGTGCAACCCAACTCCAGGTGACTCTTAGCACAGACAGTGGGATTGTGGGTCCTCCCTTCTCAGATGGTCTAGATGTTCAAGAGAAACTACAAAGTACACTTGTTTCTTAAATGTAGAATACGCCTCGTTAAGTATTATAATATGTTAAGTATAATAAAAAGAATTTAGGGCTGAAGAGATGGCTCAGTGGTTAAGAGCATTGCCTGCTCTTCCAAAGGTCCTGAGTTCAATTCCCAGCAACCACATGGTGGCTCACAACCATCTGTAATGAGGTCTGGTGCCCTCTTCTGGTCTGCAGACATACACACAGACAGAATATTGTATACATAATAAATAAATAAATAAATAAATGAATAAATGAATGAATGAATGTTTAAAAACCACGAGAGAGAGAGGGCTGGAGACATGGCTCAGAGGTTAAGAACACTGGCAGCTCTTCCAGAGGTCCTGAGTTCAATTCCCACCAACCACATAGTGACCTGCAGTCATCTATAATGACATCTGGTGCCCTCTTCTGGTCACAGGCATAACACTATATACATAATAAATAAATAAATCAGTCATAAAAAGGGCCTGGTGGTGGTGGCGCACGCCTTTAATCCCAGGACTTGGGATGCAGAGGCAGGGAGATCTCTGGGAGTTTGAGGCCAGCCTGGTCTACAGAGCGAGTTACAGAACAGCCAGTTACACTGAGAAACCCTGTCTCGAAACAACAAAAAATAAAATAAAATAAAAATAATAAATGAATCATATAAAAACCATGAGAGAACTGGAGATGTGGTCAGTTGGTAGAACGCTTGACTAGCAAAGCCCCGAGTTCAATTCCCAGTACTGTATAAACCAGGTGTGGTAATGTACACCTAGAATCCTAGAACTCGGGAGTAGAGAAAGATCAGAAGTCCAAAGCCAGCCTGGTCTACATGTAACCCTGTCTCAAAAATAAAATAAAATAAAATAAAATAGAAAGAAAAGAAAAGGGGGATCAGAATGTATCCATGGGTCCTATTTGTGACTCTGCTGTAACCAAATGGTAGCTTTGTACCAGGAGTGGCCCTACTGGGAAACACAGGACTGTTCTTCTCTTCCAGGTCTAGAATGGGTAGTGTTTCCTCACAGGTGACAGGGACTCAGGGTAAGTGGCAGGCCTGTTGGAACTGAGGCTGGAGACAACTGATAGGCTCAACACTGGGCCAGATGTACCCTGAATCCGTGATGTTTTCTAGAGAAAATCTAAATGCTGGGACTTGCAACCCCCCCACCCAACATTGTATGCTATATCTTCCAATGCTCGTCCCACCCACTGCTCCCCACCCCAATCCTTCTGAGGGTCCCACCAGGTCTCGGTGAAGGAACTGCTTCGACTCCAAGTACTCCATTGCTTCACAGACATCTTTGCACATCTCCAGCAGCTGCTGAGTCTGGAAGCGGTGGCGCATCTCCCGCAGGTAGTTCAAGAGACAGCCGTTAGCCATGTACTCAGTGATGATGAAGATGGGGCGCTGTTTGGTGCAGACTCCATACAACTGCACCAGCTTCTCATGGGAAAGATTCCTACAAGAGAGACAGGGAGCTAGTCCTCCATCTTGCCCCTGCAGACCAGTCATAAAGGGGGAGGGGAGGCAAGGGGTTGGCCTAGCATAGAACATCCAGTAAGATAGCACACTAGCAAGGTTATTTTCTTCTTCGCATCGCAAACCCCAAAGGTGCCTCAAATGTGAGGGTGAACAGGGATTTGGAACTTACCAAATGAACAAGAAACAAGCCCAAGCTTAAAACAGCAGTAAGTCAAACTAGAATCATCCTTTCTTTGGAAAGTCGGTATTGTAATCTACCGTAAATGTTACTGAGAGGGGCCACATTCTGCCCATCACTATTCGCAACCAGCATCTAGGTCAAAGAAATGATTGCCTTAGCCGTTCTCTTTTTGTTTCTTTGTTTTTCGAGACAGGGTTTCTCTGTAGCTCTGGAGCCTGTCCTGGAACTCACTCTGTAGACCAGGCTGGCCTCAAACTCACAGAGGTCAGCCTGTCTCTGCCCCCTGGGATTAAGGTGTGTGCCACCACCGCCCAGCACCTCAGGAGCTCTTTAAGGTAACCCATCAAAGGGCCCTCATAACAAACATCAGTTCCTGTCACTGTAAGTAATATTAGGCCACAGTGTGCGGTCTTTATGGTTTCTAGATTCCTTCTACAACTGGACAGAGAGTTGAATTTAATATGTAACTCACATCATGACTTTGGCTTCTTCAATGAATTCATCCTCAGACATGGAGCCTTCTCTGATCATCTTGATGGCCACATCATATTGGCCCCTCCATTTCCCATATTTCACTACACCAAATTGTCCAGTTCCAAGCTCCTTCAAGAAGGTCAGGTCCTTTGGATCGATTTCCCATGATCCTACCAATAAAGTCTTGTTGTGATTCTTTGAGGATATATATATATATATATTGCCTATACTACTATATAAGATTCCCAATTAGGCAACAAATAGGAAAAACAGTAAAGGGTGAATTCTCAGGAGTACTAATCTACCTTTCTTTACTCAGGTAACTCTCAAGGGGAGGGGATTACTGGTTGGAGAAATCTGGGGGTTTTAGGTACAAAATGGCCAAAAGGCAAGAAGGTAAACCAAACAATCTTCCAAAATCAGTTATTATTAGGCTAATTATGACACTTAATAAACTCAAGAACGATGTTGAAATGTTTTATATGGTAAAATAGAGCTGGTGAGACGGCTCTGTAGGTAAAGGTGCTTGAGTTCGATCCCCTGAACCCATACGTTGAAAGGAGAGAAACAACTACAGGTTATCTTCTGACCTATATCTGTGTGTTAATGCACATTTTTGTGCACACACACAAATAAATGTAAAAATGTAAACCATCAACAATAAATCCTTTACTGAAGCTGTTTTTGCAGTTCCAGAAGGAACCACTAGAGGGAGAAAATTGTTAAATATCTTGGTTTTATCTAGCCTTTTCTAGAGACAGCTGGCACAGAAGAGTCTTTCTTTTCTTTTTTTTTTCTTTTTCTTTTTTTTCTAGACAAGGTTTCTCTGTGGATGTCTGGCTGTCCTGGAACTCACTCTGTAGACCAGGCTGTCCTCGAACTCACAGAGATCTGTCGGCCTCTGCCTCCTGAGTATTGGGATGAAAGGCGTGTGCCACCACCACCCAGCTAACAGAGCAGTATATCTTAAGAACAATCCATAAGACAAGGTCTACTGAGGTAATTCTTGTAACTGCCAGTCCGCTCAACTCAACAGAAAGAAGCCATTACCATAGCCCAGGCCTGCAGTGGACGGTGCATTCTTGTTTTGTTTAGACACAGGATATTTCAGCCTCGATATGAGTCCTGAAAAAGAAGTTACAGTGTCAGCATGGGAATAGGAATCCCATGCACATCATCTTAAATTTTCACAATTCTAGCATGACTCTTTCTAAGTAATTTTGAATCCAAGATCTCAAATAATCCACATTGTCTTCTGAAGGTTTCTTTCCTCAAAAAAGTTTTTGAGGACAAAAAAAAGGAAAATAATAACTGAAATATATTCCTTATTGTTGGGTAAGACGGTTCACACCTGTAATTCCATCAGTCTGGAGACTGAGGCAGAAGGATTACTGTGAGTTTAAGGCCATCCTGGGCTACATGACAAGATAGCAAGACTTTATCTCAAAAAAAACAAAAAACAAAAAACAAAAAAACAAAAACAGAAAACCACTGTGAAAGAAGGAAAAAAGACAGAAAGAAATACCCTTCTTACTGAATGACTGAATGTATCCCCACTTGCCAGCCTGGGCTTAGCTCATATCCTGCTTTCTCAATGAAGTCTTCCCAAGTTTCCACGCCTTGCCAGCTTTCGTCATTGTTTGTCTGTGGGCACCTAGAAACTGTGATCTGCTCTTGTCTAACTTGTATGTTCCTTCAGGCCAAGGATCTCAACCCAGAATTTTACTCGCTTCTAGAACTGAGTGAATTGCAAGAGTACATGGCAGGAACATGAGTGATTGCTAGTGAACACTTGCTGACTCGTTCGTCACTAGGCTCTCCATTATGTGTCCTTAGCAGCAAATAAGAAGCTAGTCGGGGCCTGGAGAAGTGGCTCAGTGGTAAGAGCACATTCTGTTCCTGTAGAGAAACTGAATGCAAGCCCCGGCATACACATAACTATAGTTCCAGGGGATACAGTGTCTCTGGTCTCCATAGGCACCTTCTCTCATATACACACAACCATACGCACACACACACACACACACACACACACACACAAGTTAAATAATGAAAATATGTTAAGAATGAGGAGGGAGAGAAATAGTCTTGCCAGTCCTGGTGTGCAGGCCTGTAATCCCAACTCAGGAAGCTGAGGCGGGAGAAGCATAAATTCAAGGATGGCCTGAGCTACAGATTAAGGTTCCAGGTCAGCCTGAATAACATAGTGAGAGCCTGTGGGAAAATAAAAAAATGTAAAGCTGGACATAGTGGTACAAGCCTTTAATCCCAGCACTGGGAAGTAGAGACAGAGAGGCAGCTCTCTAAGTTCGAGGCCAGCCTGGTCTGCAAAGCAAAAGGACAGCCAGGGCTACATAGAGAAACCCTGTCTCGAAAACCAAAAGAGAAAAATATAAAAACAAACAAGGCTGGGAAAATTGCTCAGTGATAGAACACTTGCCTAGAATGGCGAGTTCAATTTTCTGGCACTACATTAAAAGAAAAATCATTCCATTGGATGCGAGGTATGATTCCATCTTAACTGGTACCCTAGCCAGCATCCCAGGGATTAGCTTTCCTAACTACACTGTGTGACCACACTTCCTCCATCCCTCTGTCTTGGATTACCTCTCTGGTGTTTGTAAACCTCCCTGCTGCCTTGGGCACTCACCTGCAGAGTTATGCTGATGGTAGTTAATGAGCTCCGGGATGGTGCTGAAAAGGTGTTTCTCAGCCAGGTAATACTGGCTCTGCGGTGTTGAACATACAACGTAATGGCGTATCACCCCTTGCGGGTCCCTGAATACATGATATTTAGTCAGCAACTTGGGGACCAGATACGGGAGAACCCAGAGAGTGAAGTGGGGTGCCTTTTGAGTTTAAGGCCGAGGAAGTGAGAGAGGCAAACCATCAGGAAGTGTTGAGAGGCTACCCTTGTCCTTTGTCCTCACGACATTGGAACAGTAACACTTACCCTGTGGATTTAGCAAATACAGACACGGTGTATTTTCCAGCTTTGCTGGAGTCTCTGACAATGAAACCACCTTCTTTTCCCTGAAACAACGAGAAAGCAGTTCCCCATAAGAGACATTCGTGCTTATGCCTGCATCCTGCCTGCCCAAACACAGGAGAAATGCCCCTGATTTTCCCCTCAAGGTCCAGGTTAGAGACACAAGCTCCTTGCTTTTAATAAATTAAAAGGTAGAACTGGGATCCCAGTTGAATGGGGACCCAATCCTTGGCTTGTATTTACTGTGTACAGAGAATGCCTTTTACTTGTGGCCTGCACTCACCTCTTGCTTTAGCAGTTGCTCAGCCTGACTCCGAGTCATGTGCTTGGAATACCACCTGTGAAAAGGAAATACTCGATTGGCTGCTAGGCCATGTCTAGTCTCTTGGAAGTGAGAACATCCTCAGGTCTTGCTGGTACTATGAGTCCATCATTTCATTCCAACACTATCAAGGATCTATCAGTATAATCCACACAGCAAACTCTAGGTCTTTCAAAGCTCAAGCTGACCCCAAGAACTGATGCAGAGGGTGGAGGGCAAGCAAGTAGCAGCATTTATAAGAAAGTATTAGGAATGAGTCTCTCAAGGACAATCCACTTCAATGGTGAAGGAAAAAAGGCCACTGGTTCGATTTTGGGGTTTTTATGCTTGTAAATCTTTCCTGTGAGAGTTTCAGTGCCTTGAGTGAGATTCTTCTGTATTATCGAGTATGAGCGAGATTCTTCTGTATTTGGGAGTAAGAGCGAGATTCTTCTGTATTTGGGAGAATGAAAAAACTTTCCAGCATTCATAGATATAGGGATTTGCGGGTGAGCATCCTAACAAAATATAGACACTAACTTTGCATGGTGGCATATTTGACTGAGTTGGTACTAATTTTGATATCAAACTTTAAATAAAACTCATTAAAAGTATATATATATACATACTTATATAAGTATATGTGTGTGTGTATTATTCCCAACACTCGAGGCAGGCAGATCTCTGTGAGTTCAAGGCCAGTCTGGTCTACAGGACAGCCAGGTCTACACAGAAAAAAAAAACCTTGTCTTGAAAAACAAAAAAGTATTAAAAAGTATATACTGGGGGCTAGAGAGACGGCTCAGCAGTTAAGAGAACTGGCTTGTTTTCCAGAGGACCTGAGTTCAATTCCCAGCACTCACATGGCAACTCATCACTGTCTGTAACTCCCATTCCAGAGGATCCTCACCCAGTATCCTCACACAGACATATGTGCAGGCAAAACACCAATGCACGTGAAATAAAAATAAATAAGTTATTTTTTAATGTATAAAAAGCATGCACTGTGCCATTTCCTGCAAGTCCATGCGCTGAGAACCTGGGCATACTCACTCGTACATCTCTATGGAGTCTTCTGCTTCAGTGACATAGTTATTAGGGATGTAGCCTTCCTGCCTGTAGAGGAGACAATATGGTCATGCAGTGTTTCTTTACCCTCAGGTAGACAGACTCCTGTACCCACTTCCCTGAGTTCAAACCAAATCTTGGAGCTATAAATATAACCCTTAAAGAAGACTATATCGCTGATGCATAGTTAAGCCAGTGAAGGGTGGAGCTTCTGAACTTTGACATTGCACTGTGCGCACCACTACAGATGTTCTTAGAGGTGACAGGTTAGCATTAGAGCTGTACACTGGGAAATACTTGAAGGGAGAGTGAACTCATTGTGTTGTGAGAAGAATACGCTCTGGTCCAGACACAGCACAAGAGAATCCTGTTCACAGCATTTTGTGTGCAGGTGGAGCAGGCAGGCAAAGGCTCAGGAGGGGCTGCACACACTCACCCATTTTTATCCCGCGCTCGCCACCACGTTTGGCTGCTTTCCTCCAGGATAATGTACTCCTCACCCTTTAGCAGTTGCAAGTCATTTGCATTCATTGGCATATAATCATAAAGGGCCACGACCTTTTTCAGTTCACTTGTGGCGACTGGTGCTGCTGTTGGCTCAGGGGGGAGTGGTTTTTTCAAGATCTGTGCGGTTAGGAGGAAAAGTAGAAGGGGAGAAGGTTGGCTAGTCATCAGACATTTTCCTCTCCTCCTCCCTAACTCTCTGGTTTACAGGAGGAAGAAACCACTCTAACTCACATCAGGCATAATGAATATCTTAGTCAACTTTCATTCCATGACTTTTAAGTAAGCCCCAAGCAGATGCTCCCAGCTGCAGTCCACGTGAAGATCACCTAGGGAGTGTTTCAACACTCCTATCGCCAGAAAGTTTCCAACAGACCAACTACATCACATTTTCTGCCTGTGGGACCCAAACATTAGCATTCTCTATCTGCGACCAGGAAACCTACTTGATACACTGATCTAGTAACTGATTCAGAACCTCGGGGTCCTTCTTTGCAAAATGATCATGATAAAACCTAGAGTCAAAATGGAACCCCAAATCAAGCTTTTTAACTGATATTTCTCCCCCCACTATGTGTGTGTGTGTGTGTGTGTGTATTCATGCAAGTGTGCCACAGTGAACATGTGGAAATCAGAGTACAATTTTTCTTTAACCACGTGTATCCCAAGGATCAAACTCAGGTTGTCATACTCAGTGGAAGATGTTTTTACCTGACAAGTCATCTCAATAGCACCCTAAAGCACTCTGGAGTCAGAGGCAGGGGGATTAAGAGTTTGAGGTCAGTCAAACATGATACCACATATGGCAGCACTTGGCATGGGGACATAGAAAGATTAGTAGTTAAAGACCACCTGAAACTAGATATTAGTTTGAGACCAGTTTTGGCTACCTAAGACCATGTCCTCCCCCTCTACTCCACCCCAAAAAAGGAAAAGAGAGAGAGAGATTGAGGCCACTTTGGATTACATAGTGAGATTCTATCTCAAAATGCAAAAGAGAAAGCAAGAAAGAAACAAATGGAAAAGGCAGTGATAGAATCTAAAAATGTTCAGTGCTAAATTCTTTTAAGATTTATTATGTATACAGTGTTCTGCCTGCATGCCAGAAGAGGGCGCCAGATCACATTACAGATGGTTATGAGTAACTATGTGCTTGTTGGGAATTGAACTCAGGACCTCTGGGAGAACAGCCAGTGTTCTTAACTACTGAGTCATCTCTCCAGCCCAAGTGCTAAAGTCTTTTAACCTTACTGTATGTTTGAAAACATTTTTAACTAAAAGAAGTAAGTTGGGCATAGTGGGGCATGACTTTAATTTCACCACTCTGGAAGCAGAGGCAGGCAGATCTCTGTGAGTTTGAGGTCAGCCTGTCTACAGGGTGAGTTCCAGGATAGCCAGGGCTAAATAGTGAGACACTGTCTTATCTCAGCTAGAGTTTCTATTGATGTGAAGAGACACCATGACCACGGCAATTCTTATAAAGGAAAATCTTTAACTGGGGCTGGCTTACATTTTCAGAGGTTTAGTTCATTATCGTCATGGCAGGAAGCATGGTGGTTACAGGCAGACATGGTGCTGGAGAAGGAGCTGAGAGGACTCTACATCCAGATCCAAAGGCAGTAGGAAGAGACTGCGCCACTAGGCCTGGTTGGAGCGTCTAAGACCTCAAATCCCACCCTCTAGTAACACAGTTTCTCCAACAAAGCCACACCTATTATAGCAAGGCCACACCTCCCAATAGTGCCACTCCCTAGGAGCCTATAGGGGCCATTTTCTTTCAAATTACTGTGTCTCAAAAAATTGAGACTAAAGACATTAAATAGCTGCCAAGAGCTATGTGATAGCCCTCTTTTCATCGAAGAGGAAGTCTAAGTAGACGGGCAAACCCTTTTGCTCAGTGTAAACATCAATGAGCAGTTCCAAGTTCCAGGCAAGTCTAAGACTCTAATGTGTGGTCAGTGATTCACAACAGTTTTCTGTTGTTTTGTTTTTTGAAACAGGGCTTTCCTGTGTAGTCCTGGCTGTTCTGGAACTCGCTCTGTAGAGCAGGCTAGACTCAGTTGGGAGATTCTGCTGCCTCTGCCGCCTGAGTGCTGGAATTCAAAGTATGGGCCACCATGTCTGGTGACAAGTTTGCATTTAGCCCACAGCTGTATGTAGCTTCCCATTATACCTGATCTTCCTCTGGAGTAGGGGGAAGAGGCTTTTTCGTTTTTCGATGAGAACTCCCAGGTTTTAAGCCTACAAAACAAGAAGCCAGTGACACTATAAGATGCATTTTAGGCGAGGGCCCAGAGACAGGTTTGACTTTGTTGCTGTATACACCGCATCTGGCAAGTCAAAATGAGATTTTGGGTACTTAGCCACTCATCTTAGCATAACACCAGCTGAATTTCAGCCCGCATTAACTAATACCCCCAGCAGTCAAAATGTGCAAATTTGTGCCATGTCCTTGAATTTGACAGGCCCTTGAGACTGTGATGGAAATAATCTCAAAGGAAGGAGAAATCAGAGTGGGGACACAGTTGTTTGAAGCCTTGGGTTCCATCCCCAGCAATACACACACACATACACACACACACCTGCGCACACACACAGGAGAGGGGTTGTATTGATCAGATATCTTACTTCCATTCCTGTTCTCCAAAATTTGGCAGCCCATGGCATTTTTGGCTGTCTGAGAGCAGCAGAGATACTGTCCATCAATCCAGAAGCAAGGGTGGTATTTCTGTACCAGGTCACTATTGTAGCGGATTACTGTTGTGAAAGAGAAGAGAGATCACACAGAATAGGCCAGAGAATATGCCATCTGCCTGCTTCCTCTTTGCCAGAGGTAAGTGTTGATCATCAAACAACTCCTCTCTCTCCTTAACCACCCTGAAGGACACAGACAGTAAGGAGCCCGGCTGGTTCACAGGGGTAGCCTGGCCTGCCTGTTCGCACTGATTTGAATTATTTCCTGCATACTTGTCTCTTTTATTTTTTTTCTTGGTTTTTCAAGACAGGGTTTCTCTGTGTAGCCTTGGCTGTCCTGGAACTCCCTCTGTAGACCGGGCTGGTCTGGAACCCACTGAGATTCACCTGTAGCTGCCTCCCGAGTGCTAGAATTAAAGGCTACACCACCACGACATAGCCACAGTTATCTTTAGTGGCCTGTCATAATGAGTATTCTCCAACCAACACAATAAAACTGGCGGATGCCTCCAGAACCCAGTGACAAAGATATACGTGTTTTCCCAGCAGTCATTATAATTATCGTACCAGGCAGTTGTTAACTATGATGTTTGTTTTTCAGAAGAGGGAAATACATGAGCCTAGGTCTAACTCATTCCATATTTTACTATAGCGATTTCCTGGTTCCCAATTTCTGAGTCATCTTTTTTATTGTTTTTCGAGACAGAGTCTCACTGTACAGCCCAGGGTGGCCTGGAATTCACTATGTAGCCTGGGATAGCCTTATACTTAAAATTAAAGACTACTGCCTCAGTCTCTCTTATCTTGAGGTTCCAGGTGTCAGCTACTCTGCTTGGATCCTAAGTCATATTTTAGGGACACCTGCCTTAGGGAGAACTTGCAGTATTCGGTTTTCTGTGTGCATAGATAGAATAGTCACCAGAACTGAGCTTGAGAGAAATTGTGTGTCTGCCTTTAGGAGAAACCAAACACACATATAAACCAAAAAAACACAAAATGCCAATCTCCCTTGGCCACTGAGTAAGCCAAGTATATATATATATATACATATATATATGTATATATATGTATATATATATGTATATATATGAGTGTGTGTATAATTATAAAGATAATTATATACATAAATAATTATATTATATAATCTTCATATTGCCAAAATACAAATGCAGTTCCATTTCCCTTACAGGGCTGGTAGGCAGGCTCTAAAACTCTTCTAGAAATCAAAATAATTGGCAAATAGTGGTTTACATATATGTGCAATTATTGTTCATAATTAATTAACTCAGTGGCATCTCAAGAACCTTACAGTTGGACGGGCGGTGGTGGCGGATCTTTGTGAGTTCAAGGCCAGCCTGGTCTACAAGAGCTAGTTTCAGGGCAGGCTCCAAAGCCACAGAGAAATCCTGTCTCGAAAAACTATTAAAAAAAAAAAAAAAAAAAAAAAACCTTACAGTGAACTCAATTTCAAAAACATTTTTTCTTTTTATCTTAGGGGTTTTTCTTGCTGTTTTGTCTTGATTTTCATTTTTTTTTTTAGAGAGACAATATAAGGCTGGGTAGGAAGATGGGGAAGATTATTCTAGAATCTAGGAGGAGTTGGGGGAAGGGGAAACCATGATCAAAATATATTGTATTAAAAATAGTTTCATTTTTAAAAAAAGGATCCAGGGCAGGGAAAATAGACAGATGGTGAAAGTACTTATCACTGAAACCTGACACCCTGAACAGGATTCTCAGACCCTTAGAAAACTTAACTGCGGTCTGCAAATCTGTAACTGCAGCAGTCCTACTGAGATGGATGTCAGAGAAGAAAATCAAGGTGGAAGGTGGAGGCAGGAGAGTCCCCTTTAAAAGGCGTCTAGGATGGTGTGGAATAACAGAAAAGTCAGACAGTGGAAACAGGAGGTCCTGAGTTCAATTCGCAGCAACTACATGGTTTCACAACCATGAGATCTGGCGCCCTCTTCTGGCCTGCAGAGATACATGCAGGCAGAACACTGTACACATAAAAAAATAAATAAATCTTTAAAAAGTGGGGGTGGGGAGTGGACAGTGGAAACAGCTGACAACATTAGGCACTGGGACAAAGACCCAGGCTGCTCCAAACGCATACACACTACTGCCAAGAAGACTTTTATAACATAAGATCAAAACCAGAACATTCCAGTGTAGAAAATACCTTAAGTTCTGAGAGCTTACTAGTCATTCCTTACTCGTTTAAAGCTGTGGGAAGAGGCCTAGAAATCCGAAGGGCCATTTGTATTTTACAAGTGAATAAGCTAAAAGTAACATAAAAGTAAAAAGTGCATAACTATAATCCCAGCACTTGGAAGGCTGAGACAGGAAGATCAAAAGTTCTAAGTTTGGCTGGGCTACAGACAATACAAAACCCCTAAACTGAAATGTAGCTCACTTGATAGATCACAAGCTTAGCGCGCACAAGACCCTGGGTTCAATCCCTGGCACCTCATGAAACAGGTGTAGGGAGCCAGGCTGTGGTGGCACATGCCTCGGGAAGTAGAGGCGGGCAGAGTTCGAGGCCACCCTGGTCTACAGAGTGAGTTCCAGGACAGGCCCCAAAGCTACACAGAGAAACCCTGTCTCGAAAAACAAAACGAACAAAATAAAATGAAACAAAACAAAAACAGATGTAGTGGCGTGCACTGGTAATCCCAGGACTCAGGAGTAGAGGCTGAAGTTCAAGGCCATCCATCCTTAAGTACTTGGCAACTTCGAGGCCAGTTTGGGCTACATGAAACCCTCCCTCAAAAAACAAACAAGCAAAACAACAACAAAAAAGATGCTTTTCACAACATGCATGGGGGGGTGCAGCATGCATTGGGGAAGGGGTGCATGCAGTGCTAGGAACTGAGCGCGCTAGGCTAGCGCTGTACCACTGAGCCGCATTCCCAGTTCCTCATCATGACCTTTGAGACTTTTACCCACTTTCCCCTGCCAACTTTTCAGGGTTCCTCTTCACATTACCAAGCACAGCGTGGTGGCAGTTGCATCACCTACAGAGACTTGAAAAACACTAATGTAATACAAGTGACCAATAGTTTATCTACCTTTAATTATTAGCAGGCATTGGTATTTCTAAATAATGCCACTGAAACTCCACCCTGCCTGGGCTAATTGCTCTGACCACAAGCACCCTCTGCTTCTCCCCCCCCCCCTCCCTTCACCAAGGGCTTTAAGACCTCCAGTTCCTCTGTGCCTTGTGGAGGACAGGCACTGATAGACACTGCTAGAATACTTAACATTGGGTCACTTTGACAAACCAGTCTATGCTTATAGGCTACTGGGGTGGGGGTGGTATAAAGCTTCCTACTTTCTCCAGTTTCAAGGCACTCAGTATCCTCTCAGCAGGCTATGGTGGCGCACGCCTTTAATCCCAGCACTCGGGAGGCAGAGGCAGGCGGATCTCTGTGAGTTCAAGGCCAGCCTGGTCTACAAAGGGAGTTCCAGGCCAGAACAGTTTCAAAGAGAAACCCTGTCACAAAAAAAGGAAGAAGAAGGCCGGGCGGTGGTGGCGCATGCCTTTAATCCCAGCACTCGGGAGGCAGAGGCAGGCGGATCTCTGTGAGTTCGAGGCCAGGCTGGTCTACAAGAGCTAGTTCCAGGACAGGCACCAAAGCTACAGAGAAACCCTGTCTCGAAAAAACAAAAAAAAAAAAGGAAGAAGAAGAAGAATACTCTGGCCACCTGGTGTAGTGGGCCATGCCTTTAATCCCAGCACTCAGAAGGCTGAGGCAGGCAGATCTCTGAATTCCAAGCTAGAACTATCTACAAAGGGAGCTCCAGGTCTTCCAGAGCTACATAGCAAGTGAGACCTTGCCTAAAGAAAAGAAAAGGAAAAAAAAATTATAGGTCCACGTCTGTAATCCCAGCACTTGGGAGTCTCAGGCAGAAGTTCAGGGTCAACCTGGGTTACAAAACAAGTTCCAGAGCAGTCTGGGCTCTGTGGTGAGACTCTAGCCCCAAAGTAACAACAAAAAGGAACTACTTACATTCCCAAATAGTGTCTGTTTCTTAAGAAGTCCCTCTGGGAGGGAGGGCTGGAGAGTTGGCTTAGCTGTCAAGAGCACTTGGTGCTCTTGCGGAGGACTTGGCTTTGATTCCCAGCCCCACATAGTAGGTCACAAACATATGTAACTCCAGTTCCAGGAGACTTGATGCTGCCTTCTGACCTCTGTTGGCACCCAGCATGCACAAGGTGCACATGGAGGCAAAACACTAACATGCATAAAATAAAATAAAATAAAATAAAATAAAATAAAATAAAATAAAATAAGATAAAATAAGAAGTCTCCTGGGATTGGTAGCTCCATTGGTAGCTCATTGGTAGAAGGGTTGCCTAGTCTGTGGCCAGGCCTGCTGCATTATGGCTGCCTCAGCACTTGGAACTCTAAAGTAGGAGGAGCCATGAGTCTGAGGCCAGCCTCAGGTGCACAGTGAATTTTAAACTAGATTGATCTACATAGTGAGACACTACCTCGAAACGAACAAGACAAAGCCAAACAGCACAAGGACAATAAAAGTTTGAAGACAGCATCCCTACTTTTGTTGTACATCGAGGCCTGGCATTTCCAGCAACTTAGAAAAGAATTATAAAAGCGGGTGTTCCATCAGGAGAACTTAGGGGAGACTGATAGCTTCAGTAAGCTCAATGGTTGGTGCTTACTCTCTGAGTACTTGAAAGCCTGATCTCAGCACTCACACTACCAGAAGACTGTCTAAAATTCTGTTTCAAACAGGCATAATTCGCTGCCCTTATTTGTTATTGAAGCTCTGCTTGTGCCATTGCTCCATCAATTTTGATGAGATCAGGGCGGTTGTATCTGAAGGTCAATTAGGATAGGCTTTGTTGAGCTTGACCAAACAAATTCAAGAATAGATGTGAGACTGAGGTGTATAGTTCAGCAACAAAACAAGTGCTTAGCATGACCAAGGCCCTGGTTTTCTGTACTAGCACTAAAGAGGAGGAGGAGGGATAGGAGAGAAATGCTTGTTGTTTTAGAAGTACCCATTGTTGTGTTCAAGAAAAACGGAATGAAAGAGCTCGGGTCTAAGTTCTCGTGATATGGCTATTTTATGGAAGATTCCATTGAGAAAGTCACCATAAACCTGGTGTGGTGATTCACACCTATAATCCTAGCACTGATAGGGCTGAGTCAGAAGGCTGGCCCTAAGTTTAATACCGGGCTACAGTATGAGATATGGTCACAAAGTAAAATAAAAATAGAAAGAGGCAGGGAGATGGCGGCAGGTAAAGACTCCTACCAGCAAGTCTGCTAACCTGACTTCAATCCCCAGGATCCACATGATGAGAAGAGAAAGCTGAATCCCGCAAGGCAAGTTGTCCTCTGACCTCCAGACTTGTAGCATGGTGCTCATGTTTGTACACACATGCTCTCAAATTTAATAAAAGGTAAAGGATGAAGAAGAGGAGGAGGAAAGGGAAGACATGCTGGTAAAAGAGGAGGAGGAGGTGAAGGAGGAGGAGGAAGAGAAAGAGGAAACAGAAAATACAGCAGCTGGGAGAGGATGTGGAGAAAGGGGTACACTCATCCATTGCTGGTGGGAATGCAAACTTGTGCAACCACTTTGGAAAACAATATGGCAGTTTCTCAGGAAATTCGGGATCAACCTACCCCTGGACCCAGCAATACCACTCTTGGGAATATACCCAAGAGATGCCTATCATACAACAAAAGCATTTGTTCAACTATGTTCATAGCAGCATTGTTTGTAATAGCCAGAACCTGGAAACAACCTAGATGCCCCTCAATGGAAGAATGGATGAAGAAAGTATGGAATATATACATATTAGAGTACTACTCAGCAGTAAAAAACAATGACTTCTTGAATTTTGCATACAAATGGACGGAAATAGAAAACACTATCCTGAGTGAGGTAAGCCAGACCCAAAAAGAGGAACATGGGATGTACTCACTCATATTTGGTTTCTAGCCATAAATAAAGGACATTGAGCCTTTAATTCTTGATCCTAGAGAAGCTAAATAAGGAGGTGAACCCAAAGAAAAACATATAAGCATCCTCCTGAATATTAACCTTCATCAGGCGATGAAAGGAGACAGAGACAGAGACCCACATTGGAGCACTGGACTGAAATCTCAAGGTCCAAATCAGGAGCAGAAGGAGAGAGAGCACGAGCAAGGAACTCAGGACCGCGAGGGGGGCACCCACACACTGATACAATGGGGATGTTCTATCGGGAACTCACCAAGGCCAGCTGGCCCGGGTCTGAAAAAAGCATGGGATAAAACCGGACTGGCAGAACATAGCGGACAATGAGGACCACTGAGAACTCAAGAACAATGGCAATGGGTTTTTGATCCTACTGCACGTACTGGCTTTGTGGGAGCCTAGGCAGTTTGGATGCTCACCTTACTGGACCTGGATGGAGGTGGGTGGTCCTTGGACTTCCCACAGGGCAGGGAACCCTGATTGATCTTTGGGCTGACGAGGGAGGGGGACTTGATCGGGGGAGGGGGAGGGAAATGGGAGGAGGTGGCGCGGAGGAGGCAGAAATCTTTAATAAATAAAATAAATGAATGAATGAATGAATAAATAAATAAATACAAAAAGAAAATACAGCAGCTGGATATTAGGTCCTGCTTTAAAAATTAAGGTACAACTTACTTAGAATAAAGACACAGACCTATGATGTATAGCAAGCCACTTCTGTCCCTGAGTGCTTCCCCTCACGGAGATCGAATATTTTGGAAGGCGCCTCCATACCTCTCAACGATTAATACCCCTCAATGCTCAGATAAAATCTCCTTTGTGCGCACCAAAGGAACTAAAGGCGTGTACTACCACAAGCAGGACAGCTCCCCTTTTCCCCCATTATTAGCACCAAAGACTATCCTGAGATTATTAAGACTTCCATCTGAATCTCTCGGCAACAAAGCAACAATACAAATCGCTAGAAGCTGCTCCTGCTTCGTCTCCTCAGGGTGACTCAGGCAGCTGAAAGCCTAGTTGATTCTAAAAAGATGTCACTGTTAGCTGAGCTCTGGCTGCTGTTTCCATGCAAGCCAGTGACACACCATACTTGCCCTTAGCCCAACTTTAGCGCATGGAACTACTTCCACACTGAAGTTTTGCCTTTGTATTTTAATATTCTAGGTATCAAGGCCCAGGGCCTTGCACATGTTAGGCAAGCCCTTGACCACTGAGATACATTTTCAGTCCTGTAGGTTTTTTGGGGGGGTGGAGGAAAAGAAGAAAGAAAGACCACAATTTAAAAATAGCAAGCGATGAAACACGGTTTCTCATATAACACCTCTGTAACATTTTTTTTGTGTAAAGTATGTCCTGAAGATATCTAAAAATAATTGAGGACAGTAATAAATTAAGCCCAATTAAGTTGCGAAGGAGAAGAAGCAGCAGTTTCTGCTTTGTCCTCTGTGAGATGGCCAAAGAGGTTTGACAAGTTATACCGGGCGCATCTTCAGCAAAGCAGAAGGGAACGCAAAACTGCACCTAGGTACCCTGACCTAGGTCTACTGACCGTTAGCAAACCAGGTGAAGAGACAGTGTTTTTGTCATCTTGGCTTTATGCTTAGCCTATTGTAATTTTGGTTAATGAGCTTGGTTTGGAAATTAATGTTTGAAGTGTAAAAGAACTGCCAACTCACACATTTCTCCTTTGCTTCTCCTCAGATAGGCTGCCCGTGGCTTCCTGTTTCCTAACTCACTGCCAGCCATTCGTGCAGAGCCTAAATTGGTGGCAGGTACTTACTCCCATAGAAAAATCTATTTGGGTATCTGTTTATCAATGGCTTTCTGTGTGCTTGAATGCAACACTGTCGAGGAAACCAAAGAGGTACAAATCTCGATGCCTCGGCAGTTCTTATACCAGTCGCTAGGAATAGTTCTCTGGCCTGGCGAAAGTCTATTTGTTTTGCGAATCGAATCTCGAGCCTGTAGCCAGGCTTCACCACTGACTGGTACATGCTCATGAGTGGGTATGTCGTTTCTTTGAGTCTCAGTTCTTTCACGTGGAAATAGGAGAGGGCTAAATCAGAAAATTATTGTGAGGATTGAATGAGCCGACACATTTGAAGCGCTTATCACAGATCCTGGTACACAGTCATTGCCCGTGACGTGCTAGTTAGTGTTGCTCTTAGTCCAAGATTACTTACTGTGAGAATGAACACAGTTAATACAGATAGTTACTTAGCTCCGTGTCTGCTACACAGTAAGAACTCAATAACTAAATGGTCCTTCCCATCCTTTTCTCCTTCAGTTTGAAAGAATTGGTGATTGCAATGTGTACTAAGTATACTTTCAAGGCAAACCGCTAAGTATTGAAGTCTAAATGTTCGTGAAGACAAAGGGCTGTCGTGCAATAACCCAACTGTGCCGTTATCAGGCTGCCCTCCTTCCTGTTTCTCGAGGCAGCCTTTCCTGATGTCAACTCAACCAGTTAATCTCTCAGTCACTTGACATGTCGCTATATATACACACGAGACTCTGTATGCATCCTGTGCTGCAAGCATCTGCAGCGAAACTTATCTCTACCACTGTGTGGTGAAGCCCTGAGGAAATGTTCCAGTTTAGGTCTTCCCGAAGCAAAGACTACAAACCAGCTCCTTCAGAGATAGTGCCCCACAGTGAGGAGATGCTTGCCCCATTCTATCTGGTGCCTTATGGTTTTTCTCATACTTTCACACGTGTTATTATTTGTTTGATTCTTAGGCAATTCTGGAGGTGGGTATGGCAGGCGTTAGCATCATTGCCATTTGGGAGGAAAAGCTGGACCACCAAGAAGCCCATGGCTTACTTGCCTAAAGTCAATAATAGAAAGTGGCTTGAAACTGAACTCTTTGTCTCTGGCTTCAAGCACTGCCACACCCCAGCTAATTAATTTCTAGAGCTAGGTATTTCATATCCAAGACTTGAAATATTGGATAATCACTGAGCAACATATCACCTTTGTAAATGGTGCAGCATTTGCATGATATTGTTAGAGAAAGTTTTATATAAATAAGAAAATGAAGGTGTTCACAGTTACAAAACTGCATTAGAAAGGGCTGCTGAAGCTTTGTTTGTCATAGCCAAAACCTGGAAACAACCTAAATGCCCCTCAGTCAAAGAATGGATAAGGAAAATATGGTTCATTTACACAATGGAGAACTACACAGCATAAAAAAATAACGACAGCTTGAATTTTGCAGGAAAATGGATGGAGCTAGAAAACATTATTTTGAGTGATGTAACCCAGACACAGAAAAACCCTTATTACATGTACTCACTCATAGGCAGCTTTTAAACATAAAGCAAAGAAAGCCAGCTTACAAACCACAATCCCAGGGAATTTAGACAACAATGAGGACACTACGAGAGACTTACATAGATCTAATCTACATGGGAAGTAGTAAAAGACAAGATCTCCTGAGTAACTTGGGAGCATGGGGACCTTGAGGGAGGGCTGAAGCTGGGAGGGGAGAGGCAGGGAGGGGAGCAGAAAAAAATGTAGAGTTCAATAAAAATCATTAAAAAGGGGGGGAGAGAAAAAAGAATTGTTCGTGCTTGTGAGTGTGGCTTTTTAATTTCTTCACATGCTTAAAAAATGTATTTACTCACTTAAAAAACCTAAAAATGTGAATGGTATAATAAAATAATGTAATAATAAAGCACAAAACTGCACTGGAGAGATGACAATTCAGTCTAGTATGTCATCTTCTGTTCATATGTTGAAGCAAACACTCTCGATCTTTCTCTCCCTCCTAAGTCCTTTCTCTTCCGTTAATTCATTCTTCCTTTCTCTATACCTCAATTCTCCTTCTCTCTCCTTTCCTCTTTCCAGCCTCTCCTCTCTTTCTTATGATTTCTTTCTTTTACTTTTGTTGTTGTTGATTTTGAGAAAGGGTTTCTCTGTAGCTTTGGAACCTTCCCTGGAACTAGCTCTTGTAGACCAGGTTGGCCTTGAACTCACAGAGATCCGCCTGCCTCGGCCCCCCCCTCCCCCGCTTCAGCCCTCCCTCAAGGTCTGGGATTAAAGATGTGCACCACCACCGCTAGGTTCTCCTTTCCTTTTTAAAACTAGTTTACTTTCCAAGTAAAACTCACCATTTTTGAGCTGGTGAATCCAACGCTTTCTCAGCTCTTCAGTTGGGGAGAAAACATAGAGAGGTCCTTCATCATATACAACCTGGGGTGATGAACATACCACATTTCAAGGTTAAGGTTCAGAAAAATAGAAGAAAAATCTTAAGGCAATAAGTGAATCTTAAGGAACAACACTGTATATCTGTTGTATAAAAGAAAGAAAGAAAACCAGGGTCTTCAGTTAGCTGTGGTTCGGGGGTCAGGTAAACCAGTTGAAGAATTCCTGAACACTTAAGTCCAGGGATGCAAGACCTCAAAGCCCTTGGCTTTTCAATACTCTTAAGCCCTTTTGATGTATATTTTAATTTATGTGCCTATTTAGTCCACAATATCTCACTTAGCATTTGGTAGAGTTTTGTTTTTTTCTTTAACAAGGGATACTTTAGCAGGGCGGTGGTGGCGTACGCCTTTAATCCCAGCACTCGGGAGGCAGAGGCAGGTGGATCTCTGTGAGTTCGAGGCCAGCCTGGTCTACAAGAGCTAGTTCCAGGATAGGCTCTAAAACTACAGCGAAACCCTGTTTCGAAAAACCAAAACAAAAACAAAACCCAAAACAAACAAGGGATATTTTATGATCACAGTATTAAATTTTGGTTTTTATGGAATAAAATTGAAAGACAATATATATGACCTAAACTTTGATTAGTATTTGTGGGTTTTTCAAATTGGAAAAGAGGAAGTAAATTTTCATTCATGACTATTAACAACCCTTTCCAGGGGCTTTCTCTCATTATTTGCCAAAAAAATGTAGAGCTACAAACTTACTTCAAATTGAGTAAGTATACATCGGGGACTATCACCAAATCAGTATTGTTTTTTAACACTTACCACGTTCATTTTTTAAAATATTTATTTATTATGTATACGACATTGTGCCTCCATGTATGCCAGCATGCCAGAAGAGGGTACTAGATATCATTACAGATAGTTGTGAGCCACCATGTGGTTGCTGGGAATTGAACTCAGGCCCTCCGGAAGAGCAGCCAGTGCTCTTAACCACTGAGCCATGTCTCCAGCCCATCACTTACCATGTTCATTATGCTGGGTATTACACAGACTCATAAAATATCAAAGATTTTGTTTTGAAGTCAAGCATGGTAATTTACACCTATAATCCCGTCGCTGGGGAGGATGAGGCAGAAGGAGGCTAGCCTAGCCTGAGGTACACAGTGAAATTGTGTCTCAAAAAAAGAGCTAGGTCTAACCCTCAGAGAGTTAGTAGGCATCACAGAATGAATTCTAAAGTCAAATACAAGTTATTTTTGAATTATGAATTAACGTTCTATATATAATTCTTCATCATAAGCTCGTGCAGCCAAGCGAGATCATTGGGTTAAAAGACAGTGGTAATAAAAACTACGTCACAAACACCCTTCCCTCACAAGTTTTCTAACAGTCAGCCACGAAAGAGATCATTTTACATGTTTCTTTTTGCTTGCTGGTCTTGCTTGTGCTCATACATCCATGACAGAAAGCCCCCTCCCCTGAGACTTTCCACTTCCTTTTCTGGCTTTCACTGCTGCCGAGGCTACTACATTCACTGCGTGTTGCCTCCACAGTTCTCAGGATACAAGCAAGCTGGTTTGAAGCCCAAATCGTACTCTTTGCTATGGCTTATGCTCTGGCTATCAAAATGATGTTCTTGACCTGTTTCAGACTAGACTGGAGCATAGGTTTATGTCTCATAAGCCTTCCCCACACTGCACTTCCTAATACTACCCCTTTCCTCTCCGTTTTGGTCTTTTCAACCCACGTGACCGCCATTAAGTAGACATGCAGAGCCAGAGGGAAGTGACATGAGCAGTCAACAAGCAGAGTGTCTCTCTCAATTCAGCCGTCATAAACAAGACATATCAGAATAGGACTGGTGTTGATTTATAGTTTTTTTGAGGTGTAAATATGGAAAGAAACTGTGTAGATGCGGAAAATACAAAAGCAAACATGCTTGTCAATCTCATACATTGTAAAATTTTTAGATGGAAATAAACAATCCTTTGCTGGATTGCAAAGAGGCTTCTGCTGCATACTTAATAAGTGAAGGGCTTCCAATAGTAAACATATCTCATTTGCAGCTCAGAAGCATCTCGTGGGGGCCTGAGAGCCGTTCTCATGAATGTTAGCATTCAAAGAATAAGACCTCTCTCTCTAAGACTCTATGGAAAGCCAGCAACCTAGCTTCTGTTGTTCCTAGCCAACAAACACAGCTGGCCTAATCTCATGTACACAAGCCTATGTTTTGTTGCTTTTATTTGACTTCAAAAGAAATCATTAATCCTGCAAGTGACACAGCTGGGGTATGTATTAGCCAGCCCGAGCTTTGCTGTAGATAAGACCTCTGACATAGAGTTAATTACAATAATGGTTTCCTAGGTTACCTTTCAGAGGCTGCCAAGATCTCTTAGCAAGCAGTATCACCAGTTCTGACTAGATGTGGTAGCACTAGTTAATAAACCTGTAATCCCAGCAACTGGAAAGCTATGGTAGGAGGTTGTAAGTTTGAGACCTGCTTTACAGCTCATAAAGAGACCTCATCTTTTTAAAAATTGGAGGAGAGAGGAAGAGGAAGATTAAGATAGAGAGTTTAGAATAGAGACGAAGAGGACTAAAAAGAAGATGGGGGTTAGGAGGGAGAGAAAGAGGGTTATGGCAAAAGCGGAGAAGGTTAGGAGAGGGGGTTAGGAGGGACAGTAAGTGGGGGGGGGGAGAGAGAGAGAGAGAGAGAGAGAGAAGAGAATTAGGAGAAAGTAAAATGGAGAGAGAGACGGAATTAGGAGAAACCATTGACTCCTCCCTTGGGCCTGTGCAGATTCTCAAAGAATGGTCTAGTAGAGCTGAAAACCCCACTCCCATATTATGCCATTTTCTGAACACAGGTCCCATGAAGAGCTGTGACAATTGACCGTGCATTTGCTGATGACTGGTTATCTTTAACCCCATCTCCACACCTTAAGAAGCCCCACTTATTTTTCTGATAAATGCCCTTCAACCCTTTCAGGGAAGACACTTTGAGACTCGCATCTCCTACTTCCACGAGTGTCTTCCTTGGAGATGAACTCTTTCTCTGCTGAAAACTCATCTCAGTGACAGCATACTATGCAAGGGCCTGGTTCCCTAACAGGACTTCCTTGACAACTTCAATTTCTGCTCGCCGGAACCTAGTATCCTTCACCCGATCCCTAGTGACTTCATTACAGAGGCTTTTCCGGAGTGGGCACACAAAATAACTCACCTGGAATGGGTACGGGAACCTTTCAATGATTGAAATCTGTTCCATTTCACTAGACTCCTCACCCCTCCTCTGTAATGAAAGAAGAAAGGAAATATGGTTACCTGTGGATGTTGTGGTGGTTTGAATGAGAATGGCCCCCATTGGTTTACATATATTTGAATACTTGGTCCCTGATTGGTGGAACTTCTGTGGGGAAGGATTAGGAGGTGTGGTCTTGTAGGAGACATATCACTGGAGCCAGGCTTTGAGGTTTCAAAAGTGTCATTCCCAGCCTCTCAATTTCCAAATTGTGGATCAAGATGTAAGCTCTAGACTGTTCTGTGGACATGCCTTTACTCTATCATCATGAACTAACCCGCTGAAGCCAAGCCCCAAATTAAACACTTTCTTTTTTTTTTTTTTTTTTTTTGGTTTTGGTTTTTCGAGACAGGGTTTCCCAGCAGCTATGAAGCCAGTCCTGGAACTCGCTCTAAGACCAGGCTTGTCTTGAACTCAGAGATCCGCCTGCCTCTGCCCCTCGAGTGCTGGGATTAAAGGTGTGTGTCACCACCACCCTAACACTTTCTTTTATAAGTTGTTTTTGCCATGGTGTTCTATCACCGTAACCGAAAAATAAGTAAAACAGAAGTGCTGCTCTTTTCTGAATTTCTTTAGGTTTGGGGGATATTTTACCATGGAAACAGAAAACATTTGCAAAAAGCTCTTATTTTTTAAAAAATATTTATTTTGTATTTATTTATATATGTGAAATGTCTACTGATGGCAGAAAAAAAAACCATGGTGTGCCCAGGAACTGGAATTATGGTGACTGTGAGCCGTCCACTGTGGGTGCTGGAATTGTACCTACGCTCTCTGCAAGAGCAGCAATTGCTCTTAACTACTGAACCAACTCTCTGGGCCTGAAAAGAATTTCTTAATGATTTCTTCCCATAGACCCATAGACATTCCAAATCATTAGCAAAACTGTAGCTTCTCAATAATTGGTGCTGGGAATTGGATAGCCACTTCGCACGATACCCCAGTGTAAAGTTCAGATGGACTTAAGAGCAGACGGTGAAAGTAGAACTATGAAGGGGTGGGGCTGCAGCGCAGTGCTAGAGTGCTTGCCTTATGCGCATGAAGTTCTGGGTTCAATTACCAGCAAGGCAAAAACATATAAAGAAATTATGATCTGGGAGTGATAGAGTGCACCTGTAATCCCAGTACTTGGAAGCCTGAGGCTCCAGAGGGAGATCAAGCCAACCTGGGCTATACCCGAGCTGTAAAAACACCCACAGAAAAAGACAGAAACAAAAGGAAGACAAGAGCTGTGTGTGGTGGCACATGCATTTCATCTTACCACCTGGGAGGCAGAGGCTGCTCTCTGTAAGTTCAAGGCCAGTCTGGTCAGGCAAAAATAGTGAGGAGAGAGAGAGACAGAGAGACAGAGAAGATGAAGGGAAAGAATGAAGGAAGGAAAGAAACCACTAGGTGGGCAGAATAAAATAAACCAAAACCAAATTTAGAGATTAAAAAAAACTGGAAGAATATTTTCAACACATTGACAAAGGACTCTTATATCAAGATGTCTTTGAAAGCGTTAGAAACACAGTAAATATCTCAATAAGACTGGGCTAAAAGTGAACATGCAATTCACAAATGAAAAAAATAGAAATGAGCAGTAGACACATTGTTCAGTCTTATACGTAAAATTAAGTCGCTAATGAAATATCTTTCTTCTCTGAAAAATTAACTGGTATTTAAAATATTTCAAGTTATAAAGATGGAGAAAATACCATCCTGGGCTGGAGAGATGGCTCAGAGGTTAAGAGCATTGCCTGCTCTTCCAAAGGTACTGAGTTCAATTCCCAGCAACCACATGGTGGCTCACAACCATCTGTAATGGGGTCTGGTGCCCTCTTCTGGCCTGCAGGCATACACACAGACAGAATGTTGTATACATAATAAATAAATAAATAAATAAATAAATAAATAAATATTAAAAAAAAAAAAGAAAATACCATCCTACGTAGTTTACAGGACTGTAAGATACCACAATTCCACTTCTAGAAAATAAAACGAAATAGAAACAAAAATAACAAAAGCATTGGGGTCAGAGATGGCTCAGCAGCTAAGAGCACTTGCTGCTCTTGCAAAAAGTTTAACTCTCAGGATGCACGCCACAGCTCACAAACACCTATAACATCAGGTCCAGTGGATCCGACACCCTCTTCTGGCCTCTAGTCTCACCAGGCACACACACACATGCTACATTTATATACATGCAGGAAAACACTCTCAAGCTTCTTAAAAATGTTGGAACTGAAGATGGCTCAGCAGTTAAAAACACTTGCTAATCTTCAAAAGACCTAGATTTGATTCCCAGTACCTACATAGAGGCTCACAATTGTCTGTAACTTCAGCTCCATGGAATCCTACGCTAGATCTGAGGCAGTGGTCTGACCTCCACTGGCACCAGGTACTAGGTATGTATACAGGGCACATACATGCATGCAAGCATTCACATAATAATAAGCCTAAAAAAATAAGGGCAGGGTGCTGAAGAGATGGCTCAGTGGCTAAGAGCACTGGTTGCTTTTGCAGAGGACCCAGGTTTGACTCCCAACACCAATATGGCCGCTTACAAATGTCTGTCATTCCAATTTCAGGGAATCTGACTCTCCTGGCCTCTTCAGGCACTGCAACCATATGGTACACATACATACAGTCAACATACCCACATACATAAAATAATAAAATGGTTTTTCAAAATAAGGTGGAGAGGGTCAACAAAATGGCCCAGAGAGTAAAAGCATTTGTCACCAAGTCTAATGGCCTGAGCTCCATCTCCAGGAACTCTGTGATGGAAGGGGAGAACTGATTTCTTCAAGCTGTCCTCTGGTTTCCATACTCATGCTGTGGCACGTTGGCCCTCAACCACTTACTAGCAATAGCTAGTTAGCTAGATAGCTGTATATAGACAGATAAGTATAGCCAGGCATACTGGTACATGCCTTCTATCCCAGCACTCAGGAGGCAGTGGCAGGTGGATCTCTGAGTTTGAGTTCAGCCTGGTCTACAGAGTGAGATTCTGGCCAGCCAGGTGTCCATAGTGAGAACCTATCTCAAATAAATAAGTAGACAGACAGATGGATAGATACATATAATGAAAACCTTTCAAAGGGAAAAGGAGGAGGAGAATGACAGAGAACGGCCCTTGACTTGGACCTCTGACTTCCACATGCACACAAGCAGGTGTGCACGCATTTGCATACACTTAGACCACATACACCCAGAAAAAAATAAATTAAAAAATCCAAAACACCAACTCCCTCCCAAAGAAAATAAAGGTAAATTGCAAAGCAAGGTATATAGTAGTATTGTGTTCTAATTATATAATATATATTAGTGCATGTCTGCTGTTAGTAGAGAAGATATATTTAAACCTGTATGTACCAGGATGGCAATTATTATTTAAGTGAATAGTGGGATTATACATCATTTTTCTTAGTTTTCTTATTTCTATATTTTCCAGTTTCTATACTAGATAGGCATACTCCTATAAACAGGAAAAATAAAATGATTAAAAAAATCAGCTCAATAATCAGCAGGTGCTATTCCCTGGAAAGAGCCTGGGCATTCAGGGAGAATAGACCTTAAGATATTAAGGAATCTAACCTTGGGGATGGAAAGATGGCTCAGCAGTTAAGAGCACTGACTGCTCTTCTAGAGGACCCTGGTTTAGCTCCCAGCACCCATATGGTGGCTAACAAGCATCTGGAAGTAAAGCTTCAGGCGATCCAATGCCTCCCCTGGCTTCTTCAGGTAGCTACAAGGTGAGAATGTAGTGCACAGACATACATACAGGCAAAACACCCCCGCACAAACAAATGATAAAATAGCAATTGCGAAATTTAAAAAAAATGTACTCTAATTTCATGCTTGTAATTACAGCACTTGGAGGGCTGAGGTAGAATTGCAAAGAATTAAAGGTCAACCTGAGCTGCATGGTGAATCCCAGACAGCCTGGGATACAGAGTGAGACTCACATACATACATACATACATACATACATACATACATACATACACACACACATAGAACTCTTTAAAAATTAACTCTCCCGTGGCTCAGCCATAGCTCTGACATTGACAGCTGAAGGAGCAAAGTCAATCCTCTTTGCCCCTGTGAGAGGGCAGTTCAGCAGTATTTTAGGTCGGGGGTTGTAAAGTTTGCCAGGTTAAGTGTATACCTGCTAAGAAGGAAAGATGCTGACTTGGTATCACCAATTCAGGCTGGAAAGGATGTCTTAGTGGTTAAGAGCACATAACTGCTCCCCCAGAGGGTCCATGCTTGTTCCCAAGAAGCCATGCCCACTCATAACTGCTTGAAATTCTAACTCAGGAATCTGACACCAGCCTCTGGGGGTAAACACACAAATGCAAACATGCGTGTGTGTGTGTGTGTGTGTGTGTGTGTGCGCGCACACACACACACATACACACCACATAATTAAAAATAAAACAAATTTTTTAAAAATGCAAGCAAGCCTGGCTGTGGTGTCACACGCCTTTAATTCCAGCACTCGGGAGGCAGAGGCAACAGATCTCTGTGAGCTCGAGGCCAGCCTGGAACTAAGAGCTAGTTCCAGGGCAGGCTCCAAAGCTACAGAGAAACCCTGTCTTGAAAACAAAACAACAACAAAAGTAAGCAAATTCTCTTTTGGCAAATTCTTTTTTAATCTCTCTCTCTCTCTCTCTCTCTCTCTCTCTCTCTCTCTCTCTCTCTGCATGTATGTGTGTCTGTGGAGGTCAGGGCATAGCCTCAAGTGTCAGTCCTCATCTTTCACCTTCTTTGAGACATGATCACTTTTTTAGCTGTTGCATATGCCAGACTAGTTGTCTCCACCTCCCTTGCCATAGGGGGCCAAGATTACAGATGCACTGCTGGGTGTGGCTTTAGGATGCTCAAGTCCTCCTCGGGCTTGTCTGGCAAACACTTTACCACTGAGTCATCTCCCAGTCTGATTAAAAAACCGACTTTTCTTTCCTTTCTTACGTTCTTGCGTTCTCTCTGTTTCGTGTGTGTGTGTGTGTGCGTGCACGCGCGCACGTGTGTGTGTGTGTCCACACTCATGCCGCAGTTCTCATGCGGAGATGAGAGGATGATTTTCAGGAGTTGGCTCTCTGCTTCCACTGTGTGAGGTTTACGGATAGAACTCAGGTCATCAGGCTTGGCAGCATTTTCCCTTACCCACAGGCAAGCTCGCTGGCTCCCTACAGAAACAAAACTGTTCTACAGTACACGACAACAGTGCCATTCTATTTAGAGTACTTGGAAGTTCCAAATGCCTTCCAACCCCCTAGCTCTCCCTCCTTGACTCTGTCTTCTTCTTACCGGAATCTGTCTTTCTGGTGGAGGATTTTTTTCAGGAACCACTGTTTCAACGCAGGTGATCTTCTCCACATCTATTGAGCCTTTCTTGCTGCCTCTTCTCTGAAGGAGTGAGGAAGAAAATGGAGAAAGATTAAGAATGTTCAGGCAATCAGGCATTTACACATTGTTATTTAATCAGTCTCTGTGGCAAGATGGCACATAAAGCCTAACAGAACCCTGAACCCCGTTTCTGTTTATTTTTGAGACAGGGTCTCAATATGCAGCCCTGGCTGGCCTGGAACTCACTATGTAGACCCAACTGAGTGCTGGGATTAAAGGTGTGTGCCCATGGTAGAATCTGTTATTTTTAAAGTAAAAAAAAAATCCAACATCTATCTAACCTTTAAATACCAAATTGGAGACACATTACATAGAAGGATAAACAATTATGTGCAATTTTGTCACAAGAAATAGGCAATGATGACTTCTTGGATTTTATTCTCAACAAGCAAACAAGCATATGAATTGTGGTTTTTTTTTTGGGGGGGGGGGTACGAGACACAGTTTCTCATTAGCTTTGGAGCCTGTCCTACAGAACTCAGTCTGTAGACCAGGGTGGCCTCAAACTCAGAGATCCACCTGTCTCTGCCTCCCAAGTGCTGGGATTAAAGGAATGCACCACCACCGCCTGGCTCATATGAGTTATTACCAACCACAAGATTCTATCACCTTCTTCTTTTTTGTTTTGTTTTGTTTTTCGAGACAGGGTTTCTCTGTAGCTTTGGAGCCTGTTCTGGAACTAGTTCTGTAGAACAGGCTGACCTTGAACTCACAGAGATCTGCCTGCCTCTTCCTCCTGAGTGCTGGGATTAAAGACCTGAATTTTTTTTCCCCTGGCATGATTGTACCTAGTCCTAGGCTGGGAAATACTTGTCAGAGTTTATTGTACTTAGGTCAATTTTATTTCTACGCCCTCCTACCCTGACAGTGGAAGTGTCTCACGTAAGGCCGAAGACGACTAAATCCTTGAAATGGTGAATTTCAGACCACATTTGGGAAACTTACCCCACGTTCAAAGTCATACTCATAGTAGGAAAGTTTCTGCACAGTCAAGAGAAAGAGGCGCTTCTTGAAGTTTAAAGGGGATGTTTTCTTTTTCTGTTGGGAGCGCTTCAGAAAGATGCTCTCCAGGATCACTGCAGCCATGGTTTCCTCTCGCTGGGACTCGCTGCTGTGCTGTGGATAAGGACAGATCGTGAGGTTTTAGCACAGTCATCTCTATCCCTCCTGGCTCCTCCTCAGCCCTGCTACCCGTTTGAAATGGAACACGCATGCGCAACACTAGCAAGGCGCCTTCTGTCTGCCTGACCTCCTCCTTCCACAGACCCCAACTCTGTCAAATTTCAGGTTCAGTGAAATGAACACTGAACCACGCCTGGCTTCTTGTGTAAGGGAACTGAATGCTCTAGCTAACCAACAACATATACCAGGCCTTTGGTAACGTCGAGACACCGCTTTACACTGTTTATCCTTTTCTGCCAAGTCGCCAGAATCTGTAAAAGGCCAGCATTTCTGTGAAGCTCTTGACCTGGATATTCTCAGAAGGGATAATTCGGGCACCAGAACTTCACTATGGCAGATACTGGACTTTCCGTTGCCAGTTTCCTGAACAATAGATATAATTTTTCAAGAGTTGACCCATTCAGGTTTGTCGCCAAAAGGACACCGGAGGGTTCACCTGCACTTATGAACACACAATAACTGCCATTCGACTGATTCAGCTCATGCCCTGCTGTCTGGGTTACAAAGGAGGGAAGTTTTGTTTTCAAGTTGAGAACAGTTTTACTGCAGTGGATTGGTGCTTTGGCCTCCCCTCCTCTTTCCTTAAATAGTTTCTTTTAGACGGCAGGCAGCAGTGATCTAACTATGGAGCAATGGTTAAGATGGTTAAGAGCACTTGTTGCTCTTGCAGGCAGCCGGCGTTCAGTTTCCAGCACCCATACAACGGCTCACAACCACCTGTAACTGCAGTTCCAGGATATTTGGTGCTTTCTTCTGACCTCCATGGGCACCAGACACGCAGGTGGTGCATATATGTAATTGCAGGCAAAACACTCATAGCCATGCAATGAAATTTAAAGAGTAAATCATCTTTTTCTTTAAAAAAGTAATGTAACTATGTTGCTTTTAAGAATGTCATTTGTGCTCATGTAGGAAGAACAGTGTGCTTAGAACACTCCAGAAAATTTCATGAACCATCAAAGAGTCTTTGTGGTGCTGAAGATGGAACACAGGGCCTTGCACGAGGGAGACAAGGACTCAACCACCGAGGTACATCACTAGCCTCTTTGAAATTTATATTATATCTCTGAGACAGCATCTCCCTGTGTAGCTCATGCTGACCTTCAGCTCATTTGGTGACCCAGGCAGGCCTGGGCCTACTGCCTCAGCATCTAGAGTGCTATCTAGATTATAGGCCTGCAGCACCCGGCATGGCTCACCAATGGCTTCTTCAGACGGACAGATGGACAGACAGACAGACACACATACACACACCACATCAATCCACCTCAAGCTTATGCACAATTTTATAAATTCTAAATTTTCATTGGAATCATTAATGAAAAGATGGTAGCCATAAAAATGGAACAAAAACAAAAACAATTCATCAGCTCTCCCCAGAGCTTTGGGAGGAGCAGGGCACTTTCCCTGCAAGGGTGTGGAGCTTTATTTCTTTATTTTCACCAGATTCCTTTTGCTTTTGGTGGCACCACGGAAACCAAACAAGTCAAGTATCAAGTCACTTTCGAGACAGGGTTTCTCTGTACCTTTGGACCCTGTCCAGGAACTAGCTCTGTAGACCAGGCTGGCCTCGAACTCACAGAGATCCACCTGCCTCTGCCTCCCGAGTGCTGGGATTAAAGTCGTGTGCCACCACCGCCTGGTGCACTTTTCTTTTTTTTCACTGAAAAACTGGCTTCTTTTTCAGTAGAGAGAAAGGGCTGTCTTTTTTCAAAGCCCGGTGCTCTCCACAGTTATTTGGCGCTGTCTTGTGGTGCAGACAGTCCTGTTATCATGACAGGAAGACAAGAACGGATCCCAGGAATGTCCAAATGCTCACAATGATCTTCGCCTTCTGTCTACTGCAGAAGCTGCTGCTCTCTTCTGGCAGTGGATCGACCTGACTAATGTTTTGTTGGTGATCTTTAGAGAGAAAGGATGCGGAAACGCAAACCTTTTCCTGCACCTCGCTGCATTAGTCTCCTTCTTGGCCTCTGCCTAAAATGGACTCCCACCAGAGTGACAAGCTGGCAAGATTATGAGCAATCCGTCCTACCTTCAGTTTCAGCCCAAACACCTAAGAAGTTCCTCTTAGAGCACTGCCCCCCGTTTCCTAATGTGTAGTGGTAAAAATGCAAGCATACTCCAGTCTTCTTAGCTGGAGTCTTCTTAGTCGTGGAGACCTTTGTAATAATAGTACTCGTGCATCATGGTGAATGACATCAAGCACCTCTTTCAGAATCGCAGACCCAAATTACAGAAGGCAAAATTGATGGAGGAAGGTCATTGGTTAATTAATAAAAAAAAAACTGCTTGGCCTCATAGGTTAGAACATAGGTGGGTGGTGTAAACAGAACAGAATGCTGGGAGGAAGAGGGAGTGAGCTCAGATGCAGGGCAGCTCCTCTCAGATGCAGACGCAATGAAGCAAGCTGCCAGGTCAGACATGCTGAATCTTTCCCGGTAAGACTAGTGCTACACAGATTATTAGAGATGGGTTGATCGGGATATGAGAATTAGCCAGTAAGGGCTAGTGCTAATAGGTCAAGCAGTGTTTAAAAGAATACAGTTTGTGTGTTGTTATTTCGGGGCATAAGCTAGCCAGGCAGCCAGGAGCTGGGTGGCAGGAATGCAGCCCAGAGCTCCTTCAACACAAAATCAAACCCTAAGGCAAGTGAGTAGCATAAGCAGTAGAGAGGATCAAAAGCATTCCAACAAACCATGCCCAGTTGTTTGTGTGTGCTAGAGAGTAAAGGTCACGGGGCCTTTGACCTTCAATTATGTTGTGAATCTTAGTGGACATACTCCCTGGTTATACCCAGCATTGGTTTCAGTCCTGATAATATCCTCTTATGTCCTGTAAGACATATGCTGGGTGTCTGCCTTCCTTCCTTCCTTCCTTCCTTCCTTCCTTCCTTCCTTCCTTCCTTCCTTCCTTCCTTCCTTCCTTCCTTTCTTCCTTCCTTCTTTTCTTCAACACATCTAATTCATACAAGAGGAAGCCTTCTGTCTCTCTCAAATGCCTGTGCTGAGGTAAAGTTTACTGCTGCAGTATGAGGAAGTAAGCAACCATCACCGCTCTGAGCCAGGAGTGAGAAGGCCTCTAGCGCTGGACCATTGAGCTGCAGAGTTATTGCAATTTCCATAGTTTGTTATCCCCTTGACTGTTTCTCTCCCATTCCTTAGAGTGAAATCCAGACTCCCACAACCTCAAAATGTGGCAGTTCTTCCTTAGGCTCCTCTGGTCCTTTAGCCAATAATAGAAAAGGAGAAACATCTATCTCTGCATCTCCCAGAAGGCTGGCATAGTGTAGCGGACTGCTCTGTGTTAGCAGGTAGCTACTCATTGTGGGAAACTCCTATTTTGTATCTAACAATTCCATTGGCTAATAGAAGTGATCCAAACATAAATCATGCATGATGAGGGCTGCCCCTGCTCATGTTAATCAAGGGGTGGGAGACAGGGTTGAAACAGAAGAAATGTCACATATACTGAGAGAGGATCATAGAGATGATGCAAAAGAAGAGGTAGAAAAATGACAGCAAATCTGAGTTGTTTGTATGACATATGGTTTCAGTATTATAACATTACTGAAGTCTGAATACAAGGAATACACAAAGCCACTGTTTGTATCCTCCCAGCTCTATAAGCAGCAGTGGAATTCAGAAAGAGGAAGCCTGTTAGTAAGAGTTCAGTCATCTGGCCGGGTGGTGGTGGCGCACGCCTTTAATCCCAGCACTTGGGAGGCAGAGGCAGGCAGATCTCTGTGAGTTCGAGACCAGCCTGGTCTACAGAGCTAGTTCCAGGACAGGCTCCAAAACCACAGAGAAACCCTGTCTCGAAAAACCAAAAAAAAAAAAAAAAAAAAAAAAAGTTCAGTCATCATACAAACTGCACTATGCCAGGGAATTAATATAAATAACACGTGAAGAGTCAATAAATAAAAGTGTCTGTGACAATCATCCTCGCCTATGATAAGACAAAACACTGCCAGGGACAACACTGGAGTGACATTCCATAACTACACAGCTTATCTGTGGTTGAAGAGAGTTCATGAGACAGATGTGAATCAATAGTACCCCAAACAACTCCTTAACCAGAATATTCAAGAGGTATCATTTCCTCATTATTTCTCCTTTAAAGTTCTGGGTAATTGACCATCAAACATCTGGCCATTTCGATTCTCTCTGTAGGGATATGGAAGAGAACTCCTGCTCCAGTGTCATTCACCTGCCAGGCACTTTGGTTTATTATTATTATTATTATTATTATTATTATTATTATTATTATTTCTGGTTGTGGTGCTGGGAATGAAGCTCAGGGTTTTATTCCTAGTTGCCTAGAGCTCTTCCACTGAGCCACACAGCCCAGCTTCTGATCAACATCTTATGTGTGTTATTCCAGCTGTTCTTCACAACAGTCATATGGGCACTAATATCTGTAGGCTGTGTGACTTGTCCAGCACCATCCCTCTATAGCTCTGCTGTGTTGCTCTTGCAGTTTGTGAACATGCCATTACTTCGCAGATTGATTTAAATTAAATTCTTTTTTTTTTTTTTGCCACAAGGTCCCATGTAGCCCAGGTTGTTATCAAATTTTCTATGTCGTCAAGATAGACCTTGGGCTTCTGATCCTCTCCTGCCTCTATCTCCTGAGTGTTGGGATTTGTGCACCCCCACACCCAGGTTATGTGGTGATATCAAACTCAGTGGCTTTGTCTTCCCTTCCCTTTCCATCTTTCCTCTCCTCTCCTCTCCTCCCCTCCCCTCCCTTTTTCTCCCCTCCCCTTCCTGTCCCTTCCCTTCCCCTTTTCTTTGAGGCAGGGTCTCATTATGTAGCCCTGGCTGTCCTGGAACTCACTACATAGACCAGACTGGCCTTAAACTCCCAGAGACCCTCTTGCCTCTGCCTTCCAAAGTCTAGGATTAAAAGCCTACTCATCATGCTCAGGCAGAAGAAAGGTCTTTAAAATGTCATCTCCATAGCAACAAAGCAACCCAATTAGGCCGGGCGGTGGTGGCGCACGCCTTTAATCCCAGCACTTGGGAGGCAGAGGCAGGTGGATCTCTGTGAGTTCGAGACCAGCCTGGTCTACAAGAGCTAGTTCCAGGACAGGCTCCAAAACCACAGAGAAACCCTGTCTCGAAAAACCAAAAAAAAAAAAAAAAAAAAAAAAAAAAAAAGCAACCCAATTAGGAGTGGTAAATTCCCAATTCCCAAGGAACGCTGTTTAGACTCTACTGAAACATTGTTTAGACTCTACTTATTTTGTCAGCATTACAGGCGACCAAATTCAATTGAATTTTTGTTTCCCTTTGGTTAAACGTTTATTTTTCCTTAATATATCAAAATAACACAAATTCATTGTAGAAAATTCCTGCAAGTTCAGGGATATTAAAAATTTAAAAATCAGTTATGAACCTCATATATAGATGTGTTAGTATTTTGGCATCTTCTTCATTTTTTCTGTGCACATTTCTTATTGTAGTTGCATTCATATTGCACATATCATGTATAGTTTGCTTATGTTTAAAATTATCTATGGGGGGCTGAAGAGATGGCTCAGCAGTTAAGAGCATTGCCTGCTCTTCCAAAGGTCCTGAGTTCAATTCCCAGCAACCACATGGTGGCTCACAACCATCTGTAATGAGGTCTGGTGCACTCTTCTGGCCTTCAGGCATACACACAGACAGAATAAATAAATATTAAAAAAAAATAAAATTATCTATGTATCCATTCACCTATCCATGCAACAATACTTTTTGCAAAAACAAAGTTTCTAAGATTCTTGTTTACCATTATTCCTAGCCACGCCTGTGAAGTAGGCGTGTTATCTCAGCATTCTGGAGGCTGAGCTAGGAGGATCACATGGTGAGTTTAAGGCCAGTCTGAGCTGCACAGAGAAACCCTACCTCAAATCTAAATAGCAAGAGCAATACCAACAACAATAATTAATAATAATAATGAGAAAGAATCGGAGTGATGGCTCAGCAGTTAAGAAGAGCGCTTTCTACTCTTCCAGAGGAGCTGAGTTCAGTTCCCAACATCCAGATCAAGCCATTCACAGCTGCCAGGAACTCCAGCTCAAGGGAATCTGACACTCTCTGAAAGCATCAACACACACTTATGCACACACACACACCACACAGACACCACATACACACACGCGTGCACACCAGACACAGACCCATACACCATATACACCCTGACACACACGCACAGATACAGACACACACATACACACCACAGACACACATCCATCCAGACACACACATACCACACACAATGCATAAAGAAACGTGAAAACCGCGTGTGCACTTTGCATTTTGATACTCATTGCCAAAATCCTTTCCAAAGAGCCGGCTTTGAGAGCCTGAGTCCCCTTTGCCCTCCAGCTTTACCTCATTTCCACTTCACTGCCAGTCATTTTCTAGTCTGCGTTTATTGTCCAGTAACTTTTCCACTGGGTCAGTGGTGTCAGATTCTAGTTTGTCTTAATCTCCCACTTGCCTACACTTCAAGTCCTTAGAACTCTCCGAACTTTCTTTCGAGGAGTGAGACGTCATTTTCATTTTGGTAAGGGTCAGCAGTGAGAAGAACTGAGGCTCAGATAACCAGTGTTACCCAAAGTCTTTACGTTTTGTGGCTCATTGGAAGAGGCCTTTCAAAGAGTGGGGCGTGGGGAGGAATGCCTGTGATTAAATGGTCCAGGTTTATGAAGCTCTCCGATCATACTCAATTGCTCTATATGAACCTCTGCAACAAACTGAAAGTTACACGTGGCCCAATTGTTTCAGGCTCCTCAGAGGCGTGTTCCCCTCCCCCTCCCCTGATGGCTTCAAGCATAACCAAGCAGGTTTGGAGTAAAATAAGTCAGTCTCCTCCATAACAACAACTACTTCTTCCTCCTCCTCCCCCCTTCACCCTCCTCTTTCTTCTCCACATTTCTGAAACAAGGTCTAGCTCTGCTTTTCAGGTTGATCAGGAACTCCAGGTAATCCTCCTGCTTCAACCTCCTGAGCGCTGGGATTACAAGTATGTGCCACCACACCCAACTCTTCTTTAACCGTTTCTTGAGCTTGGTTATACTCAAATGTCTAGGCTTCCTTTATCTTCAAGAATTAGCAATCAGACCCCAGCGTTGCTGAGAGGAACGTAGGTATGCAGACACGGATGACCCTCGGGAGAAGGCCCAAACTTTGGTTTTCAGTAGCCATATCTTCCCCGTTAGAACTGACTTCCTCCTATGGCTCTAGACCACTGACAAGAGACTCTATGGGAAATTTGCTCAAATGGAAATAACAAATCATAGTGACTATTTAAATTGCATAAAGACCCTATGAGAAGATGGAAAGTTACACTAGTTCTTCGCCATAAGGCATTTGCAAAGTGTCTGAACAAAACATCAACAGCCATAAGCAACAAGAACCTGGATTTTTGCACAAGCAAATAGATTAAACAGCCTGAATTTTTTTAAAATGTCAGGTCAGGTGTGGTAATGTCCACAAGCAATACCAGCACACAGGAAAGTAAGGCAGAAGGAGCACAAGTCTGAGACTAGTCTGGGCTACATAGCCTTGGCTAAATGGGTAAAACTTTAGTTCCAAATACAATAAATCAAAAAAGTCAGAATAGAGTGGATAAGGCAAGTCTTAAGGGATACTGCATGAGTGTAATACTTCAGGTTTCTATGAGAATTTGCATTTTGTGGCTTATTTCAAATAATTGAAAAAGGCAATAGTCCACTTGCTTCAGAAGTGTGGCATGCAAAATGAGGGAAGGAGCAGAACTAAAATGTTCATCTAACAGCAAAGAGGAGAGCCTCTGAGCTGCCTGCAGTGTCCCCTGGCCAGCCTCTGAACTGCTGCTACTCCTGCCTCTGGAATTGCAGGGCATGGGATCAACACCCCAGCCCCACCCCCACTGCTGCTCTAGAACCGCACAGAAGGGGATAAACCTTCCAGCTTTGAGAGCTGGGTAGTAAGGAAGGTACCGGTTCATTTGGAGGTCTAGCCACTCACTTCAGAATGCCTCTGTCGGCTTGATCAGAGCAGCAGTCTGAATCTAAATCTCACACCATTTGCTCCTAGGCCAACCCTATGAGGCGCTGGTGCTGGCAGGGCTCAGGAGGAACAAAACTGGTAAGGACCGCTGAGATACAACACTTACTTTGGCCAGGGGTCTGTCTTAACCACTTTACGTTTATTTACACACATTGTCCTGGCAAGAACGCCCAAGCAAAGCAACAGGCAGGTGGAAAGGGGGAAGAGAAAGAAAAAATAGCTTGAGGAGAAAGTGGCAAGATAAATTTTATACAATTTAAAGGCTATTAAGTGCTGCTTCTGGATCAGGGGATAGCGGCCAGGAAACGAGAGGAAAAATAATGAAGGCAGGAGAAAAGGCAGCCATGCACATGGTAGGCAATGGTAAGAGGAAAAACTTTCCCGGAGACCTCAGGGGTTGGCCACACTGTCTCGGCTGGGGCGGAGGCTGCTTTGCGCTGGCCCTGTCTCCTACCCACTGTTACCACGAGGTTCCCACAGCCTCCACACAATCCTTCCTAGAAGCCAGCTCTCATCCTCGTAATATTTGGTCTGTTGAAGGCCAAGCCAAGTCACCTCCACCCCATGCAGCACAGGCCTTTCCCCGGTTAGTACTGCCATTTGAGACCCATAGGCTATTTTAGAGGTTTTGCAGCTTAAGCGGCCTCTTAGAATTCCTTCCTCTAAGGGTCTCATTGATATGAGGACACATTTCGGGTCTTCAAACAGTATCTGGTGAAAATGGCTTGCTTTCACCCTACGGCTGTCTGTAATGTTGCTTTCCCACCAAGAGCTGCAGAGCTCCATTTCCAAGGTTGGCTACCTTTTCAGATGGTCACCTCAGGTCACTGTCTCCTCTTTCGTATAGCCACCCCACCACACTGGCCCTCTCCAGAAGACCTTTACATTCCCCTCCATCATTGGAAGGGCATGCCAGGGTCTTCTGCTGGTGACACTCCCACTCTTCATGAGTCTCCTCCACCAGCAGATACATGGAAGCAGCCATGTTTCCTGTCTGTCCTTTCAGGGTCCCAACAGAAGTCCTTACGGCTGCTGCCCCGTCTCTGCGTCACCTCAGACCCACCTCAGTTCTGACTTAATGCAGGCAGCTTCCCAGTCGTAATGAGATGCCGGGCCTTGGAAAGTGGGACTCGCTCTCTGAAGACACTGGCCCTGGAGACATATTCTTACAGTCCAGAGAGGAAGGACAGTCTGAACAAACCCCACCCTTTTGCAGCCACTCAGTTCCCTTTTTTTGTTTCCTGACTTAAACCAATGCCTTTTTTTCTTCTTAGCAATATGGTCTCTGGTTCCGTGCTGCTGTCCCCATTCTGCTCCCCCCAACTCTCCCCACCCTCATTTGCCTGGGACCTCTTACACTAATAGAGTCCAGCTTGGAGAGAACCTTACCTTTACCAGGGCTGCTGAGTCCCCTAAGATTAAGGGGCAGGACCGAACACTCAGGTCATCAGGCTACCCTCCTTGGGGTAAAGGGATGACATACCTAAAGAGCTGTGGGGGGGTGATCAGCACAGGAAGAGAGATGTCCAAGCTGGCAAGACACAGAACCAAGCCAGTGTCTTCAAGGTCTCTCGTCCCCTCAGGAGGGGAGACTCAGAGTCAGGCAGTTCAACTTGAAGGATGAAGAGGGCTCAGCCCTCAGAGACCCTGAAATACATAGCCTGACAGAGGTAGAGACAAGACTTCCCCTGCTGAGTCATTTTCTAAGAAAGTTTTTTTTTTCTACAGATAAATATGCCTGAATGTAAGCCCACACAAAGACTTGTGCCCTTCCCCATTCTTTGGTGAATGTTCTTTTGTGAATATTCTTCCTTCAAGATTCAACCTCATGAGGAAACACACTTCTAATCCAGCTGCTAGGGTGATGCAGGTAGGCTGGTCACAAGTTCAAAGCCTGGACAGCATAGGAGATTCTGTCTCAAATTTTCTGTCTCAAAGATAAACAATTTACAGCATTTTCTTTGATTCTGCAAAGCAGTAAACAAGACGTGTTATTTGAAACCTGCATGTTATCTCAGCAGGCCCCTATTTGTGTTCCAGCTTCTGTTTTCTTTGCAAGAATTCTCTAAAGAAATGCAGCCAGTATTGAAGGTGTCAGAGCCCCCGGTGACTGATTTTCTTGTCCGTGTCATGGGGCACCTTTGTATCGCCTTCCCCTGAGATGTTACACACTAATATGGAAATATATCACTGATCCCCAAAACAGATCAGAATGTTGAAAGCACCAGGAGTTTTTTTTTTTTGTTTTTGTTTTTTAAAAAAGCATTTATAAAATGGCAGGTTGAGAAATCATTGCATTGGTATAGATGGATGGGCACCAAGTGTTATATGGCTCTCTCTACTTTACTGACAAGTTATGTCCTTTCCCTGGTCACATGTAGTAACTGTTCCAGTCACCAATGGAGTGACCACAGACATTGACCATCCCTCCCCTTTTCTTTAGTCTGATGCTCCTTGTCACATGCCCCATCCTTTCTACAAGTCCATTTGCGATAGGAATTGCGAGTTCATAGGGGCACCGTGGGAAAATAGACAGGGAGGCAAAGGGGAAGGGCAGAATAAAGCTATTTCTTCACCCTTGGCTCCCAGCCACTGAGCTAGCACACTCATTCGTACCAACAGAACCATGTCCAAATGGAACAGTGCGGACAAATAAGCTTATAGCACAGATGCAAGTGACTACCACTGGATAGACTGACGAGACGGTCCAGCAGGCAAAAGCACTTGCTGCCAAGCCTGATGACTTGTGTTCACTGTCCACGGAAGGAGAGGAGGTGGCAGTAGTGCTTGTGAAAATGGTACCTGGGCTTTGCTGACAGCAGCTAAAAGAAATGGCAAAGCAGAAACATATATGATTGAGAGTCAAGATGACACGGGGCTTTTTTGTAGAAGTAAAATATCTGGAGGAAAGTGAATGTCTCACACAACTGTGCAATGGCGGACTATACCTAGATTCTTGTCTTTAGTTCTGAGTGTTTCATTTTAGGGAAAATAATGAGCAGAGACATGTAGACTATTGCGAAACAAATTTTGAACTATAGGATGAATAATTTGGGGGGTCTAATTAATATTCTATTGTTTATTTGAAATTAGATAAGAGAGCTGACTTAAGTGTTTTCACCCCTACACACACACACACACACCACACACACACACCACACACACACACACACACCACACACACACCACACACACACACACACACACACTCACGTAGGCAATATTGGATGGTGATGCTTGTGTTGACTGTGGCAGTTATGCAAGATAAGTGTATATCATCATATTGTATACCTTAAATAGATGCAATTTTGTCAATGAAATATTTTAAAATAAAAAGTTCTGCTGGGCGGCACGCCTTTAATCCCAGCACTTGGGAGGCAGAGGCACCCGAATCTCAGTGCATTCCGGGCCAGCCTGGTCTACAAAGAGAGTTTGTTACACAGAGAAACCCTGTTTCAAACAAACAAAAAAGTTCCCCAAACCACATCACATGGGGAATGAGTAAAGAAACAAAGTTTGATTAGATGAAGAAGGCTAATTGTCTTTTTACCTCCAGATTACTTACATGGACAATAAAAACAAGACAAAACAGAAAAACAAAACAACAACAAAAAAACTTTAGAAACTCCCTAAAGGCCAGTGAGGTTTTTAAGAGTCTAGACAGAGGAAAATACTGCTGGACTTCAGGTTGGCAGCTTGGCAAAGAAATGCAGCGGGCTATGGTGTTGTTATTATCATAGCCCTGGGGACCACCCAACAAAAATGTGGGTGGAGTCAACTTGTTTCTGGAGCATTATGCAAGCAGATGTCCCGGGGCCTCCTAACATCAGCTCCTGGGCCACTGCTGTCTCCTCTTGCATTCTAGCCCAAACATCTACCCTGTAGGTGCCTCTCTTTCCCTGTGCAATATACTGGTTAAGACTAGGGATTATGTGCTGTTAAATGGCTGAAGGTTGAATTCCAACTTCCAAAATAACCATGTGTGTGACTTTGGGTAGGTGAGGTGCCTCAGTTTCCTCATTTGGTAAATACTAGTCATAGGAAACAGCTGCTGAAGATTGGCAGGATTCAAGAGACAGGCATCCAGACACGGTGGCACATAGGACATACACGTGGCCCCCAGCACTCAGGATAAGGATCAGGAGTTCACAGCCATCGTCAGCTATATAGGTGAGTTTAAGGTCACCCTGGGTTGTCTGAGGTTCTCCCCACCCCAAAGATAGCTGTTATAATAGGCAGGCCATATATTATATGATCATATTATAATATTATGCGATAGTAAAGGAAATAGAGTTCTGGAATCACAGAACGCATGGGGGTGAGGTATGCTTCTACTACTGTTGACGGCAGAACTAAGCATTCATATGCTATACGGCATGAATGCCCTCCCCCTGGAAAATGGAAGTAGCATTACCACGTTCCTCCTAGACTCACTCTGAGAATCTATTTTAAAATTCAGCTAGCTTCCTTCAACCTTTCTCGGTTGGACTAACTTGAATCTTCATACATGTTCACTGCCAAGTACTCAGGGAAGCTGAGGTATGTTTTCTTGGTTGGCCCAACTATCTCAGAAGCCGGATAAATTCATTGCTAGTTTTCATAACTAAGATCAGCCAATTTACTTCCCCAGCTAAAAGGTACTGCTTTCATTTTTTTTTTCTTCAAAGTACTTAGCCTGAGATTGGACAGTAATGAGCATAATCAATTACTATGTCCTGCTCCTACAACAGTGCCTGAAACAGAAAAGACATTAACTAAATGAGCTGAAGCGACTGGCTACCTCCCAGGGCTTCCGTGAGCCACATTTTGCTGTTTAAGATGGTTTCAGTTTCCTTGAAGTGGAACAAGAATGTTAGGCTGAGATGGAAGACCCCTCCCACTTGATCCTAGTCCCTGGTCCGCTCCAACACGGGACATCGGAGTCTGGGAACAGCATTGCTTTCTTCGCTTAAGCTACTAAATTGCAAAGTCCGCCAAAAGGGGTGGAGTAATGAAAGCTGAGGGGCGCTAGGCGGGAGGAAGTGGAGGAGAGAGCCACAGGCTTAAGGCGGAGCCTTGGCTGAAGCGCCTGTCTGCGGCTGAGGCAAATCATCCAGCCATCCGAGGGCGCTGCGCTGGGATCCTTACAGACTTTATGGTAGCTGTCTCCCACGGCTCTGAGGAAGTGCACCCAGGCACCGCCTATAAACTTCCGTTTCTGGCCTTCCCTCTTTCTTTCTGTGCCGATATCGCACCCGCCAACATGGTATGTTCGCGTATCGGGGTTTCGTAGTATCCAGCACAATCCTTGCAGCCGGCGTGGACAGTATTGTCCCAGATTGCGTCAAAGCTCTGTTAGGACCTTGATGTACCTAAGAAATCTAGCATTGCCGAGAGCGACACACAGGGAACGCAGGGAGCGAAGTTCTGGGCGGAGGAATTGAAGTGGTGGGGCGATTTAGCTGCGGGTGGATACAGTTTGGCGCGTGTGACTGAACCACCTTTTAAATCTACGTGGTCGTTGTGTTTTACTGAGTAGCTGTAGTTAGCTTCATCTGGATCCAGGGAGGGTGCTGGGTCATTGCGGTCTGGTAGCTGCAAGTTCTGAACGCTTTAGTTACTTTTTTTAAAACTAGGTGAACGTTCCTAAGACCCGCCGGACATTCTGCAAGAAATGTGGCAAGCACCAACCCCACAAAGTGACCCAGTACAAGAAGGGCAAAGATTCTTTGTATGCCCAGGGTAAGCTGCTTATATGTAATTTGATGATGGCTAGGGGACAGGGATGGGAGTTGGTGGGAGATAAAGGCCAGCTATGTAAAGCAAACTGGTCTGGAATAAGCAATCCTACCTCAGCCTCTCAAGGGTTGGGGCTGTGCCTGTTTCCTGCATGTAAATAATCTGGTTTTGATGGGACACTTGTGAGAAGTATTAACAAGTCCAGGCATTTCCCCCTCCAATATAAACTTGAGACTTTTACTTGTGGCTGTTTTGACATAGGATCTGTATACAGCATACCATAACAAATAACTTTTTTCAGGAAAGCGGCGTTATGACAGGAAACAGAGTGGCTATGGTGGGCAGACTAAGCCTATTTTCCGCAAAAAGGTTAGTAATTCCTAACTGAAATGTTTCTTGATTATTGTAAGGACCTTGGCATTTGCCATCTCTAGTGTCTACAAGCATTAGTATTGTGTTCCAGCTAAGTTATCCCACTTACGGGCAGGAATGTTTCCAAGGCAATGGGGCTGGGAGTCAACCCAGATCTGACTATAGAGTATAGCACCTCACTTTAAAGAGGCAAAAATGAAAGAATGTGCTCCACTTTCCTAAGAAGGGGATTATGTGTGTACCAGCAAGATCGTTCATTCGTTTATCGTCATGTCTGACTCCTAAGCTCTTTGTTGCTAGAGGCTCAGTGGTAGAGTTTGAGGGCAACCCAGGTTCGATTCCCTGTATTGCCATGAAGGGCTCTCTGGATTTCTCAGTCTCATGAAGTCTTACAGTGCATGTGTAGGCCTTCCACTGGCTAAATTCTGGATTCTTCTCCAGTTTAATAAAGTTCCTTCTTTAGGGAACCTGCATTTATTTGTTCATCTCTTTGTTCCTACTCTGCCAGCCTGGTTGTAGAAGTTAAATGCGTTCTTTGGGTCCTGGATTGGGTGTCGGGTAATGGGAATGCTTGTTTAAATGTTTAGCTCATTTTGTACGGAAGAGGAAGGTGTTTCAGCTTTCAGACTGCAAACTAGCAACAAACCTATCACTATATTAGTGTATTTTTAAAAGTTGATTATTAGCTAGGCGGCGGTGGTGCATAGCTTTAATCCCAGCCCCCGAGAGGCAGGTGGGTCTATAGAAACCCTCTATTGAAAAAAAGTTGATTATTAATGGGGAGTGTAACTGATTTTAGGGCTAATTGAAGTCTTGAGAAAATTGGTGAATCCCAAAAGTTGTATTTGATATTTGCATAAGTTTGGCTGGCTTTTCTTTGACTTAACCACTAAAGATTACAAATAGCCTAAAAGGCTACAAATTTTAAAGCAGCTTTTTTTGGGGGGGGGGGGGTAGGGGGCGGCAATGTCATGTAGCCCAGGCTGGCCTCAAATTCATGTGGTTGCAGCTTGTCTCCACCTCCAAAGTGCTGGGAACACAGGTGTGCACAACCAGATCCAGCTTCAGTTTTCCTACTGTTTAGCTTCTGGATCTTTTTTTCTCTCCATACCTGAATACAGATTGTGGCAAACTCATTTTGTGAAGGATTTGACTTTCATTCCTTTTGTAGGCGAAAACTACAAAGAAGATTGTGCTGAGACTGGAATGTGTGGAGCCCAACTGCAGATCTAAGAGGATGCTGGCTATTAAGAGATGCAAGCATTTTGAACTGGGTGGTGATAAGAAGAGAAAGGTACTCTTCTTTTAAATTGGCCTTATTTGTAGAGGAAACTGTTGTGAGCTTACTGTGCCACAGGGCATCCTCAACAGTAATTGTCCACAGCTGAAGGAACAAGTTCCATAGCCCACATCTGAAATGCTTGGGACTAGAAGGTTTTGGGGGGATTGGTTTTTCAATACAGAGTTTCTCTGTAGCTTTGGAGTTTGTCCTGAACTTGGCTGTGTAAACCAGGCTGGCCTCAGACACAGAGATCCCTCCTGTCTCTGCCTACTGAGTGCCGGGATTAGAGGTGTGCACCACCACTGCCAGGAGGATTTTTTTTTTGTTTTGTTTTGGTTTTTTTGAGGCAGGGTTTCTCTGGATAGGCCCAGCTGTCTGTCCTATAACTCCCTTTGTAGAGCAGGCGGGCCTCAAACTTAGATCTGCCTGCCCTTGCCTCCCGGGTGCTGGGATTAAAGGTGTGCACTACCACCGCTTGGCAAGTATTTTATTTTTAGGTTTTGTTTTTCAGATTTGTGAGCTTTTTATGTGCCTTATTAGCTGAAAATCTAACATCAGTATATCTGAATGGCTTAAGGATTTTAGTGTGTGGGCAACAGGGTCTCCTTAGAAATGTTTTGTGGTCTTGGATTGAAGCCAGGGTCATGGTAGGCAGGCACCCAACTACTAAGCTACGTACTGAGCCCATGGATAATGGAAGGTTCCTTAAAAACTACAAGCACACCACTTTGTTCTTTTGTTCTGTTTACAGGGCCAAGTGATCCAGTTCTAAGCTGACCTTGTTATGAAGACAATAAAAATCATGAGCTTTCACTCAACCACGCTTGATTGTAGTTGGTCTTTTGGGAGGGGAAAAAAAACTGAAGCTGTCAAAAAATTCCCTCGGCTTGCTGGCTGAGTGCTACTTTAGGATTGAACCTTGTTGAGCCGGTGTGAAACGTGACTAGTCATTGGGATCCCACTTAACAGCTTAAAATACACGAGTTACTGGTTATAAAATCCTAAATACTTTTTTTTTCTTTTTCTTTTTTTTATTCTTTTTTAATTAATATTTCCACCTGCTCCCCGTTTCCCATTTCCCTCCCCTCCTCCCAAATATTGCTCCCTCCCCCCACTCCCCTCCCCCTATCCCCACTCCTCTTCTCCACCCCCCACACCATTCCCCCTCCCTCTCGATACTGGAGAGCAGTCCAAATCCTCTGCCCTGCGGGAAGACGAAGGTCTTCTATCTACGTCCAGGAAGGTGAGCGTCTAAACGGGCTAAGCTCCCACAAAGCCAGTTCATGTATTAGGATCGAAACCTAGTGCCATTGTCCTTGGCTTCTCATCAGCCTTCATTGTCCGCCATGCTCAGAGTCCAGTTTCAACCCATGCTTATTCAGTCCCAGACGAGCTGGCCTTGGTGGGCTCCCAATAAATCAGATCCACTGTCACAGTGGGTGGGTGCATCCCTCGTGGTCCTGATTTCCTTGCTCATGTTCTCCCTCCTGCTCCTCATTTGGACCTTAAGAGCTCAGACCATTGCTCCAAATTGAGTCTCCATCGCCAGATGAAGGTTCTAAGGTGATATGTAAGAGGTTGTGGAGAAAGGGGCACACTCATTCATTGCTGGTGGGAATGCAAACTTGTGCAACCACTTTGGAAATCAGTGTGGCGATTTCTCAGGAAATTTGGGATCAACCTACCCCAAGATCCAGTAATACCACTATTGGGAATATACCCAAGAGATGCCCCATCAAATGACAAAAGTATCTGTTCAACTATGTTCATAGCAGCATTGTTTGTAATAGCCAAAACCTGGAAACAACCTAGATGTCCTTCAAGGAGGAATGGATGAAGAAAGTGTGGAATATATACATATTAGAGTACTACTCAGCGGTAAAAAACAATGACTTATCAAATTTTGCATGCAAATGGATGGAAATAGAAAACACTATCCTGAGTGAGGTATCCCAGACCCAAAAAGAGGAACATGGGATGTACTCACTCATAATCGGTTTCTAGCCATAAATAAAGGACATTGAGCATAAAATCCTAAATACTTTTATTTCAAGGTATAGGAGTCTTTTGCTACTTCTGGCGTGTAGTGGGGCAATTTGGCACAGTTCTCCAGACAGCATAGTGCACTCCCAATACACATTGCTTGCTTTAGATTATGTTCCTTTTTTTTTTTTTTGGATTTTCGAGTAGATTATGTTCCTTTAAACACCTTGACTTATCCACATACCTTTTAGGTGAGTCTGTTGAAGTGCCCCCCAACAAACCCACCTCTTGTGGGTGCTAGGAATTAATCTGGGTCCTCAGGAAGAGCAGCAACTGCTCTCAATCTGCTGAGTTAGCTACTACGGCCCATGTCTGGGGTTTAACTTTTTTGGTGTGAATGTATGTAGGGGGTCGGAAATCAGCTTTTGAAAGTTTCCTACTAAGGGTTCCAGGGTCAAACCCAGGTCATTAAGACTTCCTGAAAAAATTATCTGCCCCCTTTAATATCTCAGGTGGGCGATTTTAATACCATTTTTGTGGATTGAGAATATCGGGTATATATGCTTGCTCATCGTGTGGGCAACCTTGGTGGTCCTCCAGCCTTCTGAATGCTGTGATTATGTGTGCACAATTGCTTTGTGAGAGTAGTTAAATGGATGGCACGGATTGGCACATCTGCTAATTTGGTTGAAACTGCCTGAATACCTCAGTTTGTCATTAGGACAGTCCATCATTTGGTTGTCTTTATTTGCAGTGCCTCCCAGTACTGGGATTAAAGGCATGCTACCACACCTGACCATCAACTGCCATCTTTCTGCTGAGGAAGCTTGATTTCATTTTTCCTTTGCAATGAACTGTAAGCAAATCATACCAAGTAACTCACCTAGTGGTCAGTGTGTGGTTGGCAAGTCTTTAAATCCTGGCTCTAGAGCTAGCGGAGTAATCAAGAACAATCCGTTATTCTGGTTCCTGAGGACCCTATACCCTTTTGACTTCCTGGGCATGTGGAACACATACATGAAGGCAAGACACTCAAACACATTAAACGTAGAGTTTTTTTTTTTTTTTTTAAATCCCGGCTTTATGGATTCTTACTCAAATATGAACCAGAACACCTGAAGCATCTGTTAGCAGCATCTGACACAAGAGTACCCACTTTTGTTTCAAAAGCCTTTTCAAAAACTTACCAGGACAAGTAGCTTTTAAAGGCCATGACTTTGGGATACTTTATTAAAGGGATCACAGGAAAGAGGCAGGGAGTGTTTTGGTCTTAGTAACACTGGCCATTTAACATCTTTGCCTTCAGACATAGTCTAGCCGAAGCAGAACAGTGCCTGAGGGATTTATTCGTGTTTTTAAGGTTAAAGTCCATTCATAGAAGCCTAGCCGTTCTTTCACAGGGAGGAGCTGCGTGACGATGCAACCAGGATTACAGGCTATTCCTTGACCTAGAGAAGAAACCTGGATGGTGTAGGAACGAGGTCCGCCAATTTCCTGCAGGTTTCTCACAGCTACAGCCCAGGCTAAGTTTGAGAGTGGTTTTTCCCAAACCTCAATGTTGTCTTCCTGAAAAGTCAAGAAAAGAAGTGTGAGCATGTGAGGACCCCATTACTGGCCTTAGTTGATATTCAGCCTTATTGTCAGAACTATCATAAACTTGGAGGAAAAATTAAGATCAGCCAGCAGGATGTTTTAGAAATTAAAAAGTAGCCGGGTGGTGGTGGCGCACGCCTTTAATCCCAGCACTTGGGATACAGAGGCAGATCTCTGAGTTCGAGGCCGGCCAGGACTACAGAGAAACCCTGTTTTGAAAAGCAAGCAAAAAGACCATCGGGATCCTGAGCGCCTTTAATCCTCCCGACACTCAGGAGGCAAAGGTCTCTGACTTGGAGGCCAGTCTGATCTACAGAGGGAGTTCCAGGACAGCCAGGGCTGCACAGAGAAACCCCATCTCAAAAAACCAAACAAAAAAAGGGAAAAACTCAGTAATAGCTCTAATTACTCAGTTCTCAAACTCAAGGGAAAAGTAACTAAAAATTAAGCCAACCATTTCTTCATGTATCACAGTTAGGCTTAAGATAATTTGGTACTTAAGTATTAAAAGGCAATCATAAGATACTGCAAATCATAAACTTTAAGGCAGGATAGCATCTTCCTGGTCAGTTTTCTCCCAGGAACTACTACTTACCTTTCTAAAACAGTACCCCTGCTTGCCCAAGGGGTCTTGGTTGATGGCGATTACATCCTCATTCTGAAGTAGAGCTTTGGCTTGAGAACTGATTTGTCGGAGATCATTGGACATGAGTAGAGGCGCTGCCATGATAGCCCAGAGGGCCATCTGAGTTACCTGCTGGTCCCAACTGAGGCCAAAGTTGCCAATCACTAACTAGAACAAACAGGAAAGGAACTGAGGCAAGGGAAAATTCAAATGTTTGGTTTTTTGTTGTTGGGGCACAGAGATCCTTGTATTCACATTGAAGCATTAAGGAAAACTGGAATGTTAAACACGCAGGGCCTCTTCTAGAGGGAAGAGATATAATACCTGCTTTCCTACTGGGAAACCTGGGAGTGGATTTTAACAACCTGGTGACTTTGTTATCTGTGGAGGCAGACCTCACCCCAGTTCCCCAGAACGGTTATCCCAGACTCCTCCCTCCTAGACCATTACCCATCCATAGAGGAGAGGTCGCACACACTTTATGCTCTGCTGATCTCTATGCTACCAGGGACCACACCAGATTCTAGGCCTTTTAGCTAGGAACCTACCCTCATGGTCACATGCACTGTGTGTTTGTTTGGTGGGGCAGGGAGAATTCAAGACAGGGTTTCTCTGTGTAGCCCTGGCTGTCCTGGAGCTCTGTAGACCAGGCTGGTCTCAAACTCAGAGATCTGCCTGCCTCTGCCTCCTGAGAGCTGGGATTAAAAGTGTGTGTGACCACTGCCCAATGATGTAAGAGGTTCCATGCAGTCACACCATAAACTTTATTGTACAACTAGGATTGGAGTAATCACTGCCTGGAAACCTTTTCCCAAATTTTACTGTGTTTTTTTTTTTTTTTTTTGGTTTTTTTTTGAGACAGGGTTTCTCTGTTTACTGTGTTTTAAATATGTTGACAGTGAACCGCCTGGCATCAGACTCTGAAGTCGGATCCAGGCTGACAAAGTCAATCTGCACTGGGACTTCATTCTCATCTCTTTGTGGGTTCGCTTCTCTGAATGGATACCTGCAGCCCCACCCCCCCAGTTGTTCTTTGTTTTCTTTTTTGGAGATAAGGTCTTACTATATAGTCCAGGCTAACCTTTCAGCCTTGAATTTGGAACCACTCTCCTGCTGAGACTCCAGCTACACAGTGCCTGTTGGAACATTTAAACAATTTCCTAGATGGTTGACTGAGAGAAACCATTTTCCACAGCACTGTGATGGACATGCTCATGGAGAACCTAAAAACCTTGCTTGGTTTGTGCTAGGTCCTGCTCTCAGACCCAGGCACCAACAGAAACAAAGCTACCAGCTCTTGAGTAAGGAGGGCTCAGATCTTTACCATGTCTGGGTCATTCCAACCCCCTGGTCCAGCGACGTCAACAATCTCTTTCTGGTTAGTTGTTGTCCAGGTCAAGATATTCTTTATGCTTTCCCAGGAATCATAAACATCATCATAATTTCTCCAGTGATTGCAATAATATTGGATATCTGTATAATTGGGCTATAAAAAGACAGAATTGGTTTACTTGCTATGAGATGCTAACGATCCAGTTTAAAGGAGGCACTGATGGCCTCTATAGTATGCAGATCAAAAGTCTCCCTCCTCATAACAAATAACAAAGCCTGGAGTTCTAAATGTAAGGGAATTTCACTAGAAGATGTTCACTTCATATGTAGGCCATATAATTTTAAGTTCCTGTTTAAAGTGACTTTAATATTATTTATGCTGTATATGCACTTTACTGCCTAGGTATTGCCTGGCATTATGAAAGAATTTTGTTCTTGACTAGAATCTGTAAACTAGCCTAAAGTGGGCATGTTTCTATTTTTGTAATAAAATAATTACAATGATCTAAATAAGTAGAAATAAGGCTTATAAAATTATATAGGATGCCATTAAACATGATAATATCTGAATCCGAGACAAGTAATTTGTGGAATGAATCAGTTTATGTAGATATGTAGGTGTGATATCTAAGGGCTACAATGTTGAGGAAAAAGACTATCTAAAAATTTCAAGAAAATAATAGGGATTGATTCCATCAATACTTATTCAATACAGTGAGAAAGACCTACCCTCCTGGATTTACATTCTAGTGGGGAGATGGACAAACAAGTAAACAATAAAGATACGCTCTTACAGGGAAACCAAGCAGCAAATGATGAGAGAGTAAACGGGCAGCAGACTACTTTAAAATGGAGAAGACTAAAGTTTGTAGCATCCGGTCAGATTTCAACGGTAAGTAGCCAACCCTTTTAAAATCTTGGTTGCAGACTTGTCAGAAATAATAAACAAATACATCACCATAGACTTTTTTTTTTTTTTTTGGTTTTTTGAGACAGGGTGTCTCTGTAGCTTTGGAGCCTGTCCTGGAACTAGCTCTTGTAGACCAGGCTGGCCTCGAACTCACAGAGATCCGCCTGCCTCTGCCTCCCGAGTGCTGGGATTAAAGGCGTGCACCACCACCGCCCGGCTCATCACCATAGACTTTTATGAAAATGTCTTTGTGTTGCCCAGTACCATGCACAATGAATACACACCGACAAGGTAAATAAATACAGTATTTGATGAACAGAAAGCGCAGGGAGGGGAAAGAGCTGTTGGGGGGTGGAGAGCTGGGCAAGAGGCAGGTTAATGGACCCTGACTGTATTCCAAGTGCAATGGAAGGAAAGCAGGGGAAGTGAAGTTTTAAGGAAGGGGACTGATGGGATGCCCTTGACATTTCTCAGAAGACAGTTCTGCTGCTGCTTGGAAAATGGTGGGGGCAGGGAAGCGAGCAGAAGTAGAGAGATCAGTCTGTCAGAGCAGGCTGGGTGAGAGATGAGAGTGGCCTGGAATGCCAGTGTAGATGTGGTGGGGATGAAAGATGTTAGTAATTCAAGATAGAATTTGGAGCAAATATTGGCAGGATTTTCTGGTGAACAATGAAATAAAAGGGGAAAAAAAATCAAAGATAGTTTCCTGGTTAGAGGAATCTTAGACTATAATTATAAGCGTTCTGAAATTTAGATTCTGGGCTCAATAGCTCACCTTCTGAAAAGGTCTCATATAAAGAGGCCACTCACAGGAGTACACAATGCTTCTCCCAGTCCTGTTCAAGGCCAAGGACATGTACTTATAACCTGTGTGAGAAAACAATGGGTAAAATAAGGGAGAGAAGGGAATCCCCAGCTCGTGCTGAACATTTGAAGAAACCACTCAGAAGCTCCAATCCATGTCTATATTGTAAAGCAGTGACAGGGACAGGCTACTCTCTGCTGGGATTGCAATGAGGAGGTGGTGCAGAGAGGATGCAGATAGAGGGAAAGGCAGGGGTAAAGCAGCAGGTAGGATTTAGTTAGAATTACTCATTGTAATTCATTTTCAGAGTCCTTGAATCACAAGTGCACAATATATGCCATGGTTAGGCATGGATGAATTCCACATGTATGAATAAATGACCGAGATTATTTCTTCTAAGGCTCAGCTTCCCTGTGGCCCTCAAGTTCTTGTCTCTGTGGCTTGATCTTTCAGCTGATGTTAACCAAAAGTCTGAGAAATGATTATGACTGTATTTCTTGAAGAAACCACACATACTATTTGGGCTGGTAAAATGGTTCAGCCAGTAAAGGTGCTTACAGGCAAACCTGATGACCTGAGTTTCATCCCTGGGACTCAAAAAGGTTGGAGAGAACCAATTCCTGCAAGTTGTCGACACTCTGACTTCAACAGGCATCATAGCACCCCCCAACACGCAAAACAGTCACACACACCATAATTTTGATTTTGTTGACTATAACATAATTTGAAAAACAAAGGTAATGAAAAAAACATACCATCTGCCAAGGACGTCATGCTGTCACAGTGACAACCATCAAATTTTAGCAGATCTATACCCCAGTCAGCAAATGTCTGGGCATCAATGTCATAGTATCCAAAACTCCCAGGGAAACCTGCACAGGTTTTATTCCCAACATCTGCATAAATTCCTAGCTTCAGTCCTTTGCTGTGGACCTGAAATGAGAAGAAAGATGAATCAGGAAGTAGTTTTCTAAAACAGGAGGGGAACCTACTAAGGCTGAGAACAGAGAGCTGTGAGCTTTCCCCAAGGCTTGGGGGCTTCCTTAAACCACTCCAGTTTCTTAGCTGAGTTTGCTGGAAGCAGAGCACAAATCTTCCAGCTCTGCTAAGATAGTTCTAACTATACATGGTGAACTGGAGCACAGAAGTGAGGAAAAAGCTGTGACCACTTTAATATTCCTCATGGGATCCCACAGTCTCTTTCCAAAACTGGAACAAATTTTTTTTTTTAAAAAAAATTTTTTCAAAACAGGGTTTCTCTATGTAATAGCCCTGGCGTCCTGGAACTCTCTGTAGACCAGCCTTGCCTCAAACTCACAGAGATCCGCCTGCCTCTGCCTGCAGAGTGCTGGGATTAAAGGCGTCCGCCACCACTGCCTGACAACGGATTTATCTTGAGAAAGGCTGACTACATTTCAGTTAAGCCTCTCTGAATCTGGGTGAGCTTACTTAATGCAAGAATCCTGCTAAGTCATACCATTCCCTGACTTGATGTCTCCTTTCCAGTAGTTTTCCATCTACTGAACTCCCAGTATTTGCTCATTGGTTGTAGATTCTCACTTGTCCACGTGGATTGACCCTTTTTCCTACAGTCCTGAATAAAACCTACTTAATGACCCTTAGCTACTATCAGGCTTCGTCTGTCTTCAGTAGTCTCTGCAATGTTTGCTTTCATCTTTTAAAATTCATTAGTGGTATAACTGTGGTAGTCTGTCACACTGCCATAGAGATACAAGCATGCTCGACACAACCAAGCTCTCCTTTTCTTCTAGAGAATTCAGTGGTTTCAGCAAAAAAAGTTTCAACAAGACAGGCAGGCCTCAGGCTCAGGAACTATTGTGAAATGTGTATATGCTGATATGATGATAATTCCATCAGGATAAACATAATGAACAGCTAACAGCAACCATTTTGAAGTATCGCGTGGCCTGTTTCTCAATAAGCTTTTTAAAGTGCATACAGACCCATAAGAAAAGAAACATTCCGCTCCAAACTCACATAATTAGCTAGATGCTGGATCCCACTAGGAAAGCGCTGGGGATCTGCCTGAAGGCGGCCCTTTGAATCCCTTTCAGGAGCCATCCAGCAGTCATCTATGCAGAGGTATTCATAACCTGCATCCTTCCAGCCATCAGAGACCATGAGCTCTGCCATCTGCATGAACAGCTGCTCGCTGAAAGAGAATTTCCAATAGTCATTCCAGTTCATTAGATGAAGGCCCACGGGCTCCCAGTGTAAGGCACCTTGGGATTTGGGTTTCTAAAAATGCAGTGATACTGTGGTAATAATTACAACCCATACGAGGTAAAATTAACTCTTTCCTGTTTCTCCTCTCCCTCTCCTCCTATGATCTCTGCTCTAGGACTCACACAAGGGGTGGGGCCCTCAGTTCCATCCCTAACCACAAAAGAAATAAAACCTCCAAATAATTGAAATAAGAATGAGACACATGAAAAAAATTGCAAAGTTATTGCGGCTAAGAAGTTGTGGTGACACAGGTTTGAAATGCTGGCTATTGAGGAAACTGAGACAGGACGATTTGCAGGTCCAAGGCCTGCCTGGCTTATATCCAAATAGAGGAACCCCAACAGGGTAAGAGTTAGCAGAATAGACAGCTTCTGCACCAGCTTTCTCTGTGTACAGGGAAACAATCTCATTCACAATAGTAACAGAAATAAAAACAAACAGAAAAGGCCAAGCTATCTAGAGAGTAATATGTTTATCAACCATGTTAAAATTCTCATGCTCCTTAGTGGCTTGAATAAATGGAGAAACATTATCTTACTCTTGGCTCAGAAAACCTTGAACCCCAAACAGACTTTTGAAAGAATTTGGCAAAAGATTTGAAGAGCTCACCTAGAAGATAAAATGCTTATGTGCTATAAAAGAAAGGAAGCTACCGAATGCAACATGCCATTAGAACACAAAGATTACTGTTATTTGAAACTTCAGAAAGAGCTCCACCCATCTCATGCCAGGAGTCTTGTAGCTTTCCCAGAGAATACAAGGTTTCACAATCACCTTCCTGTTTTTCTCTCTTGAGACAGGATTTCTGTGTAGCCTTGGCTGTCCTGGAACTAGCCCTGTAGACTATGCTGACCTAAATCTCCCAGAGATCCACTTGCTTTTGTATCTGATTAAAGGTGTGCACCATTCCCACTAGGCTCACAATAAAAACTCAACCTCAGGGGGCTGGAGAGATGGCTCAGTGGTTAAGAGCATTGCCTGCTCTTCCAAAGGTCCTGAGTTCAACTCCCGGAAACCACAGAGACGGAATATTGTGTACATAATAAATAAAATAAATATTTAAAAAAAAAAAACTCAACCTCAGTGGTGGTACACGCCTTTAATCCCAGCACTTGGGAGAAGTAGGCAGGTGGATTATTGAGTTCAAGGCCAGCCTGGTTTATAAGAGCTAGTTCCAGGATAGCTAGGGCTGTTACACAGAGAAACCCTGTAATATAAGAATAAGATGCACAAAAATTGAGGAATCCAAGTAGCTATTTACCGAGGACTGCAAAATAAATTATAGCATACAGATATCTCCATCTATCAAGGTACTATACTCTGCACATTTGAGGTCACATGTATTGTGTAGCATAGGATTGACTTGAACTTGTGATATTCCTGCTTCCACCTCCTGAATAGTGGAATTTAAATGTGCACCAGCATTCTAACTTTACAAGATGATGGAGATCAAAAGCCATGGCTGTGCACATGCTAGGGAAACACTGTACCAACTGAGCTACATCCCCAGCCCAATTTAAAAAAAAAATTAAACTGGGCATGATCTTGTATGCCTGTAACTCCCGCAAATAGGAAGTGGTGGCAAAAGACTAGCTTGATCCACATAGGGTGACCATGTCCCCAAATCCAAAGAATTCAGCTTAGTAATAGAGCACTCTCCTAGCATGTGCAAGATCCGTGGCCATGTCCCCAAATATCAAGAAAAACAAAACAAGACTTAGTCTAAAAAGCCGGTTTCTTTTATGATGTCTGACCAACACCCTGATTTTATCTTTATAGGCATTCAGGGAAATAACTTGTGAACATAGAGAGGCAGTTTTGCACCACTGGGTGACTTTTTTATGTTTTCAATAATATTTTTAAAGACGCCACTCACTAATACTTGGTGCTTAATCTTTTCGAAATCACAGATTCATTTAAGAATTTGAAGGAAGGGGGCCGGGCAGTGGTGGTGCATGCCTTTAATCTCAGCACTAGGGAGGCAGAGGCAGATGGATCTCTGTGGGTTCGAGACCAGCCTGGTCTACAAATGCAAGTTCCAGGACAGGCTCCAAAGCTACAGAGAAACCCTGTCTCGAAAAACCAAAAAAGAAGAAAAAAAAAAAAAAGAAAAAATCTCTTCTCTAGAAAAATGCCCACATATTTGTAAACTTACAAGTCAGTTTTCTACACATGCCAGGATAAAGACATCTTTTTTTTTTTTTTTTTTTTTTTTTGCCTAATTGAGGGGGTCAGGGCAGGAATGGTGGTTGGATTTTAGAATGGTTTAACTGCAAGTTTATCTGTGTGAGATAACCGTTTTAAAGGTCTTTCTTTGGTTTCACTTTGCTGCCCTGGTTGACCTTGAACTCAAGAGATTGGTCTGCCTCTGCCTCAGGAGTGCTGGGATTAGTCCTGCGCCACCTCGCTCAGCAATTTTACAGCTTTTTTTTTTTTTGTGTGTGTGTGTGCGTGTGTGTGTGTGTGAGAGAGAGAGAGAGAGAGCGAGAGAGCTCCTTGAGTTAAAAAAAGATGCTATTCTAGTTTGCAAACTAGTATTGTGAACATCAGATAGCTTCAACCAGGTCTCAACTCTCACCTTTGATGTGTAAAGTTCCTTCGGGTCAACTTTCCAGCCTGATGCCACACTCAAGGAAAAGGGGTTGAGGGACATCTCAGTGATCTCATGGTTTCTCTAACTCTCGCTTCAGTACAGCCAAAGAACCCGTGATCCAAAAAGAAAAAATGACATTGGTCTTAGTCATCCTCCTACCCATTCCAATTGTGCTTATGGCTAGCTCAAGGCTATCACTAAACAAAGGCAGAATACAAACCCAAAGTGTCTGCATTGAACCAAATTATATATGAAAAGCTCCCAGTGCAGAAAGAGAGGGAGCGGGAGCAAAGCAGTGGCTTGCTGGCTATCTTTCATATCGGGGCAGCTCACAGTTTAGGGGCAGTCCAGATCCCGGATGGATGTTTTGTTGGGGATAAAGAAGCAGCAACAGTAGGGGATCTACTCCTTCAGCTCAAATGTTCCCATTCCTTCTACCAAATACGCCCAAAGAAACATACGGAAAGAGAAACGGCCACTCAATATCTCATACCTGATGCAGGAATCAGGCTCTTCTTGGCAGTCGAGGTTGCACATGAACCGTTCCCAGTGCAGCCAGCCCATAGTAGGAGTACGTGCCAAGCCATTGTCCAGTGCTTTGGCCCTAAGAACGCTCAAAAAAACTAAAGCCAAGGTTCGAAGCGCAAGCTCACAGACCAGTCGCGGATCTCCGCTAAAAAGCTTCATGGTCACAGGAATTCCTTAGTTCAGTTTCCTCCAGCTACCAGCTTTAAGTTTACCCTTGGGGCGGACCAATCATGGATGAACTATTTAATAATGACATCATCGTTTCTCAGGCAACTGGACAGTTAGCGCCAGCGGTAGACCAATGAACAATCACGTAAGACATACATTAACCAATCAGATTGGCGCTCTCTTTACCTTGGCCCACCCCATTTCCAAACCGGGAGGAAGTGCGGCACCTCAGTGATCCCGAGTTTAAGCCGAGAGTTGCTCACGTGACCGAGATCTCACATGACGTAGGCGCTCACGTGATCAATCGCTTACGTGAGCAGAAGTAGTTCTGGTCGTCGTCTATCGCCTCGCTATAGCTGTTTGAGGGAAGAAGGAGGAAAATCCCCCGGTCTCGTTGGAGGTTGGTGTGTGGGTGGGAACTGGGGACCCTGGGTGGTGATAAGGAAGAGCAGAGCGGAATTCGGGGTCGCCTCCGCCTTTTTCGTGCTCGGCTTCCCCCCCCACCCCCCGCGTCCTCCCCCCCTCCCCCTCCCCGAGTGCCGGGAAGCGGCCTGCGCAGCGCCTGGTGGGGAAATGGTGGACGGTCGTGACTGTGTGCGTGTTTTTGTAAATCGGTTCATGTGGCCGGATCTCGGGGGACCTTTCCCCCTCTTCCCGCAAGAGGGACCCGTAAGGTGAAAAGCGTTTCAAAAACACGGCCCGGAGTTAGGAGAAAAACCCAAAAAAACATAATGAGACCCGCGGTCGGAGTACCGCTCCATCCATTCAGGCGCTCAACTGTTCAAATCGCCCGGTGGTCGCGTGGGGTCCCGAGTGAATTCCACCCTTAGAGTGTGAGCTGGGCAACTACTGCGTGCTCGAGAGGCGCCCAATAAATGCTTTTACTTAATTATTTGAACGTTTGTTTTTCTGCTTATAACGATCTACGCGTTGAATTTTGGTCATTCGAAAAGTAATATATTCGTTTAAAAGGGATACAATTCAGCACTTTCCAGCTCTTATTACTGTTACAAAAAGTGTGCTGTAACACAGGTACAAGTACACAGATTCTTAACTCACAAATCCTGGTTACTACGTTAGGTAACAGAGTCCTGGTGGCCTTCTCAGGAAATATAAGGCGCCACAAGGGAGGACCTATTGAGGCAGAGTGCTGTAGAAATCACCGTTGTCCCTGGGATGTTTTGTCAAATTATTCTTTCAGCAGACCGTTAGGCCTGCATAAAAAAAGAATGGGAAAAAACGCATAGACTCAATAGCCACTGCTAACATGTGAGGTCCAGTCGCCATCAGCGCACACAAAAAGGTTTTAAAATTTTTTTGGTCATATTTCCCGTGCTTATTTTTTTTCTAAGATTACTTTTGTTCCAATACAGTGAGCTTAAAGGATTAAGACTACGAAAGTGTATAGTATTAAAGTGAAAAGCCACCTCTACTGCCTTGCCCTCCATTTGGTCCCCAAATTTATCTTATACGAAGTTCCTTTCAGATCATCTCTCACACGTTTATACACTGTGTTTTATGCTTGTATTGTAATAGGAGTAGGATTATACTGTATATATTCATTCATTCAATGTATTTTGGAAATCTTTCTAGGTAAGCGCAAACGTCTTTCGTAAGTGGTTGCATAGAAATCCGTATAAAGGTAGAAATAGAATTTATCCGTCTCTGTTGAAGGCTATTGAGTTTTCTCATTTTCTGCCATTACAGTGCCGCAGCAAACATTCTTAAGTATTTCTGTCGACCAGATTCCTGGAAGAAACTCTAGCAGGGTCAAAGGGTATGTGAATTTTTACTTTAACATAATTGAGGTTATAAAATGGCTTTGGTCTTGACTGATTTAAAATTTTTATAACTATATTAATTGCATAATGGTCCACTTTTCTCCCTAAAATGCCTTTCCAGCAATAAGTCCTGCTCTTAATTTCAGATAATTCCTTAAGGCACATACCTGAAGTGGATTGATTTTCTTTCAGAAGGTGTGGTAAATACTATGAAAATATTTTTCCAGAATAGTTAGCAGTTTTTATTCTTCTAGAGAACTCTAGTTTGTAAATAATGTTGACTTACTGTCACAGTTTAATCTCCACTGTTTTTGATGGTGTTAAAAATGTTTATTTTACTTTAAATTTCATTTCCAGTGATTGAAGTTTGAAGCTTTCTCAGACATTTTCCCTATATACTCCTTTTCTGCTGTATTTAAATTTTTTGAAGTTATGATTACATCATTTTCCTCCCTTCACACCCTCCCATGTTTAAATACCTCCCCATTTTCCTCTCTTTCAAATTTGTGGCCTCTTTTTCTGAGTTGTTACTTGGCATGTGTGCATGTTCCTGAATATCCAACTCCAGCCTGCTCAGCCTGTAGTGTTACTAGTGTATGGGTTTTCAGGACTGACCATTGGGTTTTGACTAATTAGTGTGTTCTTCCCTCTTCTCCCACTCAGAATTTCTTAGTTGCCTGCAGTCCTATGTCTTCTTTTGTTGTTTGTTTTGGGATAGGGTCTCACCCTGCAGGCCTGGCTTTCCTGGAGCTTACTAAGCAGATCAGGTTGTCCTTGAACTCACAGAAATCCACCTGCCTCTGCTTCCTGAGTACCACCACACCGATCAACTCTTAATATCCATAATCTTTTTTTAATCAATTCCTACAGATTCCACTTTTTTATTTAGGCAGATAGCATTTTTCCCCTACCTCTTTGCTGCTGTTTAAATGAATCTCTTCACACATCTCTAAGAGGTCATTTTTTAATTTGCTCTTTTCACTTAGCCCCCGGCCTTCTGTTTGAATGCTCCAGTTGCCTGGGTGATAAGTCTGAAAGGGCTATAATGACATCACTCCTGTTTAAAATCCATAAAAGGTGCTATATATATATATATATATATATATATATATTCCCTTCTCCACACCCAGCGTCAGAGCAGTAATGTCCCAATGTCTTAAGGTTTGGGGGAGGTATATGTCACACAGTGGTGTGAATACTGAATCATCATGCTTGTGAACCAAACAAGAGTCTAGCCTCCTTGTATTAAATAGAACCCTCAGGATCTTACCTCTTTCTTGACAGCCCTGTCTTTTGATTTCTGTCTCCTTCTATTTTGTACTCTATTAAAATTTTTTTATAAATTGTTTCTGGATCCCTGAATAGGATCAGGATCGTTTGATTCAATTAACCATTGTGCCTCCAATTGTTAACACTTCATCAACCGCTCCTCCTTTATTCTGCCTATTTGCACTTACCTTTGGTAAAGGCACACAGTTCTCCTTTAGGACTGTAAGCCCTTTCTGGACTCGTTGATTTTTATGCATCAGAACTGAGTATTGGACCTAGCATCTAAAAGATGCTTGAATATGTAAATTCCCATTAATATTTTTTCTCTTAGGCTTTAATAGTTCTGTATTTTATTGATTTGCATGCATTGTTTATGTTCTTAGGATATTAATGGCCTTGTATCTTATTAGTTTTGTTTGTTTTTTGATTTAAAGAAATTTTTATTTGTATATAATGAGATATAGTTTTGTTACCTTTAATTTTCCCTCTATGATGTTAATGCATTGGGTCAGTGCAGAAAATTTAGAATATTCAAAAATGTACTAAGATATTCCATGTGTATATCCATGGAAGCAAGTCTTATAGTACTGCTACCAAGAAATAATCACTATTCATTATACTGGATATATGCATATAGAAATGGAATAAGAAATTGTTAATTGAATGAATTAATAGTTTTATGTAGTCTTTTTGTCCATGTGGCTATCTTTTGAAGTTACTGATGTGAGCTTCTATAACAGTTTTCTTTGTTTTCTCTTAGTATGTTGTGTACAATTTTTCATGACAATACTTTTCTAATTTTTTAAAGCCACATTGAAATTGTGTTGAGCCAAGCTTGCCACCAAGAGCCCAACAGTCACCATGATGCTGAGCACAGAGGGCAGGGAGGGGTTCGTGGTGAAGGTCAGGGGCCTCCCCTGGTCCTGCTCAGCCGAGGAAGTGATGCGCTTCTTCTCTGATTGCAAAATCCAAAATGGCACATCAGGTGTTCGTTTCATCTACACCAGAGAAGGCAGACCAAGTGGTGAAGCGTTTGTCGAACTTGAATCTGAAGATGAAGTGAAATTGGCTTTAAAGAAAGACAGAGAAACCATGGGACACAGATATGTTGAAGTATTCAAGTCCAACAGTGTTGAAATGGATTGGGTGTTAAAGCATACAGGTCCGAATAGTCCTGATACTGCCAATGATGGCTTTGTACGGCTTAGAGGACTCCCATTTGGCTGTAGCAAGGAAGAAATTGTTCAGTTCTTTTCGGGGCTGGAAATTGTGCCAAATGGGATGACACTGCCGGTGGACTTTCAGGGGCGCAGCACAGGGGAGGCCTTCGTGCAGTTTGCTTCGCAGGAGATAGCTGAAAAGGCCTTAAAGAAACACAAGGAAAGAATAGGGCACAGGTACATTGAGATCTTCAAGAGTAGCAGAGCTGAAGTCCGGACCCACTATGATCCGCCTCGAAAGCTCATGACTATGCAGCGCCCAGGTCCTTATGATAGGCCAGGGGCAGGAAGAGGGTATAATAGCATTGGCAGAGGAGCTGGGTTCGAAAGAATGAGGCGGGGTGCCTATGGTGGAGGGTATGGAGGCTATGATGACTATGGAGGGTATAATGACGGGTATGGCTTTGGGTCTGATAGATTTGGAAGAGACCTAAACTACTGTTTCTCAGGAATGTCTGATCATAGATACGGAGATGGTGGGTCCAGTTTCCAGAGCACCACAGGGCACTGTGTACACATGAGGGGGTTACCATACAGAGCCACTGAGAATGATATTTACAATTTCTTCTCACCTCTCAATCCCATGAGAGTACACATTGAAATAGGACCCGATGGCAGAGTTACAGGCGAGGCAGATGTTGAGTTTGCTACTCATGAAGATGCCGTGGCAGCTATGGCAAAAGATAAAGCTAATATGCAGCACAGATATGTGGAGCTCTTCTTGAATTCTACTGCAGGGACAAGCGGAGGAGCTTACGATCATAGCTATGTAGAGCTCTTTTTGAATTCTACAGCAGGGGCAAGCGGTGGTGCTTATGGTAGCCAGATGATGGGAGGGATGGGTTTATCCAACCAGTCTAGTTATGGAGGTCCTGCCAGCCAGCAGCTGAGTGGTGGGTATGGTGGTGGGTATGGAGGTCAGAGCAGTATGAGTGGATATGACCAAGTTCTTCAGGAAAACTCGAGTGACTATCAGTCAAACCTTGCTTAGGGAGAGAAGGAACATCAAACAGCTCCAGGAATAACAGCTGTGCATTTATAGGAACTGGATAGAGTAGGAAGGATGTCCAGCATATCCAGTATGCTCGGTAAATGGGTAATACAATTGCTTCTGATCACTATTGGTCAGCTTCTTTCTTTCCTTTTTCTCCTTTTTTTTTTAAGAACAAAATTTAAGTTTAATAGTTTTGCATTACAAGCTTGTGATTCATGCTTACTGTAAAGTGAAAGTTAAGATTGTTTTCAACTTTAAGCTCAGCAATTTTGAACACTGAAATATTCATCTAGGACGTACTAACAAGTTCAGTATTGACCATAACTGTTAAAGCCACTTTCAGCTTTCCTCCAGTTAGTTATGTTGTAGGAGTGGATTTAAGCAGTAAGCATATTTAGGTTTAAAGCAGTTTCACTTATGTTAAATGTTGCTCTTATACCACAATACATCAAAAACTTCAGATGCATGTTGAGAAACATGCTTTTCTGTAAAAATCAAATATAGGAGCTGTGTCTATGATTCAAAGTGACAACATTTGGCATGTTTGTTAATTCTAGCTTTTTGGTTTAATATCCTGTAAGGCACGTGAGTGTACACTTTCACTTTTTTTTTAAAAAAAGATCTGGGACAATTTTGAGATGTGATACCAATACTTTAGGAGTTTGGTCATGTTGTTTGTATGGAATTCTGAGGCTTTGGTTTAAATCTTACCTTGTATTGTGAATTCCATTTAGATGTATTGTACTAAGTGAAACTTGTTAAATAAATCTTCCTTTTAAAAACTGGAAAAATCTTGTATAGTTTGATTTTATTTTAAATTGTGTTTTATTATATGGGCACACAGTAACTTTTAAAGTTCTCTGTAGTTTAAATGTAAATTTTCAGTTTTCTTTTTGAGACAGGGTCTCAAATATTCCAGGCTGTGAATGACATTTAAATTTTGATGTTTTTGGTTTTTCAAGACAGCAGTTTCTCAGTAGCTATGGAGCCAGTGCTCTATAAAACCAGGCTGGCCTTGAATTTACAGAGATCTGCCAGCCTCTACTTCCCGAGCGCTGGGATTAAATGTGTTCACCGTGGCAACTTTAACATTTTGATCCTCCTGCCTCTAGCTCCTAAGTACTGGAATTTTGGTCATGTGTCACTGCAGTGCTGGGGAGCGAGCCCGGGGCTTCCTGCATACACGACACGACAAGCACTGTACTAGCAGCAGGGCTACATCCAAATCCCTGTTAGTTGGATTTGTGTTGCATTTGTGTGTGTGTTCAAGTGTACGTGTACACACATGTTCACCATAAAAACATTGGGTACCCTGTTTTATTGCTCTCGATTGTTTCTCACTGAGCCTGCAGCTAGACTGTGCGCCAGTAAGTTCCAGTGATCCTCCTGTCTCCGCTGATGGCCACACTGGGGTTACATGTGTGGATGACTACGACTGGTTTTTTAAATGGATGCTGGAGATGTGAACTTGGGTCTTCCATGTTTGCACAGCAAGCATTACCTATTAAGCTGTCTGTAGCCCTGCAATTTTATTTTTTGATTTCTTTTTTCATTCTTTTTTTGAGACAGGTTTCTTTGTGTAGCCTTGGCTGTCTTGGAGCTTACTTTGTATACCAGGCTGACCTTGAACTCAGAGTTCTGCCTGCCTCTGCCTCCCGAGTACTGGGGTTAAAGGTGTGCATCACCACTGCTTGATGATAAAAAACCTTCAAATACCCTTTATGGTTTGCAGACGATCTAAAGTGTGTAAGCCACTGGTTCTCTGACACTGCCTTAGTGTCATTGGAACATGTTTAAAGACTGATTGCTGGACCCCGTCCTGGGAAGGTTCTGAGATATTGTGCTGAGATTACTCAAGGCCACGTTTTGAGACAGCTCACCATTCTCCCACTGCTAAAGTCTAATCCTAAAAGGGACTGGTTTTGTTTTTGTTTTTTTCGAGACTGTTTCTCTGTAGCTTTGGTGCCTGTCCTGGAACTAGCTCTTGTAGACCAGGCTGGCCTCGAACTCACAGAGATCCACCTGCCTCTGCTGGGATTAAAGGCCTGCGCCACCACAGCCCCACCCGACTCTAAAAGGAACTGTTAAGAGATAGCTTTATGATACCAGTTTTCTTCCCACTTTCATGGCAAGTAGTTCAACATTTCTTTTGAAGTGCAAGCCACAGTTGATTGTTTACCTTAGCTTGCACCTCAGGGGAGTATTTTTGAGCACCTGCGCCACTTCTGCTCTGGTATCTTACACATCTGTTTCCCAGTGGGTAGCTGTTTCACCTCTCACTGACCTTTAGTCCTGGACTCCCTCAGATCAGTAACAGCTGCACATGAACTACGTATTTCTGGATAGCTAGCTGCCCAGAAACTAGATCTTTGAGTTGCCTATTCTTTAACATCTATAGAAATATCCGGTGGTATACAGGTATACAGATTTGGATGCAGATACCAAATTTATACTTATTGGTCCTGTATTTAGGGATACTTTATTAAGCATTGTTTCTGAAAATTTAAAAAAAAATATGGCAGTGAGATTTGAGATTCGCTGATGGTTTCTAATTTATATTTTTGGTTTTTTTTTTTTAAATTATTTCTCATTTCTATTACTATTGACAGGAAAGTAGAAAATCCATTTGACTCTTATGCCATTGTGCCATAACGGATTGGAATGATTGCCCTTTTCTCCTGAGCTCATTTGAAAGCCTTTCTGAGAGGAGTAAATAAATTCAAAGCGTTTTTGCTCTCCACATTGCTGAGTAATTTTTCCAGAAGTTTCTCTCAGTATGAGTGAAAAAGCTCCAGTTAGCCACTAGATGTCACCAAGTCCCAGAAAAGGAGAGCTGAATCCTGGCTTGCTAGAATGCCCTTCGCTCCACTGAATTGGGGCCAGCAAGGGGGCTCAGTGGGTAAAGGTGCTTCCTGCCGTCCCTCATCAGAGTTTGACACCTGGGGACCCACCCCAGAGAGAACAGAGCCCAGTAAGTTGTCCTCTGCCCATATGGTGTGTCTTCTACCACAATAAATTTGTAAAAAAAAAATCAGGCTCTATAGAACAGGCAAAGGAAAGAATGGAGGATGTCAGCGGCCAGTATTAGAGGTAGCAAAGAGACAGCAGTACCTGTCGGCATCACCGATTCCTGAGTACTGCACACATCCGTACGCACACCCCACCGCCGCTGGTGACCCACCACAGAAGTTACCCAGGGGAGGATTGGAAGAGGTAAAGTGGATGTCCCACTCCATTGGGTCAAGGTACCTGGTAATATTAGCAAAAAGTTGTCAGCTACGATAATCATGGCCTGAAACTGTTCCCACAATAGCTTGTGTCAGTGATCTGGTGTGGTTTGTGCAACAGCAGCAACATGATCTCAGGCTTCCTTGGGAATGCGATGTTTCACCCCAGATGGATTGAAATGATTGGGAAACTCAGGGGGTGAGTCCCAACAAGCTGTCTTTTAACAAGTACATAATGTGTTCTGCTAATGTGCTTATTTATGTGTGTGTGTGGGTTCCGTAACTCATCAATTCATTCATTCATTCCAGAATTCATTCATCTGACCTTAAAATGGGTAGCCAAATATAGACAATCATATGTAACCCTCTAAGACTGTTGACTCATCCCCCAGCAAAACAATAAGAAAATGTGATGCCAAATTCATTTGCAAATGAAACACCTTTTCCACCAAGAGGATTTCTCGTGCTTTCAGTAAAAATGAGATTTCCCCCCACTCAAGATGGGCCTTGAGAGCTATTGGCAGACAACTGGTGAAGGAGTGAAATTCATTTGCTTGCCCAATACCAGGCTGAGTATCATGAGAGCCCTTTTACAACCTGCTCCCACCCTGACTGCAAAGCAGCCCTGTGACTGCACAGCAGACATGGCCGTGGGGTCACCAGGTTAGTGGGTGGGCAAAAGAGTCCACAGAGGAGGTGAGAGTTTAGGTCGGACCTGTCTTGAAACCTTTTTCCAGACTCCCACCTTCCGCAGCACTGGTCCGGACAGATGTTCACAGATCACACATGCTATAGCCCTCTGATGGAAGTTAGGTTTCTGGAAGAAGAGGTCGGTACTGAGTGGCAACAGCTGAGAGTTATGGTGTCTTCTTAACATATTATCCCTTTTCTTTCCCTCCTTTTCTGAACATTAAAAAATGATGCATATGGGTAGGCATCTCACCTGCATGTTTATCTGTGCACCACTGTGTGTGTGGGACCAGTGGAAGCTTGAAGAGGGGAACTAGAATGAGCCACCCTGTAAGTGCTGGGAACAGAATCTGGGTCCTCTAGGAGTAGCCAGTGCCTTTAATCTACAGCCTGCTTTTTCTACCCCACCCCAGGCTTGAGGACAGTTTAATTAATCTAAAAGAAAGATCTCAGGGCAGCAAACTGTAAATCTTGGTAGCTGCCTGGAGGCAGAAGATAGAGGAAAGAAAAAAAGAAAGCCATGCTCTTCAGGTTAGAGAAAGAGTGAAGTGCAGAGTGTTAGGGAATGCATGCGTAGAAACGAAATAGAAGCAAAGGAAAATTGGAACCTTTTGCCGGGTGGTGGTGGCTCACGCCTTTAATCCCAGTACTCAAGAGGCAGAGGCAGGCAGATCTCTGGGAGTTTGAGGCCAGCCTGGTCTACAAGAGCTAGTTCTGGCACAGGCACCAAAGCCACAGAGAGAAACCTTGTCTCAAAAATAAATTGGAACAGAGAAACCCTGCTTTGGAGTCTATCCTGGAACTAGGTCTGCAGACCAGGCTGGACTCGCACTCACCGAGATCCGCTTACCTGCTTCTTACCTCTACCTCCTGAGTGCTGGGATTAAAGGTGTGTGCCACCAGTGCCTGACTTTGACTAACTCTTGTTTGTTTGTTTTGATTTTTTGAGACAGGGTTTCTCTGCAGCTTTGGAGCCTATCCTGGAACAAGCTCTTGTAGACCAGGCAGGCCTCAAACTCGGAGATCTGCCTTCCGAGTGCTGGGATTAAAGGCGTGCGCCACCACTGCCTGGCTTTGACCAACTCTTATCTGTTATTCCTATCTTTCTTTCATTTATATATTCGTTTGTTTACAAGTTGAGGGAAGCCCAGGATTGAACCCAGGACCTTGCCTACTTCAGACACTAGCACTGAGCTACATACCTAACCCTTTTTTAGAAGATCTAATTGAACATTGCCAGAATCTTTCCCCAAATCCTTTTTACCCTCCTTCCTCTTTCTGCTGTCCTTTGTACTTGATCTGCTTCTCCTATACACGATGCCATTAGGTTTCCTTGCCATTCCGAACTCTTTGGAGATGAGGAAACTGAGTCTCAGAAAGTCAACTATCTTGAGGAAAGAAACTGGTGCTGAAGGGAAGCAGGAAATAATGGGGGTCGGGGAGTGAAGGACATGTCTGGGATCCTCGTGGGATTGTGTAGCCATTCCTGGGAACCTGTGGGTGAGGGCATTTGTGAGCGGCGCTGGAACCTCTCTCAGCAAGCTGGTTCTCACTCCGGAGCTCACAGTAAGGGGGATGGGAGTGGGGGCTGGGGCTCAGGAGGTTGGGGAGAATTTGGCCCCGAATCCATCTGTTCCTCTCCAGATTTCCGGAGGCCCTTAAACAACCCGCTCCCTCCCAGCATCTTCCAATTCAGGGACAGGAGTTGGGAAGAGGCTGCGAGGAAATGGCGGCTAGAGCCTGGGGGTGGGGTGGGATGGGGTGGGGAGGCACCGGGTTACCGAAGCAAATGGGGGAGTGGTCAAGAGTGATGAATGGCGGACGCGGCAAGGAAAGGAAGACGCAGGTGTCTGCAGAGCTAAGAGAGGGATAAATAACACCTTTGTTAGCCAGGCACCTGGAAAGTCTGGGCTGTCTCTCCCACCCTCTCAGACCTCTCCCTCCCCTTTTGGTCCTACCGAGCAAGGTGGGAAGGCTGGCATAGGCATAGATAAGGAAGTCTGGACAGCCACCCCACTGCCAATAAGTGATCCCCTCCAGCCAGGGTTGTCGGTAGCTCGATTGTCTCCTCCCACCCCCCAATCGGGGACTCTGCATCGAGGGCAGCTTCAGGAGCCAGTGGGAAGGGGCCCTGCTGCACCTCTAGAAGGTGTCACGTTACCCTACACAGTACTCCTGGCTTGGCATGCAGGAAGCGGCAGGATACAAGTTTATTTTCAATTGAGTGTTGATCCAACTTTTATGGCTTGTGATTAATCTTTTTCCTTCTGTTCTTGAATCTCCTATCGATGATGGGATCAAGGACAAACAGCTCACCAACTGTCACAACACCATATTGGAACTTTTAAAAGTTCTGAAAACATGCTAGTTGTTTTCTTTCTCTACCCATGGTACTTTCCTTTTTTTTTGGTAGTAAATCTCTAAAAATGTTTTTACCACTTTTGTTGAGCCTCCTCACCCTAGTTCACACTTACTTGTTCTCATTTTGCTTTGTTTTGTGTGAACTGTGGAGGCCAACTTGACCTCACACACATAATCTGCTGCCTTCAACCTCCAAGTGCTGAGGCTTCAGGCCTGCGCTACCATGCAGAGATAGTTCACGCTGGTTTCTAGTCTCTAAATGTTTTTGAGCAAAAAACCGGAACGGCTAATATTTATCATTCTCCAATTTTTCTACATGTGCTTTTTGTTTTTAAATATCTCTTCCGTGGTGTCAGGGCTTTGCATAATTCATGTGGGGTTGTTGTTTATTCATTTGGTTGTTGTTGTTATCATATTATTGTTATTATTATTATTATTATGGCTGAGCTACCACAGGCCAATCTTTTTAATCACTAAATGTGACGACTTTCAAAAACCTGCCTGTCAGGTAGAGACTGAGGAATGGTTACAAACGGAGATGAAGCTTTGGGACATTTTAAGAATGTCTGAAACGTCTATTGTAGTGATGGTTTGAACAACTCTGTGAATCTACAAAGGGCTACTTTAGTAGGAATCCTCCTTCTGTTAATATCTCTCTTGGTAGTCTTCCAGCTAGAGACACCCTCGCTCAGATCCTTAGCTGTAAGTCTACACTATTCTTGTTAAATTTGGACTTATGAGGTAGGTGGTGGTGGCACATGCCTTTAATTTCAGCATTTGGGAGGCAGAGGCCGGTGAATCTCTGAGTTTGAGGCCAACCTGGTCTACAGAGTGTGTTCCAGGACTACAGAGAAACCCTGTCTTACAAAGAAACAAAAACCAAACACAGCATATGGAATTGAGTTGTTCTATATTGAAACCCCTGTTCCATTATTATAGGAATAGTACCAAAAACCTATCTAGGAGCTACTCAGTGGTTAAGAGACCAAGTTGCTTTTCCAGAGGACTTGGGTTTTTTATTCCAAGCACCCATGTGGCAGCTCACAAAGTAACTCAAAGGCAAAGGGATATGACGCCCTCTCCTGGCCTTTGTGGGAACTGTACATGCACTGTTCGCAGGTATACATGCAGGCAAAATGACCTTTACATATAAAATAATTTTAAAAATTTAAAGCCTATTTAAAAATCTATCTTTGATATTATTTTCTTTTTGTGTGGTATATACAGTGTATGCCTGTGGTGTATGTGTGTGTGTGTGTGTGTGTGTGTGTGTAGCGGGGGTGGATTTGTGTGCCCCAGAAGGCCAAAGTTGGGTCACTTCTCTGCTCCATTCTCTCAAAACATATTCTGTCACTGGACTTGGGCTTCATTATTTCTCTTCAGCTAGGTTGGCTTCTCAGCAAGCTGTGCTGTCATGCCTGTTTTTTTTTTTTTTTTTTTTTTTTTTTCTGAGACAGGGTTTCTCTGTGTAACAGTCCTGGCTGCCCTGGAACTCACTCTATAGACCAGGCTGGCCTTGATCTCACAGAGATCCACCTGCCTCCGACTCCCGAGTGGGTTTGTCTTTTTTGGACATAGGTTCTGGGGATTCAAACTCAAGTCCTCATGCTTGCACAGTAAGTACTCTTACCCACTGAGCCATCTTCCGGTTCACACCATTACTATTTTAACTAATATGTAGCTCACTTTCTTTTGTAAAAATAGATTCTCTTAGATACAACATTTATGCTAATATATAATAGTCTGGTTTCCTGGAGAAAAATTATTATTCTTTTTAAAGATTTATTTATTATGTATGCAGTGTTCTGTCTGCATGTATGCCTACAGGCCAGAAGAGGGCGCTAGATCTCATTACAGGTGGTTGTGAGCCACCACGTGCTTGCTGGGAATTAAACTCAGGACCTCTGGAAGAGCAGGTAGTGCTCTTAATGTCTGAGCCATCTCTCCAAACCTAGGAGGACAATTATTCTTTAAGGATTTAGTTTAGAGGGGCATGATGGCACACATCCTTAGGCCTAGTACTTGGGAAGCAGAGAAGGTCAATCTCTGTGAGTTCAAGACCAGCCTGATCTACATAGTGAGTCCCCAGGTCAGCCAGAATTACATAGTGAAACTCTGACTCAAAACATCCACCTAAAACTGCCTAAAATATTTATTTTATATTTAATTGCGTGTGTGTATGTGAGGGAGATGGAAGTAGTTATGTGCATGCATGTGAGTGCGGATGCCTTGGGAAGCCAGATGCTTTGCATCCCCTTGGAACTGGCTATAAACTGTTGCAAGCCATCTGATGGGGGTACTACATTCATTTGGATCATCTGCAAGAACAGTATGCAGGATTTTGTGTGTTTGTTTCTTTTTGGTTTTTTTTAATACATTTTTTATTGATATTTATGGAGCTCTACATTTTTCTCTGCTCCCCTCGTTGCCTCTCCCTTCCCCCTTTCAATCCTCTCCTAAATGCTCCCAATTTACTCAGGAGACTTGTCTTTTTATACTTTCTATTTCCCATGTAGATTATATCTATGTAGTCTCTCTTAGTGTCCTCATTGTTGTCTAAGTTCTCTGGGATTGTGCTTTCTATGCTGGCTTTCTTTGCTTTATGTTTAAAAACCACCTATGAATGAGTACATGTGATAATTGTCTTTCTGTGACTGGGTTACCTCACTCAAAATAATGTTTTCTAGCTCCATCCATTTTCTTGCAAAATTCAAGCTGTTGTTATTTTTTTCTGCTGTGTAGTACTCCATTGTGTAAATGTACCACATTTTCTTTATCCATTCTTTGGTTGAGGGGCATTTAGGTTGTTTCCACGTTCTGACTATGACAAACAAAGCTGCTATGAACATAGTTGAGCACATGTCCTTGTGGCACGATTGAGCATCCTTTGGATATATACCCAAAAGTGGTATTACAGGGTCTTGTTTCCTAATTTTCTGAGAAATTGCCACACTGACATTCAAAGGGGCTGTGCGAGTTTGCACTCCCACTAACAATGCAGAAGTGTTCCCTTTTCCCCACAACCTCTCCAGTATAAGTTGTCAGCAGAGTTTTTTAATTTGGCCATTCTTACAGGTGTAAGATGGAATCTCAGAGTTGTTTTGATTTGCATTTCTCTGATGACTAAGGATGTTGAACATTTCCTTAAGTGTTTTTTAGCCATTTTAGATTCCTCTGTTGAGAGTTCTCTGTTTAGGTCTGTACTCCATTTTTTTAATTGGATAATTTGTTCTTTTGATGACCAATTTCTTTCTTTCTTCTTTTTTTTTTGGAAGATGACCAATTTCTTGAGTTCTTTGTATACTTTGGAGATCAGACCTCTGTCTGATGTGGGGTTAGTGAAGACCTTTTCCCATTCTGTAGGCTGTTGTTTTGTCTTGTTGACTGTGTCCTTTGCTTTACAGAAGCTTTTCAGTTTCAGGAGGTCCCATTTATTAATTGTTTCTCTCAGTGTCTATGCTGCTGGGGTTATATTTAGGAAGTGGTTCCCTGTGCTAATGCGTTCAAGTGTACTTCCCACTTTCTCTTCTATAAGGTTCAGTGTGGCTGGCTTTATGTTGAGGTCTTTGATTCATTTGGACTTGAGTTTTGTGCATGGTGATAGAGATGGATCTATTTTCATTCTTCTACATGTTGATATCCAGTTATGCCAGCACCACTTGTTAAATATGCTTTCTTTTTTCCATTTGATATTTTTTGCTTCTTTATCAAAGATCAGGTGTTCTAAGATGTGTGGATTGGTATCCGGGTCTTCTATTCAGTTCTATTGGTCCTCCTGTCTGTTCTTATGCCAGTACCAGGCTGTTTTCAGTACTGCAGCTCTGTAGTAGAGTTTGAAGGCAGGGATTGTGATGCCTCCAGAAGTTCTTTTATTGTACAGGATTGTTTTGGCTTTCCTGTTTTTTTTTGCTTTTCCATATGAAGTTAAGTACTGTTCTTTTGAGGTCTTTGAAGAATTTTGCTGTTCTTTTTGTTTTTTGAGGCAGGGTTCTACTATGTAGTCCTGGCTGGCCTAGAGATCACTATGTAGACCAGGGTGGCCTTGAACTTATAGAGATGTTCCTACTTCTGTCTTTCAAGTTGTGGGGTTAAAAGCATATGCTGCCAGACATCTCTCTGGCTCCTGCAATTATTTTTTTAGGACGCCATGCCTGTTGCCAGGCACTGTGCTGGGTGCAGAGGATGAATGAACAAAACACTTCCAAAGTCTCTGCCCTCAGTGAGCCCACAGTCAAATGGGGAGCCAAACAACAAGCAAAAAGCCATGCATGTGTGTAATGGAGATGAAGGTAGAAGAGGGTACATAGTGTTAAAAAAACTCAGAAGGAAGAGATTTGAGAGATGACTCAATGATTCAGAGTACTAATTGCTCTTACAGAGGACCTGGGTTCGGTTCCCAGCACCTACATGGTGGTAAATAGACATCAGTTAACTCTAGTTCCAGAGGATCTGATACCCTCTTCTAGCCTCTACTGGTATTAGGTATGCATGTGATGCACACTTGCACATGCAGGCCAAACAATTATATGTTATATGGCATGGTTTATGTAGGCCAGTCTGGCCTCAGACTCAATAGGAAGCTGAGACTGCCTTTGAACCTCTGATCCCTCTGCTACTTCTTTTTTCTTTTCTTTTCTCTTTTTTTTGAGACAGGGTCTCTCTACATATGTCTGACTGTCCTGGAACTCATTATGCAGACCAGAGTGTCCTTGAATTTAGAAATCTACCTGCCTCTGCCTCCCAAGTGCCAGGACTAAAGGCGGGTGCCATGACACCCAGCTCTCCTGCTACTTACTACAGTTAGAATGGCAGTTAAGGCCGGGCGGTGGTGGCGCACGCCTTTAATCCCAGCACTTGGGAGGCAGAGGCAGGCGGATCTCTGTGAGTTCGAGACCAGCCTGGTCTACAAGAGCTAGTTCCAGGATAGGCTCCAAAACCACAGAGAAACCCTGTCTCGAAAAACCAAAAAAAAAAAAGAATGGCAGTTAAATTTCAACATAAATTTTGGGTAGGGCAAATGGCAGTTTTCACTACTGTTTCCTGACATACAACTTCTTTTTTTTTTTTTTTTTTTTTTTTTTTTTTTTTTTTTGGTTTTTCGAGACAGGGTTTCTCTGTGGTTTTTGGAGCCTGTCCTGGAACTAGCTCTTGTAGACCAGGCTGGACTCGAACTCACAGAGATCCACCTGCCCCTGCCTCCCAAGTGCTGGGATTAAAGGCGTGCGCCACCACTGCCCGGCTTCCTGACATACAACTTCTAAAACCCTTGGAATTTCTTAGAATGAATGCCTTTTGCTCCTTAATGAGGATCATAGTAGCTTCTCAATGGAAGACCTGCAAACCTGGTCATCTGAGTTTGAGCCCCAGAACCCATATAAATGCTGGAAACAGAGAATTGACTCCACAAAGCTGTCCTCTGACCTTCCGATGTGCACTGTGACAACTGCCTCCCCATAGTAATAAATAAAATCTAAGAGTAAGGCACAATAAGATGAATGGAACTTTCTGCCCCACCCCAACCTCTGAGATGGGGAGGGGAGTTGAAAGTTAAGGAGGGCCAAAGATGGTTGATTATACTTACATAATAAAATCTCCACAAAAACATGGCATCTGAGGTGTGTGGGGGCACATTCTTCTGAAACTTAACCCTCACCTTCTGAGATCTGACCTTTATTTTTCAAAGTAGAAGTTGTTAGAGTTGTTGAAAAGACCCAGATGATGCCTGTTGCAGTACTGATAGTTTTTTTTTTTTTAATGAAGAAATTGTTGATACTTTGGGAAATACAAAAAGATTCTGTCAACTAGAGAAGAAGAAAAAGATGACTTTGGTTTCTTTTCTCTATAACTTATAAGAAGAGTGAGGGGGTTAATAGGATTTTCTGTCTCCCAGTAATAGGTTTCTCTGCTGAACACAATAAACCAGATCAAGCCAAATTGAAAAAAATATAACAGTGGGTGTATTTGAGCAAAGCAACTCCCAGACAAATTCTCCAGTCCCAGAGATGGGTCTGGAAACCGTGCCCACAAATGAAAGAAAGAAGATTATATAGATTGCAGGCAAGAGGTGATAGCATGTCCGCCACAAGCTGGGTTTGCGCCCAAGTATGGTCAAAAGCTGACTGCTTTAGGCAGGGACTTGGGTGACTGACAACTTCAAGGGTGGAAGCTGCCACAGCTGCCAAGAAAGTGGAACTGGGCTTTTTGGTGCCTTCCTTTGTTTGGAGATTTTCTGAGAGGGTGGGGTTTGGAGAGACAGAAATGGAGCTTCTTAGACTGTCCAGGAGGGATCTGGAGGTTCTGACTGAAAATCATTAGGTAAGGTGTCAAGGACACTTTCTCAGCCGGGGAGATGCAAGCCTCTAATCCTGCTACTTGGTAGGGTGAGGCAGGAGGTTCTGGAACTCAAGTCTGTTCTTGGATGTATATATAGTGAGTTTGAGGGAGCCTGGACTACATGAGACCCTGTCTGAAAAAAAAAAAAAGAAAAAAGGAAAAAAAGGAGGTCTATTCTTAGTTTCTTCCCTTCCTTCCTTCCTTCCTTCCTTCCTTCCTTCCTTCCTTCCTTTCTTTCTTTCTTTTTTTTTTTTTCAAACAGGGTCTGTATATTAGTCCACACTTGTCCTGGAACTCAATTTGACCAGGCTGACCTCGAACTCACTGAGATCTGCCTGTCTCTGCCCCCCAAATGCTGAAATTAAAGGCATGCGCAGCTACCACCACCTGACAAAGATTTACTTATTTTGTTTGTTTATTATGTATTCAGTGTTCTGCCTACATGTATACCTGCATGCCAGAAGAGGGCACCAGATCTCATTATAGATGGTTGTGAGCCACCATGTGGTTGCTAGGAATTGAACTCAGGTCCTCTGGAAGAACAGTCAGTGCTCTTAACCTCTGAGCCATCTCTCCAGCCCCATAGTTTCTTTTTTACATTCCTGGATATTTGATTTGAGGTACTGGTCAGAAAAATCGATACCAAATTCAGGGATGAAGAGTGTGAGATTGGCCTTAGATATATTGTATTGTAGGTGACTTTGAATGTACCCAAGAGAAGCCATATAGATTGTTGCAGGGGAGGATCTACAGTTTAGGAGGAGTCTGCAGACTGGAGGTATAAAGTGTGAGCTATTTGTATTCAGGTGGCATTAATTGAAACCGCCGGTGAGGCCAGACAATGGTGGTGACGCCTTTAATCCCAGCACTCTGGAGGCTGGGGATCTCTATAAATTTGAGGCCGGCCTGGTCTACAAGAGCTAGTTCCAGGACAGGCTCCAAAGCTACAGAGACATCCTGTCTCAAAAAACCAAAAAAAGAAAGAAAGAAACCATGGGTGAGGCTTAAGTCAAATAGTGTCAGAATGAGACTGTAGAAGACAAGAAATGGCCTTAAGAACTAGCAGCAAGCCGGGTGTTGGTGGCGCACGCCTTTAATCCCAGCACTCAGGAGGCAGAGGCAGGCGGATCTCTGTGAGTTCGAGGCCAGCCTGGTCTACAAGAGCTAGTTCCGGGACGGGCACCAAAGCTACAGAGAAACCCTGTCTCAAAAAACCAAAAAAAAAAAAAAAAAAGAACTAGCAGCAAACATTTCATATAGAATAAAGGAGGGAGACAGGGAAAGAATGTCTAGAAACTTCCTTTAAAAAAACAATAGGAGAGGCTTCAATCATTGAAGTCAATGATAGAAGAAATAGGGGCTGGTGAGTATGGGGGCCTTAAGGTGGGGCCTTAAAGTGGTTCTCTTTCTTTTCTTATCCTTTCTCCCTCCCTCCCTTCTTTCCTTCCCTTTTTCATCTCTTCCTCTCTTTCTTTCTTTGAAAAAGGATCTCACTCTGCCGTCCAAGCTGGCTTAGAGCTCATTATGTAGACCAGGTTTGTCTGTACTTATGGCAATTCTCCTGTTCCAGCTTCTTGAGTGCTGGGATTATAGGCATGAGGTACCATGCATATGCCAGATCTATTTTTGTGGAATGATGGGTAGAAATCCTGACTGGAGTGACTTGAGGCATGGCTAGCTGATAGGACTATCCAATAAAATAGAAAACAATGACTATAGGGAATTATTGGAAGCAGTTTGCTCGTAAAGGGAATGTAGTAGTGTAGCAGGAATTTGAGAGGTCAAGAGATACCACTATCATCATCATCATCATTCTTATTTATTATGACAGAATTTCACATCGCTCAGACTGACCTCAAGCATATTAAGCAGCCAGAGATGTCCTGGAGTTCCAAATTGTCCTCCCTCGCCTCCCAAGTGCTAGAGAGAAGCCCTTTTTAATAGGGAGAAATGTTGTGGCTGTGAAAAGATCCTAATTAAGCATCTGTTGGGAGTGATTAGTCGAACAGAGAAAGGGATTACACTCTATTGTACATCCATTCACAAAGAGCAGGATCTGGGTCCGAAAATGGAGGCGGAGCATAGGAGGCAAGGTCATGGATGTCTTAATTGAGGGACTCTTCCTAAGGCTGCTCGAGCAGCTGGACCCTGCGTGATTGCGTTAGGGAAGACGGAGGGCGCTCTTTTCTGACAGCGCACAATCATCCTTTTTTTATGTAAATAGAGTGTAGTCACGTGCACAGAGAGACAATGGGAAGGCAAGCTGTTGGAAGTTCCAAGAGAATGGAGACGAAGGTTCAGTGAGCTGGAGGGTGAGAGCAGGTTGAGGGATGACTAGCGAACTGGAGAAGTGAGTGGCTAATTCTGATTGTCAGCTTGTCAATGGTATATTTACTATGAATCCCATTTTACTTTTCCTAAGGGCTTTCTAAGTGTCACCGTGTTTTATTTAATCTTCAAAGCTGCCTAATGAGTGGGAGATTATTTTTATCTCCTTTTCAAGATGATGAAATGGAAGGACAGAAAAGCTGTCTCATTTGTTTAAGCTAGGTTTGCAGCCAGGCATCACATCCAGATTATCTTGAACATTAAAAGGAACCTTTGTCCTAAAATTGCTCCTTATCATCCTTTACTATTGTTAGCCGTAGGCCTCCGTAATCATATTTAATGACTGTGTTGTATTCCTTTGTGTGAACACAGCACACGTTATAATATGCTCTTTTCACACGTTTTTTTCTCCCATTAGGTGCATACTGAGTTGCCAGAGAAGAATAAATGCAGCACACTTTATGATGTGATCTAAGCTTTTTTCTCTTAATAGGCCCAAGCTGGGCTGCCAGAGCAGAATAAACTGTTGTGTTCCTTTGTCTCCCGTGCTTGTGTAGGAAGAAAGCTCTGGAAGGCTGGCAGTTGTTTGCCTTTCTGGGCCTGATTAGAGGCTCTGTGTGAACTGAGTCTCATAGTATATTGAGCTCCGATTCTTCCATAGAGAGCTTCTCTATGGATTTGCAAATTAATTTTATGCTTGACAGTCCGCTTAGATAATTTTCCAGAAAATCTCTAGCTAAGATTCTGCAGTCTCAAGACAGCCAGTAATCAACACTGAATCCCAGAAAGAAAAGAGAATTTTTGAGCCCTGTTATTGGAGATTTCCTTTTTTTCCTTTTTTTGTATTTTTCCCTTGCATTTTCTTTTTTCTTTTCTTTTTCTTTCTTTCGTTCTTTTTTGGAGACAGGGTCTCATGTAGTCTCAGCTGAGTTCAAACTCATTATGTAGTTGGTACGGATCCTTGTGCCTCTAATTCCCAAGAGCTAGGATTAATAGGTGTGCACCACCATGCCTGACTATTTATTTATTTATTTATTTATTTATAGACAGTATCTCACTATATAATTCTGTCTGTCCTGGAACTCACTATGTACATCAGGCTGGTCTCAAGCTCACAGAAATCTGCCTGCCTCTGCTTCCTGAGTTCTGGGATCAAAGGCACGCACCACCATGTCCAACTCACATTTTACTTTTTTTTTTTGGTTTTTCGAGACAGGGTTTCTCTGTGGTTTTGGAGCCTGTCCTGGAACTAGCTCTTGTAGACCAGGCTGGTCTCGAACTCACAGAGATCCGCCTGCCTCTGCCTCCCGAGTGCTGGGATTAAAGGCGTGCGCCACCACGCCCGGCCACATTTTACTTTTTAAACTTCTTGTTGATTGGCTGATTGGTTAGAGGGGACTGTGCACATGCAATCCGTGTTGCATACGTGGGGGTCAGAAGACAACTTGCAGCGGTCTGTTCTCTCCTTCTAACACGTGGTTTCAAACACCGAACCGAGGTCACCAGGCTTGGTGGTAAGTACCTATACAAGCTGCACCATCTCATGCTCCTCCCTTCCCAGCTCCTTGTGTTTGAGACAGGGTTTCCTAAGAAGCTCCAGTTGCCCTGGAACTCCGTAGCTTAGCTTGTGCGCAAACTCACAACTTTTCTGCTTCAGCCACCTGCGTGCTAGAAAAACAGGCCTGCCCCACCGTATCTGTCGTGTATTTTCCAATGTTCTATAGCAAGTATGTGTAGTTTCCATTTTGTGAAGAATAATTTAATTTCTGTAAAATCCAGGCAAGTCAGGAGACTGAAGGGTAAGGCTCACTTTTTTTTTGAAACAGGGCCTCTCTATGGACCACGCTGGCTTGAAATTCACGGAGATCCACCTATCTCTTTCTCCCAAGTGCTGGGATGAAAGATGTGAGCCACTCCACACACCCTAGCTGAAGACTCAATTTATATGTGTGTGTGTGTGTGTGTGTATTTTTATTGAGCACTACATTTTTCTGTGCTCCCCTCCCTGCCTCTCCCCTCCCCTCCAACCCTCTCCCAAGGTCCCCATGCTCCTGATTTACTCAGGAGATCTTGGAAGACTCAATTCTTTAAATCAGCTAAATAAACTTGTTTGTTCTGTGACCCAACAAGTCCATCTCTAGGGAAGATAAACACACACACACGCACATGCACAAACACACACACACACATGCGCACACAGCCTTTTCTACTTATTGTTATTCATAACTGTCCTACACTGAAAACAATTGATATGTATATGAATAAGTGAGGGCATAAACAAACCGGCACACCCATACAATGCAGTTGAAATTATTAGGAAAATACTGAGCTTTACAGAAGGTTTGGCATCTTAGCAGTTAGGTGACTTATGACAGCATTAGGAAAGGGTCAACTTGATCAGTAAAGTTAGCATTCTGACTCTTCACTATAGTGTTGTAGAAGTTGAATGGGAAACCCTGGATGAATGGAGCACGTGACCTAGTGTCAAACACTAGTTTCCCTTGCACTTCCTGCTCTCCTACCTACACTCAAATGTTTTTAGAGAATAATCCCAAGTTGTTTGCCTAGCATGCAGGATACCCTCGGTCCTACCATTGGATGGCAATGAATGAATGAATGAATGAGTGAATGAATGAATGCATGTGAGGTCCAGTGTAGCTTAGTAGAGGAGTGCATGCTCAGCAGCTGTGAGGCCTTGGGTTCAAGCCTCAGCACCAAATTAAAAAACAATACTGTAATGGGAAATATTCCTGAGTTGGATTCAAGCTTCACTTGGTGTCTGCCCCTGTAGTCCAAAGTACATAAAGTAAGTGGGTTCCAAAGAACAGTTGTTTCCGTGTCGTGATTAATCAGCATTTTTTCTTTCTGGATTTTCTTTTTTCTTTCTTTTTTTTTTTTTTGGTTTTTCGAGACAGGGTTTCTCCATAGCTTTTTTGGTCCCTGTCCTGGAACTAGCTCTTGTAGACCAGGCTGGCCTCGAACTCACAGAGATCCGCCTGCCTCTGCCTCCCGAGTGCTGGGATTATTCAACCCGGCTTATTCAGCATTTCTAAGCTATGTCCTAGTTTACCCTTTCAGCCCGTATTCTTCTCTTAAGTCATTTCTCAGGCCACTGTGAGACTAGTAGAGCACAATCAGTCACTGGCAAGGGAAGAAAGATCTGCCAGCCTCAGTGGACTTGCGGGGGGGGGGGGGGGGAGTGGGCAGGGCTTGTCTCTTATAAGGACAGGACAGACCTTTAAATTCCCATCTCTTTTTTATAATAAAAAGTGGAACTTTGTAGATCCATAAAGAGACTAGGGCTTTGAGAAATGAAATAGCTTTCCTAAAAATGATTTTAAAGGCTTTTTTATTGCATAGGAAACCATTAAAAAGGAATAGCTTGCTGGATGGAGGTGGCACGCGCACGCCTTTAATCCCAGCACTTGGGAGGCAGAGGCAGGTGGATCTCTGTGAGTTCGAGGCCAGCCTGATCTACAGAGGGTTTCAAAGCTACACAGAGAAACCCTGTCTTGAAAAAAAAACATACATAATTAAGTAAGGAAAGAAAGAAAGAAAGAAAGAAAGAAAGAAAGAAAGAAAGAAAGAAAGGAATAGCTAGGAAGCCCCTTTTTGGTCCAGTCTGTTCTAGAGGTAGGGAATAGAGGACAGGAGTGGTTAGAGAGGGTTTCCTGGCTAAGGTGTTGTGGGCTGAATCTGCTTGTGGCAATAAGTGAGAAAACATGCAAATTTAAAGGCAAATACTCCTGAGACATTGGTCTGAAACAGGGAACTGTCTTTTTTTTTTTTACGTTTTAATTTTTTAAAATAAATTTATTTAGTATGTATATAATGTTCTGCCTGCAGGCCAGAAGAGGGCACCAGATCTCATTATAGATGGTTGTGAGCCACAACATGGTTGCTGGGAATTGAACTCAGGACCGCTGGAAGAATAGCTAGTGAGTGCTCTTAACCTCTGAGCCATCTTTCCAGCCCCCCCCCCCTTTTTTTTTTTGGTCTTTTCTCAATTTTCACAGACAAGATTATTTTATTTCTGAGGCAGAGTTTCTCTGTGTAACACTGACTGTCCTAGAATTGGCTCTGGAAACCATACTCGGGAACTGTCTTAGTTAGGGTTTCTATTGCTGTGATGAAACATCCTGACCAAAAGCAAGCTGGGGAGGAGAGGGTTTATTCGGCTTACACTTCCACAAGGTAAGTCCAACATGGAAGGAAATCAGGACAGGAACTCAAACAAGACAGGAACCTGGAGGCAGGAGCTGCTGCAGAGGCCAAGGAGCTTATTGGCTTGCTCCTTATGGCTTGCTCAACCTGTCTTCTTATAGAACCCAGGACCACCAGCCCAGAGATGGCACCACCCACAATGGACTGGGTCCTCCCTCCTCAATCACTAATTGATAAAAGACCCTACAATTTTGCCTGCAGTCTGACCTTATGGAGGCACGCTTGTTGTTCTTTCAAGACAGGGTCTCACTATTAGCCCTGGCTGTCCTGGAACTCACCACTTAGACAAGACTGGCTTCAAACTCACATAGATCCTCCTGCCTCTACTTCCCAAGTGCTAGGATTAAAGGCTTGTGTTACTGTGCCTGCTAGAGGCATTTCCTTTTCTGAGGTTCCTTCCTCTCTGATAACTTTAGCTTGTGCCAAGTTGACATGGAACTAACCAGCACAGTCGGGTGGTGGTGGCATGCACCTTTAATCCCAGCACTTAGGAGGCAAAGGCAGGCAGATCTCTGTGAGTTCGAGGCCAGACTGTTCTCCAAGAGCTAGTTTTAGGACAGGAACCAAAGCTATACAAAGAAACTGTAATGGTCTGTCCTGTCCCTTTAAGAGACAAGGCCCACCCACTCCTTCCCACTCCACCCCCCATCCACTGAGGCAAGCAGATCTTTCTTCTGCTTCCAGCCTGAGCTCCTTTCTTTCCATCTCTCCTGAAGAGGCAGAGGCAGCTTCTGCCTCTTTCCCTTCTCCCCACTCCCCCACTCTGTTTCTCTCTCTCTCTCTCTCTCTCTCTCTCTCTCTCTCTCTGTTTCTCTCTGTCTGCTCTTCTCCTTTCTCACCTTCCCCCTTTCCCTTTCCTCTCCATAACTCACTAAATAAATATCCTCTTTCTCTGCATAGCATATGTCTCTGTCTCTCACCCGCTATGCGGCTCCCTGCCTGGGACCATCTACCTTCATGGCTCACCATGGTCTCGTGCCTGCTACCCACTGCCGCAGCTCGGGGATCTGCAGCATTTTACCATAACAGAAACCCTGTCTTCAAAAACCAACCAAACAAACAGAAAAAAAAAACTAGCCAGCACAAAAACATACATGTTATAAAGCCAATTTTCGAGAGATTTTAAGATTATATAGTCACAGCTTGTTTGGTTGGTTTTTTATTTTTACAAATTAGAGAAAATATGCCCAGATGTCAACAGCAGTTTCCCCTAGTTCATATTTTTCTCTAAATAGTCCTGTGTTTTCATAAATTGCTATAGAGCACAGTGCTTTTAAAAGATCAGAACAATACTACCTCTTAACAAAGGCAGGAAAAATGGCTATCTCTCTTTCTGCCTTAAAAGAATTTGCTATGTAAACTTTTCTAAGACCAGATATGGGCAATTCCTCAACTGTTTATCAGGGGTTTGGGAAAGACTTTGAACTTCTGGGAAGTATAGTGTGTAAAGCAGAGAAAAGACCAAATGCACAGTACACATTTCAAGACAAGTATGTGCAAAGCACATGTTTAAACCTAGGACATAATGATTTATTTGTTCTTTCTTCAATGTGCCTTGTGTTAGGAAGGGAGACCCAACCTTTCATTCCCCTAGATAAACTTGTACCCTGCAATAGCACCTCTGAAGTGGCAAGAAATTCAAGTCTGATCATCCCAAATGAACAAGATATCCCTCAGCATGGGAGACAATAAACAGACAGCCAATAGCACCTTTATCTAGATACCATCATCACCATCTGAGGCATACAGAGGAGGAGAGGAAGAGGAGAATTCTGGGCCTTAGTTCCTCAGAGTCCCACCTCCGGGGAAGACCCTAAGATGCTGCTGCCTGCTATTGAGAGTCAGCAATCCCCTTGGCAGTTAATGGGTTTTCCAGGATCTCATGAATATGATACAATCCATGTTCAATAAATGTTTTTCTTCCTTCTAAAACTCTCCTCACTTTTGTACCCCAACTAGAAGGTTGTTCACTTATTTCATATATATAATAATATATATAGTATTAATATTATTATGCTAAAAATATATTATTGTTTTATTGCACTATACATTTTTCTCTGCTCCCCCCTTCCTCCCCTCTCCCCTTTTACCATTTCCCATGACCCCACGAAGGCTGTTCACTTATAAGAGGTCCCTAGAGGGGGCTTGTTTCATTTGTGCAAGATAAATCCTGTTCCACTCTGAGGTCCCCACCCCTCACCCTACACGATGCCTAGCACCTGGCCCAAGTACCCATAAATCTTTGGGAGGCGATTGAACAAATGGGTGTGTAGGCAGGTGGCTACTGGATCAAAAATTTGTTGAAGATTACAACCTTTTCTGGATCGATTACTTCTGTGGCTAAACTGAATGGCTTTTAGTTTCAGGAAAACATCAACACTGTTGACTATAATGAAATTGAGACCCACAAAGGCTGGACTATTGATACATATTTATTAAATGCACACACACACACACACACCAAACCAAAGTGGCAGGTGGCGGTAGAGAATAGTGCTTTTTGTCACACAACCAAGTGTCTGCCTAGAAATAAGTTCTCTCTTTCACCAGCAAGTTTCCTGGACTCCAAAACTCAATAGTGAGTTTTATTTTCCAGCCTGCTTTCCAGCCCCTCTATAGGAAAACAAACCCTAGCACCAAGACCAACACAGAAGAGCCCGTTCTCTTTCCACTGAACCTCCTCTGCAGGAGACAGCTCTGAGGTCAACTAACTAGTATAGCAAAAAATACTCTCAGAAATGGGACAGCAAGGAGGGAACCGAACAGGCCTTCTCTTCTATTGACTCTGTCGGCCATTTCTATGCGGCAGAAATGAGTCATCTGGGAAAGTCTGGAGGAGAGAGAAAAATCACAAGACATTGTATTTACTGATGTTTCTGTAATGTTTTATTATACACAGTAAGACGGACATGCTAGGCCTGTCACTAAGTCCGAGTGCTTCTCGAAGCCAAAAGGACCCTCTTGTCTTCAATTTTGTAACAGAATAGTAACTAGTAACTATTTCAATCTGACCACACAAGGCCTCTTATTATATAGGGAGAAATTGGATATGCACCAGGCATGGTAGTGCCTGCCAGCAATCCCTATACTCAAGAGATAAAAGTGGAACAGTCAGGAGTTTGAGGTCATCTTTGGCCATGTGGTAAGTTCCAGACCAGCCTGTGCTATAAGAAATCCTTTCTCAAAAACCAAAACAAGGCAAAACAAAAGAAAACAATGAAAGGATGGAGGGAGGGGGGACAGAGGTAGGGCAGGTAGGAAGGAAAGAAGGGGCTATGTGGTACGTACTGCCAAGCATGGCTCTACAGGCCTGCAATCCTACACTTGGAGAGTAGAGGCAGTGAACAGACGCTAGCCCACTGGGTCATGTGGCTCTGACAGGCCTTGCCCTTCTCCTCAATTTCCTCTGCCTTGCTAAAAACTGTGCGTTTGAGGATCAGCTGGAATACATTAAAAACCCATCTCAAAAACAAATTTAAAAAGCTTTGTGATCGCAATGATAGATTTAAGCATCACGTTGCAAGTATAATGCTTCTGCGTACCTGCAGCATTCAGTATAACAAAATTTTGATGTCCAATGGAGGAGAGCCAGATGTCACCAAAGATTATAGGTTCTCAACCACCTAGAAAAAGAAAAGAGCCAAGCCGAATAAAGTGGCTTCTTAGTAAACGAAGTGTTTTACCTACATTATCTTGCTTAATTCTTACAACAGCCAAGGAGGTAGCAAGTGTAATCTGGTGCTCTGAATAACAAGACTAAGGAGAGGCTTCCAGCAGTGCATGCCTTCAGTTTCAGCACTCAGGAAGCAGAGGCAGGCAGATCTCCGTGAGTTCGAGGCCAGCCGGATCTACCTACAGAGCGAGTTTCAGGACTGACTCCATACCTACTGGGAAACCCTGCCTCGAAAAACCAAAAAGAAAAGAAAAAAAGAAAAAGGATTCCACTCTGTAATCCAGGTAGCCCTGGAGCTCACTACATAGCCCAGGCTGATCTCATAAAACTCCTCCTGGGTTGCTTCTATGAGGCCTGTACAAGACTGAGGCTGTCATTAGCCAATCACGGATTGGGGAGGGCCTTACTGGGCTCTCCCTCTCCCTCTCTCTCTCCCTGATGAAATATTGACTACCAGTTGATTCCTGGAGATAGGCAGCCATTGTCTTCAGTTCAGTCCTTGTAGGTTAACCTACCAGACTCCAATGGATAGTTCCAAACTCACGGTCACACACAGATGGCCTAGTTAGGCTCACAGGGTCACAAAACAAAGCAAAAATTCATGCAGATAAGAGAGGAACTTGTAAGGAAGGAGAGGTTGACTGGAGTGGGAGGGAAATTAGAGCGTTGGGATAATAACCAGAATATATTATCTGATTTTTTTTCACATTGTATAATTATTTTTTGAGAGTTTCCCATGTTGGTGTATATTATAAGAACGTATGTCTTTTCAGCTAGACATGGTGATACACTCCTATAACCCTAGAGTTTTTGTATTATTGGTTACATCTCTCATAATTGTGACAGAATATCGGATAGAAACAACTCAAGGAGGAAAAGATTTATTTATTTTGGCTCACAGTTTCTAAGTGTCCAGTCCATGATCACTTCTATGTGTTTCTAGACCCTGGGTAAAACAGAGTTTGTTCACCTCATGACAGACAGGAAGGAGAAAGTGAGGAGGGGACTGGGGACCCCGTATAACCTTCAAAGACAAGCACCACCCCCATGACCATAAACAATCCCATGATTCTTTCACCTCACCATGGTGAACTTGCTGAGGGGCAATGAGAAACAAGCAACTAACCCTTTCTTTCATTTTCATCAAACACTGATTTCAAGAAAAGGAATGAGAGAGAGCCTGGAGAGGATCTGTGGTCAGCATTAGAGACTTGCAAGGGTCAACCGTCCCCGCTAGAGCAACAACACAAATGTGTATACAATCTCCCTCATCAGAGACCTGACACACTCAAATCTAATGCCACCTAGGAAGGTTTGATGGCAGATAAAGTAGGCAGCCTACTCACATCCCTAGCTAATTAGTTTTGGATTGATTTTAATTTTTTCGTGGTGCTGAAGATTGAACACAGGGCCTGACCCATGCTAAGGAGGCACCCTATCACTTCCATAGACTTTGAGTGCAGGAGGATTTATTTTAGATTGCACAGATGAGTTATTTGGCAGGATCAGACAGAGCGTTGGAAGGTATAATAATCACACTCATAGCCGGGCGGTGGTGGCGCACGCCTTTAATCCCAGCATTCGGGAGGCAGAGGCAGGCGGATCTCTGGGAGTTCGAGGCCAGCCTGGTCTACAAGAGCTAGTTCCGGGACGGGCACCAAAGCTACAGAGAAACCCTGTCTCGAAAAAAACCAAAATAATAATAATAATAATCACACTCATGTCCTGAGCTAGTTGTGGTATCCACCTATAATTGCAGTACTCTGCTAAATCTCAAAGTCCAGATTAGCCCAGGTTACATGGAGACACTTGGTTTCAAAAGGCCCAAACCAATAAAAACCCAAACCTAGGGCTGTCTCCAGCAAGGGCTCTGTGGATCATTGCCGTAAACAGTAGCAGCAGTAGCAGCAGCTACAGCCACGCGACTTCCTTAGGAATGTGAATTTTCCCTTCAGGTGACTGATTTAGAAACCCTGAGAATGGGCCGAATAAGTTGCGTTTTGACAAGTGTCTAGGGTAGTTCTGCTCCAAGTTTCTTCATGGTTCCTGCAATTTGAGCGTTCTTTTATTCTGGAATCAGTTCATCCTATCCTAAAGTAATTAAACAAGGACCATCCTGTGTGAGAGCAGGGTTGTTATGAAAATGCACGTCAAACTTGGCTATAAATTGTTAATCCAAAAACTCGTGAGACCAAGAGGTTTCTGAAATAAAGGGGGTGTTTTAGTTAGGGTTTCTATTGCTGCAATGACCAAACACCAAGTTGGGGAAGAAAGGGTTTATTTGGCTTACACTTCCATATTGCTGCTCATCACTGAAGCAAGTCAGGATAGGAACTCAAGTAGGGAACCTGGATGCAGGACCTGATGCAGAGGCCATGGAGAGGAGCTGATTACTGAGCTCTTCATGGTTGCTCAGCTCCTTCCTTTTGGATGACTCTAGTGTGTGTTAAGTTGACACACAAAACCAACCAGTACAAGGGTCCACTACAGAATCCACAACAACCAGAAGCAAAACTTAGTAGTAGCTGGGAAACTCTTCCAGATCTAGAGCACGGAGTATTTGTGGCAAACCTTGGAGAGTGTGCTTGTTGGTTTTTGTCAACTCAGTACACACCTAAACTTATCTGAGAAGAGGGAACCACACCTGAGAGGTGTAGTTTTTGCTGGCTTGCTGCTGCCACCTGTGTGCCGTCCCCATTTTCCAGGGGCAGGGGGTGAGAAGATGTGAAGTCAAAGGCACAGACTCAGGGAGATTCCCATACAAAAGCTCTTTATTGTAAACAGGTTGGTGGTTTATACAGGGTTAGGGAAATTAAGCTGAAGCAGGAACGTTTCTAGTCGGTCCTTTTGAAACTGGAGGTCACTGCTGGCGTGTTGTGATTGGCTAGGAGCACACCACTAGTAATTGTGCTTTTGGTCTGCTGACAGGTTGTTGCGGCCAATTTTTCTTATTCATTGTGAGATTGCATGCACTTGCTTGCGCTTGCGCTATTGCTGTGCCTCAGAGAAGATATTTCCATTGGCCCATAGGCTACCCTGTGGTACATTTTCTTTCTTTCTTTCTTTCTTTCTTTCTTTCTTTCTTTCTTTCTTTCTTTCTTTTCTTTTCTTTTTTTTTGTTTTTTGTTTTTTGTTTTTCGAGACAGGGTTTCTCTGTGGCTTTGGAGCCTGTCCTGGAACTAGCTCTTGTAGACCAGGCTGGTCTCGAACTCACAGAGATCCACCTGCCTCTGCCTCCCGAGTGCTGGGATTAAAGGCATGCGCCACCACCGCCCCGCTCCCTGTGGTACATTTTCGTAATTAGTGACTGATGTTGGAGGGCCGAGCCTCTTGTATATAAGAAAACAGGCTGAGCAAGCCACAAAGAGCAAGCCAGTAAGCAGCCCTCCTCCATGGCCTCCATGTGTTCCTGCCTTGAGTTTCTGCCTCGACTTCCCTTCATAATGGACTGTAGCAGTAAACAGAAATAAACTCTGTCCTCCTCTAGTTGCTTTTGGTCATGGTGTCTATTACAGCAATACAACCCCTTTGCTAGAATGGGGAGGAGAAGCATTCTTTCCATCAGATATGCATTTACCATAGCGGAAGCGCAGAACGGTGGAGTAGGAGGCAGGCCATACAGAGAACTATTGCTGCTTTTGGAATTGCAGCCTCTAAAGCTTCTGGATGCAGTGGCCTTGATGGCCAGCTGCGCAGGGATGCAGAGCAAATATTCCACATGAACAGGTTTATGGTGATTCCATCTGTATCCATTAGATTCCTAACTTCTCTTAGTTCTCCTCCATCCATCTTCAGGCCATTATGTTCAAGTTTAGGACCTCTCTGGAACTGTTTTTTAAATTTTTTTTTGTCAAAACTGAGTTCTTTTATCTTTCAAAAGAGCTGATTCGTACCTAAAGGACATTATTCTCTGAGGTGAGTGGAAAGGGTTATTGTAAAACAGTTGCTGATGGGTAAAGTTCTGTCTGGGGCCAGACTAAGAGTATCATAAGAACATTTCATAACTGTTTGGAAGGGGCTTCACCCCAGCCCCTGGCATCCATTTTGGAATGTTTGGGTGGAAAGTTCCATTTCAAGCCCCTTCCCCTGGGAGTTGCCATGGTGCAGACTCTACCTCTGAGAAAGCCCCCAAACGGTGACCCTTCCCCAGAGAGGGTCAAGCTCACTCCCACAGGCTATTTAAACTGTCCCCCAGAGAATGAACATGTGGTCTTCTGGTCTTCCTTTCCCCTCTCTGTGGTCTTTCCGGTTCTCCTTCTCCCTCTCCGTGTTTTCCCAGAAGGCCACCTGGGAGCGCTGGCATCCATTAAACCTGGGCTTTTTCTAATTCGGTTTGATTTGGTCTGATTTGGATTATTGCGTTGGCGAAGAGGCTTATTGGGCTGAAAAAAACTTTACAATAACCTGCTCCAACTTTCATTCATGGAATTCAGTCTTGTGAATGCAGAGCAGGCGTATCCATGGGCTCACCAGGTTCATGGGTGTGTCAGCACAATTTCCATCTGTCTGAGGAGTTCCCCACTTAGGGATTTCCACTCACATAAAGCTTGCTCCTCCACTACACCATGCAAAATAGGGAGTCAGAGTGAAGGGACATTGCCATGCTTATGAAGGAGTGATAAGGGACAGTACACACTTCGTCTTTAAATGTGGCTCTTTAGGGATAGGGATGTCTTTCAGAGTCTTCAGAATGGTTCTTGTGAGATGCTGTGGCTTTTTGAGTTACATTTTCAAAGGTTCTAATTTACAAGGTTTAAAGATCAAGCAAAATTTAAAAATGAAGTCAAGTTTAAAAATAAAAAAAAAAGCTAGCTGTGGTGACACATACCTTTAACCCCCACACTAGGAAGCAGAAGCACTCAGGAGGCAGAGGCAGGCGGATCTCTATGAGTTCAAGGCCAGCCTGTTTTACTTAGTGAGTTCCAGGCCAGCCAGGGCTGTACATAGACAACCTATCTTAAAAAAAGGTGGGGTGGGGTGGTGGGATTTGGCCGGTCAGTGATGGCACACGTGTTTAATCCCAGCACTCAGGAGGCAGAGGCAGGAAGAGCTCTGTGAGTTCGAGATCAGCCTGGTCTATAAGAGCTAGTTCCAGGACAGGCTCCAAAGCTACAGAGAAACCATGTTTTGGAAAAGGGGGGGAGGTTAATACAAATTAAACTATAAAAATGAGTCTGTTTACTTACTTTCTTTTAATCTTAAGAAATTTTCCTTTGTAACTTGCAAGGATGTCTTGAGATGCAGTGTTTAGACTAAGGGATGATCTAAATACAGTTAAGAGCATTAGCATTCTGGCCCTCGGTAAGTACAGCTTGTTTTTTGTTTATTTGTTTGTTTGGTTTTTATTTGTTTTATTTTTTGAGACATGGTTTCTTTGTGTAAGTCCTGACTGTCCTGGAAATCACTCTGAAGACAAGGCTGACCTTGAACTCAGAGAGATCCACTCACCTCTGCCTCCTGAGTGCTGGGATTAAAGGCATTGGGCTACCACTGCCCAGCCCAGTTTGTTGTTTTTAGCATCTTTATTTGAAAAGCCTTTAGGAAAACAAGCACACCTCTATAAGCAGTTTTGATCTATCAGCTGTGTTGAAGCTTCTGATGCTAGCCAGCTTCTTTAGTGAGTGGCTTTTTCTCCATCTCTTGTGCACATAATTTCCCCTGTCTTTCTATCCTGCCAGTAGAGCAAGACGCCACTGAGAAGGTGATGGGCTCTGCCTATCCTGGAGCTTGTGTCTGGACCCCAGCTCCCTAGCAGTGGTCAACACAGTCGTGCAAAGAATATACACGGTTGCAGCCCTTTGGCAGAATTGAGGCTTCTGGAAGCAGAGATGGGTACTGAGTGAGAGACATCGGTTGAGGGTTCCTGTGATCTCCTCAGTGATTCAGTTCTGAGTCATTTCCTTGTACTCGCCTCAGGGCTGCTTTTTGCATTGCTCTATTTCCCTAAAGACAGAGCTTGAATTCTGAGCTGAGCTCCTTAGCTCTGTTTTCCATTGGATTGGATGCCCTGCTAGTGAACGCTTCCCTACCTACAAGACCTGAAAACAGTCAGGTCTCCAAACCAGGTCTCCAGAGATTGCCTGGATCAAGCATGGGCTGCAGCTTGAGTCCTTTTCTGGAGCATGTACTGCAAGTAGACTTTTAGTAGGTCCAATTTGTGCATCATTCCAGGATGTCTGTCAACAAACACATTTTTCTGCTTTCCTAAAGGGTGGGAATTGTGAGCATCTCTCAGGAGACTCCCCAGCCAACCCACAGTGGACTTGTTCAAACCTTTCCTCACGGTCTTTCAAACTTGTCCAGTCTTAGTAGTTTCCTAATATGCTCATAAGTCAGCTGCCAGAAAGACTCAGATCCATGTGACCAAAGCAGATTTCAGACCCTAGCTATGTATGCTGTAGTATTACTGGAGTTGCTGTGTTCAAAGCCTTGATCCTTCCTTGAAGGTCCAACAGCTATAGGCTCTGCTACCTGTACTCAGTAGGCCAATTAAAGGGACAGGTATCCCAGCACTTGGGAGGCAGAGGCAAGCGTATCTTTGAGTTCAAGGCAAGTATGATCTATATAGTGAATTTCAGGCCAGCCAGGTAAAAACAGTTCATTTATGCGTATGGGTGTTTTGCCTGCATATAGGTCTGTGCACCAGGTGCATGCCTGGTGCCTGCAGAGGCCAGAAGAAGGTATCGGTTCTCCCTGGAACTGGAGTTACAGACAGATGTGAACCGCTGGGTGGGTGCTGGGGGTGGAACCCTGGTCCTCTAGAGGAGCAGTCTGTGCTCCTAACTGCTGAGACTTCGTTCCAGCCCCTGTTGTGCTTTTTCCCCCAAAATGATTTTTATTTTTATGCATATTTTTATGTTGCCTGCATAAGTGTATGTGTATTGTGTACATTTCTGGTGCCCGTGGAGATCAGAGGAGAATATCAGATCTCCTGGAACTGGATGGTTATGAGCTACTATGTGGCTTCTAGGAGTTGAACTCAGATTGTCTGTAAGAACAACAAGTGCTCTTAACCATTAAGACAATCTCTCCATCGAGACAATCTCTCCAGCCCCTAAAAAGAGGGCCAGGGTATTTGTTTGTTTTGAGATGGAGTCTTGTATTCCAGGCTGACCTCAAATTAGCTGTGTGAGCCGGGCGTTGGTGGCGCACGCCTTTAATCCCAGCACTCGGGAGGCAGAGGCAGGCGGATCTCTGAGTTCGAGACCAGCCTGGTCTACAAGAGCTAGTTCCAGGACAGGCTCCAAAACCACAGAGAAACCCTGTCTCGAAAAACCAAAAAAAAAAAAAAAAAAAAAAAAAATTAGCTGTGTGGCACAGGATTAGAGACATCTACCACCATGTCAGGTTTATGCAGTGTAGATGGGGACTGAATGTTCCTTCTCGGCTGCCCAGACCCAAATAATCACACAGAAACTTAGTTAATTACAACAGTCTTTGGCCAATGGCTTAGGAATATTCTTTATTTAGCTCTTAGATCTTAAATTAACCCATTTCTATTACTCTGTGTATCACCATGAGGCTGTGGTCTCTACTGGTAAGGTTCTGGCGTTCTTCTTCACCAGCTACATGGCGTCTCCTGACCCTGCCTACTCTCTCCATCTCTGCTCAGATTTCCTGCCTGGCTTTATTCTGCCGTGCCATAGGCCAAAGCTGCTTCTTTATTAACCCATGGTAATAAAATGTATTCACAGCATACAGAGGAGCATCCCACATCAATGTAGTGCTGGGGATGGAACCCAGGACTTCATGCGTACTAAGCACTCTACCAACTAAGATACATGCAAATCATTTCTGTTTTTTTGATACAATGTGTCACATAGCCCCGTCTGGCCTTGAAACTCACTGTATAACCTGAACTTCTTTTTATTTTATTTTATTTTATTGATATTTATTGAGCTCTACATTTTTCTCTGCTCCCCTCCCTGCATCTCTCCTCCCCCCTTCAACCCTCCCCCAAGACCCCCAGGCTCCCAGTTTACTCAGGAAATCTTGTCTTTTTCTACTTTCTACTTCCTATGTAGATTAGATCTATTTAAGTCTTTCTTAGTGTCTGCATTGTTGTCTGAGTTCTCTGGGATTGTGATTTGTAGGCTGGTTTTCTTTGCTTTATGTTTAAAATCCACCTATGAGTGAGTACATGTGATGATTGTCTTTCGGGTCTGGGATACCTCACTCAAAATAATGTTTTCTAGCTCCATCCATTTTCCTGCAAAATTCAAGCTGTCGTTATTTTTTTTTCTGCTGTGTAGTACTCCATTGTGTAAATGTACCACATTTTCCTTATCCATTCTTTGGTCGAGGGGCATTTAGGTTGTTTCCAGGTTCTGGCTATGACAAACAAAGCTGCTATGAACATATTTGAGCACATGTCCTTGTGGCACGATTGAGCATCCTTTGGATATATACCCAAAAGTAGTATTGCTGGGTCTTAAGGAAGTAACCTGAACTTCTGATCCTTTTGTCTCCCCATCCTGAGTGCTGGTGTTATAGACATGCACCACCATATCTGGCTTGTGCAAGGCTAGCTTTAAATGTGCTAAGCAAGCAGTCCATTAACTTCGTGACACCGCCAGGGAGGTATAGGCTTAACCAGAGGATAAGAAGTATGCATAACTGAACAATTCCGGTCAAGATATGGTTTTACCCATCATGGACATAGCCCTGTCAACTGCTAGTCTGTCCCGTGAGCCGGTCTGATAAGTTGTAAACACTCTTTCGTGGAAATTATCACACCTTTCCATCCCTCCCCACCCAGTGATACCAGGGTGCCAGCCTTTTCCTTCTGGGCCAATGCCAATTCCTTGAGGTTCATTGCCTCAATTGTCTAACGGTTGAGGAGAGAGGCACAGTATGTGAAGTGAAGCTTGCATTCCATTGGCCTCATCTTCCAAGGGTGGCAAATGAAGCTGGGGCAGTACCGTTATAAGCCTGTGCGATTTTAACTGACTAAATTCACCTTACCGGCTCATTGCTGTCATTTTCCTTAAAGATACCGAGATTGGCAGGTATAACCCAATTCAGGTTTCTCAGGAGTTTTTCTTTGCTGAGATGATGGTCTCACTCTGTTGCTGTGATGTTTTGAATGACAATGTCCACCATAAGCTCAGATATTTGAATACGAAGTCAGTTGATGATGCTGCCCAGGGAAGTTTGTCAGTTGATGGTGCTGTTCAGGTAGGTTTCAGAGGTGTGACCTTGCTGGAGGAAGTACGTCCCTGTTGGTGGGCTTTGAGGATTGAGATTCTCTATAGTTCTAGTTCTCTTGTTTGCTGTTGCCTGTACATGATTTGTACATGATTTTACACCTCAACAAAACACTTGCATCTACTAAAAACATTTTTTTAAATGACACGGAAATTTTTTCCTTCCTATAAATATGTTCTGTGCTGGAGATATAATTGAGAGGTGGATTATTGCCTCATACTTTGTAAGGCCATTGGTTTGATCTCCATCACTGCCAGAAAAAACAAACAATCAATTCAGAATGAATTTATAGCCTTGTGTGTTGGCTCCCACTTACCATCTCTCAGAACTGGACAGGATGAGGCAGGAAGACTGGCACAAATTTAAGGCCAGCCTGGCCGTAACGAGTTCCAGGTCAGTCTGTGAGACTGTTTCAAAGACAGCAACCCTGACAAGAACATCGCCAAGTGGCTTCATTTTCAGCTGGCATTGGGACACCCACTTATAATCCCATCACACTGGAGGTGGCAGCTAGAGGGTCAGGCATTCAAGACAAGTATATAGTGAGTTTGAGGCTAGTCTGGGCTACATGAGATCATGCGTCAAAAAATGTGTTCCTGGAGCTACTGAATACTAAAACGCGTCCATTTTAGAGAGAATTGGTGGCAGCCATGACTCTGTGCTACAGGAGGGAAGTCCTGGGGTCAGCAATGAGACTTGCTATAAAGATGTCAGTTGTTCTTGGATTTTCTGTTCAGTCCCAACAAGGGTGGGGCTGTCCTTGCTCGCTTTTGTTTCCTGCAGTCTTTGCTAGCCTCTGTTGTGCGATTTCCTTCTGCCTCTCTTTCCTGAATGCTTGAACTTTTCCCTCAAGGCTTATCTTCTTCCTGTTGACATTTGCTTTGGGCTTTGTTTCAACTTTTGCAGCAGCAGTAGCTTTAACCAGCAGGCTGCAGATCTCCTGACCTCTTTATTTACTACCTCTTTAACTGAATTAACTTTCTTTGTAGAAATCTTGGTATTGCCCACAGTGGGAAAGGTGGGCTCCTAGGTGCTTGTGGATCTTCACAAAGTTCATCTGCCCAGCTACTTCCAATACACACAATCGGTAGCCTGAGCTACTGGGGTCCTGAATTAAGAAAAATTGTCTATTCTGTCTATCCATCGCCTGCTTATCTGTCTATCTATCTATCTATCTATCTATCTATCTATCTATCTATCTACCAGTCTCCCTTCCTCCCTCCCTCCCTCCCTCCCTCCCTCCCTCCCTCCCTCCCTCCCTCCCTCCCTCCCTCCCTTCCTTCCTTCCTTCCTTCCTTTCTTTTTGTTTTCCTAGACAGGGTTTCTCTGTAGCTTTGACTGTCCTGGAACTCCCTCTGTAGACCAGGCTGGCCCCAAACTCACAGAGTTTTGCCTGTCTCTGCCTCCCTGAGTGCTGGGATTAAAAGTTTACACCACCACTGCCCAGTTCTATCTACCAAATCTTATGTCTTTTTTTAAAAAATATTTATTTATTTATTTATTTATTTATTATGTATGCAGTGTTCTGTCAACATGTATCTCTGCAGGCCAGGATTGGGCACCAGATATCATTACAGATGGTCATGAGTCACCATGTGGTTGCTGGGAATTGAACTCAGGACCTCTGGAAGAGCAGCCAGTGCTCTTAACCTCTGAGCCATCTCTCCAGCCCCCAATTGAAGGGGCATGGTTGATCGGTATTTAGAATTAACCAGACCAGTTTAATATAATAGACTCAGCTTTTAATAAACGGAAGAAAGAGAACTTACAAACCCAGGATTCCAGCGATCCAGGAGCGCAGGGAACAAGAAAGGAGGAGGCAAGCATACCTGGATGTTTTATCTGTTTTTCTGTGGCTCCAGGGGGAACACACCCTAAACAGAATGTGATTGACTGAAGTTCCCCATCATCCAATCTTATGTCTTATATGTATGCAATGCCCCTCTTTTTCTTAGATAAATAGTAGTATACTTATGTTTTTCTCCATTTTGATTTTGTTCACCTAGGATCAAAAGATCACTTCAAGGTATATGGAATGCATTGTCTTCATTTTTAATTGCTTCATAAAAGCTTCATCTAATTAATATACTGAAATTGATCCAAATAGTCTTACTGATGAACATTTTAGTTTGGTGGATTCTTTTTTTCTTTTCTTTTTTTTTTTTGGTTTTTCAAGACAAGGTTTCTCTGTAGCTTTGGAGCCTGTCCTGGAACTAGCTCTTGTAGACCAGGCTGGCCTCGAACTTACAGAGATCCACCTGCCTCTGCCTCCTGAGTGCTGGGATTAAAGTCACATGCCACCACCGCCCAGCTCTAGTTAATTTTTAAAAAACTATCTTGGTATTACATAGAGAGCTGTAAAGAATGACCTCATACATATGTCATAGTGGGTTTTTGTCAGTGTTTCTTTGGGATGGATTTCAAGAAGAGGGTTTGCTAGGTGAAAGGGGAAATTGAGCAGGATTTCCACCATCTCCCATCCAGTGGGGTGGTACAGTTTTACATTCTTACCATCAAAGTGACATGAAAGTGCTTGCCCATAGCTTCACTAGAACACTATGCAGACAAAACTTTGGATTTTTGCCAATCTGATAAGTAATAAATCATAACATAGTTTACTTTTAATATATATCCTTATGATAAATACTTTTCATATGATTGAATATTTTTTTCTGAACATTAACTTCTTTTTAATTACTTAGAAAAAAATTTATGTGTATGAGTATCTTGCCAGTATCTGTGTCTGCACACCATATACATGCCTGGTGCATATAGGAGCCAGAAACGAGGAGGTCAGAGAGCCTGGATTGGAGTTACAGATGGTTGGTTGCCACTATATAGGTTCTGGGAAAGGAATCTGGGTCTTGTGTAAGAATGACTAGTGTTAACTGTTGAGACACCCTCCAGGCCGCAATGAGTTCTGTCTTCACCGTTAAGATATCTATTTAATGTATTTTGAACTATTATCATTTTTTAAATTGTTCAATCACTATCTTTTAGAAATGGGGGACATGGAACTCTGGGTTTAGTTGTCTTACTTCTGTGATACCAGCACTCTGTAGGTGGAGGCAGGAGGATCAGAGGTTCAAAGTCAAATTCAAAGCCCACTGGGATACAGAAGACCCTTATTAAAAAAGAAAAGTATTACACTGTCGGTCCCACCTTTAGGTGAAAAGCTTAGGTCATTAATGGCTGCTGAAAGAGGAAGAATCAGCTTCCTTCAGGGACTAGGCTACCCAGTGTCAAGTGGTCATCTCTGGACACACATGCAAATAAGCAATGCTAAAGGAACTCAGTCGGTTGCATATACGTGTGTGCATCTATATACATACATACACACAGATATGTAACAATAATAACTGAGGCACAGATCACGAATTTGAGAGGAAAGGATGGGACACAGGAGGAGTTGGAAGAGCGGAGGGAGTGGTAGGAGATATGTAGACAGATTCAATATTTCTGTGTGACGTTCACACACACACACACACACACACACACCCAAAAAAGAAAAGTACTGTCTTTGGTCAGTAAAAGCATTTTTAAGTTTTTAGTCATGTCCTTTTGCCATGACCTTAATATCCTTTCATTTTCCCACTGAAATAGTTTTTGACAGATTCTTTAGTAAATTGGGTGACAAGATATTTTAAATTTATTTTGCACATTAAATACCCTAGAACTGGAAGCAACCATTTCCCAGAGTGTTGGTAAAGTAATAACCCCCATATCTGCAAAAACTCCCACACTCATAACTGTAAGACTTAATCACTAACTGACTTGATATTCATATGACATTTCATTGTTTATGATGTTTCTTCCTCATAGTCTAAGAATGTAGGGCTTTGGTGTGTGAAGGGCAAGAGCATTGTTTTCTTCCTTCACGTTTCCTAAACACAGAACAGGACTTGGCACACTGGCAGAGTCAGAAGCTGCTTTTTCCCATTGATCAGAAATTGTGATTACAGCCGCGGCATGAGGGGAATAGTGGCCTTCCAGGGACCGGTCCTTGTCATTCCATTATTCATTCGGCTGACTGAGAGACTGGTCAGTTGCAGGCATCATTCTGGTCATGAAACAATGTTTCGTTCCACTGGGGCTCAGATTGGCCAGTACTGCCCTGGTCAGCAGTCTATCTGACTGGGAACGCATAGGTGGAAATGATTGCTCTGCAATGCCAAGCTCTAAACTAACCTGACAAGGCCAGCTGAGCCCTTGGACTCGAGGGAAACTGGAGCATTGTCTCCTTCAGGGAGAAAACATTATGCAACTGTTTGTACATTTCCTTTCTTTCTTTCTTTCTTTCTTTCTTTCTTTCTTTCTTTCTTTCTTTCTTTCTTTCTTTCTTTCTTTTCTTTTTGGTTTTTCAAAACAGGGTTTTGCTGAAGTTTTAGAGCCTGTCCTGGAACTAGCTCTTGTAGACCAGGTTGGCCTCGAACTCACAGAGATCCACTTACCTCTGCCTCCCAAGTGCTGAGATTAAAGGCGCGAGCCACCACCGCCCGGCACATTTCATTTCTTACCTTTATTTACAGAAGAAGTAGTGATTACGTGCAGCTTATGTCAGTGTCATGTATTTAACATTTTCAAATTTATTTTTAGTGTGCACACACATTTATGTGCACACTCATCGTGTTTATGGGGGTCAGGGGACAACGTTGTGGAGTTGGATCTCTTTCTATCTGCGTCAGTTCCGGGGATTGAATTTCGGTTGCCAGGCTACAGCAGCAGCCTTCCATGCTGCGCCATCCATCACCTCACTGGCTCCTGGAAGTCACATCCTTTCTGTGGGGGAGGGAGCAGCTTGCGTGAGGCTAGGAAGTTCTGCTGGCTGCCAGGCATTCTCTGCAGATTTGCTCTTAATGTTTTCCCCTTACCACTGTGTAGAAGATAAAGGAGGACAGGAAAGCACGTTTTTAGGAATGGGAAATCAAATAAAAATTTTTCTATTCTTTTCTGAAGCCCGGAAGTAATTAATCTCATAGCACTGCTTTATCTCCAGATACCATCTGCACAGGATTTCCTGTTTACTCCTCGCACTGCTATTACAGCAGGCCTGTTTGGCTGCCTCGCATTGTATCAATCACTCAGATGTTTTTTTCCCCCACAAAACAGAGTTCTCAGGACATTCAAGGGTGGAAGAAGAGACCTCTACCTCTCAGTTCTGCCTCCCCTAAGGTACAGTTTGGGGACAGTGATGGGGTTGAGCTGATTTAAAGTGTAAGGGAAAAGTAATCAGAAATGAAGCCATCAGGGGTCTGAACATTTATAATAAGTCTCTTCATGATACTTCACAGGATGCTCGTTGAGAAAATGACAGACTTAGCATGATCTGAGGGTGGAGTATTTGGGGTTCTTGATACCAAAGGTCACCAGTCCAATGCTAGTGCAGGTCCAAGTGAAGAGTCTAGAGTTTCTACAAAAATGGCTTACAAAGTAATCTAGGAAACTGTTTCTACCATAGCCAATGCTTCCCATGTTTACAATTAGTGCTATCTTTTTTTAAATATATACAGTGCATGTTTGCCTGCAGGCCAGAAGAGCGCACCACATCTCATCATAGATGGTTGTGAGCCACCAGGTTGTTGCTGAGAATTAGACTCGGTCCTCTGGAAGAACAGTCAGTGCTCTTAACCTCTGAGCCATCTCTCCAACCCAGAATTAGTGCTATCTTAACCTTTATTTATTCTCTCTCTCTCTCTCTCTCTCTCTCTCTCTCTCTCTCTCTCTCTGTGTGTGTGTGTGTGTGTGTGTGTATGTGCATGCCATGACATGCATGCATGTGGGGGTCAGAGGATAACTTGCAGGAGTCAACTCTTTCCTTCTACCCTGTGGTACTCAGGAATCAAACTCTGGCTTGGCAGCAGCAAGCTCCTTCACCTAATGAACCATCTCGTCTGCTGCCCAGAATTAGTGATGTTTTTATAAGACAGTTTTCATTTTTGTTTTTTGTTGTGAGCCTAGCTTTTAATGGCTGAGCCATCTCTCCAGCCTGAGACAGTTTTTTTAATGCTCCAGCCCAAGGCAGTTTTTTAAAAAATGCTTTATTTGACTTTTTTTAAAAAATGTATATTGGTGTTTTCCCTGTATATTTGTCTGAAGTGCCTAAGGAGGCCAGAAAAGGGTGTGCTGGATTTCCTAGAACTGCAGTCACAGGTGATTTGTAGGCCCATATTTCTATATGGTATGGAAGCCAGGCTATTAAGCCATAGGCCACACCTGAAGTGGTTACGTGACCTTCCAGACAGGCTGTCGCTAACTTAACAAAAGGTCAGGATGTTGCTGTGCTCCTTCTCTGTAATTTGGAGGATGCCTGAAAAGAGATGCTAATTCAGCCTATGTGACAAGTCTAGCATACTGACCAGGAAGATGTGACAGCAAGCACAGGTAGATGTGGACGTGACTAAAAGGCAGTCATCTGGTTACCTAGGAAACCGAATGCTAATGATTTTCCCTCAGTTTCTGTTTTGGTATAAAAGCTGTTTTGGAGAATAAATGAGAGTAATTCTTCAGCATGTGAACTTAGGATTTCATGAGGGATCATAGAGAATCTCCCTTCCGATAAAGCCTTGTGAGTTGTGTCTTTATACCCGTGCCTCCATGCTGGTCAAGAGAGAGATAGTTTATGTTGGGGTCTGGTCAAGAGAAATAATTTATGGTGTGGGCTACCACCAAACCCCAACCGTGATTGAGCCACTTTGGTTGCTGGGAATCAAACCCAGGTCCTCTAGAAGAGCAGACAGTGCTCTTAACCGCTGAGCCATCTCTCCCTCCCCATGATTCCTAAAAATCAATGAAAAACAATGAACTGAAAGAAAACAAAGCTAGAGGATTTAGTTTTTTATCCTCATTTTAAGTCACTTTAGTGAGGAAAGAGGGGAGTTTAATGGTTTTGCCAAGGAGACTGAAGCTCTGGAGAGTATAACACATAAAACTACCAGCCATTAATCAACGGGAATGGAAGGGCTGGAAGTTCAGCACAAGGCACTTATAGAGCATGGAAGCACCAACTGCTGGCCCTTAGCCTTGGAGCTTCTGATTCAGATGACCTTGGTCAGACCCAAGGACATACATATGGACCCAGAACCACAGTTTAAAAATCACTGATATGGGCTGACGAGATGGCTCAATGGTTAAAATCACTAGCTGCTCTTCTGGAGGACCTGGATTTGACCCCCAGCACCAACCATCTATAACTCCAGTCCCAGGGGACCTGACACCTCTTACGGGCACTGCATGGACATGGGGCATAGACATACATGCAGGCAAAACATCCCTATACATACAATAAAAATAAATAGAGACAATTTAAAAATTACTGATATGAATACCAAACAAACCATAGAAACCAGGTGTGGTGATTGGATAAGAAAGCTCCCCCCCCCTCCTTAGGCTCATAGATTTGAGTGCTTTGTCATCAGGGAGTCACACTATTAGGAGGTGTGGCCTTGTTAGAATAGATGTGGCCTTGTTGGAGGAAGTGTGTCATTAGGGGTGGGCTTTGAGGTTTCAGAAGCTCAAACCAGCCCCAGTGACTCTCTCTTCCTGCTGCCTGACAATCCAGATGTAGTACTCTCAGTTCCTTTTCCAGCACCATGTCTGCCTTCAGGTTGCCATGCTTCCCACTGGATGATAATGGACTAAACCTTGAAACTGTAAGTCAGCCCCAATTAAACTTTTTCTTTTATAAGAATTAACTATGGCTGGGCGGTGGTGGCGCATGCCTTTAATCCCGGCACTTGGGAGGCAGAGGCAGGTGGATCTCTGTGAGTTAGAGGCCAGCCTGGTCTACAAGAGCTAGTTCCAGGACAGGAACCAAAAAGCTGCGGAGAAACCCTGTCTCGAAAAATCAGAAAAAAAAAAAAAAAAAGAGTTAACTATGGTCTTGGTGTCTCTTCACAGCAATAGAACTGTAACTGTACATCAAGAAAGTAGGAAGTCCCAGCACTTGGGAGGCAGAGGCAGGAACCCTGTCTCGAAAAACCAAAAAAAAAAAAAAAAAAAAAAAGTAAAGTAGGAAGTAAACATTCAGGAGGAGAACAAAAAGAGCTCTAAAGAAGATGCTAATAAAACACAAGTGCTATAATAGGAAAAGGGGAAAATAAGGAGGAGACTTAAGTGGGGAGAGAGTAAAGATATCAAGAATGAGTGGGAGAAATAAATAACACTAAAGATGGCTTAATTTGAATTAACCCACATCGAGAGATAATGCTCTCCCCAAAAGCCATAAAAAGCCCAGCCCCAGGTGGGGAATAACTCCCTTTGAGTTGTTGGCAAGGAGCAGTCAAGACACTCCTAAAATGATACAGGCTACTGTTACTGCTCTTAGTTGTTGCCTGCTAGAACTTTGTGGAAGACAGCACATAGTTGGGTCACAGGGCTTGGGAAAATCAAGCTGGTACTGACTATAAAGCCCCCTCCTAGATGGCTAGCTTTCATATTGTCAAAATATGCTATGCAAACTGCTTGTGGAGAAAAGTTATCAGCAGTCCTATCCACCTAAAAATCCTGTGAACTACTATGGTGCCCAGTGAGATATGTTCGACGGTGCAATAGTGGCACTAGTATCTTGGGGGTAACCAATATCTCTCTGTTTGAACTTGAAGACCACTCAATTGGAAGTAACTCATTCTAGATACTGTAAACCTATTTAAGAATCTGTAGCTGGAGAAATCATGGATCCTCGAAGAGAACATACTACTACCATTTTGCCACCATTTTGGTTTTCAACCGCCTTCTAAATACTTATCCTTATTTGTTCAATACAACTAAGTTATGTAACTTATATTATACTAATATACTAACTTATATTGAATAAGTGGTGTTTTCACCCATCATCAAAGAAGATTATTTTTGTAGTAGGTGAAGGCTATTACAGGGATAGACAACTGGCCAAAATGCAGAGAGTAAGTGACTGTGGAGTTCTCGTCCCTAAATAGGACATCTATGACATAACCCCTACATACAAGGCTCAGGAAACATCTTGGAAGCAAAACTTAAAAGGTTGCAAGAGCAACCAGGGGAACTTCTATGAAATAATGTGTTCTGAACATGAAGGGAACGTTGTACCTATAAACTCTCAACATTGTGGTTATTTACACAAAATCATAACAGTCAATGGGGAGAAGGGCACACAAGGCTTTATACCTGGTTGAAGAGCTATAGGCAGTTGATGTCTGCTGATGGAAGAGAATGTGTGTGTGTGTGTGTACAGATGTTGATGTGATTGTGCCTCAGTGTATGAGTGTAAAGGTCAGAGACCACCTTGCATGAGTCGCTTCTCTCCTTTCATCCTGTGGGCTGTGCAGGAGGCAAGGAGGTCTTTGTGCTCACAGATAAACACTAAAGGAATCTGAAATGCCAAACACATAGGGTTGTTCCTTCAAAGGAAGGCGTGCGCAACCTGTTATCTGCCCAGAAGGCTGAAAATGGAGTTGACTAATAGTCTGGTGACCTTCACACTGTCTGGGTCACCAAGACCATGCAGAATCCTCCCCCAGACCCTTATTGTAACCTTGTTTTTGCCAGTCAATCTATAGAACTTGTATTTTAAATCAACACTGGTTACTTAGTTGTATTGAACTGAATTGACTTCTTACTTCCCTCAGACCATCGCTCTGCTGGCTGTGGTGCTCTCAGAGACACCCCCCCAACTCCACATCCCCCCCTCCACACCCCCCACGTCTCAAGGTTCCAGAGATCAACCTCATATCATCCTGCCTGGTGGCAGTCTTTTTTACCTGCTTAGCCATCTCCCTAGCTTCACATTTCTATCTGGATATATTTTCCTAATTACAAGTTTTCCAAGAAGACGAAATGTGAAGCTGAAGCCTGTGTGTCTCATCTGCCTGACTCTCACTCCCTGACTCAAATGTATTCACTGAAAATAGATGTGTGCACTCCAGATGTGTTTCTCTGAGTACAGTCAACACACAAAGGGAAGCATTCAGCTAAAATACATACAACCCAAAATTATAATCATTATATACTTACTCTTTTACATTCTGACTATTTCACTTACCATTATAGCTCAGATTTTCATTGACATTAAATAACTAGTGCTTTATAGGCCAAAATAGGACTTTCTGTTTTAAATACAGGATCTCTTGTAATCCAGGATAGCTATGCTCTTGAAGATGGCCTTGAAATCAGAACCCTCCTGCCTCCGCATCTTGAATAACAAGTATGCATCTCCTTGTCCAGGTCCAAATATTGCTTTAGCTCACCTATCTCTTAGTAAGTCAGTTTGCCTAACATACTGCAAATGGAAACTCAATATAGTTTGCAAATATTCTATTGTTCCTTAACTTTTGACTATTTTCCTGCCATCCACAGAACTTACTTAACTATTTTTTATATTTTATTTAAAATTATTACTTTTTCACAGTATCTCATGTAGACCAAACTGATCTTCAACTCACTATGGAGCCACAGAAAACAGTATAGCAGCTCTTGAAAAATTAGACATAGAGCTAACACATAATTCAATAACTCACCTTCTAGGCATATATACTGAAAAGAAAGAAGAGCAGAGATCCAAGTGGGGTAGTTTCCCATCTATGGTCATAGTAGCATTATCTATAATAGCCAAATGACAGAAACAACCATGTAAGTGGACAGACAAGCAGAATATCCACAGTGTGGACTGTTATTGGGCCTTCAAAATTGAAGAATGTCTGCTAAATGTTATAACCCACGGGTAAGCCACTTGAAAACTTGCTAAGCAAAAGCAGAAAGACAGCAAATGACAAACACACTGTGATTCCACTTCTGTTATGTACTCAGCAGCCAAATTCTTATGAAATGGAAAGTAGAATGGTGTATCTCGGGGTCTGTGGGAGGGAAAACAGGAAATGATCTTAATGAATCTAGACTTCCAGAGATGCAGGATAAGCACTGGAGAAGAATGGTGATGACAATTTCACAGCACTGTGAATGTGCTTATTTGTATATAGATAGGATTGAATGCAGGGCTCTGTCCTCCCCACTGATATACCTCTCCGGGACAATGTGAATGCATTTACTTCCACTGAAGGGTGCTCCTGGAAGTGAGTAAAATAGCCATTTCTAAGGTATTTAGAGTTATAAATAAGAAACGAATAAAACTGAACATAGTATCAGAACTTGAGCGTTCCCTGGGGAGCATCCCATGCCAGGACCCAGGACCCAAAGGAAAACCTTGACTGATTCCAGCTTCAGTGGCTGGGCATAGCTTCTCCTAACTCCCAGGTCCTGGGCAGATAACAGGTTGTGCACGCCTTCCTTTGAAGGAACAACCCTATGTGTTTGGCATTTCAGATTCCTTTAGTGTTTATCTGTGAGCACAAAGACCTCCTTGCCTCCTGCACAGCCCACAGGATGAAAGGAGAGAAGCGACTCATGCAAGGTGTTCTCTGACCTCTACACTCATACACTGAGGCACAATCACATCAACATCTGTACACACACACACACACACACACACACACACACACACAGAGTAAATAAATAATAAATGTAAAAATGATTTTAAAATGTAAAAATAAAAACGTAGCCCAACTGACAAAAGTTATGGATATCTATTATATTTTGGAAGTGTGTACATAATATATTGACTTGTTGAACAAAGAATATTTAGATTAAAACCTTTATTTTGGTGGTTTATCTTTGGGTGTATTGTCTGTCTCAAACTTCTTCCAACAGAATCATGCAGTTTTCTCTTCGGTTCAGATAGGAAGCGAAAATCTAGTTTGGGGCTTAGAGGCTGTAGAAAATCTTGTGTTTAGAGCACCGCTAGCAGTGGATTGTAAATTCTAGAAAGATCTGGCTTCAGTCACGAGTCTAAGCCCCTCCTTTTCCCCCATTTCAGGATCTGAGCCTTTCAGAACTGCAATTTTTATTTTGACCACCAGGTGGCAGCTATCGTCATTGTCCTTAATTAAAAGACAGGATTTTGTGTGTGTGTGTGTGTGTGTGTGTGTGTGTGTGATTCAAAAGCAAATATTTGTTATTTTTTAAATCAAATCACATCAGAAAGCATATGGTTAAAACAAACAAAAATCTCAACACCACTTCCCAACCCAAAACAAAAAATTAATATTTATATTGCTAGGAGATGATGCAATAAGGAGTCCAAGTGGAACAGAGGACCAGTATTTAGTTTCTAACTTCTAAACAAGCTCACCTCACACATATTTATCAAAACATTTTGATAATAAGATGTATTGAAAGGGTATAAATCCCTTACTGTAAATAAAAATACAAAATTCCAACGACAATCTTAAAGCTGGTTAATAGTGCTCTCAAATCTGGACAGCTAGCTATGATTTGCTAAAACAGGTCTATGTTTTAGAGATCCCTGCTAAAAATCTAGTGTACTTAAGTGGGTCTTCATGAAGTAGGACTTCATGATATGAGAACTATTTTAGGACATAGTCTGCCGGGGCTACAGCAGCAATACCGCCGTTGTCAGGGGTGACAGAAGCGCGTACAGCTGTTCCTTCCATGAACAACAGAGCAGCTGTGGTCCAGGAAACGCAACCACGTGACCCACTGCACTTCATTCACATCTGTAACATCTTTCCTCGGCAGAGAATACGCCATCAATCTTTTCTGTAAGAATTCCAGGTCTTGGATGTGCAGCTTTGCATTACGTCACCATGGTTTGCCTTATTTTGCAAGTACACGCACGGAGCAATGTATAAAACCTCCAGAGAAGCTCCAGAGCTAGAGATGGTCGCTCACTAGGCACAACGTGCTCTCCAAAGGACAAACTGTTGAAGTCCACGGAGGCATCCTGTTTGCTTTTCAATACCACACTAACTTTATCCAGGTAAAACCACAATTTCAGTTCTTCAGCCAGTAAGGGACCACATATGTTTTCCTACACAGTTACTAAAAAGAGCAGGTCAAGTTGAATGTGCCGAAATAATTTTTCTAGCCAGATATTTTAGCATCTTGAAGAAAATTAGAGAAGGGATTTCCTTGGTTGTTTCCCACAGCTTGATAGGCTTAAAAATGAAACAAACAAACAAAAAAAAACACCCCATTTCTTTAAGAACAAACAAACAACAACACTTTTATCCACCGGGCAATGGAGCATCCCTTCTCTGTCCTTTCTGACCTGACAGCCGTCAAGGGAGGAAATACTTAGGGACATGTTTAGATGAGAATGATTTCCCCACCCTGCGGTCATCTGTGGCTTAAGTTAGAGCGGCTGTTTTGCAGCCCCTTTGGTAGGTGGTAGGTCTGCAGTCAGCGAGCATTGAATTTCTGCTGGCATAGATGCTTCACAGGGGAGCAGAATATCCACTTCTGCTCTTCTTTCCTTTGTCTTGTTTTCTCCTCCTTCAGCTCTCCTCAATGATTCCTTTGTCTTCCTTCTGGGTGTGTATGAGAATTCAGGGACGGACAGCATTGCAACCGCTTGCTTGAAATTTCCTGCCCCCCCCCTCGCCCCTACAACTGAGACCCTGTTACTAGAAGGTAATAGAGTTTCAGCCATGGGAGTTCTCTCTGAAATCACGGCACCATCTACAGGAAAGTGTTGTGAGGTTTCTGCCCCTTTCCTGGCAGTTCTTCCGGACCCTCTGGTAGATTCTTTAGGTAATGTCTGCCAAGGTCGCCCTTCTGAACATCCATGTGTCCCTTCAGTCTCACTTACTCCAGCTTGAGACTAGCTTTGGCTGTGACCTTCCCTGCTTGAATGTCACCACAGTCTTTCTCAGCCCTGCGGTGGATCTCCCTTCACAGGCTCGGGCTCTATTAGAGTCTTCATCACCGTCACTGGACCTGTCAGGGTCCTTACTTCCGTTCTGCCTCGTATTTTCTGTGAAAGAAGAAAGTTGGTAGAAAATGAGAAGCGTGGGATTCTATTCCTTGTTCCTTGAGTTTCAACAACTTTTCTTTTTTCATATAGTTACCTAGTCGTTCTCATAATAGGGCCAGGATTCACCCTGTATTTCACAAGCTAATCCAGAAGGACTTCATGCGAATCTCTGTGAGTTCAAGGCCAGCCTGCTTCTACATAGCGAATTCCAAGAGAGTAAAGGGTACACAGTGAAAATTTGCTCCAAAAAATATTTTTAAAAGGAATGCATAGCAAATTTGCATAGTGTCTATGCATGGTGGCCATGTTAATCTTCTCTGTGTTGCTTCAGTTTTAGCATATGCGGTGCCGAAGGGAGCAGGACTTAGATCTCTTTTTTTGTACGGAACTTAGGCAAGCTGTGCTCAGTGTTTTCTATAATATTATCAACACGGACAGCTTCAGGAAACAGAAAAGGGAGCCTGGAGAGATGGTTTAGCATTTAAGAGCACATACTGCTCTCCCAGAAGATCAGAGTTCAGTTCCACACATGCACACTGGGTGACTGGCCCATAGCCAGCTGCAAGTCCAGAGCCAGGATCTAAGTCCTCTGGCCACCACAGATACCTATAGGAACATGTGCACAAATCCACACATAGACCCCTCCACATGGTTTAAAGACAAAGAAACAAAAAGTGGATTATGAGGAAAAAAATCACATGTAAGTTGATATGTATACACAGCAGAATTTTATACAGTTATAAATAAAAATAAAATTATGATGCTTTTCAGTAAAGTGAATGGAATTGAAAATTTTTACATCTGGGCTGGATATATATAATCTCAGCAGTCTGGAAGTGAAGGCAGGAGGATGTCTGTGAATTCAAGGACAGTCTGACCTACGTAGTGAGTTCCAGGCCAGCCAGGGCTACATAGAGAAACTCTGTGTGCCACCTCCAACCCCGAAGAAGATTAAGGACAAAACCCTATTTTCTCTAATATGTAGAACTTGGATTATAATTTTTATGTATGTGTGTGCCTGTCTGTCATGAAAAAAGAAAAAGGATGGTGGAAAGAGAAGGGGGGGGGGCTGGGGAGAATTGAAGAGGAGAGGAAAGAAGGCCCAAGTTTACCTGCAACAAAAAAGCAGAAGTGGGGTCTGGGAGCAGGAATAGGAAGAGAGCAGGGTCGGGGATGTGTGTGAGGGTGTGGGAAACAAAGATCAACAAAAACAAAAGTATTCATAGAAATGTCATAAGGAAACTTGTTACTTCATCAGTCTTGTTAAAAAATGAATAAAAAAGACCAACAGAAAATGATGATGCAGTCTGTACTTGTCTAGCATGCATGAATCAATCCATAGAACCAAAATGAAAAACGGAAGATGGTACAAAGTGTATTTGGCTATTGGAGATACTGGAAAGCCTCTCAGGTGATAGATCAGCACCCTGAAGTCACGTCCTCTGCCAGACAGAACGTTTGTTTCATTATGTATTAGTGTTTCATTCTGCTGCAGTGCGGTCCTGGAACTCCCTCTGTAGACCAGGCTGGCCTCAGACTCACAGAACTCCACCTGCCTCTGCTTCCCGATTGCTGGAATTAAAGGCGTGAGCCACCATGCCTGGCTGATTGTTTTGAGACAGATCCCCATTAGGTGCTCCAGGCTTGCCTCGAACTCCTATCTGCCTCTGCCTCCTGAATGCTTCCACCCGCTACCTGTTCTCAGATGGGGTTGGATCTGTCCACACTCTTGGAGGAAAACACAGGGGAAGATGCCCATGTGCCATTGCCCTTCTCAAGCTTCAGTTACCTCTTAAGAAGAGAAGACAATTTTTGCCTGGTAATCTTGTCTCCTTCCAATATCAGGAGGATAACTTTATGTTTTTCTTTGGGTTCACCTTCTTATTTAGCTTCTCTAGGATCTCATATTATAGGCTCAATGTCCTTTGTTTATGGCTAGACTTGGGGGTGGGGATGGGGTGGGGGTAAGGGGAGATGGGGAGAGAAAAGTGAGAAGGGGAGGATGGGGAGAGCTTGGGGGAATGGGAGGGTTGGGATAAAGGAAGGATGGATATGGGAGCAGGGAAGCATATATCTTAATTAAGGGAGCCATCTTAGGGTTGGCAAGAGACTTGAACCTAGAGGGGCTCCCAGGTGCCCAGGGGGATGTCCCCAGCTAGTTCCTTGAGCAGCTGAGGAGAGGGCGCATGAACTGGCCCTATACTATAGCCATACTGATGAATATCTTGCATATCACCATAGAACCTTCATCCCGCGATGGATGGAGATGGAGACAGACCCACACTGGAGCACCAGACTGAGCTCCCAAGGTTCAAATGAGGAGCAGAAGGATGGAGAACATGAGCAAGGAAGTCAGGACCACGAGGGGTGCACCCACCCACTGAGACAGTGGAGCTGATCTATTGGGAGCTCACCAAGGCCAGCTGGACTGGGACTGAAAAAGCATGGGATAAAACCGGGCTCTCTGAACATGGCGGACAAAGAGGGCTGATGAGAAACCAAGGACAATGACACTGGGTTTTGATCCTACTGCATGAACTGGCTTTGTGGGAGCCTAGCCTGTTTGGATACTCACCTTCCTAGACCTGGATGGAGAGGGGAGGATCTTGGACTTCCCACAGGGCAGGGAACCCTGACTGCTCTTAGGACTGGAGAGGGAGGGGGAGGGGGAGTGAGGGGAGGAGGAGGGAAATGGGAGGAGGGAAGGAGGTGGAAATTTTTAATTAAATAAAAAAAGAGAAGAGAAGACGACTGGGGCGTCCTAGCTCATTAAGTTATAAGGTTGTTGTTAGATACTGGAAAATATTTTTAAAAAAGATCATTTTAACTCGCAGCTTCAAGCTGTGTTATCAAAGCAAAGAAATGGAAGAAAATTAGCCGATCTATATTTCTTTCTTGCTGAACGTTATGGATCGAGGCCACATCACATTCTGGTTATAGAAGAAACCAACCAAGAAGTAGCCCAAAACTCTTTATGGACTAGCCTCCTAGCCCAGGCCACCACTGCCAGCTTCTCTGTGGCCTGCTCCTCTGCTTGTGGCACACTCAAGGCATATCTACTGCAAACAGCCTATGTTCACCTCTCCCAAATTTTATTATACAACCTTCCAGACCCTTGGGTCCGGAAGATACTACTTTTCGATTGCTAACTGGCCATGCTGCTAGTGTCTTAAGGAATCTTTTCCAAGAGCAGACCTTTACCTTTGGCCTGCAATCCGTACAGCTCAGAAATCTTTCTATTTGCAGAGACCGCTATATATCATTGGTCTGATTTAACTCTGCCTCCTGCTGCCCCTCCTCCTTCCTCTTGTCCTCCTTCTCGCCCTCCCCATTCTCTTCCTTGTTGTTCTAGTCACACCGGAGAGTAGATTTTTCCTGGAGAGAATGTGTGAGTCCACCCGGTGTCTCTCTCTGTAAGGCTTTCTAACCCATAATTTCCCAGGGCAGTTTCCCTGAAGCGAACTCTGCCATCATTGCATAAACACTCTCAGAGGAAATCTCCTATCTAACAAGGGACTCCAAAATTTTCCCCATGAGCATTCAAGGCACTTGAACACACGGATTCAGGTTATGTTTGGCGCCCCATCTCCCAAGTGCTCTGGGCTTTTGGAAAACCGCATGTTGCCCTGCTTGCTTAAGGGACTCTTGCATTCCTTGTGTACCTCTTTAGCAGGCTGGGGATTAAGTGGACGGATTCTAGCCCTTTGTACATGTGTGACGGAAGTATGCATTCAGTGAACTCTTTAAAGGATAATACTGTCGCCATCTCTTTAAAGATGTAGAAACTGAGTCTCAGGAAGTATGTGGACCAGTTTTTCTCTTTGGGAACGACACTAGGCTTATAGAGTCAAGATACCTGATGACAACTTGGTAATGATCATGAGTGGTATTATTTTGTTTTATGACAGTGAGAAATGGATAAGGATCTCTCTTACTATGTGTGGTATTATTTCACCCCCCCCCCCCGAGATTGAAATGACACAGGTGCTTTGTAGAACTCTCAGAAAATCCACAAAAACAAAAAGAGGCAGGAATAAACAAACACCTAGGAGCCTACCCCTTTCTGGGATTTGCTGACACCTAAGAATGATGCAGGAAAGATGCAGGAATAAAAAGACCCAGGAGCCTACCCCTTTCTGGGATTTGCTGACACCTAGTGGTGAGTGGATTAAAATAGATTGAGATGGGGCAAAAAGAAAAAAAAAGGGGGGGGAAGGAAGGAAGAGAAAGAAAGAAAAAGAAAGAAAGAAAGAAAGAAAGGAAGAAAGAAAGAAAGAAAGAAAGAAAGAAAGAAAGAAAGAAAGAAAGAAAGAAAGAAAAGAAAAGAAAAGAAAACCCGGTTCCATTTTACTTTGGCTTCAGAGGGCAACTCCAGCCTCAGCCCTCAGGGCTAGGATTATAGGCATGTGTTACTATGTCTGGAATGAAGTTTAGAACGTCACTAAAAGTACACAAGTTATAAATATACACCTTGATAACTCCTCAAAATAAACACATTTGTCTGGCTAGAGACCAAACTAGGAAAGACAACATTACTAGCATCCTATACACCACACAGATGTCCTCTTCCCCAGCCAGGTGCAGTCATTGTTGGGACTTATGAAAATATAGGTAAATTTTGTCTGTTTTTTTGAATTTTACTTAAATAGACTCATCCAGAAAGTACTCTTTTGTGTCTGCCTTTTTCCCACTCAACATTATCGGTTCATTAATCATCCATCTGGTTGCATGAGAATGTAATTTATTCGCTATTATTGCTGTATGGTGATTTATTGCCTAAGTATAATTGGGAATAAAAATTCACCATTGGTAAAATAATAACACAAAATTAGTGAGAATATAAAATTCTTGACTAGCATAATGCACCACATTAATATGACTAATGAATACACAAGTCTACACTCTAAAAGTAGACAGTATACCTTCTCTTTAAAAATGAAAAAAATCTACAAAATTGACTGCACAAAGAATGTAAAACAAGTCTCAACAAACTGCAAAGATTAAAATAGTGCAGAGTATATTCTCTGACCATTATGAAGAAAGTTAGAAATTGAGCAAAAAACTAGAACTCACGGTATCTTTTGAAATTAAAAGGTATATTTTTATTTTAGTTTTCTATGGGCGTGTTTTGCCTCTGTTGAACGTTTGTGTACCACATGCATACCTGGTACACAAAGAGGGCAGAAGAGGGCATCAGATCCCCTGGGACTGGAGTTATAGATAGCTGTGAGCCTCCAGGTAGGTGCTGGGAAGCAAACCTGGGTCTTCTGGAAGAGCAGTATGTGCTCTTAACCTTTGAGCTCCAAGAAGTATATTTCTAAATGGTGTACTATTCAAAGAAGTAATAAAATAGATATTTGAAAACAGTTTGAGCTGAGTGATAAGTAAAAGCATAACGTAAGAAAATTTGTGGGATATGAAATTCAAGCAGGCCTTTTTTTCTGGGGTAGAAATTGACAGGCTCATTCTAAGATAGCCTTGAATAGCCAAAAGCATGTAGGGAAAGAACAAGATTGAAGAACTCACAGCACCTGCTTTTGAGACTTACTGTAAAGCACAGGCATGAAGAATGTGGTTTGGAGGACAGACGAGATAGGCATACAGATCAATAAGCCAGAATAAAAAGTGCAGAATTAGATCCACACATTTGGTCAACTGATTTTCAATAAAGGCGTCAAGATAACTCAGCAGCAGCAGAAGAAAAATCGTTTCAACAAATTTGTGGTGGGGACAGAAATGTGGAGATGAATCAGCCTTGATTCATAGCTTATATGAAAATTAACTCAAAATGTGTCACCAACCTAAATGTAAAAGCTTAAATGACAAATGACGCAGAGAGCCTAAGCCATGAATATCCAATAAACTGGATTTATCCAAATTAAAATCTTCTTCTTAAGATACCGTTAAGAAAACGAAAAACAAAACCATAGGCTTGGGTAAGGTACTTGTAAAACAACAGAGCTAATGAAGGATCCAGGGGCACAATATCTAAATGAACGGGGCCTGGGAATGGAGTTGAGCTGCGAGAGCACTTGCCTAGCGTGTGCAGAGCCTGCTTCTGTCCCCTCCAGCGCTGCCTGCAGCAGGTGTGCTGGTCCCTGCCTGTAAACCCAGGATGATGACCTGGAGGCAGGAAGCTCAGAAATTCAAGCTTATCCTCAGGTACCTGAGGAGATGGAGGCCAACTTGGGTTACTTGAGACCCAGTCTCAACAATAATAATAAATCCCAGTGCAAAATAAGTATGGATAAAGCAAAACTCTTGTATAATTCTGATGGGAACGGAAGATTGTAAGACATGTTAAAAGCAGCTTTTAAATCAGGATTAAATACATCCTTCTCATTGCCTAACAGTCCAAATCTTACGTAATTTACACACCAGAAATGAAAATATAAATGAATTCAAAGACTTGTATGCAAATATGCTTAATAGCTTTGTTGGTAATTGGCTAAACCTGGAAAAGATTCAAGTGTCCATTAACTGACAACGAATTGGCAAAATTTGCTATCTATACATATATAATAAAGACAAATTAATCTATTCAATCAGTCCCTAATGTGAATGCAACTCAAAAGCATAATATTGAATGAAACACAGGGCCTAAATGACGGGCATCATTTATATGATATTTTGAAAACATCAAAATTGAGACCACTAGTTTCCAGGTTGGGGAGATAGGATTGACTCCATGTGACATGAAGGAACTTGGTGAGGGTGATTAAATTATTGTGTATCCTGGTTGTGGTAGGAGTTACAGTTGTCAGTATTCGCAGAACTTAGATGTGGAGGTGAATGCTTGTAATCCTAGCTCTCTGGAGGCTGGGGCTGGCATATCACCAGCTGTACCCATGGGCTACATGGTGAAAGTGTGTCTCAAACACAGAAACCAAAGACCCCGCCGGGCGATGGTAGCGCACGCCTTTAATCCCAGCACTTGGGAGGCAGAGGCAGGAGGATCTCTGTGAGTTCGAGACCAACCTGGTCTACAGAGCTAGTTCCAGGACAGGCTCCAAAGCCACAGAGAAATCCTGTCTCGAAAAACAAAAACAAACAAACAAAAAGAAACCAAAGACCCCAAACTATAAATCAAATATACAAAACAAAAGCTCATAGAATGTTACTATGAAAATGAAGTTTAAGGCTTGGGAAAGCTATACCTCAATAAACCCAATTTGAAGACAAGTTTAGCTAGGGAGTAAGCCTTCAAAACATGTCTTAAGAAGTTGGAAAGAGAGGGCTGGAGAGATGGCTCAGTGGTTAAGAGCACTGACTACTCTTCTAGAGGTCCTGAGTTCAAAACATGGTGGCTCACAGCCACCTGGCGCCCCCTTCTGGCATGTAGGCACACAAGGAAGGAATGCTGTACACATAATAAATAAATAAATCTTAGTTGCTCTTGCAGAGGACCTAGGTTCTGTTCCCAGTTTCCACACAGTGGCTCACAACCACCAGTAGCTCCAGTTTCAGAGTCTTCAATTCTCTCTCTCTCTCTCTCTCTCTCTCTCTCTCTCTCTCTCTCTCTCTCTCTTCTCTCTCTCTCTCTCTCTCTCTCTCTCTCTCTCTCTCTCTCTCTCTCTCCCCCCCCCCCTCGACTTCTATGAGCATTATCCATGCATGTGTTGCGCACACAAACTTTCAGGCAAAACATTACTAAACACAAATTAATAAATCTAAACTTTTAAGGAAACTAGACCCTGCTAAATTACAGTGCGATACATTGTTGGTGATTGTGATGGCTATCCTTGGTTGTCAGCTTGACTACATCTGGAATTGATTAAAACCCAAATGATTTGGTGTGGGTCCCCTGGCCAGGATCAGAGGTTGTGCACTGGATGCCCCAGGCTGCAGAAGAGTTGGGGAGCAGGGTTTCTGACGAGGAGACCTGGGAGACTGTTTTGAGGGCTGCTAGTTTATTAAAATGGCAGGGCTAGCTTCTATAGCTGGAGAGGATGTGGGGGGAGGTCAAGGGAGGAGGTGCTGCAGCCTGGACAGGGACTCTCCAAGCTTACAGTCAGATTAGCAGACTGATGGTCACATGACTTCTGAGAAGCCAGTTTTTTTTTTTGGGGGGGGGGGGCGACACACGACGAAAAGAAGCTTCACGGACTTTATCATGACATGGCCTTTGTCCCTACGGAGTTGAGTCAGCCCAAGCCTACTTTGGGTAGGGAGCAGTCCCACTCCTGCCGTGCTCTCTGAGAGATGTCCGGTGTATGGTCAGCGCTCTACTGTCCCTCATTTGGCTTGGGAACCTACAACTTGTCACATCTGTGAGGGATTTTTTCTTAATAAAATCATTTGAAGTGGAAAGACCTATTTGTATTTTGGATATTTGAGGTGGGAAGGTATACCTTTAATCCAGATCTTTTGAGGCAGGAAGATCCCCCTTTAATCTGGACCACACCTTCTGCTGAAAGCCTATATAAAAGACATGGAAGAAAGCAGCTCTCTCTCCTCTCCCACCCCTCCCCGGCTCCTTGCTCTTGCCTTGCTATCAAGTCCATTCCTTCACTGGCATCAGAGCCCACTTCTTTGGAATTCTGGTGTGTACTGTGTATACTGAAGACCAGCTGAGACATCCAGCCTCATGGGCTGAACAACTACTGGCTTCTATTCCTCTAGAGAATCTTGACTAATACAGTGTATAACTCCTCTTTTGTGAAGCTATGGTCCTTCTTCTTGGGTAGCATCTGATGCTTTAAACATCTATCAGATATCCTTGTCTGTATTGATCATTTCATTGAGGGCTGTCACGAACTGGTAACTTTTGAATCTGATCATTCTCATATTTTTATTAAACAACACTCTTTTAAATGAGAAGGAAAATATCCCTATCAGTGCCTGGACTTTTGGGTTACCTGAAATATGACTCCATCTGGGAAAACACACAACTGCTTGATGGTTTTTCTTTTTTTTTTTTTAAATATTTATTTATTTATTATGTATACAATATTCTGTCTGTGTATATACCTGCAGGCCAGAAGAGGGCACCAGACCCCATTACAGATGGTTGTGAGCCACCATGTGGTTGCTGGGAATTGAACTCAGGACCTTTGGAAGAGCAGGCAATGCTCTTAACCTCTGAGTTGATGGTTTTTCTTTAACAAAACTAATTTCCACTGAGAATGTACTGCTTTTGCATGGTTCAGTCTCACTTTTGCTCAGTTCAACATTTTAGAAAATATAAAAAAATTTTTCTCTCAGATAAAACTGTGCCTTTGGATGTCATTTTTTTTTGAGACATAGCCCTGGCTGTCATGGAACTCACTGTGTATATTATGTTGGCCTCGAACTCAGTGCTCCACCAATCTCTGCCTCCCAAGTGCTGAGATTAAAGGTATATGCAACCATGGCTGACTCTGGATATCATTTTAAAAATTGCTTTGGGTATGGTACTGGCACAAGAACAGACATACAAACCAATGAAGCAGAATAGAAGACCCAAACGTGAGTATATGTGACTATAGTCATCTGACATTTGACAAGATGCCAAAATATGCACTAGAGAAAAGATAGATGAAATAAAAATGGCCAGGAAATGCCTCAAAAATGTTCATCATTCCTAGCAATCAGGGAAGTGCAAATTAAAACAATTTTGAGATTTCATCTTTACTTCAGTCAAGACGGCTAAGAATAACAAAACAACAAGCAAATGTTGATGGGGTCGTGGGGGAAACAGAATCCTCCTTTACTGTTAGTGGGATTGCAAACTGGTCCGGCCACTCTGGAAATCAGTGTGGAGAATTCTCAAAAGCTAAAAATGAATCTGCCTTGTGACCCAGCTATACCACTTCTTGGCATATTCCCAAATGAGGCAGCATCCCACTCCACAGGTACTTGCCAGAAATGGCCATTGCTCTTCTATTCACAATACCCAGGAAACAAAAGCAATCGAAATGTCCTCCAACCTATGCACCATGGAATACTATTCAGGTATAAAGAGAAATGAAAATTTCAGGTAAATGGATGGAATCAGAAAAGACAGTGGTGAATGAGGTAACCCAGATCTAGAAAGACAAACATTACATGTTCTCTATTATCTGAAGCTCCTAGCTCCAAATTTTCAGATATATGTATAAAACCTGGAATAACGGAAGAAAGCAGGGACATTTAGAAAAAGGATTATGCAGGGGTGTGGTGAGGAGGGGGACAAGAGAGGAATAGCAGGATATAAGAGATATGAAGGGAGAAAAGGGAAAAATGGAGAGGGGTGCTTTAGCTGGTAAGAGAGGTGAGAGAAGGGATAAATAACACTATGGCTGTTTGGAAACATCTTAAGGAAATGTATTTTATATTTGCCCAAAATTAGATATAACATGTGCAAACACGTGTGTATATATAACTAACTTAAAAGAAGTTATGCCACTTGGACTGACAGTGCTTCCTCCAAGAGCATCTACTAAAACTCCAGCATCAAACAGGAGAAATCTCTTTTTAAGCTTTTGGTCAGGGAAATTGAAGAGACTCGCAAATTAACATAGGCTGTTGCTGTTGCCCTTGCTCGCCTGCCAGAGATGGACAGTTAAGCCTCTACCGCTGGAGACATCACGTACTTCAGACACAGGACTCATAAGATCCGAGCTAGATCTGACCTGAAGCTTCCTCCCCAAGGACTAGCTTCCAGAAGGTGCTACGCAAGCTGCCAAGGACGGGAGGAACCAATATCCTACCCAGATGTGATGCCTACGAACCACAGCAAGGATTGGCTAAATTCACTTAAAAAGAGATAGACCCAAATTGTATTAAACATAAAATCCAAATTCCATCTATACATTGTAGTAGGTAAGAAAATGGAAGATGTACCAAGAGAAACTAATGAAAGGAAAACAGATGGCACCTTATCAATAGTGGCCTATATGATGGAGTAGTTCCAGATAGAAAGGTCTAAAATGGGAAACGATAATATATAATGTTAATAAATATGGTTATGTAACTTAAAAAAATAACACATAATCTTTTTTTTTAGGTCAGAATCACACATTATTAAGTTACTTTTTGTCATTTTAGAAAGGTTTTATTTTTTTATTGAAAATTTCTACCTGACACATAGTCTTTTACGTAATTAACAATATAGTTTCAAAATATAGAGTTGAAGACATTATATATAGCCAATCTTTGGTATCTGTTGTAATATAAGCTGCAGGGCTGCGTCCCCGGCACCTAGCCGCCCGCATGGCTAGCTTATGCCCCGAAATAATTACACGGAAACTGTATTCTTTTAATCACTGCCTGGCCCATTAGTTCCAGCCTCTTATTGGCTAGCTCTTACATATTGATCTAACCCATTTCTAATATTCTGTGTAGTACCACGAGCTGGCTTACCAGGAAAGATCTTAACCTGCGTCTGTCTGGAGTGGGAGAATCATGGCGACTCCTCACTCGGCTTCTTTCTCCCAGAATTCTGTTTTGTTTACTCCACCCACCTAAAGGCTGGCCAATCAAATGGGCCAAGGCAGTTTCTTTATTAGTCAATGACCTTCCTCCATCATTTCCCCTTTTTTTGTTTAAACAAAAAGAAAGGCTTTAACTTTAACATACCTCCATCAGGTATCCATTAAGGTTCATGATCCCTGTGGAGACATCAAAATCTTCAGGTGTTCAATTTCTGTAGTATAAAATATGTGTATGTAATATATGTGAGTGATCCCGTCTACTTTAAATTATAGATTACTTATAATACTTAATAGTATTGTAAGAGCTATGTAGATAGTTATGTTGTATTACAGTTTAGGGAACAGTGGCTAGAAAACATCTATATATGTTCATTATAGTCACATTTTTGTCCTTCTGTCTGAACAAAGTTGAATCTATGAATGTGGAGCCCATGGCTAAGAAGGAATATCAAAAAAATTGTCATATCTACAATCTTTGTTGAAAAGCTTAATGCAGTTCACCATCCAGTAACCTAGAAATTATAGGGAATTTGGCTAGTCTCTCCAGTAGTAGCAACTTTCTATACAGCAGAAGATATTTTTTGCAAGTGTATTTGGTATAAACCTTGTGTGTGTGCAAGAACAGCCTCATTCAACAATGAAATCTCTCCAATTTCTAAGAAAAAAACCAATAATCTGAAGCGTCACATTTATTGTTCATAATTTCTTCATTCAAGAATGATTTGTTGGGTGCCTATTGTATTCCAGGCCCTGCTTTAGGTACTGACAATGTGATGGTGGAGAAGAGACAATGCCCCTGTTTCCAAGAAACTAATGTCCTGGAGAAAGGAATTAAGCGATGCATAGATAAACAGGCGATAAATTTTGTAACGATAATGAAATTGAAGGATGTCATAAACACTGGAAGACTTTTTTGATGGTTAGATCATATTATATTTACTCAGGCTGGCCTTGAGATTAAGCTCTTTATATAACTCAAGCTGACCTACAACTTGACACACTTCTGCCTCTGAGTGGGAATCACAGGCACACACCGACATATCTGTTTGCTGCATAATTAAAGTTTTGAGGGGACAGTGACATAATACAATGAAATAAAATTAGGCATCAACACACACGCAAACACTACCCAGTAAGAAAGGCAGCTGGTGATACCAGTGAGTTGTTTCCACACTCACATATGTACTTGAAAACAAGGACAATTTAAAATAAATGAGTATAATAAGCACTTAAATCATGGCTATAGTAGAAAAGCAATAAAGGGAATTTCAAAAAAACAGAAAGGAGGACATAAGAAAGATAAAATGAAAATAGAGAAAATACAATCATAGTACTATTGATTAATATTGACTAAGTTTATTTGAGAAATTTTAGCAACTGGGACTAAGGAAAAAAGGAGAAAATAAACATATTTTCTTCCATATATAATTACATATCTACATGGAAGACAGTTGAAAAAATACAATTTGAATTTTGAGACAGGGTCTCTGTGGTGGTTTGAAAGAAAATGTCCCCCCAAAGGGAGTGGCACTATTAGGAGGTGTGGTCTTGTTGGAGGAAGTGTGCCACTTTGGAGGCCGGCTTTGAGGTCTCCTTTTCTCTTCAGCTTCCCTCAGTGTGACAGTCAGTCGGTTTCCTGCTGCCTTCTGGTCAAGATGTAGCCAGCACTGCCTTTGCCTGCACACTGCCATGCTCCCCATCATGATGTTAATGGACTGAACCACTGAAACCATAAGCCAGACCCAATTAAATGTTTTCTTTAAATGAGTTGGTGTGGTCATGGCATCACTTCACAGCAATAAGAAACCCTAACTAAGACATAGTCTCCAATGCAACCCTGGCTGTCTTAGAACTCACTAGGTAGACCAGACTGGTGCCAAACTCTCAGAGACCAGCCTCTGCTTCAAGAGTGGTGGGATTTAAAGGTGTACTCCATCATATCTGGCTCAAAAATCACAAGTTTTTTTTTTTACCAACTTGAAATTTCAGACAAAAATGAATCATATATTATGAAAACATTAAAATAAAAAATTGGCTTAAATAGTAAAAACAAAACCATTGGGGCTAGAGAAATGGCTCAGTGGTTGAGAGCGCCTACTGCTGCTCTTATGAAGGACTGAAGTTCAGTTCCCAGCACCCACATGGCTGATTCACTATCCCCTGCAACTTTAGCTCCAAGCCCGCTTTTGGCCTAGTCAGGCACCTGCATGTACATGCAAACACACACACACACACACACACGCACACACACGCACACGCGCACGCAATGCAAATAAACAACAAAATAATCTAAAAAAAGAATTTAAAAATTTGAACAGAAAAATAAACATTAAGGAACGTCCTACCAAACAACGAAGATTCGAGGTGTAAAAGGAAGATGTCTTAAGAATGAGCTCTCAGCTCTACCTGCCTCATGAACACGTGGCTCCATGGAGGTTTACCAGATGCTGCCACTGCTTCTGCTTCCCAGTCTTGCCCCCTCATAAGTGTGTCATTCATTGTTAATGGGCAGCTCACAGCAGCACAGAGGACAGGAATTTGCAGTTGGAATGCAAGAATTGACAGTAGGGCATCCCGACGACAGTCTTCTTGAATTTCAGAAGACTCACAGGGCAAATGAGTGCAGCCTGGAAGCTGCAGATGACGCCAAACTTCTCTTTTAGGTTAGCTTTTCCGACTCGCAAGGAGTCAAAAAAATTTCATTGCTATATAAACTATTTATAGACCATAGAATAAAATTCCAGCTAATTCATTGTGGATGGCATTCACATTGGAAAAGTATAGTACACCAAAAAGAAATGTATAAACTACCGGGCGGTGGTGGTGCATGCCTTTAATCTGAGCACTCGGGAGGCAGAGACAGGCAGACCTCTGTGAGTTCAAGGCCAGACTGGTCTACAGAGTGAGTTCCAGGACAGCTTGTTACACAAAGAAACTGTCTCAAACAAACAAACAAAATCGAAAAATAAAAAAGGTATAAACTGATTTTATCAGTGAATACCTGACAAAATCTGAAACTAAGTTTTAGCAAATTGAAATCTAATAGGTGTTAAGTTGGGAGTGTAGCTCCCAGCCCCAGGCCTGAGAGTTGTATTGGTCTGGACTCCAAATCCCAGCAGGCCAGGTCCTGGTCCTGGTCCTGGTCCGTCCCCCCCCCCCCCCCCCGCAGGACCACTCCCCCAGGGTATTTAATTGAACTCCCAAAAGAGGATCACGTGGTGTCCCCCCACCCCACACCCCGTTGAGTTTGCAGCCTCCTAGTTCCCTCTGGGGACCACCTGAGAGTGCAGGAATCCCATTAAACCTGCATATTTCTTAATTTGGCTTGTTGTGATTTTGCTTGATTTTTGTGTTGTCAGAGAGCTTGCATTAGGAAAAATTCCTAACAATAGGGTGTTAACAATAATCATTAGCATGTGAGGTTTATATAGGTAATTCAAGTGTGGTAAAATTATAATGCATACGATTAAACTCATTTAAAAATAGGACCACCACAATATGTATCACAAAATTATTAAATCATTTCTTGAAATTAGGCATCTCCATTCTTTCTTTTTGTTTGCTTTTTTTTTTTTTTTTTTCCGAGAACAGGGTTTCTCTGTGTCACCCTGACTGTCCTGGAAGTTGTTTTGTAGACGAGGCTGGCCTCAAACCTACTGGGATCTGCATGCCTTTACCTCCCAAGTACTGGGTTTAAAGGTGTGCACCACCACAGCCTGGCTAGGCATCCCCATTCTTTAAAAAAAAATAAAAACGTTTGGTTGAAAGTCTCACCTCAGCTCCCTGGCACCCCTTTATCCAAAGAGTCTGGAATGTTTGGTTGGGGGCTTCACTCCAGCTCCTGACAACCATTTTGGAATTCTGAGTGGAAAATTCCATTTTAAGCCCCCTTCCCTGGGAGTTGTTTCATTTCAAACTCCACCTGAGAAAGCCTGCCAGAAGGTGACCCCTCCCCAGGGAGGGTCAGGACCACTTTCATAGGCTATTTAAACTGCCCTCCAGAGAATGAACACATGGTCATTCCGCTTCTTCTTCCCTCCCTCCGTGTATTCCGGAGTGTGTGTGGGTATTCGGGAGTGCTGGCATCTATTAAACCTGGGGTGCTGCTAATTCGATCTGATTTGGTGTGATTTAGATTATTGTGTTGGCGGAGAGGCTTACCGGGCCAAAAATCTTAACAACAACAACAACAACAACAAAAATTACCATTTTTTGTATGTGTGTGAATGTGTATGTCTATGCCTTTGGAAGTCAGAATTAAAATGGGCTAAGTCATTTCTCTTCTTCCATTATATAGATCCCAGGTCTTAAACTCAGATCATCAGGTTTGGCAGCAAGCATCTCTACCCTCTAAGTTATCTTGACAGCCTTAAGCATCCATTACTGAGAATGATCTCTTAGTGTTCCTGGAACAGAGAAAATGTCCTTAACTTGGCACATGATTTGCATAAGAGATGTACAGAATCATACTTGAGGATGAACTATTCAAAGCACTCCCATTATAATCAGAATTTAGATTGATTATACAGATGTCTATAATCTCTTTACTATTCAACATTTTCCTAGAGGTTTTGTTCCATGCAATAAGAAAAAAGTAATAAATGAACAGAATAGAGTATGCAAAAGGCTATGTCTGACCCTAAGGACTGACTATGAGTGAAATCAGATATCAAAAAGGAAAAGTACTAGTCTGTTATCGATATGCAATATAATGTCTCTTAAGACATCAGTTGAAAAACCTTTATTTTTTTATGTTTTGAGACAGGGTCTTTTGTATCCCAGGCTGCAACTCACTATGTAGCTGAGGAAGGCTTTGAACGCTTGATCATTCTGCCTCCACCCTCAAGTGCTGGAATTAACTGAATGCACCATCATGCCTGGAAAACTCTTAGAACTAATAATAAAGACTTGTTTGTAAGGTTCCATACAACATCACAATTTAGAAAGCATAGCATATACCAGCCATAAACAGCTAGAAAATATACTCAAAGTAGCTTTTGTGTGAGAATAGGGGAAAAGGCCCTCAGAGAACCTCTCTTGTTTTTAAAAAATAAAAAAGGCAGGGGTGGGGAATGGGGCTGGGGGAACCAACGACAGCAATAAAGCCCCAGGACAAAGCAGAAATACCCCAGGAGTGGAGGGGAGTGGAGTTCAATAGCAACAAAGAAACCAAGAGCAGCACATTCCACAGGCGCCTTCAGAAACGTCCAGTCTAGAAACAGAAAGAATCCAGAGTGGAAGGTCTGGCTTTGCTCTCACCTCTCTGAAGCTCTGGATTCGATTTAACAGGTCAAAAACAGTGAGTCTAAAGAAGAAAATACCCCGAAGAGCAGATGGAAATGTCCAGCAAGTACTGTGAGCTATAGAGCAATTTGAGATGAATGTGGTCTTAAAACAAGAGATCAAATATGAGACGTAAAAATCACAGAATTAGGTGAGCAGAAAGATAGTGGACCAAAGAACCAAGCTGAAAATCCCCTTCCCAGAAGTAACAAATGTTCCAGTACTGCCGAAACACAGAAAAAAGCTTCAGAAATAATAAATCAGAAACACCATACAAAACAAATATGCGACTAAAAATTGAATTGTGGACAGATAATGCCTGGAGATAATAATTTTGACTGGACACGAAAATGTGAAAGAAATGAAAAGAAACAGGTATATGTATGTCATTACACATACATGAACACATATGCAGGCATATGTAGTCCATAGGGACATAAAAGCTCCAGGATGCTCCCACAGATACTCAAATCTGTGAATCCTAATGTACCTTATGTAAGATTATGTATTATTTGCATATAACCTAAACACATCAGGCAAGTCTCTTTGATTTCGAAGCCAGCCTGGTCTACATAGTGAGTTTCAGGCCAGCCAGGGCTGTATACTGAGGCCCTGTCTCAAACAAAATGAAACAAAACGGAAAACCACACATCATGTGCCTGAGAAGTCTGACACATGCTTGAGAGCTATTTTACATTGTTAGATTCCAAGGAATTTTTTCTCTTTAATTCTGGTGTTACACTGCACTGCATTACTTTTTCATAATAAGCAAGCAAAATTTTTCTAAAAACATTAAAAACATTTTTCCAAAAAAATGGGAGAAGATAGCACACAAAAAGCCACATTTCACAATCTTAACTAAAAACTATAAAATATCTGGGATTATAGCTAAAAAAGAAATGTGTCAAATCAATATGAAGAAGACCATACAATTTCCCTGAAGGAAACAAAAGTGGTAGTGAATAAATTTTAGGCAAATAATCTATTGCTGAGACACGTCTCCAGTTTCATGAATAAATTTTAGAAATACTGCATGACTGTGGATCAAAATAGCTTGTTACTAAGATTTCAAGTATTCCCCAAGCTAATCAACAAATTCAATGAAATCACTTCGGCTATTAGTAGTTTGAATTCCTCATATATTCTGCATATTAACCCTTTGTTTGATGTATAATTTGAAGGTATTTTCTGCCATCCTATATATATATATAGTCTTTTCACTCTGTTATTTTTTGTGATATAACAGCTTTTTAGACAACACAATATCATTTGATTATTTTTGCTTTTATTTCTTGTGATTTGGGGGATTTTGTCTAAAAGAGTCCTTGACTAGAATGACATCATGTAATATCCTTCCTGGCCTATTTTTTTTATAACAATTTTATAATTTCAGGCTTTACACTCAAGTATTGAACCTATTTTTAACATCATTTCATTCTTCTTTGTATGGATCCTGCTTTCCATTTATTAAACAGTTTTTTTCCTTGTCCTGCAACCATCACATTTTTTGTTCTGAATTTTATTGAATGTAAATATACAGGCTTGCTTTTCAGCTCTCCACCTTTCTATTTTAATGAGATTTTTGTGCTATTTTGCTTACTATAGCTATGCACAACAGTATTTTGAACTTAGTGTGATGTTACCAGCTTCGTTCTTTTCTCTCAGGATTATTTTGGCTACGACGTTTACGATGGCTTTGGCTGGGTACACTGGTGAGGCGGTTTTCTTAATTATTTGTGGTGGGTGAAGGCTCACTTTTTATTTGGATCTTTTGAAATGGGAAGATATACCTTTTATCCAGATCTTCTGAGGTGGGAAGATCTGCTTTTATTCTGGGCCACAGCTTCTGCTGTTAGCTTGTATAAAGGACATGGCAGAAGGAAGCTTGTTCTCTTTGTCTGCTTGCTCTCACCTTGCTAGCAAATCCATTGTTCACTGGCACAGGGCCTACAGAATTCTAGTGCATAGTGAAGAGTAGCTGAGACATCCAGCCTCATGGACTGAGCAACTACTGGATTTTTAGACTTTACATTCATAGGGAGTCATTGTTGGACTAGCTGGACCACAGCCTGTAAGCTGTCCTAATAAATTCATTCTACACTTTCTGTTCGTCTACAGAGTCTTTTGTGGTCCTAATGAACAAAGAACCCGAGTAGAATTCTTTCCTTCCTTCCTTCCTTCCTTCCTTCCTTCCTTCCTTCCTTCCTTCCTTCCTTCCTTCCTTCTTTCTTTCTTTCTTTCTTTCTTTCTTTCTTTCTTTCTTTCTTTCTTATTTTTTTGAGAGAGGGTGTAACTGGAGGTGTCTTTGTCCTGTCCAGTTCCACTGGGCCGGTTTCTCTCCTACTTACTGGTCCACACAACTGTTTATGAAATAATCATTCAGAGGCTTAATATTAATTATAATTGTTTGGCTGATGGCTCAGGCTTCTTGCTGGCTGACTCTACATATTAATTATCCCATTTCTAATAATCTGGATACAGCCACATACCCTGTGGCTTACCGGTAAATGCTCTGGCATCTTACTTCTCTGGTGGCTGCTGGTGTCCCTCTTGACGCCACCTTCTTTTTCCCTGTTTTCAGTATGACTTTCCTAGCTAAATTTTGCCCTGCCATAGGCCAAAGAAGCTTTATTCATCAACTAATAAAAGCAACACATATATGCAGCATACAGAAGGACATCCCACATCAAGAGGGTTTCTTTGTGTAGCCCTGGCTGTCCCAGAACTACCTCTGTAGACCATCAGGCTGGCCTCGAACAAAATCCATTTTCATCCTTGAATAATAATGCTTGACCTATATTTATCACATTTTTACTCATATATCCTGTGATGGCTGCTTAGCTTGATTTTGTATCATCACTATTCTGAGTAGTTCTGCAACAAACATGGAGGTGGCCTCTTTTAGATACTGATTCCATTTGTGGGAGATATACTGAATATATCAAATAGTTGAAATTTTAGGTAATTATATTTTTAATTTGTTTTTTACCACTTCCTCTTTTTTAACTTACATTTTATTTATTTATTTATTTATTTATTTATTTATTTTTAATGTGTGTGGGTGTTTTCTCTACATGTATGACTGTGCTCCATGTGCATGTCTGGCCCTGATGGAAGCCAAAAGAGGGTGTCAGAGCACCTGAGACTGCTGTTTAGTGTGGTTTTGAATCACCATGGGGGAATTGGGAATTGAGTCTTGGTCCTCTAGAAGAACAGCCAGTGCTCCTAACTTCTGAGCCATCTCTCTGGCCACCCTCCTTTAAAAAAATACTTATTAGAACATTTAGTATACCATGCAAAAAATTATTTACAACTAATAGACAAAATGATAGAAATAGCATCTTTTTAATGATTCATTTTTTAAAATATGCATTGGTGTTTTACCTACATGTATATCTGTTTAAGGATGCCAAACCACACAGAGCTGGATTACAAACAGTTGTGCCATATAGATGCTGGGAATTGAACTCAGGTCCTACTGGAAGAACATCACTGCTCTTAACTACTGAGCCACCTCTCTAGCCCTAGAAGTAGCATCTTGATTGAGAATCATTACATCCGATAGTCAGTTTTTGATGCATTCTCAAGCCATGTCCTGTTTCTTACCTTTCTTTTTTAAAAATATTTATTTATTTATTTATTATACAATATTCTGTCTGTGTGTATGTCTGCAGGCCAGAAGAGGGCACCAGACCTCATTACAGATGGTTGTGAGCCACCGTGTGGTTGCCAGGAATTGAACTCAGGACCTTTGGAAGAGCAGGCAATGCTCTTAACCACTGAACCATCTCTCCAGCCCATTTCTTACCTTTCTAGCAGGGTATGACAGGTCTGTGAGCTGGCTTACGTAAAGGCAGTCACCAAGCCTGCTGACTTGAGCTCCACTGTTGAAGCCTCGCATGGTAGAAGAGGAAAAACAATTCCTGCAAGCTGTCCTCTGGCCTCCACAAATATGCCATGGAAGCCTCACACCAACACATACACATAAAAAGTAAACATAGAGCTCGAGAGATGGCTTAGTGATTAAGAGTACCTACTGCTTTCACAGAAGACCCAGGTTCAGTAACCAGTACCCACATGATAGCTTGGAACCATCTGTAAACTGAGTTCTAGAGAACCATGTGACTGCTTCCCACATCCTCAGGTACCAGGCATGCACATGGTACACATACAGACAAAATACACATACACACATATAATAAATAAATCTAAAAAATATAAAGTAAATAAAAGTACTTTTTTTTTTTTTGGTTTTTCAAGACAGGGTTTCTCTGTAGCTTTGGAGTCTGTCCTAGAACTAGCTCTTGTAGACCAGGCTGGCTTCGAACTCACAGAGATCCACCTGCCTCTGCCTTCCGAATGCTGGGATTAAAGGCGTGCACCACCACTACCCGACTCTAAATGTACCTTTTAAGATATTGGTAAGCAGGTGTTTTAGCTCTCTTCTGTATTCCTTACTTTCAGTGCTTGGGGCATAAGCTGTTATAGTACTGTCAAATTGTACTCGCTATTTTTAACAGAAGGATAAAAATATTCCCACAACACCCTTGCCTTGTGTAAGAGATTGATAAATATCATTTTTTTTAGATTTTTATAGGACCACGCATATTGTTTTCCTAAATAATATACCAAATTTCACTACTAATTCTCTGTAACTGTAAGCAAACCCCTAATTAAAGTTTCTTTTGTAAGCTGAGAGTAAAACAATGTTTACTTGTGGCTGAGGAACAAATAGATAGGACAGAGTTGGTCAAGATAGGCAGTTGTTGACCAAGTGGTACAATGTTACATAGATAGGAGAAATAAACCCTGGTATGCATGCTTGAACAGTAGGCTGACTGTAGGTAACAATAATGCTTGTACATTTCAAATAGCTAAAAGAGAAGACTTTAGCTACTTCTTTGATAAATGTTTGAGGAGGTGACTATATTAACCACCTATGCTTGGCATGGTGGTGTAGCCCTTTAGTCTCAGCGTTTGGGAGGCAGAGAAGGGCAGATATCTGAGTTTAATGCCAGCCAAAACTATATGATAAGACTTTGTCCCCAAAACGCATAATATTTGAGGGTTGTTCCAGACACCAACACTTGCTAGGAATCTCCACCAATTATAAGATAGTAAGAGATACATATATCAGTGGAACACAAAATCCAGCGAAACAGATCTGACCACAAATGAGGATTTCACATAGGATACATCATCTTTTAAAATTAGTTGGGGCAGCAATGGACTGCTTTTTGTGAGTGGTGCTGACGCTTGGGTGTGTATATATAGTGCCAGGAGCCACACAGGAGACAGTTTAAGTAGTTGATCATCAAATGTCTAACGTGCTGTAAAATTAAGATGATAGTGACAGAATGAGAGACTATATGTGCATCCTGTATACCAGCACAATAACTAATAGACAAAAATGTGCAAGTGCTACAGTCGATGAGAAAATGTAGGTGAACAGAGAAAAACATGAGTAACATTTTCAGACAGGAAGTGTAAATGATCAGCTAGCATATGAAGTGGTGGTCAGGACAATAGCTAATAAATGCAAATTAAGCTGGCTGTGGTAACACATGCCTGTAATTCCAGATCAGGAAGTTGAGGCCAAAGACTCATGAATTTGAGACTAGCTTGACCTACATAGTAAGAGCCTGTCTCAAAAAGTAGAAAGCAGAGTTAAGCATAGTGGTACAACCTAAAATTCCAACATTTGGAGGACTGAGGCAGGAGGACTGATATGAGTTTTTGACCAGCCTGGCCTACAGAGTGAGATCCTATCTCAAAAGGAATAAAGAAAGTAAATAAGGGAAAATTATTTACTTGTACTTATAAGAAATAAACAGTAAACAATAGAATTAGTTCCACTGTCCCCTCAGCATACGAGACTTGTCTTTAAAAAAAATCATCTACAATATAAAAATTTATCACAAGTTTCTTAATCTCTCCCCTATTGGTACTTTTCAAATGATTTCCTTATTTTTATTTTCATGAGAATTGATTGTTTTGCCTGCATCTATGTCTGTGTGAGGGAGTCAGATCCCCGGAACTGGGGTTACACACAGTTGGGAGCCCCCGTATGGGTGGCAATAGAACCCTAGAACCCTGACCTTCTGGAAGATCAGCCAGTGCTTTTTTTTTAACAGCCCTGGCTGTCCTGGAACTCTCTCTGTAGATCAGGCTGGTCTCAAACTCACAGAGATCCCACCTGCCTCTGCCTCCTGAGTGCTGAGATTAAAGGCGGGGGATACTATGCCTAGTACAGCCAGTGCTCTTAACTACTGAGCCGTCTCTCTAACTCATGATACTTTTAAATGTGTGTGTGTCTATGTGGGGGCATGCCATGTGTGTGCCCATGTCTTTGGAGGCCAGAAGAGGGCGGTGAGTCTTCTGGATGTGTGAGTCACATGATGTGGGTGTTGGAAACTGGATTCAGATCCTCTGGGAAAGCGGTAAGTGCTCTTAACTGCTGAGCCAACTCTCCATCCCATTGCATGCTTTGTATTTCTTTAATAATAGTACTGCAAGGAATATCATAGTTGGGTGTGACAGGATGTATCGATGTCATTCTGTAAGGATACACGTAACTAAATACCAGAGAATAGAATTACCACAGGAAAGAATTGTAGGCTGTTATATTTATCGTTTAATAGATTTTACCAAATTGCCCTCCATAAAAAGATCGAATTAGAATATCCACCTCCAACAGAGTATAGAAATTTCCATATTCACATAAAACATTCAATAGTATTATTGAATTTCTAAATTTTGACATCATAGCTGAAACACAGTAAGTCACAGTTGTTTTGATTCACATATTTTTAAAATCAAGCATCTTTATATATGTTTGTTAGATAGTTTCATCTTTTTATTTCTCCTCTGTGAACAAATCTGTTTCAGTCTTTGGCATTTTTTCTATTTTGGTTATTTTATTAATGATTTGTAAAGATATTTAAATTATACTCTTTTGCCACCCAATGCCTATGCTTCTTTTAAAACATGAACACAGATTTAAGTTTTTATGTTAATCAATCAATGAATTCTTTTCGTCGGTAGGGAAAGTAAATTTTGAGTTCTGAAAATCCATTAGTAATGTCTTCAGGCATTATGAGCTCTCTGGCTCACCTCTTGAAAGGGCTGCCTCCAAACAGGGGCCCCTCACCAGGGAGGGCCTCAAGCTGGGGTGTCGTATTTCAACATTCTAAGCAGGAGACTGCCTGGACATTTATATTTGGCGTATGATTCTCCGGTGGAAACAGGTGGGCGCCTGGGGACTTTCCTGCATATTTTGTTCCTTAGTTCTGGGTTTTGTGAGGGTGGCGTACTAAAGTTGTTTAGGAAGGCAGGGAGAAAAAGCCTCTCTTGGGAACTGCTTGGATTCCTGGACTTCGTTCTCCCGTTGGTGAGGGGGGAAAGAACGCTCACGGCCATGGTGTTCTAACAATATGCAGTCATCCGCAATCCGCAGACCTTCATGCTCTGGAGATTGCTGAATGATCGCCACCAACACGGTGACAGACAGAACAGAAATGGCAGAACCTGGGGAGACCTCACCAGTGCCACGATAGAATAAAAATTCCACCTGTTAAGCCTCCTGTCTATCTATGTGATAGCAGTTGCTCCTTTTGTGGGTGTGGTGAGGCTGATGTAAAAATCAAAAAAAAAAAAAAAAAAAAAAAAAGCCCATTAAGGGCTACAAAACAGGTTAACCTTTGACATTAGTCACTAGTATGTAAGGAAGGCACTGACTTCAACCGAGTTTGGTCTTTTTTAATTATGCAGGGTCCTCCGTGAAGAAGTACTCAAGTGCCTGATAGGCAAAGGTAAGTACAGCCAAAATTTCAAAAGCTTTCAATTATTTCTGTAAAAACATCAAGTCTTGAAAGCCATCCATCTTTTTCAAGATTAATTTGCCGATTGCAATGAAAAACGAGCTGGCTTTGTTTAGGAAAAAATTGTATTTAAAATGTCAGTAATCGCATCTGTTTCAAAGCTCCGAAGTCGTTTATAGCAACCAGGAAACATTTTTTTAAAGTGTCATAAAATTGTGTAAACGGATGAGTCTTTAAAATTTTTACTACCTGAATATTTTCATGGCAAATGAAAATGTCCTTACTGTATTTTCCCATCACGGGGAGAAAATGATGTTAGCAGAAAAAGGAATACAGACAAAGAAAGTGAAGGCTTTGGTTGCACGGTTTTCCTGTCTCTAGGCGATTTGGTGGTGGGGTTGTTACTAAGGGAGCGCAGGTTGTATAGAGAGAGGGTGGGGAGCGTTGGCATTGTATCCTGAGAGGAAAAGAAAGGATTCCTCAAAGATGCAGAAAAGGCTACAGCCAAGGTCTGAGAGTGGGTGGGGGTACAGACCCTTCCTAGTAACCAGGGACCGGTAAACTCCAACCGCTAGATGGTGATGACACTTGTGGGCGCTCAGATTGGAGAGCGCGGAGATGAGTGACAGGGCGGGGCGCGCTGGGGCTCCGCGCTTGGACCCGAGGAGGGGGGGGGTGCTTGTGCGAGCTGAAGGGGGTCCTGTTGACTGCCTTCCGACCAGTGGGGGGTTGTGGGGAGGAGGGCGAGCGATGACGTGCGGCCCTCACGTGACCTGGAGCTGCAGAGCGACGCAGCCTTGGGTGCAGTCGTCACTCGCGTCTGGCTACCAGCTCCCCGCTGCCCTGCGCGCGGCGGGCTGGCATCGGGCCCAGGGGCGAGCTGATCAGGTAAGGGCCCCGGGGCCGCTGCGCCACAGCCCTGCTAGCCGCAGCCTCCGGATTTGGCGGCGCGCGGAGATGGACTGAGGAGGGGGGTGTCCATGCTGGATCAAGTTCAAGGAGCCCCCCCCCATTCTCCCGCGTCCCCCAGCCCCTGGCTGAATCTGCGCAAGGGAACCCTGTGCTTTGACAGGGCCGCTGGTGGGGAGAGTCTCTAGAGGGAAATACAGAGGGAGATGTCCATCCTCTTTAATTAACTCCATCAATGGGCGTCCGCACATGTCCGCGGGCTTCCTGCTCCTTTCAGAGGAGGGACGCGCGCCACCGTGGCATTTGCTGAGAAAATGGTGGGCCTTAGTGCCTGGACGGCGGGCTCGGTAGGGGTGGTGTCTCAGAACGAGGGGAGGGACCTTTGACAACCGGATTCCAAAAAGGAGGCTGTTGGGATGCGTGGCCTTGGTGCTGGCCTAAGCACTCAGTGCCTTTACTCTTTCCTTTTGGACAATAGTTCGGTGTGGCACTGTTTGTGGTTGAGGCGAGGGAAAAGCGGAGACGGAGACAAGAGAACTGCACAGAATCAATGGAGGTTAGTGTGAGCACCAATACTGAACCATTGAAGTTCTGTATGGATTCTATGCAGCCACGTAGGCACTATTATATTTGTGTGTGCGCATATATATGTATTTGAATATATTTTATTTATATGCGATTAGGATGTGGGGTGGGGCTAGCCTGAGAACTTTACCTAAGCTTTGTTTCCTTATCGGGCTTCAGGCTTTTCACTTCAATTCTATGGTGAATACCAATAAGGACAAAACTGTATTATAGATTATTTTGATTTGTGTCTGATAATATTGAAAAATGGAAATTATTGTGTAAAATGATGTTACTATTGTTTGATATAGCCTTTGGGGGATGGGATAATGATTTTGCAGAAGCAAAAGCCCTCCTCCACACCTTGTATCTTGTGCTGAGACTCCTAGGGATGGCTTTCAGGGAAGCAGATGGCAGGCTATGATTGAAGAATCACGGGATCTGGGGCCTCCATCTCTTCCGTCATCCTCCAATTTCCAGATAGTCATGCCTACCTGGCCATCTTGATAAAGGAAATGGTGGACTTTTTAGGAAAGATCTAGAATCCTACAGGTGGTTTAAAAATAATTTTTCTCGTTTCCCCCTTTTCCTTTTCCTTTCTCCCTCTCTGTGCTATTTATTTCAGTGTAGATGAAGCCCTAGGTTATGCCTGAGTCTCTAAATGCTGAAAGACAGGACCGGGGACACAGATGTTTCATGCTAGGCTATCAAAAGCACTAAGCACTCACCCTCTCCCTTTTCTTTGTCTGTTCCCAGGGCTTTTCATGTTTGAAGTAGGGCTTTTTATTCCTGAAAGCAAAGGAAAGAGGGGGAGACGGTTTTGGAACTATGGAGGTTGGTATGAAGGTGGGTAGTGGCTGGGGATGACAAAAGAGGGTGGGCTGAGCTTGAAAGGGCTTCAGTGGCTGGCACTTCTGCCTTGTCTCTACATGGCTGCTTTCCACAATGCTGCAATACAACCTGTTATTTGCAGTAAAGAAAACGGTGGGAATATTTGAGGGAGGGCGGACTGGGCTTTGACAAAGAAGGCTGGAGATGGGATGGCGATGCAGACATTGGAGCTAAGAATTAGGGTGCTTGTCTATTCTGCTAAGGACACAATCTCCATCATCTCCTGCTTATCTACTTGCCTATAGATCCCCCTGCATGTCTGCTTCGGAGTCTGAGATCATTGGAAGCAAGGAAGCAAAGAAGAAATTCTTTCTGATCACTATAACTGGTAAGAGGGTGGGAATTGTCTAGGTCTGCCTCGGATGTGTGTTAGTGGAGACCAGTGTGCATTCCACAGGCGACAAGCTGGAGGAGCTTTTTCTTCTTTTTCACAGCCATCTTTCTCACCATTGCTGCTATTTACCCCAAACCCTTACCTTGATTGTGGTATATGGCAAAGAGTCTGATAGCACCCAAGGACATTGGGTGAACTGAGGGAGTAAATTGCTAAGAATATGCTGCTCCATGAAAAACAAACTCCTCTAGCTCTCTCCCTTTGTCTGCCCTTTCTCTAGGTCTAAAGGTATGCTTTAAGGTGTTTCACCAAGCGAAAGGATAGAAGAGGGAACGTCCTCATTCATTCCAGGTTCGTATGAGTGGGAACGAGTCATAATGGCAACCAGAATAGATCCCTTAAAACTCTAGTTCTGGGAGTTTCTGTTCTTCATCCATTCATCATCGGCCCTTCTGCTGTCCTTGACACAATTTATTTTGCATATGAAAATAGCTGGGCACTGGGGAGGGTAAGAGAAATGAAATAAGTGATAAAAAGTTGGTTGATCTTCTTCTTCTCCCAATAAGTACATTGTTTCTATGCTTTCCTGTTCCTGTTTGTATCTATCTGTATAATGCCGTAGAGTTAGAAGAGACGGTTAAATTCATTTCCTTCTTCCACTTCTAGGTCTACTTCCGGTGGCAGCTCTACTGGCCTTTAAGAGGTTAAGAACCATTGCCCAGACACACCACCCCCTTTCCTAGCCTGAGTAAGCCCTCTTACACATTGCTCTTGCCTTAGCAGGAGTGATTACATGGGCCGCGTTATAGACGTGGGCTGGGCAACTGCAGGACTAGTGATCTGGGCTGGAACCTGTTACTGCATTTACAGATTAACCAAGGGAAGAACTCAGAGTGTGAGCAGATTTTCCAGAAATGGGTCCAGAATCGAGACGGAGAGTGTGGCTAGGGTACAGAACCAGACCTTGGCCACAGATGAAGCCATGGCTGGAACAGAAACTGAGACTAGAGCCATGACTGTACCAGGAACTGGAGAAGGAGGTGAGCCTGTGGCTGAAGTAGACACCGAGATCCCTATTCTAGTTAGTCCTGATACCAACTGTCAGGCCATGACGATGCTTGAGGAAGAGATAGAGACTCCCTCTGGGACTAGTTCCTTGGTGGAAGCAATGGTCATGACAGAGGCAGTGACTTTCACTGAAGTCACAGTCCAAGCCAAGGAGGTGACCATGAAAGAGGCAGTCACACAAACTGATGCTGAGCCTGAGGAAGTAGGCAAGAAAGAGGCAGTGACTCAGACCAAAGCTAACACTTGGGCAATGGCTGACAGGGCAGAGGTCAAGAAAGAAGCAATGACCCAGACCAAAGCAGAAGCTTGTACATTCACTGAAAAAGAAACAGAGATTAACAGAGTAACAGTGACGCAGAGTGAGGTCTTGGCAGTGACCAAGGAAGTAGTCAAGATTGGAACCATGAATGAGACTGGAATCGTGGCAGAAGCCACGATAAGAGCACTGGAAGAGCCTGTGAGCGTGACTAGGACTGACTCTGAGGCTAGACTTGATGCCACAGTTGACAATGATGGACATCTCCATGATATGCCCCTCATCGTGACTGGAGTGAACGGGAAGTCCTTTGCGCAGCCTCAGACTGTGGCCATAATCCAAAACGATGACATGATGGTTGATGAGGCTGATGACAAGGGGAATCTTCAAGCCACATCTAAGGCAGGCTCTGAGGTAGATACAAAGGCTTCTTCTCAGCCTCATGTTGTTGCTAACATTCTGGCTGAATCCACGCCAGGGGCAAGGGATGAGGCTTGCGATAATCCAAATGACATTTGTGAAGTGGAGGCAGATGTGAGCGCCTGCATAATACAGCCTGAGACTGTGGCCACAATACAGGCTGAGGCAACACCTGGTGCCGTGATTGATGGCGGAGAAGATGCCAGTGTTGTATTTAAGACAGTGACTGGTGCAGACATAACTGATACAGATCCTCCAGCTATAACCAGTGATCAGACTGAAGCCATGCCTGATGCCAAGGTTAAGGGCAAAGGTAATACCAATGCCACAGCTAAAGCAGGGGCCAAGGCAAACACAAAAAACAACTTGCAGACTGATGCCTTGCCTGATTCCGGGGATAAAACCAGAAGTGATACCAATGACGTGACCAAGGCAGAGACTAGTATAGATGTGGCTTTTTGTACTCAGCCCGAGCCTGTGGCCAATGTTCAGGGTGATGACTTGCCTGATGACAAAACCAAGGCTAAAGACAATGCCAATACCGTACCTAAGGAAGGAGCTCAGACTGTGGCCCAGAACCAGGGTGAAGCCTTACCTAATACTAAAGGTAAGGCTAGAGGCAAAGCCAAAGCCAAGTGTAAAGCGGGAGCTGCGACGGACGTGAAAACCTGTGCACAGCCTCAAGCTGGGACCAAAACCCAAGCCGAGGCCTCGTCTGATTCCAAGGTTGATAGCAAAAGTGACTCGAATACCGTTTCTAAAGCAGGGGCGAAGGCAGACCAGAAAGCATGTGGTCAGCCGCAGCCTGTGGTCACTTGCCAGAATGAGGCCTTGCCTGGTACTAAGAATAAGGCCAAGGGCAATCCAAACCTTACGCCTAAGGCAGAGCCTGGGACAGCTACAGCAGGCTCTACCCAGACTAATGTGACCAGTTCCCAGGGTGAAACCGCACCTGGTGCCAAGAATAAGGTCAAGGGTAATCGTAATTCTGTGCCTAAAGCAGGGGCTGGGCCAGATGCTACGGGTTCTGCCCAGTCCCAGACTGCAGCCAATTCCCACAGTGAGGCCTTACCTGGTGCCAAGAATAAGGTTAAGAGCAATCCCAATGTTGTGCCTAAGGCAGAGGCTGGGGCGGGTGCCTGTCCCCAGTCTGTGGCCATTTCCCAGGGTAGTGCCTTGACCGGTACCAAGACTAAGGTCAAGGGGCATTCTAGTGCTGTATCTAAACCAGATGCTGGGGCAGGTACAGCGGGCTCTGTCCAGGCCAAGGCTGTGGCCAATTCCCAGGGCGAGACCTTACCTGGTTCCAAGAGTAAGGCTAAGGGTAATTCTAATGCCGTGCCTAAGACAGAAGCTGGGGCAACTACAACGGACTCTGTTCAACCCCAGGCTGAGGCCTTGCTTGGTGCCAAAAATAGGGGCAAAGGCAATTCCAATTCTGTGCCTAAGGCAGATTCTGGGGCAAGTACAATACTGGCTTTGGCTTCTTCCCAGGCTGAGGCCTTGCTTGGTGCCAGAAATAAGGCCAGGAGTAATTCCAACATGGTGCCTAAAGCAGAGGCTGGGTTGGGTGCAAGGGGCTCTGCCCAGTCCCAGGTTGTGGTCAGTTCCCAGAATGAACCTTTGCTGGGTGCCAGGAATAAGATTAGGTCCAATGCTAGTACTAAATCAGGAGCCAAAACAGGGACGAGGAGCTCTGCTCAGCCCCAGGCTGTGGTCAGTTCCCAGAACGCAGCCCTGCTTGGAGCTAGGAATAAGGGTGTGTCCAGTTTGCAGGTAGCAGCCCCTGTAGACAATAAGATTTATGCGAGGCCGGTCGCAGGTGCTGTGCCTACTGCAGAAATGGTGAGCGTGGTAGCTGCTCAGCCTAACATGCACGATTATTACTGGAATGGGATTGGTGTCGAGGACTGGATTGCTGCTGAGCGGTGGATCAAATTTAGATTTGAGACCATAGATGGAGACTGGGAGAATAGTGTGTCCTGGACCGAGGAGGAGAATGCAGCCAGTGTTGGACCCTGGACTGGGGCTAATGATAAGTCTGGTGTTGTTAGTTCCTGGGCCGTGGCTTGTGATGAGACGAGCATCAAGTCCTGGACTGGGGCTAGGCCTGAGAACGAGGTTGCTCTTGGGTCCTGGGTAAGTGCTGGTGACCAGGCCAGTGGAGGTCTCTGGGCAGGAGCTCAGGTTAATGAGGGGGCCTGGGTTGGGGACAAGGTCAGTGGAGGTTCCTGGACTGGGGTCGAGAACCAGATCAGTGCAGGTTCTTGGGTTGTCTCTGGAAACCAGGCCATTGCAGGGCCTTGGGCTGTGAGTCAGGTCACTGATGGGTCATGGCCTGCAGTCCAGGCCAGTGGAGTGTCGTGGATTTTGGACCAGGCTACTGGGACCTGGACTGTGGCTGATAACCAGGCTGCTGGAGTGTCTTGGGCTGGAGCTGGCAACATAGTTAGTATTGGATACTGGACTGGGGCTGTAGACCAGACCAATGCGGTGGCCTGGACAGGGACTGTTGATCAGGCTGGTGGTGAGGCCAAGCCAAGATTTGAAGATCAGGCCAGTGAAAAGGCGACCTGGGCTGGAGCTGTTGCCCAGCCCAGTGGAGAGTCCAGGTTGGGACCCGAGGATCAGTCCAGTGGAAGGTCTTGGGCTGAGACCACAGACCAAGCCAGTGCAGCATCCAGGCTTGGGACCGTAGATCCATCTGCTGGTGCAGTCTGGCCTGGCACTGGGGACCAGGCTGGTGGCGTATCTACATCAGGGGCTGCAGACCAGTCTAGTGGGTCTTGGGCTGGCGCTAGGAATCAGTCCTGGACTGGGACTGGTGATCAGTCTGATGGTGGATCCAAACCTGGTTTTGAGAACCAGACTGGTGGTGGAGGGTCTTGGACTGGCACTATTGGCCAGGCCACTGGAGGGTCCAAGTCAGTGCCTGAGGATCAGTCTGCTGGAAGATCATGGGCAAATTCTGGAGACCAACTCAGTGGAGGGTTCCTGGTTGGGCCTTTGGACCAGGCCAATGCAGAATCTCAGCCTGGGTCTGGAGAACTGACTGCTGGTGGAGTAGATCAGTCCAGTGGAGGAGGATGCTGGGTAGGCTCCGGGGACCAGTCTGGTGGAGAATCTAGGATGGGGTCCAGGGACCAGTCCAATGCAGAGTCTTGGCCTGGCCCTGGAGATCAGACCGGTGGATGGTACTGCACTTACACTTCGAGTCAGACCATTGGAGGAGGCTCCTGGAGTGGGGCCAGTGGTCAGGATGTTGGAGGGTCGAAGCCAGTGCAGGTGAACCAGTCTAGTAGCGGGTCCTGGCTTGGCACTGGGACTCAGGTCAGTGGTGTGTCGTGGACTGGTGATCAGGTTGGTGGCTGTTCCAAACCTGGATTTGAGGATCAGACCATGGGAGGAGGATTCTGGACTGGTGCTGGAGAGCAGACCACTGCAGGGTCCAGGCCAGCTGTGTCTGAGGATCAGTCTAGTGGAGGAGTTTCCTGGGGTGGAGCTGGTGGTCATGTCGTTGGAGGGTCCTGGGTTGGGTCTGTGGATCAGACTAAATCTGGATTTGAAGATCAAGCATGTGGAGGAAGCTCTTGGCCTGGTGCTGGGAACCAGACTAGTGGAGAATCTTGGCCTGGATCTAAGTCTAGTAATGAAGCCAGTGGAGGATCTAGGTTAGATACTCAAGACCAGGCCAGTGGGAGATTCCTTGTCAGTGCTGAGGTGGAGGCCAATGAAGGATTTTGGTTTGGGCCTGGGAGTGAGGCCTTTATAGGGTCTTGGTGCTGGACAGAGGAGGCTACTATTTTGCCTGTAGCTGGTTTTAAAGATGAGACCAGTGACTCCACCACGTCAGGGACTAGGGAAGAAAGCATCATTGGTTCTGGGTTGACGGATGAAAAGAAGCCAAGTACCGAGTCCTGGACCAGATCTGAGGAGACAGCTTTGACAGGCGCATGTGTTGGAGGTGAGGCTGCCACCGTGACTGGAGCTGAGGCTGATGTTGACACAGAGGCCAAGGTTGGAACTGAGGCTGGAGCTGGGCCTGAGGCTGGAGCGGAGACAGAGCCTGCGGCAGTGGTGGGAGTGGAGACTAAGGCAGAGGCTGGGGCAGCAGCTGTGGCTGCACCTGAGTCTGAGACTGGTGCTGAGGCTGCTCCTAGAGTTGAGGCAGGTGCTGGGTCAGAAGCTGGAACGGGGTTTTGGTCCTGGGATGGAGATGCAGCCACTAAAGGGTCTAGGCTTGGGGCTGAGGCAGAGGCTGGAGTTGGGGGAGGGACTGAGGCCGAAGCTGGGACAGAGAATGGCATGGGATTTTGGTTCTGGGATGGAGATGCAGCTACTAAAGGATCTAAGCTTGGAGTTCAGGCAGAAGCTGAGGTTGGAATTGGGACAGGAGCAGGGGCAGGGACAGGGGCAGGGGTAGGGACAGGGGGAGGGGCAGGGGGAGGGGCAGGAGCAGGGGCAGAGGCCGAAGCTGTGACTGAGACCAGCATGGGATTTTGGTTCTGGGATGGGAATGCAGCCTCTAAAGGATCTAGGCTTGGGGCTGAGGCTGAGGCTGGAGTTGGAGCAGGGACTGAGGCTGTGTCTGAATCTGTGGCTGAGACCAGCATGGAATTTTGGTCCTGGGATGGAGATGCAGCCTCTAAAGGGTCTAGACTTGGGACTGAGGCTGGGGCTGGAGTCGTGGCCGAGACAGGGGCTGAGACCAGAATGGGGTTTTGGTTTTGGAATGAAGACTCAACCACCAAAGGGTCGAAGCTTGAGACTGAGGCTGGGGCTGGAGTTGTTGCAGAGGGTGGGACTGAAACCAGAATGGAACTTTGGTCCTGGGAAGGAGATGCAGCCTCTAAAGGGTCTAGGCTTGGGACAGAGGTAGAGGCTGGCTTAGGGTCTTGGACTTTTTCTACGAATGTAAATGATGATGATGATGAAGAGGAGGAGCTAAGTAGAGAATCCAGCCCTGGTATTGAAGAGATCAGTCTAAGAAACTTGTTTGGGGCTGACAATGAGGACAGTAATGACCTCAAATCTACAAATGAAAACGATGCCAATTCTGAATCTGGGACTGGGGATAAGGCCAGCACTGCTGATGGAGTTGACATACGGTCTTGGTTCTGTACTGGTAATGAAAACAGATGTGACGGTGATGAATCTACATCTCAGGTGAAAGCCAAAAGGTCAGCTGAACCAAGCGACTTTTATCCATCCATGGTCCCTGGGGCAGGAATGGGTGTATGGGATGGAACCCTAGTTTGTTCAGAAAGCAAGCTATTACACCAAAGCAGCTTTCCCGGTGAAGATGGCTTCAGAAAGCAAGCCGGTGCCGGAGAAAGGGTGCATTCCTGCAACTGCCGCTGTAGACGGGATGCTAATCTGGACCCGGAAGATCTTGAAAGACTCATTTGCATGATTGAAATGACTGAAGATCCTTCTGTTCATGAAATAGCCACGAATGCATTGTATAATAGTGCTGATTATCCTTATCCCCAGGAAATTGATCGGAATATAGGTGGAATTTCAGTTATCCAAAGCTTACTGAGTAATCCCCACCCTACTGTCCGGCAAAAGGCTTTAAATGCTTTGAATAACATCTCAGTTGCTGCTGAAAACCACAGAACGGTTAAGACATATTTAAGTCAAGTATGTGAAGATACTGTTACCTATCCCTTAAATTCAAATGTGCAAGTAGCTGGACTAAGACTGATAAAACACCTGACTATTACTAGTGAATATCAGCATATGGTTACCAATTATATTTCAGAATTTCTCCGTTTGTTGGCTATGGGAAGTGGAGAAACTAAAGACCATGTTTTGGGAATGCTTGTGAATTTCTCTAAAAATCCATCCATGACAAAAGACTTGCTCATTGCCAATGCACCAACAGCACTGATTAACATTTTTAGCAAGAAGGAGACAAAAGAGAATATTCTTAATGCTCTTTTACTTTTTGAAAATATAAATCGTCATTTTAAAAAAAGAGCAAAAACTTATCCCCAAGACAGGTTCAGTAAAAGTTCCCTTTATTTCCTCTTTCAACGACCTAAAGCCTGTGCCAAGAAACTTAGGGCCTTAGCAGCAGATTGTAGTGACCCAGAGGTGAAAGAAAGAGTTGAGGTGTTAATAAATAAACTCTGATTGGCTGTCTGTTCCCCTTAAAGTTTGAGTAACATTTTAATTTTATACCCTGGACATGCTGTACATTGTAAATTGCATTAGAACTTTGAAACTAAATGTTGCCTATGAGAGTCTATAGCTGGACAATTTTATGAACACCAAATGAATTCAAGCTTGTTCTGGAAATACATATGTCAATTTTTATCTTGTCTGGATTGAGATATTTTTAGTATGCTTCATGAGCAGAAACCAAACTGATTCTTCATAAGTAAGGTAATCTTCGGTCCTTTGTGTGGACTTATGTTTATACATTTGAGACTTTATTTTTATGTCATCAATAAAGTTGTGTGTTTTAAGAAGCAAAAAAGAGCTATTGTCTTCATTCTTGGGTTTATGGTCTGTTTAGAAAGATAAGGTTACACGGAAGTAAAACCGGGAGTCTTCCGGCCCCAGACAGCTGCTTCCCATGAAGTTTCCCAGCAGAAACTGCTGCACGATGCATCGGTGCTCAGGGAATGCTTTATGGAAAAGGGTTTTTTTTTTTTTTAAGCAAGCTGTGCTTGAAGAATACACCACGGAAGGTCAAAAAGGTCATCTGAGGAGGGAGAATTGGCGGAAGAAAGGCGAGGAAGTGGGACAGCCAGCTCGGGATAACCTGGGTAGAATGATGCAGGAAGGCCACGAGAGGAGGTAAACTGGTGAAGACGTTAGCATGAATTCTTTATGGAGCACCTCTGATTGCTAAAGTGTCTGAACGTTATATTTATCCCTGAAAACAGCAAGGACTTTCATGATCAGAGGATGAAAGAAAAATAATGTGGTCGATTTGTGTTCAGGATGAGTCCAAGTTGGCTTGAGGATGGGACTGGTGACGAGAAATAGGGAAACAAGCTAGGGAGTTACCGTCATCGGGGAAGCATGAGACGATAACCATCTGAAATGCCATTAGTTCCTGTGGCGATGGTAAGGACAGAACATAAGTGAGACTTCTCTTCTGTGACTTACTATGTAGACAAGGCTGCCCTTGAACTCCTGGTAATCCTTGAGCCTCAGTTTTACAAGCATTGGGAATGTAGGCCTGAGTCACTCACTGTGCCTGGGGTCAGAATGCCTTGTACCAAGTAAGTGTTACAGCTTTTTCTGGGGACATATAAAGATCAGTTTTATTTCAGGGTTGTGGAGTCCACGGAAGCACGCACTCTTTCGTGGCCAATTTTGGTGTCTATATACGTGCACAAGAAAATTGTTTTTGAATTAATAAGTTAAAAAATAGTTGAAAGAAAAAATAAATTTCAGTTCTTACACCAGGATTTCTTTAGTAAGGTTGGTTGGAGTTGATTTTCACTCTTGATGTTGGGATCCAGAGGGAGGAGATGCAGCTTTCTTCCACTCCACAGTACTGCCAAGGGCATCTATATATGTGTGTGAGCATTCAGACTGTGTGGCTGGCTGCATATAGCATACGCTCCTGAGCATTTCGGTCCTTATCTACTGCCTTAGTTTCCTTGTATTCAAAAGAAAATGAGGAAAAGGAAATTAGTAGGGGGAAATAGCTTTTAAAAAACAGTTTTGTTTAGTTTGAGGGTGGAGGATGTATGTGGGATTCTTGCAGTTTATAGAAAACTGAATTACCTTTAAGTATGTGTGTGTGTGTGTGTGTGTGTGTGTGTGTTGGGGGAAGGAGCTTGCCATGGTGCATATGCAGAGGTCACTTGTAGGAGTTAGTTCTTTCCTTCCACCGTGTGAGCTCTGGGGATTGAATTCAGGTTGTCAGGCTTGGCAGCAAGTGCCTTTACCCACTGAGCCATCTCACCAACCCTGTGTATGCCAGTTCACCCAATAATTCTATTTGTAGAAATCTATCTTTAGGAGCAAATAAAATAATAGACTTCTAGTAAGTTGTGCATCTTCAAACTGTTTTGAAGGGTGAAAAAGTATAGGGTTATTTCAAATAGACATCTGCATTTAGGGCAGAGAACTCTGTTTGTAATCCTCAGTAGGAAAACAGATTGTAAAAGCATATATGCTTTTCATGAAGAAAAAAAGTGTGCATTTGAATTATCCCGAAGGGACTGGGGAGATTGACTCAGTGATGGGCTTTTGGTGCAATCATGGGGACCTACCTGAGTTTGGATCTCCAGTACTCACACAAAAAGCTAAACTGGCACATCTTTCCTGTAATCCCTGTACTGCAGACTCAGGAACAAGATGATCCCTGGGGCTTGCTGCTCAGCCAATCTAGACAATCGGCGGGTCCAGGTTCAGGGAGTGACAGTGTCTGAAAACAACAACAACAACATCAACAAACACAACAACACAACTTAATGCGGAGGACTGGTGAGATGGCTTAGCCTTAAGGGTACTTGTTGCTCTTGCAAAGAACCTGAGAACATTTCTCAGTATCCATGCAGGGTAGTTCACAACCATCTGAAATTCCAGCTTCAAGGGATCTGACACCCTCTTCCAGCACCCATGGGGACCCACACACCTATGGTGTACTTTCAGATATACACATATACACGAATTTTAAGAAAGTAAATTAGTATTAAAAATACCCCCCTTCCCCCAAAAAGGAAGGAGAACCAGTCTACTTGGAAGACACCCAAGATGACCTCTGGCCTCCTCATGCACACACACATAAACACGTACATACACAATAAAATGGCCTCTGAAATGAACTGTTATACATTATGAGAACATTAATAATTTTATGAGAATTAGACTGATGAGAAATTTTTATCATTTTTTAAATATTAAAAAAAGATTTACTTATTCTTTATTTAGTTTTGAGACAAGGTTTCACTGTGTAGACCTGGTTGTCCTGGAACTCCCTATGTAGACAAAGCTGTCCTTGGATTCACAGAGATCCATCTACCTCTGCCTTTTGAGTGCAGGGATTAAAGACATTTGCCACCACAGTTTCTTTTATGTTTATATGTGTGAGTGTTTACCTACATGTGTGTATGTGCACCATGTGTATGCCTATTGCTCTCAGAAGCCAGAAAATGGTGTTGGATCCTTTGGAACTTGAGTTACAGATGGTTGTGAGCCACCATGTATGTGCTGGGACCCAAACCAAAGTCCTTTGCAAGAGCAGCAAGTACTCTTAACTGATAAACTATCTCTTCAGCCCCATCTGTTTTTTCTTAAAACTCATCTGTATTTTTATCATTTTTATATAGTGAATAGACATTTCTTGTATAGTTTAGCCCAAGATCAAAGAATTTATTTTGGATGGGTAGGACTATCAGTCACATTTGAAATCCTTAAAGCAAAAGGCTAAATAAAGGTTCACATATTATATCTAAATATTTGGAAGGTATAACTTAAAGGTTTAAATAAAACTGTACCTGTTTAAAATTTTTGTTCTCTTTAACTATTATGTAAAGTGTAAGTATTATTGATTCATGTTCAGTGGTGTATACTTTTTGTCCTAGCTAGCCAGATGACTGAATCAGAAAGGCTGGACAAAAGAGTGAGGCATTATAAAAACCAATCCAAACCAAAGCAAACAGTTCTCAAATCTACTGTTGGAGAAACACCAACATTTTACTGTAAAGAAATGATATCACAGGTTAGGCATGGTGGCCCACACCTTTAATCCTCGTACCTCAGAAGCCGAAGCAGGAGGATTTCTGCAAGCTTGAAGCCAGCCTGGTTTACATAGTAAGTGCCAGGACAGCCAGGCCTATGTAGAGAGACTCTGTCTTAAAAAATGGTATCACATTATAATGGATTCTATTATCTGCTGCCTGACCCCCCTACAGGAATAAAGTGCTTATTTCATTTGTTAGGAGTGATGTTAGAAAGCTCTCAGCTGTCATTGCAGTTCCAGAAATGCATCAGTTGAAGACAGCCACCTCCCCAAGATCACACCCCCTTCCTGGGGGCATTTTGTGTCCAATGACTGACAGACATGACTTGAAACAGCTTATTGGCTCCCTCTGTCCATCTCTTCTTCCTTTTTTTTTTTCCCATTCAGTGGATGCTTATCCCATGGGATTCACTAATAAAATCTTTCATGCTACTCTGTCTTTGTCTGCTCCCTGGAGAACAAACTTTCAAAAAATCGATACAAGAAGCTGTTCAAGAAAGCAAACACTGGGAGGAATTATTCTAGACATATTTCTTGCTGACTAGTTGTCAGCGTGAACCCCATCATTGGTGGAAAGTTATGTAGGTACAAATAAGGAATGAGGTGGCACAGGAATGGCTAGAGGGAATTTGCTGGTAAAAGTATTGTCTGGTACCATATGTCAAAATGTGAAAAGTGGGGCTGGAGACAAGGCTCATTCAGAGCACTTGTTCTTGCCGAGGATCCAAATTTGATTTCCAGCCCTCATGTGATAGTTTATAACTATCTGTAAGTCCTTCTCCTGGGGATTCAATGCCCTCTTCTGACCTCTGTGGGCACCCGGCATGTACATGGTGCACGTACATGCATGCAGACAAAACCCTCAAACATAAAAATATGTAAATCTAAGAATAAAATTTTAAGTACTTTGACAAATATGGTATAAATTTTATATATAGGGAAAGCTATTACATCTGATTGATATTTTAAAAACTGGAAAAGTAACTTAAATAAATTAAAACCTAAGAGCTATATTCAAAAGTAAGAGAGCTTCCTGCACAGATTATATGAGCTTTAATGTACAGGAAGAGAAATATGAAGAGCAGGTACGGGAATTATTTTAAAAAAGTAAGCTTCAAAGAAAGTTAAAATCATTACCAAATCTTCTATGTTAGACCCAAGCCTTGGTTAGAAAGAAATATGTCCTTGTGGCTCATAGGATGGAACCTCTTGATTGCTGTTCATTGAATATTTGTATCTCCTATATCTCTCTAAATTCTTTAATTACTCAAAGCTGTCTCACTTTTGACTATTGAAGTCTGGAACTTGACCTTTCTTGAAGATTTAAGCATGCCTTTCCTCTTTGATTGACCCTGGAACCTGCTCTTACTTCTCATCTTGGCCACTGGGCCTGTAACTAGGTCTAAATCGCAGTATAACCTTCCTGGGTGGATAGAAAGTAATAAGATAGGAAAGAGAATATGGGCGAAAGTGGCTGCAAGATCTGACTAGCTATCAGTACCCGTAGGTACCGAGAGAGTGTGCATAGGCGTGAAATCTCAGGAACATGATTAGTGGATCTAGAGCACACTGGAAAATGGGAAAATAAATCAACTGGAGAGTGTTTACAAGATTTAAAACCCTAGCAAAGATCCTGGAAATGATGTGAATTAATGGCTCAGATGGTTCCTTAAAGTACGGGAAAACAAAAGTTCCTATTGAGACATATTGCCATCAAGGATGCTGGAAGAATGGATTAAAGACTCAGATAAGAGGCTGCAAAGGTTAAGAGCATTGGCTGCTCTTCCAGAGGACCCAGGCCTAATTACCAGCACCTACTTGGTGACTAACGACCATCTGTAGCTCCAGTTCCAGGAATCTGATCCCCTTGTCTGGCCTCCCCAAGCACAACATGTACATGCTATACAGACATACATGCAGACAAATAACCCATATACGTAAAATAAAAAATTTTAAAGCAATCAAATAAACACGAATCATAGGAAAATATATTATATAATGTAGGAAATTTTTCCCAAGGACTATATTCTACTGGAAAACTCCAAGTGCACACTGGTAGCAAAGCTATGAGGATCATTTCAGTGATGTTCCTCTCTAGGGGCCTGGGCTCAGAGAAGAGTGTGCTAAGAGTGGAGGAGTAACAGTAGAAATGCTGATGACTCTGAGACAATAGATCCTTCAGGGATGTCCTTAGCTTTCAGAGGTCAAGAGAATGTAAGATCAGAGCAGGGGGTCGAGTGTCATAACTTACAGGGACCCATAGGGATGATCCACAGCGCTACAGATGGATAATGGGTTAAGTGTAACACAGTTAACAGAAACCCAGAGACAGAAATTGGGGTTCAACCTGAAGATCAGAAAAACAAAACAGCCACTGGCTCTTACCTCTACCTCAGTCCGTAATGGCGATCCTGCCTCCAGGAATCCCCAGAATGAGCCTGTGTCTGAGAGCTGTCTCCTCCCATCTCATATTCCACTCTAGGGCTGGGATTAAAAGCATGCACCACTACCGCCTGGTTTCTGTGGTTACTGGCATTAAAGGTGTGTGTCACCACTGCCTGGTCTGTAGGCTGATCAGTGGGGACTGTTTTACTCTCTGATCTTCAGGCAAGCTTTATTTATTAAAATACAAATGAAATATTACTGCAGTTAAGGCACGATTAATGAGGCATACACAGTCAATAATCAGCTAATAAGCCACTCAAAAGAAATCAAAGGTGGTTGGGAGTCTGAAGAAAGTTGCCTTAATAAAGAGCTACTCCCGAACCTAGATAACAATGAGGACCCTAAGAGAGACATACATACATGGATCTAATCTACATGGGAAGTAGTAAAAGACAAGATCTCCTGAGTATATTGGGATCATGGGGACCATACGAGAGGGTTGAGGGGAGGGGAGAGAAAGGGAGGGGAGCAGAGAAAAATGTAGAGCTCAGTAAGATCAATAAAAAAGCTAGTCCCTGTCCAGTTTGCAGTTCTAAGTTATTGAGAGCTTTTGCTCTAAGTTATGCTATTGGAATGACTATCTCTTGATGCCCTTCATAGGACTTCATAGGAATGCGTCCTCAGTTCTTTTTGATGACTCAGGTAGCTACCTGCTAAGGAAAGATGAATGACCAAATATTTTGAGGACAAACGTTGGTTTTCAATTGCCTGCTACGGATACTCAGAGACCCAAAATGTCATTATAGTCCCAAGGTTCCCATGAGAATATGGACATTAGGTATTAAACGAGATCAAGTCCCAGGTCCAGCACACAGTAGGTCTACTGAGTTCAGAGGCTGACCCAGTAGCTACTTTTGTGATCTCTGAAGTTTTATTTGGTCCCAGCCCCATTGTTCTTTGGCCTATTAAAGCAGTGCTATTAGTAGAGGAAAGGACCAAGTGACTGCTTCTGAAATTGTTTATGCTTTCCCTAGCCAACTTAGTATTTATATGGAGGGGGTGTGGCACAACTTCGTGCATCTTCTAAAGACCTAGAAAATATAGCGATGCAATCTCCATTATGCTTTCTCTTAATTAGCCAGTGTTGTGGCCTGAAAAATGTGGATGATGCCTGGAAGATGATAGTAAATTATTGTCAACGCAACCAAATATTAAGGCAATTCTAAACTCATGTCAGATATATGTAGTATTTTGGTTAGAGGCGATTATCATGACCTTTGCACATAGCATTCAGTTCTTTGAAAAATGTGCTTGTCTTCCTATCATTAAAACCAAAAATGCTTGTACTCACATAGAGTGGGTAACCCTCCATTTCTTATTTTTTCCCAAAGCTCTACTAATTCTCATATCTTCCGCTTTAATACAGTCTAAAGGAGTCTGCACAATGCTTTCAAAAGAGGTAGCTTGTTGGTGGCCTTGGCAAGACACATACACTATAGGAGATAAGAGCCAAACTCCAGAAAGGACCAGAGACTGACCATATTAAGTGTGACTTTTAGTGGTTGAGTGGTCTGAGGAATGTTAGGAATCCTGCTACATAAGGGACAAATTCCCAGAGTTCTTCACAAAGAAAGCAGCTCACCATCTGACTGGCTTCTTAGGTTCTGGAAGGAGCACATTCTTCCCTATTTCAGTTTGCATATTGGGGAACAAAAGAAACTTCCAACGTTAAGTGGGGCCTGGAGTGGAAGAAGGTTTTATGGCCCCAAGTAAAGTTTCAAGCAGTCCAGACACTTGGCCCACACAAAAGACAGACCCTCTGGTATGTGGTATCAGCGTTGCGTGTGTTGATAAAGAAAGCGTTAGTGGAGAAGTTACAGTCTAGCTGAGTTTCTGGAGCAGAGCTCTTTTACATACAGGGGAGGATAGCAGACCTTTTAAAAACAGTGCCTCGTATGCTACTACAGGCTGGTAGAGATGGAATACATGCATGATTACAGGAAATCAAATGGCTATTTGAGGTGGCCTACGTCAGACCCGTGAATGTAGAAGGCTGAATAAGCTCAAGTCTTCCACACACATCTATCATTGCTATTCTAATACCTTTCTTTCACCTTGTTGCCTATGGCCTCATTGACATCCTGGGGGCTGGAGATGGCTCAGAGGTTAAGAGCACTGGCTGCTCTTCCAGACGTCCTGAGTTAATTCCCAGCAACCACATATTGGCTCACATAGTGAGATCTGATGCTCTCTTCTGGCCTGCAGACAAACATGCAGACTGAACATGTAATACATAATAAATAAATCTTAAAAAAGACAACTTTCCAAGAAAGGAAAAAAAAAAGTGCTGTTCATAGATTAGTAAGCTTATTGTGTAGGTACCAGACAATGTAGGAACTTTAGCTTGAGAGGGCAATGTGTTCAAGAAGTGAGAATCTGGTCACATAACCCAAATTCTAAGAATGATGTTGATCTATATTTGATAGCAACAAACAGAGGTAGCTATTTGTAGCTCTGAGACAATGTAGAGATGGGGGATGTACTTTGTTCTTAGTTTCACCTGATTCTTGTGGAACTGATTACAGAACTTATACGAAGTGATCTAGAATTTACAAGAAGAGTGTGGTACTGTTTAAAATTCCCTTCATTTGTTGGAAATGCCACCAAAGAGAATGTAGCTGCCAGCCCTCTTCGGGGACAGCCTCAGCTGAAGAGTGTTTCCTTATTTACGAGTAGATCCTATTCGCAGGGTGGCACATATCCAGTGACCCACTGATGCTGTCATAAAGTGTCCCACTGATGATGCCAGGACTCAATTTGGAGCATCTATGAGGTTTTATCCCATTCTTCAGAATTCTTGACAGAGTATGCTGAGAAATTCCACTACCTGTGCAATGAAATTTGATTTCTCTTGTAGTTTATTCCTGTTTCCTTCTCATAATGGTCGATTTTCAGTATTCCCTCAAAATATCATCTCACAATCTGCTCTCTGGGGGAACACAATTTGATAAAGTTTTACCAATATTATCTATCATCTATCTTTCTGTCTGTCTATCTGTCTGTCTGTTGATTTATGTATAGACCCTAAAATCAAGAGTTCACAGGTTGTTTAATATTGCAAAATTTTCTTCAACTTTCCTCCATATGTTGCAAATATTGCACCAATTTTGATTGTGCAAGAAAAGCTGGGAAATGCAGAGAAACAATAAAAAGACACTGTATATTACTAGGGAATGATAGTTTATTAAGCAAAAATGCATCATGTTCATAGATTTTTGGCTTTGGAAAGTTAACTAGTATTTTCCTTAAATCTTTCATCTTTTGAATTTTTGTTTCTGGCAGCATGAAATAATGCTTATCTTTTATATGAAGAGTGACATAATTCACAAATCTTGATGCCATTTGGACACAGTTGCCTTTTGTTTAGATATAAAGAGGCATTTTCCTAGAGCCTAAACAGTGTGTCAAAGTGTAAATGTTTAGAGTTACGAGTTGCACTGTGCTAACAATGAGCATCAGAATCCACATGGCACAGGCATCCATGTATTCCTTAATAATTGTGTGTGTATGTATGTGTGTGTGTGTGTGAGAGAGAGAGAGACAGAGACACACACAGAGAGAGACAGAGAGAGAAAGAGAGCACAAAGCATGGAATTTATTAAGGCTTTCATGACCAGTCCCAAGGGTTTTAAGTGTAATGGTGAGGGAGGGGCTTAGACATTAGTGGACAACATTCCATGAGAGTTAAGGGGTCTCATAGCCAAGTCTGTATTCAATACTGGTTTCAGATCCCTAGGTTTTACTTTAATGTTTCAGTAATAGCCTTGGTTTCAGGGCTTAGTTTAAGGTTTGGTTTATTGGCTTTTGCAGGATTATGCACATGTGAGGAAACATTTACTATCACTTATAAAGATGAAAATGCCCCGGGTTCGATTCCCGGCCAATGCACAGTACCTGCCTTGGGCTGGAGAGATGGCTCAGAGATTAAGAGCACTGGCTGCTCTTCCAGAGGTTCTAAGTTCAATTCCCAGCAACCACATGATGGCTCGCAACCATCTGTAATGAGAACTGGTGCCCTCTCCTGGTCTGCTGACATATATACAAACAGAACACTGTATACATAATAAATAAATAAATCTTTAAAAAAAAGATGAAAATGCAACCCTCCTTCCTGGACAAGAAGGACTCTTAAGGGAATCATGTGAATTAATTGTTCCCCTCAAAGAAAGGGCTGGATAACCTGGAGTTGTGGATGAAGGATTTGAATATTTCTCTTTTCTTTCTTTCTTTCTTTTTTTTTATGAATTTGACTGCTGCAGGAACTTCATGTAAGTGGGGTCATACATTTGTCCTGTGATCAGCTGATTTCACCTAGCATAATGTTTTTGAATTTATCCGTTCAGGTTACTAAAACAACATATAATGAACTGTTAGTTTAAACAACAGAAATTAATTTTTGGAAGTTGGGAAGTCTGAAATCAAGAAGTCAACAGTTTCTAGGGAGGGCTTTCTTCAAGGCTGCCTTCTCACTAAGTCTTCATACAACTTTTTCTTGATGCACTGGGGAAAGACAGGACAAAAGAAGAGGTGGGGGAGAGAGAAAAGGAGCTCTTTGGTGCTGTGAGACAATGTTTTTGTATTTTTTTAATAAGATGCTGATTGTCCAGTAGCCAGGCAGGAAGTATAGGCAGGGCAACCAGGCAGGAACTAGAGGCAGGGTGACAAGAACAGGAGAATTCTGGGAAGAGGAAAAGGTCAGTTTTGCAGTTGTCAGCAAAACTCAGAGGATACAGATGAGAATGCCTGGGCTAATTTAAGATGTAAGAATTAATTAATAAGAAGCCTGAGCTAATAGGCCAACCAGTTTATAATTAATGTAGACCTCTGTGTGTTTCTTTGGGACTGAACAGCTGCAGGACCGGGCAGGACAGAAATCTCTGTCAACACTTTGGTATCTTCTTTTAGAAGAACATAAGGGCAATTGAAGAACCAGCTTGCCTCCATCTTAAGCTTAAAAGCCATCTTATAGTAAACAGGTTCATTCCTGTTTATGATTAAACCTCTGTTTCTCAAGGGTTGGGCTATGCCTCATCTGTAAGCAACCTTAACTACAAATAGTTTTGTACTGCCTGTCACAGGAACAGAAGCATGTCTTTGTTTCGAAAGTTCTTTATAACCCCTTGCAACCCTCCCTCTGTTTCAAAGGTTATGTGACCACCTGTGACTACCTTGCTGTGATCACCTTGTTATGCCCACTTTGCGACCATGTCTTTGTTTCAGCACTAACGTGTTATGCATATGTTCTACTCCTGTTACCCTGCCTATTTTGTGCACCAAATCCCGAATTTGAAACCCTTTTACCCCTGAGCTATCAAAGCCCTGTCTTCCACACATCCAATGCTGACCTCTCAAACCCTGCCTTTGGAGGAGGCAGCCTATGTACACAAATATAAAACTTACTTTAATTAACTTGGGCACAATTATTTGAGTTGCTGGTCTTTCTCCTCCATTCTTTGGGATTAACACCATCTGTGTGCAGTCCCTGGAAGCCGTGTGAAGGTGGAAGGTGAGAACGGACTCCTCAAAACTTGTCCTCTGATTTCCGCACAAGTGCTGTGGTATGCACACCCACCCCTCACTCACAGCCAAATACATAAGAAACAATTTTAGTTTTGGTGGGGAAGTGTAGGGAGGCTGGTGGAGGAGGAGATATGAAGCTTACATATGAAAATGCCACAACAGGGCTGGAGAGATGGCTCAGTGGTTAAGAGCATTGCCTGCTCTTCCAAAGGTTCTGAGTTCAATTCCCAGCAACCACATGGTGGCTCACAACCATCTGTAATGGGGTCTGGTGCCCTCTACTGGCCTGCAGGCATACACACAGACAGAATATTGTACACATAATAAATAAATAAGTATTAAAAAAAGAAAAGGCCATAACAAAAACCATTATCTTTTATGCTAATATAAAAGGTCATTTACAAAATCTTATAAAAGATTGCTAAGTGGCTTTTAGCTTTAACATGTTAGCATTTCTATGAAAAAATTGTTTAATTCTTACCAGACATTCAAAAATGCAAGTTTAAAAAGTGTGTGTGTGTGTGTGTGTGTGTGTGTGTGGTGGCATGAATGTAGAGGTAAGAAGATAACTTGTGGGAACTGGTTCTCTCCTTCTACCATGTGGATCTAAGGGATCTAACTCCAGTGAACAGGCTTGGTGGCAAGCACCTCTATCTGCTGAGTCATTTCTCTGACCCTCAAAAAATATGTTTTAACATTGAGGTATTATATGTCTAAGACTCAAAAATTACTCAGTATATATTCCATTAGTGCCCTTGACAGCATCTGGTGATCAGTAAAAATGTCTATTCATAAATAGTTATATCTTGTTGTGGCTAGACTTTTTTTTTTCAAGATAGGGTTTCTCTGTAGCTTTGGAGCCTGTCCTGGAACTAGCTCCTGTAGATCAGGCTGGTCTCAAACTCACAGAGATCCGCTTGCCTCTGCCTCCCAAGTGCTGGGATTAAAGGCGTGGGTCACCACTGCCCAGCATGGTTATACCTTTTTAAAATTTATTTTTTACTTTTAAACAATTTCACACTTGCATGCAATCTAAAATGTATTTTGGTCACTTCCTCTCCTCGTTACCCTCTCTCATCTCCTTCCTACTGCTGTGGAACCCCTTCTCTTCAATGAGTTCCCCTCTAACTTTCATGTCTTTATTTTATTATTGTTGTTTTCTTGCAACCCGCTGAGTTAAATTAGGTAGTTACATGAGCATGTGTGTTGTTAATTACTTGAGGGCAAGCAATTACCAGTGACTACATTCCTGAAAAAAATACTTACTGAAAAAAAAATTCTTTTCTTTTCAAGCTGCCATTAATTACCCAAAGCTCCTCAAGGTGGGAAGGGCTCATGAGCTCCCTCCCTATTTATGATGGGTTGCTGATGGACCCAGTGGTCTGCAGGTAACCACAGATGCTGAGTTCATGAGTGCAATGGTGGGCCTAGCGGTTGAGGGGCTGGGAGGCCGACGGGCAAAGGGTTGGGCTCTACGTTGATCATCTCCCACTGTGTAAAGAAATTTCTTTGACCAAGGCCAAGATCATAGCTGTACCATTACATGTGTATGGGGGAATGCATGTGTCTCTACTCATATCCACATACACAAATGTAGTGATAGTTCATTTGTATTTTAATAAAGAAAGCTTGCCTGAAGAACAGAATACAAAACAGACACACTAGTCAGCCATACAGGCCGGGCAGTGGTGGCACACACTTATAATCCTAGCAGCCACACTAGCCAGCCCTACAGGTCAGGCAGTGGTGGTGCATGCCTTTAATCCCAGCACTACAGAGGATTATAAAGTGGAATGAGACAGGAACTTGCTCTCTTTTCAGTCTGAAGATTTCATAGAGGTAAACTCTCTAGTGGCTTGGCTGCTTTGTTTTTCTGATGTGCTACACAAAAACAAAATAAAATTCTAAAATATTTTAAGGGGAACAAGGGAGCTGAACACTATCATTCTGAACTGGACAAGCAGAACACAAAAGAAAGTGACTGACTGCCAAATATTGTCAAGACAAGGAGAAACAGCCCTTCAGAATATCATGCTTCACAGAATAGTCTGTCGAGTATGCTAGGCCTGTAGTCTGAAGATCGATGTCCTGAATTATTATAGAGGAATTTTGGGTGACTGTCCAGGCAGTCAGCTGTTTCTGTGATTTCTCACATTTTTTTTTTTGGAAGTCACTTGCTCACACTTTCTGCTTACTCAGTTAATATTATTTCCTTCTTGGGTCTCTTATGGAGTTGAATATTAAATATATTATAGTTTTTCTTATTTACCTGGCACAGAAATCCAAGTTATGATAGAAAGTAAATTAGGTACAAGACTTGGGACTCACCAAGATAGAATAGATATGGAATATTTTATCTGAATTTGTCTTGACAATGTTTGCCAGTCAGTCACTTTCTTTTGTGTCCTGCTTGTCCAATTCAGACAGCATACTGTCAGCAGTTGAGGCAAGGGCATTTTTTTTTCCCAGTGGTTTACTTTCAACACAAAGAAAGTAAACTCCATGTGGAGTTTCTTCAATGCCCCTTATCTTCTCTGAAGTAGATCGGTGCTTCCAGGAATAGACAAGTCTCATTGCCAAAAGAAAAATCTAGGTTATTAAAACATCTTAAATGCCATATTTAGTAGATCTCTGAAGTGTTTGAAGATGACTTATCTAAAATATACCTTTGTTTGACCTTGAAAACATACCTAATGTGACTACAAGTTCGATTATACTTCGTGACTAACTACTAATCTATATTTTCTTCTTATCCTAAACAATTGGGTAATAATTTTCAAAGACTAGAAATTTGTATTACATTGTCAGATGAGTTATATAGGTACAATACCATGAACAAGAGTAGAAATGTGTATACAGTATGTTTTAACAAAATTAATCTCAAATTTATATCAATATACAAAATTTGTATACAAGATGCAAATGTTCAATCCAATGTAAAACATTTAAAACTGGCAGTTGCTTTTTAAAGTAGATTCAACAATCCATCTTTTTATCTTATCATATCTATATTCTCCCTTCTTTTCAGAGTAAATTCAATAATCTACCCTTTTATCCTATTAGAGCTAGGTGTGAAAATAAAAAAACAAAAAAATAACATTCTGACTGAACAGTTTGTGCCTATGAAAATATCAGTAACATTTTCAAGGGAAATGAAATAATGAACTATTTAGTTAGGCAATCAAATGGGTTATACCAATTTTTACATTTCAAGATTCTCCTAGGTGACTGACAATCCAGACATATAAAGGATGGAAGCAATAAAAATTCTGTTTTCATAATTCCAGGAATTTGAGTCCACAAACCTTAAGAACCTACTCTCTGAGACACTGCTTTCACCAAAATACACAAAAACTTATCTGTAAACTAAAATTTGCATAAAAATTTCAAAGTGTGTGTAATTATTTGAGCACTTATACAGAGATACTTTGTTTGGGGGCACATTTTTAACTGTCATAAAACCAGTTTTATTTTACTTTTCCTGATTTTATTCTTTCTGGACTTTTACTTGCTTTGGAGCTGAACACTCACACTTTGAGTTAAGATCACATATTTCAGAAAGAAATTAGTAATTTACTTTTGGGTTTTGGTTGCAGAAACTTGTCAGTATAAAATAAGTCATTATTTAAAATCTCAGAGGATACTGGGCTACTCCAAGGCATTGTCAGGTCTAACCACTTAGCTATGCAGAAACTATAATAGAGTTTAATATGACTAACACATGTTTCATAGGAATAAATGTACAGAAGTGGGGAAAAAAGCAGCTAATTAGAAATCATATGGCAGTGGCCACCTATCAATCTACAGAGGACCTTTTTGTAAGATACCAGTGGATTATTAAAGCCATAAACAGCATCAATCCTACATGTATTTGCACATATATAACATATAAATATATATGCCATGTATATTATGTGTATAATATATTATTGATTAAGTATCATAAAGAGATTAATAACAATAACAAATCATAAAGTAAAAATATATTGGAGGCTGGAGAGATGGCTCAGCAGTTGAAAGCACTGATTTCTCTTCCAGAGGACCTTGGTACATACATGCAGACAAAACACCAATGCACAAGAAATAAATATAATAATAATATAAAACATAACAATGATACTTAATTTATATCATATAATATATAAATATATAATTGCAATACTTTATGACAAAACTACTTAAAACCTACAGGTGGAACTTTGCATTATATTTTTGAACTATAGTAGGACACAATGAAAGTAAATGTTAAAACCTACTCACAGGTCCATGAAATATCAGTATTGAAACTGTAGATGAGAGAGAAATACTATTTTAAAAAAGTAGACTAAGGGCTGGAGAGATGGTTCAGAGGTTAAGAGTATTCCCTGCTCTACCAAAGGTCCTGAGTTCAATTCCCAGCAACCACATGGTGGCTCACAACCATCTGTAATGAGGTCTGGTGCCCTCTTCTGGCCTGCAGGCATAGACACAGACAGAATATTGTATACATAATAAATAAATAAGTATTAAAAAAAGTAGACTAATTTTGTCCAAACCAATTCTTTTGAGAACTGTATTTTTGGCTGAAAAATTGAATCCTCTAAGTATGGGAAAGAAAAAAAGCCTATATATATATATATATATTTAACTGTTTTGTTTTTCATTTAATGAGTTTTCCAGCTCAAATAAAGTGGATGTTTTGACTTGGACAGGCACTTAATATTATTTGTTAAAATATAAATAAAATACCACTAGAGTGATTTGTTTCTTTAATATAATGCAAATATTCTCTGTACCACTGAAAATGCACTGAGGCTTTTCCCAGAGTATACAAAGTCCTTGGATGATGTTTACACTTCTCTTTGCTATCCTGTAACCTAAATAGCAGGATATAAAGTTAATAAATCTCATGCTGTACAATAAAAATAATAAAGGAGGGATGAAATCAAACATATTCGCTCTCTATATCGTTATAATAAAGAAGAGCCACCCACAGAAATCATGGCCCTCATTCCTGCAACTAGTTGTGGTTATTGCCGGGTTCTGTAACTATTCTACCTATTCTTTCCTCTCTTTCTGGCAATGGTTCTTGGGTAGGTGAGGTGGCCTAAACCTTCATTCTTGATGGGTCTGAGCCTTTAATACTCCGTGGATTAGATTACCTCTAGGTTTTCATCCAATTCCTTACGAATAAGGATCAACAAGGTAGTATCACAAGTCTTATCGAGTGAAAGGCATCAGGAGGCTGAAGTTGTAGGTGGCAGTTATGATGTCCAGTTCACCGGAGTCACTGTTAAGTTTGCTGCTGAAAGCAGGATATAGCCTTTAAAAAACAAAAATTTACTAGCAGAGCAATAGAGATGATAGAGCCGTCGCTCCTTGATTCCAGGACCCATAAAATCCGGTTATTAGAAAAGCAGCAGCATAAATTTGATACTGATTTGCAGCACATTCAGCTCCTTGGATAATATTACTCTCATATGGAATTACCTGTAAGGAAATGCCACCCAGGTTGTACTGTAACTAAATCCTCAAAAAGCCATCCCACTTTGGCATGAGACTAATGAATTCCACGAGCATGAGCCTGTTGCTATTCCTCATCTGCTGTACAGTGAGTTCCCTGATTAGAAGCAATGTTATGTTGGATGCTATAATGATGCACGAGGAATTTTGCAAGCCTGCAGATGATTGCTTTGCAGGAGCATTGAAACTAGGGAAAACAAATTCATATGCAGAGTGAGCATCTGCTCTAGTAAGAATAAAAATACATGCTCTTTCAGAATGATGGCTACAGTTCAATGTAATAAGCCTGTCACCTGGTATCTGGCTTGTTATTCTGAGGGAAGGAGCAATACATCGAACTCATTGTCAGTACATAAGGATTGGACAGTCAGTAGTGGCTATAGCAGGTCGGTCTTTGGGAATATAATCCTGTGTTGCTGAGACCATGTCTACCACAGTGGCAGTTCTGTGAATAAGCTTATTGCAAAATACGTAAGAGAGCTGCAGAAAGAGGCTGATTGACACCAACTGAACAGATCGGAATGTCCACTGATTATTAAGGCCTTTCTCTGCTGTGGTCACCCTTTTGTGAATGTTCACATGGGTCACAAATACCTTCGTATCTCTAGTCCACTGAGAAAGGCCTATGTACATACATGTCCCCAGAATTCTTAGCCATCAGTTTTCCAACTGTGTTTCTTTGAAGTTCCTACCACTCAGCAAAATCGACGGAAACACATAAATTGTAACACAGTTTATCACATGAACATTTTCCTTTTCTCTCTTTTAAAAAACATTTTATTACTTATTTAAATATTTTTATGAATACTTTGAGAATTTCATAATCATATCTTGATAATAGTCACCCCTACTTGCCTAACTCTTTCCAGATCCACCTTCTTCCCCCTTACCTCCCTATCTACCTAACTTCAGGTTTTCTTCTTTTTCAAACCTATCAAGTACAATTTGTATTGCTAAATTAACTGGAAGAATTGGGGCCTTGCTCACATTGAAGAAAAGTGACTCTCCTTTACTTAGCAGCTATCAAATGCTAATAGCTCCCCAGGCAGTGGTGAGATATTTGAGGGAAGCACACTACCCTCATGCTGACATTTGTCTTCTTTGAGCTTGTATAGGCCTTTCACATGTTATCACCATAGTTATGAGTTTACATGTACAGCGTTTTGTTATAGCCTGAAAGTACTGTTCCGTTGAAGTTATTCAACACCTCTGACAGTTACAATCTTTCTACCCCCTCTTTTGTAATGATCCCTGAGCCTTAGGGTGGGGAGTGTTACATAGATGTCCCAGTTTTAGGGCTGAGCATGGCACAGTCTCTAATTCTTGGCATGTTGACCACTTAATGTTAGTTGCCATTTACCGCAAGAAGTTTCTCTGATGAGGATGAGAGATGTTCTAATCTATACGCATAGCAATAAGTAATTAGGAGTTGTTTTAATAGTATGTCAGTTAGCAGAATAGCAGTATTAAGTTCTCTCCTATGGTATGACCTATATAGTCACAAGTTCTTGCCCCGTTAATGCCAGGAATGGGTTTCATTTCACGGAGCAAACCTTAGATTCATCAGAAAGTGGTTAGTTAACTTCCGTTAATGTTCATGCCCCTATTACAATAATGGGGATATTGTGTGTAGGGTCAGTCATTATTGCAGGCCACAGGATTCACATCTGAGTGGGACTGATAATTGCTATCCCCCTCCCCAATTGGTCATGGCAGCTATGAGCACTATAAAGCTAATGAGCGGCAATGAAGCCTTTAGTTGAGTACCAGATTGATTTCTTCATGTTCTATGACTCAAACATGTGGTATCTTCAGCAATAAGGTATTATCGTCAAATTTTAGAGGGTACCGGAGAGCACTGGTAATAGCTTGTATTGGCCATAATTTTTCTTTCTGAGAAAAAGAAACAACCATGAGCATTGCTTAAGTTCTACCCACAACTTAACTTCACAACTCCCCTCTGAGATTGTTCAAGAACGGCCCTAATTTTTCTTTCCTGTTGCAGTGATAGAAATGCTCTGACAAAAGCAACTCATGGGAGAAAGGCTTTATTTGGATCGCAGCTCCAAGTAGCAGTCTATCATGTCAAAGACGTGGCAGCAGCAGGAACTTGAGAGAACTGCTAACATCGCATTCACAGTCGAGACTTTAGAACAGTGGAGTAATGGATACCAGTGTTGAGCCAGCTTTCTCTTTTTTATTCAGTTCAGGAACCCTGTGATTAGGGAATGTTACCACCCACAGTAGGTAGGTCTTCTCACTTCAATTAACATAATCAAGACACATACACAGACACACTCACTGGACAACTAGATCCAGACACTCACTCACTGAGATGCCTTTCCAAGTGAGTCTAGATTCTGTCAAGCTGACAATGAAGCCTAACCATCACAGGATCATCATCATCATGTACAGGTCTGTCTTACAGCTACGGGGGGTACTTGAAGATGATGCACACCCATTTGTAACCTACACAAGACTTTATTCTTCCTCAGTCAGTCAATTGTAGGGAAATCTCCATGAGGCCAGGTACAGGCTAGGAAAGATGGTGTAATGAATTCACTAGAAGTGAGAACCGTGAACATTTGAACAACCTTCTCATATAACTTTTACTTTATGGGCCTGGTGAAGCTCTATTTTCATACAGCATACTAGGTCATACAGCATTCAGTTCACAATGGGCAATTCAGGTTACACTGTAACTTGGTGATCCGTGATTTGATATTCAGTTTCCATTAAGGCCCACTGACAAGTCAGAATCCATTTCTTTAAAGGAAAGTTGCCATCTGCAGAAGGTCACAGGGTTCTTCCCCAAAGATGCATGAGTTTGGACTGTTGTGTGTCTATAATACATCACAACAGCAGCAGCAGCAGCAACAACAACAACAAAACACCCACAAAACAAAAACCAAACCAAACTAAAACCAAAACCTCACATCTACACTGAAAATTTGAAGCACGACTTGACCTGCTGGATTGTAGATTTCAGGTACCAGAGTAGCTTGCCTGACAATGTAGATCTGTTGTCCATCTTTCTTTCGTGGGCTCCACTCAACACTGACAGCCTTTTAGGGTTACTCAGGTAATGTGACACAGTAACACATCCGTATAAAGAATATGCTACCTCAAAAATAAGAAGTTAAAACGTTGGATGCTGTGCCCCTTTTTCGGTTGTGGGAGTGGCCATGTTCAACATGTTTTATCCACCTTAAAGGAGACACTTTCATATGGTAAACATCACTGGACCGCTAGAACATTTGAAAGCTCTTGAATTTGTTATTCGGTCCTCAACATAAAAATGCCATTTCTTATTTTTTTCTTAAGAGAAGTAAGCCTTTATTTCCATGTTTCTAAATTAAGATAGCTGGGTTGGTTGCTTGAGAGGACTAATTTCAGCATTCAAGAGGAAGAGGCTGGCAGATCTGTTTGAATTTGAGGCTAACCTTGTCTACAATAGCAAGTTCCAGGACAGCCAGGGCTATATAGAGAGATCTTGTCTCAAAACAAACAATAAACAAACTGTGCTGAATTGTTTAAGTCCACTTGATACAAGTTAGAGTAATCTGAAAGAAAGGACCCTCAACAGAGAAAAGGCCTCCATAAGATCCAGCTGTAGGACAATTTTTAAAATTAGTAATTGTTGGGGGAGGGCTCAGCTCATGATGGGTGATGTCACACTTAGTCTGATATTCTTGGGTTCTATAAGAAAGGAGGCTGAGCAAGCCATGTGGAGCTAGCCAGGAAGCAGCATCCCTCCATGGCCTCTGCATCAGTTCCTACCTCCTGATTCCTGCTTATTTGAGTTCCCATCCTGACTTCCTTCAGTGATGAACAGTGATGTGGAAGTGTCAGCCAAGTTAACCTTTTCCTCCTCAAGTTGCTTTTGGCCATGGTGTTTCATCATAGCAATAGTAACCCTAAGACCCAAGCAAACAAAGAAAGCACCTTTTCAAGTAAGTCTCGAGTCATTGCCATTTCTCCCGCACTTTGTTTGATCTGCACAAGACCCTTGCAGATTAAATTAGGAAACAAAATGGCAAATCTGACCTAGCCCTGAAACAGTTAATTAAGGTGTATTTCTGTTCTTTGGCAGATGAAAGACTATTTCTGGTAGTCTTTTCAAACTTTTGAAAAAAATAGCATTTTTTAGATGAATAGCTGCATACAAGTCTCCAAGGGATGAGTTAATGTCCTCAATCAATTTGAACAAATCTGAAGCAGCAGCTGCATTTGCAGTCATCATTTAGTCTAATTTATGACAGTCCACTGTCATTTTCCAAGATTTGTTTTCTGCATAGGCCAAATAGGCTAAGTATTGTGGGATATTTGTACACTGTCTGAAGATGCTTCTATTGTGGTTAGTGTAACAAAAAGCTTAACTGCCAGTAGCTAGGCAGGAGGTCCAGGTAGATTTCCAGGGAGAGAAAAGAAGAGGAGGGGAATCCAGGCACATAGGAAATACCAGGAGACACAGGCAGGAAGCAGGAGATACAAGACGGAAGAGAGGTAATGTCATATGATAGAACATAGATTAATATAAACAGGTTAATTTAAGTTATAAGAGCTAGTTAGGAACAAGTCTAAGCTATAGGCCAAGCTTTCATAATTAATAAGAAGTCTCTGTGTCATTATTTGGGGTCTGGATGGTAGGAGGGAAAGACTCATTATAGGTAAGTTAAATGGGAATGTGGGGGAATCACTACTCATTCATCACATCTTTGATGGTGGCACTAATATCTATGATCCTCTATAAACGTGATATTGAGTAAGGTTTTCTATTTCCTTCCTTCCCTCCTTCCTCCCTCCCTCCTTCCTTCCTCCCTCCCTCCCTCCCTCCTTCCTTCCTTCCTTCCTCCCTCCCTTTCTCCCTCCCTCCCTCCTTCCTTACTTCTTTCCTCCCTCCCTTCCCCCACTCTTCTTCCCTCCCTCCCTTTCTCTCTCCCTTTTTCTTTCTCTCTGTCTTCTTTTGGAGACAGAGTCTCAGTATGTAGGAACTCCCTATGAAGACCAGGCTGACCTTGAATTCACAAAGACAGGTCTGCTTCTGCCTTCTAAGTGGTGAGTAAATGTGAGTGCCACTCTGCCTAATCCTGGTTTCCCATTTCCTTAAAGAAAAGCAATTCTAGTAACACTTGATCCTTCCTAGCATAATATTCTTGACTCCAAGACTGAATGTGGGCTCCTACTTGTGGCTCTGAATATGTTCATTTCAATGATGTGATTTTGAGTTTACTTCTTTTTGAAATTCTTTATTATTTTAATTACTTGATGATAAAAACAATATTGTTACTTAAATCATATGAATAGGGCATAATTAAAATTTTGTTAGTTGTGAGGCTTTTTGTATCTCTTTCACTTCTTTTAAATTGTTTTTCAGCTAAGTATATAAAGCACTGGGTGTCATCACAACATCTTCACACATATATACTTGGTTCTCACCTGTTTCCCTCCCTCCAGCCTTCCCCTTTCTCCCTGTCCCTGTCTGTCTGGTTCCCTTCCTCCTTCTAGCTAACCCTCTTTTCTCCTTTCTTGTCACATGTATTCCATTACCCTCTCTGTTTCCCATTTCCCTCACGACTCCTTCATCCTCTTCCTGATCCCCTAACATCACCTCCCCACACACACTTCGAAATCTCAGTTCTTCATATAAAAGTAAATCATGATTAAAAAAGAACTACCATATTTACTTTATTTTGCTCCCAGCTGCTCAGCCCTGAAATAACCACACAGAGACTATATTATTTACATTGCTTGGCCTATTAGCTCTAGCTTCTTATTGGCTAGCTCTTACATCCTGCATTAACCCATCTCCATTAATCTGTGTATCACCACATGGCTGTGGCTTACCAGGTAAAGTTCCGTCCCCGGCATCTGTCTCAGGTGGCATCTCTGACTCTGCCTTCTTTCTCCCAACATTCAGTTTAGTTTTCCCCACCTAGATCTACTCTAATGTATCACAAGCCAAGCAAGCTTCTTTATTCATTAACCAATAAAAGCAACACATAGAAGAACTTCCCACACCATGTACATGTATCACATTTTATTTAGTCATTCATCTGTTGATGGGCAAGTAGACCGGTTCCTTTGACTACTTGTATTAATCAATGAAGCAATAAACATGGATGAGCATGTGTTCCTGAGGTGTGTTATATATGTTTCATGCTTTAGAGAAGGAAAGTGAAGGAGAGTTGCATTTCAGCAAAATTTTCAGAGTGTGGAAATATATTCAAAGAGCATCTACAAATATGCCTGATAAAATTTCCTTCCTGGCCAGGCGGTGGTGGCGCACGCCCTTAATCCCAGTGCTCGGGAGGCAGAGGCAGGTGGATCTCTGAGTTCGAGGCCAGCCTGGTCTAGAAGAGCTAGTTCCAGGACAGGAACCAAAAAGCTACAGAGAAACCCTGTCTCGAAAATCAAAAAAAAAAAAAAAATTCCTTCCTATGGTTTCTTCAAACATCCACAGTGTTATTTATCCTCCCTGCTACTTCCTCTTCCTGCTTTCTTACAGAACCTAGGACCATATGCCCAGGGATGGCACCACCATCAATGGGCTAGGCCCTTGCCCATTGATCACTAATTGAGAAACTGCCTTAGAGCTCAATCTCAGGGAGGCATTTTTTCAGCTGAGGCTCCTTCCTCTCTGATGATTCTAATTTGTGTCAAGTAGACATACAAAACTAGCCAGTATAGAAATATTCTATGAAGCTTGATGCAATTGTTGAGAAAGAACTTCTAAAATTATAGTGATGTACTACAATAATATAATGATATTATTATGCCTCTATACTCAAAATGATACAAACAAATTTGGAAATGGAATTAGGATACAATATTAAAAGACATATCTTGAACTGAAGAAATGGCTTGGCAATCAAGAGCAACTACTGCTCTTGCAGGTACCTGAGTTCAGTTCCCAGAACCCATATGTGGCCACTGACAATTATTTGTAACTCTAGCTTCAGGGATATCAGAGACTTCTGACCTCTGAGGGCACCTGTAGTCATACACACATGTGTTATCTCCAACAATAATAATAATAATAATAACAACAAATCTTTAAAAATCATATCTTGCTGGAGGGTAGGGTAGTTGTTGATAGTGATGAAATTGTGATATTGGGAGAAAATATGTTTACATGCTTGATGAAAATATAATTGTTGCTGGGAAGTGATGGTGCATGATTTTAATACCATCATTCAGGAGATAAAAGCAGGCAGATCTCTGTGAGTTTGAGGCCAGCCTGGTCTGCAGGTAAAGTTCCAAGACAGTGAAGGCTATACAGAGAAACCCTGTCTTGGAAAACCAAAAAAGTATGTGTGTGTGTTTGTATGTATGTATGTATATAAATAATATATTAAATATAATATTTAAAATATATATATATACACTTTTACTATTATACTTATGTATATGTGTGTGTGAGTGTATGTATGAATGGTTGTAATTACCAATAAAATTATTCTGTAGTATAGAAGTTTTCAGTGGCAAAAGGAAAAAGCACATATCAGGAAGACCCCATAAGATGCAACAACAAAAAATTACACAAAATAGAAAATACAACATAAGATGTCAGGGATAAGGCCTCAAATATGCAATTGTAATTAATATGGATGACTGAATCCCCCAACTAGAATACTTTCAGTTTGATTTTATAAAAAAACTAAACTATGCTTTATAAGACACATAAAAATCGACATAGGAAGACTGAAAATGAAATGGGAAAGGGTCAAAAGCATGAGAATTTAAATAGAATTGTTAAAATTAATTTTGGATAAACTAAGCAAAATGAATTAAATAGTACAAAAAGTTATTTTATATTTTAAACTATTATGATTCAATAAGAATACATAAGAGGAAACTTTGCTAAATAGTATAACATTGAAATGTACAAATAATAGTTCTTGGGAATGAAGCAGATAACAGCAATTTGGACCAGTAGCTAATCAGCTAAAGGGAAAATAAAGCTTGAGAGAAAATTGCAAAATCCATGTTAGCCATTCTATTTTAACTTGTGATATATAAAATTCATATTTATTTGGCTAAATGTGACAAAGGTGTTTTTCCTTTGACTGTGAGTCTTATGGTCAGCTTTTCACAGTTTTAGTGAAGAAGCCATTATCCATGATGTATTGTCCATAATTTTCAGTTCTGTTCATTTTAGGCACAATGTTGTTCAGTAGATCTCTAAAACTTATTCATGTCGTGTAACTGAAGCATTTTACCTATTTAAGAACAATTCACTATTTTCCCTTCTGTTGCGCCCCTGACAACCTCTGGGAATCTATGAGTTTGACTGTTTTAGATCTCACACTATTTGTCCTTCTGTCAGCTTGTTTTACCTAACATGATCTTTCTTAGAGCTATCCATATCATCACATATGGCAAGATTTCCTTCTTTCTCTAAGGCTGAATACCCTGCTATCCTGCTGTGTATTCTACATTTTCCTTTCTCATTCATCTGTTAGTTGTTTCTATATTGTGGCTAATGTGAATGATGCTCCAATGAACATCAGAGTGCAGGCAGACATAGCTTTATCTCTTTGCAATCTCTCTCTCCCTTGTATATCTGTATGTGTGTGTGCATGTATCTATGAGCGCATGTGTGCTAGTTAGTTGTTTTTGTCCACTTGACACACAACTAGACATATTTGTGAAGAGGGGACCTCAATTGAGAAATGTCTCCATCAGACTGACCTACAGGCAAGCCTGTGGGGCTATTTTCTTGATTACTGCTGATGTGGGGGGATCCAACCCACCATGGAGAGCAAGCCGGAAGGTAGCACTCCTCCATGTTCTCTGCTTCAGCTAGTTCTTGCCCCTAAGTTCCTGTCTTTTTTTTTTTTAATTTTTTTTATTTTTTTTTTAAGTTCCTGTCTTGAGCTCCTATCTTAGCTTTCCTCAACTACCTGAAAATTTGAACATGGAAAAACACTTTCTTCCTCAAGTTGGAAGTTAGTAAGTGTTCTTTTTTGTTTGTTTTTTAATAACATACAATGACTTTGTTGACTGCTTTTTTTTAGCCAGTGTTTTATCACAACAATAGAAACATAACTAAGACAATACTTACATTTTTTTTGACTGTTGGAAACAACTTCTTATTGATTTCCATAATTGTTACACTATTTTCTATTCCTCAGCAGATTATTGTACCAGGGTTCAAATTCTCGACATCCTTCCCAGTAGTTGTTTTTCTCTTTTTGAGAAGAGCAATTCATACTTAAAATGAGGTGATGTCATAGGATAAGCAAGTCTATGATGGAGTATATATCTATATTTTTTTGAGTGGTTGGGTTTAGGGGTTTTCCAGTTGTTTGCAGCTCGTGAGTGTCTGGTAAAAGCTCTGACTCTTTTCCCTATTAAAATGAACAACTGTATGCACAGACTCTCAACACAACTTTAGGTAACAGTTGTCCAGATGAAACTGCCTGTTCTAGGTTAAGTGTGGTCAGTGCTGGCAGTAGACCTGGGAATACATTTGGCCAAGCAGTCATCAATGTGACTGTGAACTTGTCGGCAGTGACCCTGAAATAAGCTTAGGTTCTTCCAGGATCTCCAGGACTTCAGGAGGCCAGAGAGGCCTAGCAAGCTGTTCTTAGGTACTGCCAGCAGCAGGACCAGGAGCACCATGAATAAGGGCAGAGAGGGAGGCGAAAACAGTAAGATCTCCTGTGCAATGCGTAGATACTTATTGGGAATTTGGGGAAAGGCATTGCAGGAGCCAGATATATTTACTTAAGTGTGTTATCTGAATAGAGGTGGCATATATTATTGTAGTTACCCATGCGTGTATGCATGGGTATGTGTGTGTGTATTTGGACGGAGCAACAAACAGCTGCTCGAATACGGGGAATGAGAGGCTCTGGAATGTAGGAGGCAGCACATTCCTCACTTGGTAGGGCAAGGAGAATGGGACCCCCCCCCTCACTCTCAGCTGTCTCAGCTTCAGTAGACTGCAATCTAATCCAGGGGCAGGTGTTTAGCGTCATCAAACCTTTCTTGTAGCAAGCAGTAAAGATGTTGGGTACTTAAATACATGTTTTACTTTAATTAAATAAGTTAGGATTGATTATGTTGCTTTTATTTTACCAAATTGCAAGTTGAGGCAATAGTAGAAAAAAATGGAACAGTTCGTATAAAATGGTTCAAATCAGACAACTAGCCATCTTTTCTTAGAATATTCATAAGTCATTCAAAACATTCCAGTTTTCCGTTTTAAAAACAAATTAGTGCATTTTGAAAGCAACTATTTGCAATCAGTAGAAAATGTGTGATAAATGCATATATATTACAATTAGTTAGGTCCCCTGGGTTCTCCTCTTTTACTTCAAATTTTCTTCACACAAATGAAAAGCATAATTTTATATCCTCAGTGTAAAAGTAAAGCTGATTTTAAATAAGTGGGCAGAAAATGTTAAGAAACATAATTCCACTCCCTGTCTCCTTTTCTAAAATCCTGTTTGGTATAGGAGTGCTGGGGAAACGCTGGGCTTTCCCAGCTGAAAGGGGGAGGGAAGAAGGGAAAAGCGTTTGAGGCAGGAATAGAGAAAAGCCAGGATTATTCCTAGAAGAGAAAGAAAAGGCCAACGCAGCCTCTGTGTTAACCATAGAAAGGCAAATTCTAACCACAAAAGAAGCTCCTAGTTTGGGAACAAAACAAAGAGGAAATGAATAGCAGGACCTGGTGTGGCAGGGAAGGAAGGGGAAATGCTGCCTCCTGTCGCAGTGTTGGCGGGAGTGTAGTTGGTGTCCTGATCTCACTGGTGACGTGACCGTCACGTGAGCAGAAGCCGACGTGTGCAGACATCGTTTTAATTCTGCGCTACGTTTTGTGTTTGCTCTCTCGGTGTTATTGCTGAGCGGGCAGGCGTGCTGCAGAAGCAGGAGAAGTTGCCTGGATCCCAACAGGTCTGTGTTGCCGATGGGGGATGTCTGGGATCACTGTCTTCTGGGTAGCTGTTGACAGAGATGCTAGCCACTCAGTCTGCTCTCTTCACACTCTTGCAATGTCTTCGGACCGTCTTAGAACAAAAAAACAAAAACTCAAAACAAAAAACGGTGTACACTGGAGGGACAGATTTCAGGGGAGACCCCAGATTAGGGTTTGGGAGTTTGGGGGGGGGTGTCTTTGGCATGTTCTGAATCTGGAAGGGCAACTATTATGAATTGGTGCATGGATCCATCCACGAAGACAGAATTTAGAAGCAGTGAAGACTGTTATTAAGTAGGGCGCAGTACCTTTAAGAGCTAAGGGATAATCGACATTGAATTTCTGCATGTCAGTCTAAAAGCTGAGTTTGTCCAGGGACCATAAAAGGGTGGTGATGGCTTAGGGCTTTAACATAACTCGTGTCTGTCCTCCCATGTCCCCGCCTCAGGAAAAAGAACAGCTCTCATAGTCCTACAGAAAAAAATGGCTATCTTTGGGGGTGGGCTGGGTTGGGGAGAACTGAAGAGATCTGTCATCCTCCATAGCTCGAGTTTTTCTTACTCGCTGGGCCCGCCTCCGGCCCTGCGTTTCCCAAAGGGGTGTGGTTTTTACTGGGAAAATGGCCGACCACCGCATAAAGGAATGCCAGGATGTAGTACTATAGAGTCAGGGTGGTGTCAGCGGAGTCCAAAGAACTGGGGGTTGGGTGAGAAATAAAAACGTGAAAGCCGTCTGATCAATCAGGTCCCAGATTTGGGAACGCTGGCATTTAGACGGCTTAAGTTTTGTGTTCTGTCTCCGCTTAAGCGCCTGCATCTGTTGGATCTTGTTCCTGAAGACCAGTCCGAACGAGAAGCAGGGAGGCAGAAACGATTTCCAGAATCAAGTAGGTCAGAGGAAACGTGATGACACTGTTTGGGGTGCAGAGGGGAGGGCTACTGGGGTAGACAATAATGATGACAATGAACTCGAGTGGATTTAGACTTTCCCTGCATCTCTTTACTTTGGTCCTGAGCTTACCAAGGGAAGCATTTTGCAGATAAGAAGCTGAGGGAATGGTTAGGTGGGACTAACTGTAGCGAGTGCTGGGTTGGAGACAGGGAAGACATTATTCTAAAATACCGTGTGGTACAGTGTCCTTGGTGTTGGTCTAATAGGCACCTAGTTTGTTAGTCCTTAAGTTTGGTGAACTTAGAAACTGAGATGAGGGAGGAAAGAAATCTCGCAGAGCTGTGGAAAGCCATATATAATCGTCCAATCGAGTGAGAGGCTCTCTTCAAGATCGTCGGGGTGGCAGAAGCAGGAGTGGATGCACTCACAGTGTATCTGATTTCTAGGTACTGCTGTCCATTTCTTTACGAGGAAGGGTGGATATTGTCATCTTTGGGAGAAGTGTCAGATAGAGTAGTGGGGAGGGGGCAGGAGACTGATCATCCAAGGAGGAAGGGGAAGGAGATAATGCCACATTCCTGTGCACTGAGGAAGGTAATAGAAGTTAAGAAAGACTGCAGCGAAGGGCAAGGGCCTGGGAGATGGATATATATCCTAGGTTGGGTGTGAATTATCTGGCTCTTGAATTCTCAGATCAGACCTCTGTATTCTTTTGTTTGCAGATCTGCAAGAAGCTGGAAAGAAGGAAGGGACTACTGGAATCTCTGGTAGTATTTGTGAGGGTGACCCTGTGACCCTGACTCAGGACATCTGGAAGGGTAAAGATCATAAGCAACATATCAATTTATTCAATTTAGCATTCTTGGGATGGGTAGAAGAACATAAGATTGGAGAATCTGGGTGTTTGGAAAACTTCTAAAGTTGCTTCCAGATAAAGGAAAGGAATAATGAAGAGGATACCAAGTCCCCAATGCTAGCCAGTATCTCTGTATGTTTGTATGTTTGCAGGCAAGTGATCCAGTCTCCTTATGTACAAAGGCACAACTGGATAAGTCACAAGTCTGAAATCTCCTTTCTCTCCAGGTCTCACTGTATCTGCTGTTGTAGTTTCTCCTACCTACAAAATTGGAAGACTTTACCCCTGACCTGGGAATATTGCGGACCAGAGCAAGCCAGCTTTGTATCCTGGTTAAGGAATTCACCCCAGCTGTACCATGGGCCGCACCCGGGAAGCTGGATGTGTGGCTGCGGGCATGGTCATTGGGGCTGGTGCCTGCTACTGTGTATACAGACTGACTTGGGGAAAAGACGAGAATGAGAAACTGTGGGATGATGAAGAGGAGGAAGAGGAGGAGGAAGAGGTGGAAGAGTCTTGTAGTGACAAACTGGAAATGGGGGGCAAAACTGAGAAAGGAGTTAAGACTAATGTTGGGGTGGGGGCAGGAGACAAACCTCAGGATGACTCAAAGGCCAAGGTTGATGTAGATGTGGGACCTGAGAATGGTCCAGGTGTAAAGAAGGAAGCACACCCAGAATCCCAGGGTGGAGGGGGCCTAGAAGCTAAGGCTAAGGCCCTTTTCAAGATCCTGAAGGAACAGGCAAGTGCGAAGGCAGGCAGAGGGAACAGGATTGGTACTATCTCTGGGAGAAGGACCCTGACATCGAGTTTGCCCTGCCCAGGAGGCAGGGGTGGAGGTTGCCACCCGGGCAGGAGTGGCTCTAGGGCTAGAAATAGGGCAAGTGGAAAACCGAAGAAAAAGAATCGAACTAAGAGCACCAAGACTCCAGCCACAACGTGGCCTGTACGCAGGACCAAGTTCAGCTTTCCTTATAAAATTGATGATATTCTGAGTGCTCCTGACCTTCAAAAGGTCCTTAACATCTTGGAGAGAACAAATGACCCTTTTACTCAGGAGGTGGCCTTGGTCACACTGGGTAACAATGCAGCATATTCATTTAATCAAAATGCCATACGTGAATTGGGTGGGGTCCCAATTATCGCAAAACTGATAAAAACAAGAGATCCCATTATTAGGGAAAAGACTTACAATGCCCTTAATAACTTGAGTGTTAATTCCGAAAATCAGGGCAAGATTAAGACTTACATCAGTCAAGTGTGTGATGACACCATGATCTGTCGCCTGGACTCAGCCGTACAAATGGCTGGACTAAGACTGCTAACCAACATGACTGTGACCAATCATTACCAACATTTGCTTTCCTATTCTTTTCCAGACTTTTTTGCCTTGTTATTCCTGGGAAATCACTTCACCAAGATACAGACTATGAAACTAATTATAAACTTTACTGAAAATCCAGCCATGACAAGAGAGCTGGTCAGTTGTAAAGTACCATCAGAATTGATTTCCCTCTTTAACAAGGAATGGGATAGAGAGATTCTTCTTAACATCCTTACCCTTTTTGAGAATATAAATGACAACATAAAAAGCGAAGGGCTTGCATCCTCCCGGAAAGAATTCAGCAGGAGCTCGCTATTTTTTTTATTCAAGGAGTCTGGAGTTTGTGTTAAGAAAATCAGAGCATTAGCCAGTCATAAGGATCTGGTGGTCAAAGTGAAAGTTCTCAAAGTGCTAACCAAACTGTAATTTGTCATGTGCCCCAAGCCCTGCTGACGTAACGTTTCTTCAGTCTGCACGTGGGGACAATGTGCTTTGTAACTTCTCTGATTTTCATTGTGCTTGCGTGGCAAAGAGATTCTCTGAGCTGCTATTTAGGGATGATGAGCATCACAGATTATCAATAGCCCTTGATGCTGGCTTTAGACTGAGCCATCTTAAATATGCCAAATACATATTAGAGCTTACACAAAGAAAGCATTTATGAATTCAACTTGCTTACCTAGGTGGAGATATTTTTATTGGTTGCCCAAACTGACAGTGAAGTAACTATATGTCATAAATGAGCTATACTTTTGTATTGGTTTAAATTTGTTCATCTAAGAGTTGTGCTTTATCAAAAAAGTTATGTTTAAGTAAAAGAGAAAAGAAAAGACATTGTCTTCGTCCTTGGGTTCAAGGTGTGTGTGTGTGTGTGTGTGTGTGTGTGTGTGTGTGAGAGAGAGAGAGAGAGAGAGAGAGAGAATACATAAAATTAAAGACTATTTTTGTATGTTTATAAAATCCGGAAGATCTTCTAGTCATGGGCAAACGCTTCCTATTGGTGCTAAGAGGCAGCAGAAACTACTGTATACAGTGGTACCCTGGGAATATTTTAAGGGGAAGGGTGAGTTTGAAGAATAAGAAACAAAGGGTCTGAAGATTATTGAGGGCAGACTGGTGGAAGAAAGGCCTGGAGGTGGGACTTCAGCTTCAGAGAGCAGGCTGGTGAACCTGTGTCAGGATTAAAGAGGAGGTCCTTATAGAAATATTCATAAAACATCAATGGAGCTGACAGGTTATTAGGGAAGGATTCTTACAGACAATTGTCCGAGAATAACAGAAGATTAGCAGAACCACAGGCATGTGTAGATGCTGCTAAACTTGACATAAAGAGCCCTTTAAGAAGGTTATCTGCCCAGGAGCGCTCTGCTCAACACTCGATTGATGCTACACTTCTTATCAATCACTGTGGCCAGGAATTACTGCTTGCTTCGCCTCAGACTCTTTGAGTATGCCCACGGTGTACTGTGCTCTGTGGATTCGAGCGGTAATGTCCCCTGTTACTCTCAAATAAGAATCAGTATTCTTTGGTTAATCTCTCTCTGGTGTTCCATTTTCATTTATTTGTTTTTATTTAGGTTAATTATAAGATAAGCTGGATCCAACAAGTGCTGGGTGAGCCTAGTGTGGGGCGTGGCCCACTTCCTGACGCACCAGCATTTCCCTGGAAGGTTGCAGCTCTCATTTTAGGAAAAGTAGGATCCTGGCCTGTGACTGTCTGTGGTCAGGGAGAAGTCAGTTTCTTCACTTTTTAGGGATGATAAAGTACGATTAATAAAAACTCAGAGAGAGAAATTGGGATTCAACCGGAAGATCCGAAAAGCAAAACAGACAGTTACTGGCTCTTACCTCCACCTCGGTTCGAAATGGCGATCCTGCCTCCAGGAATCTCAGAATGAGACTGTGACTGAGAGCTGTCTCCTGTTTTATAATCCTCTCCAGTTCTGGGACTAAAGGCATGCACCATTACCGCCTGGTTTCTATGGCAACCACTGTGTCTACTGGGATGAAAGGTGTGTGTTATTGCGGCCTGGTCTAGAAGGCTGGCCAGTGTGGCTGTTTTACTATTCTGATCCTCAGGCAAGTTTTATTTACTAAAACACAAGTGAAATGTCACTATAGGATGAGGTTAAAAGACTCAAGGGATAGCCTGCTATTTTGATTTTCTCATTAAATACTTTTCGGATCTGTGTCCATCTAAATGTGCACTCAAGGATAATTTTCTAAGAATGGGGCTCATTTGGTTAAATCGTCCCCACTCCCCATGAAGCCGAACTTTTCAAGGCTCAGGAAATAGGCTTTCTTTCTTTAATTCATACTTCATCGGCCTTGTTTCTAAAGAAACTCCTGCGTAAGATTATTTTTCCATGCTGGCTGCTTACATTACACTTACCCCACATCCCAGACTGAAGTTTGTCACTGGTTTGTCTGTTTAAGTTGTGGCTCTTCCTTGCTTTTAAGCCAGAACAGTGTCAGCTTTATTGTTAGGTCTCCTGTGTGCTCAGGCTGAGGGCGAGGTGGGGGCAGGGAGGGGGTATTTACAACCAACAGTGCCTCACCCTCTCCAATGGGGCCTTGTCAGGTTTGTGTTGAGAACTTGGGCAATGTGTGTGCTTGAAGAGGGGTGTGGGAGCATTGGGAGGGAAGGCCAGGGATGGAAGCCTGGTGGAGGGCTAACTCTGTCTGCATAGGTTCCTGCAACTGTAATTTGATCCCCTATTGAGAGTGGGCCGACCATTACCATCCTGAAAGGTGGAAGGGGAGCTCTAATAAAGGCAGCTTTGTTTGAGCTTGTGGCCTCCTCATTTACTCAGCCTACTGAGCTTGCAGAGGGTATAGCATGTTTTCAAATAAAATGGAACTTCCTTTTCAAAATAAAACACAGAATGATAATTTATTACTGTGCGAAATAGAATTAATAAGCACAACAGGTTCTTAATGTTTCCTGCTTATAGCATTTTCTCCCTAAGATCAATGTTGATTACGATCAGCGTCTTCATAGAAGGTTGTTTATTTAACAGTCTGGAATTTGGGCAATTTCGATAGATACTGCTCCCATCAAAGTAGGAGGCCTGGTGGAGAACTGCTTCATTTATCTTTGTTTATGTTTTCTTTATCCTGAAAATGTGATTAGTGACTGACATTTCCTTATTTTCTCTTTCTAGCTTCTAGGTTTTGGTCATACTATAGAATCCCTAGGATCTCATAAAATATATTATTTTTATAAATGTATTTAATGTTTTATTGAGAATATTGCTTATGGGACTGCTCGGTGGTTAGAAGCACTGACTGTTCTTCCAGAGGACACAGGTGTGATTTCCAGGACCCATATGATGACTTACAATCATGTGTAAGTCCAGTCCCAAGGGGACCCAGCACCCTTTCTGGCCTCCGTGGACACCAGGCACGCACACGATGCAGACATACATGCAGGTAAAATATTCATACACATAAAATAAGAAAAATAAATCTAAACAATAAAACCTTAGTTTTCAATACAATTTCCTGGACAAAGCACTTGGTTTGTGGAGGGGCTTTTATATTTCATCAGGCTTTGACTATTTGTGACATGTTGCTCTATTCCATCATAGAAATCTTATTTTTATGTCTGCTACCTTTGAGGAGCAGCGAAGTTCTGTCTTTTACCACAGAGCTCATTTCATTAAAAATTAAAAGTCTTCTGGTTTCTTTGCTCAGGACTTGAAAATAGAGCCAGAAACAAAACCTTACCTGGTGACACCTTAGTCAGATACGCAATATGAGGAACCACGAGTAAAGAAAAAGGGGAACTAAGGTAAGGATAGATGAAAAGCAAACACAAAAGTTAGTTACTGTCTAGACATAATGTTTCAAAGCACAGTTGATGAAATTGCAGTTCCCGAGAACAGGGTCAGCGGCAGGAAATGTAAAGCGTGTGTGTGTTTATTTTATGTGGTGCTAGAGAGAAAATCCAGGGCTTTTGATAAAGTCAGGCAAGCGCTCTGCCACTGAGCCACATTCCTAAGCGTCTGATCTCTTGGTCAAAGTCTGCCTTACAGGCCATTAATTTTTGTGTACGTCCATGGGTGGGTTCAGGCTCGCTTTGTTAGGTGGCACTATGTCATGTGACAACTCAAGCTGGAGCTGGAAACAGGGGTGCCAATGACTTGGGCTCTAGGAATGTCCAAGCATGTGAATCTTTGTTTTCTTTCTTCTGGCCAGAAAACAAAGCAGTTAACCAGGCTCCAGGATTAGGCAAGGATGGCATATAAATTGAAGTAGGAAGGAGATGCCATTATGCTCAGAGTCTTGTGATTGCTGTGGGAAACCAAGGGAAGAAATGCCCAGGCTGTGTTCTAAGGAACAGTTTTACTCTATGTGTACAGCAAGGCCCAGGGTATATTAGTCCCAAAATTCCAAACCCTTCACTATTCAAAGATTGGGACTTTTATACATTTTTTTGTGTCTTCTAGTTAAATACATTGTGATTTGGCTATTTTAGAGTAGGAGGCAGTGATTGCTAGAATGAGAAGGGAGGGCAAAGGCAAGGGGCTTCAGGGGAACTATGTGGTCGGTTGAGTACATGACAGCTTGCACACATGCCTGTGCTGGACACTGACCAGACCGCATGGCTGTTTCTTGTTTTTCTTTCTCACAGCCCTCTAGGGGTCCCTCGTTCTACCACATTATGAGTCCATTATGAAGGGTTCTATAAGGACCACAAGATAGGATACACTACACTTAGGGCTTTGAAAATTATTTAGTTTGGAAAAGTGGTCTGGACCAAAATTTTGGAGTCAGCAATTGAAGTGCTCATATATAAGATTTTCCCCTCAGGAAGCATTACGATAAATGTGCTAATCAGCACATTTGAATAGTATAAAATTTATTGGCCAGTCTTCTTACGCAACATATAATATGTATGCTGTCAATCTGTATATTACAAACAAAGAACAGACACTAAAATATAATAACTAAAGCATAGTTAAATCCTGAAGATATGAGTAGTTTTAAATCATTTTTATCAAGTGTTGGTATTAGGTTGTGTTGTTTGATTTTCACATACATAATCATATCTCTATGTTGATATAGAAAGCTATCTCATTTAAAAACATTTTTGTTTGTGTATGTGCATGGATATTTTGCTTGCATGTATATCTGTGCATCATGAATACATGGTACACAGAGACACCAGAAGAGGGCATTAGCAGATGGTTGTGAGCCACCACGTGGGTTCTGGCCATCAAACCTAGATGATCTTTAAAAACAGCCAGTGTTCTTAACTGCTCAGCCATATCTCCAGCCCCCCTTTTCCCTTCCATTCTAGGCAGAGTTTCACTATGTAATGTTTCAAAATCTCCAGGCGGTTCCTGAGGGGCCTGCCCAAGATCCCCAGGCAGTTCCCTGAGCAGCTAGCGGCGGGAAATGCTGGCGAGTCCCGGGCGGGCTCGCAGAGCAGAGGGGCGGGTGCCGACCCCGGAGCAGCTCGCGCGGTAGGTCCAGGTCCACCACCCGAGCAGCGTTGGGTTCCCAACTGTGAGCAGGCACATGGGTAGGGACACGTGACAGACACATAGTGTGAATCAGAACTGGACATTTATTACTTAGAGGAGAGAGAGAGACAGAGAGAGACAGACAGACAGAGAGACAGAGACAGAGAGATACGTGTGCACACTTACGTTAAGAGGGGACAGCGGACAGCGAGAGAGATTCAAGATGGCGGGGGGGGGCAGGGGTCAGAGGTCACTGGGAGTAGGCATGGCTTGTCCCTTAAAGGGACCAGAGACCAAAAGAATAACATTATGTAGTCCAAACTGGCCTGAAACTCAAACATGATATCCCCTTGTCTCAACCTCCAGAGTACTGAGATTACGTGTGCACAACATCATGCTCAGCCCAGAAATATCCCCCAATAAAGAGAAATTTTATCAATTTTTTCTTCATTAAATTTTAGTCTCTTCAAAAGTTTCCCATATTATAATGCCATGAAGATTATATACATTATATCGTAGAAGCTTTGTTGTTTTGCCATTCAAATCTGGATTTATAATTCACTTGCAGTTTATTTTGTTTTTTTTTTTTTTTTTTTGGTTTTTCGAGACAAGGTTTCTCTGTGGTTTTGGAGCCTGTCCTGGAACTAGCTCTTGTAGACCAGGCTGGTCTCGAACTCATCACCTTTGTGTTGGTTATGTTGGTGTGTGTGTATTTTAGACTTCCTATTCCTTTATCGTTGCATCAATGTCCTTGCATTTTGTCACAGTTAATATAGTTTTATAATGTAATATAAATTTGATACTGTAGATTATCTTGATTGTTAACTTTTAAGATTATCTTGGTTATTCTTGGCCCTTTCCATTTCCACATAAGGTTTTTGTTTTTAGAACTGAGGATTGAATGCAGGGACTCAGGCATGCTAGGCCAGGGCTATATCACTCTGATCCTTCTACATAGGCGTTAAACAATGTTTGTTAAACACACATAGTTTAGGATTTTTATTGGGATTACACTGAATCTACAGACCAATGTGGTAAAAATTAATGTTGTTGGTTGGAAGCATCACCCCAGCTCCCTAATACCCCTTTATATAAAAAGTCTGGATTGATTGCCTGGGGGCTTCACCCCAGCTCCTGGCATAAGCCCCCTCCCCTGGGGAGTTACCTCAGTCCAAACCCCATCTCCAAGAAAGCCTGCTCAAATGGTGACTCCTCCTCAGGGAGGGTCAAGAAAGCCCACCAAACAATAACCTCGCTCCAGGGAAGGCCAGGACCACTCCCACAGGCTATTTAAATTGCCCCCCAGAGAATGAACACATGGTCTCTGGGTTTTGCGTGGTCTCCCCTTCTCTCCCTTTTCCTCACCTTGTTTTTCCGGGGTCACCCTTTATTTGGTCTAATTTGGTTTGATTGGAATTATTTGCATCGGCAGAGAGGTTTGGCTTAAGACAAAATACCTAACAAATGTATTTATGATATTTAGTTTAACAGTCCAGAATCATGGTCTACCCTCTTAATTATTTTGGTCTTCTTAAATTTCTCTTAGTTTTCAGGTTTAAAACATCATGGTTTGAAGAATTTTCCAAATAAAGGAGACCATTGACTTATTTATACAGGGTGTAGAAACTAGGACCTCATGCGTATGAGGTAAGACATGAAACTGTACATATCCAAGCCTTTTTTGTACTTTTTACTTTGAGAAAGAGCTCACTAAGATGCCAGAGTTGACCTTGAACTCACTCTGAAGCCCAGCCTGGATTTGAGCTTGTGAGATACTCTGTCTTTCATTTCCTGAGTATTAGAACTGCATTTCTCTCTTCTCCTTCAGAGATTCCCATATGCATATGTTTGCCTGTTTGATGGTGGTCCTTGGATTGCTTAGGCGGTGTTCAGGTTCCTTTCTTCTCTTTGCTTTCTGTTACTCAGAATTCATAATTTCAATTTTCCCATCCTTATGTTCACCAAATCTTTTTTTTTAAAACCTAAGCAGATGCATTGTTATCACTCTAGTGATTTTATTGTCATTATTGAAATGTTTGATCTCAGAGTTCCTTTCCCCCCCTTCCCTTCTCCTCCCCCCTTTCCTGTCACTCTCCTGCCCCTTCTCTTTCTCCCTTTTTAGTTTCTATCTCCGTAGAATTTCTGGGTTTACTGAGAAAGCAACATTAGTTTCCTTTTTCGTGGTTTTGTAGTCTTTGTTTAACGAGTTCAATGGCAGGCTTCCTCTGGAATGCTTGTGTTAGTTTATTGTTTTCCTGTGTGTTGGCCAGATTGTCTCGTGTTTTCATGTCTTTCAATAAATTTTTTCTTAAAAAAAAAAAAAAAAACAAAGCCCCAAACACACACTATGATTTATTTTCGCAACTGGAAGTGGGACTCTGCTTCTTTCACGGGGCTCTATTTTGCTATGAAGTATGGTGGCTTTTTGTTGCTTGCTCATTTTACTAAAGTGGTCTGAAAAAAACTATATTCTTTTTTTGTCTGCAGCCACTTTAATGCATGTTCCATTAGTTTAACATCCAGCTACTGAGTCAATAGAGACTTCCTTCAACACTTGCAAGCAAATCCAATCAGATAAACAAAATAGGGAGGGGGAATGGTGTGGGGGGAGGAGAAGAGGAGTGGGGATAGGGGGAGGGGAGTGGGGGGAGGGGGCAATATGTGGGAGGAGGGGGAGGGAAATGGGAAACGGGGAGCAGGTGGAAATTTTAATTAAAAAAAGAATAAAAATAAAGAAATAAAAAATATGCTATTGTTTTCACATGGACGTGTGTGTTGTGGGCACGCCTTAAAGACTCATTTGCATAATTTAGAAACTTTCCTTGGATTTTACTTCTGTATTTTTCCCATTCTGCACCTATATAAATAAAAAGACCAAGATGAGAGATTAGGCTCATCTTGGTCTTTTTATTTATATTTTTATTCTATTTGGGGTCTTACTAGGTATCCCTGGCTGACCAGGAACTTCCTGTGTAGAGAAGGCTGGCTTCAAACTTGCAGAGTTCCACCAGCTTCTGCTTGGAGGGATGCTACTAAACATTTCTGCCACCATGCTCAATAATGTCCCTAGATCTGTGCGTGCATTATGGATTTCAGAAACTGGCTGGAGCTTTACCAACCTCTTCTTCCTCAGAACATCTTTCCCCCCAGGATTTCCACTCAATTGATGCAGTCTATTTTTTAAACCTTAATTGATGTTCCACGCCCCAGGTATTAGTGAATAAAAATATTTGCCCTTACACATTTTCAATGAATGTCCCTAAAGTAGACATTTCATCCTTGAAAGTGTTCTGAATGAAAGAAAAGCCCTTTGAGCTGATTCTTCAGAGTCACCGGAACAGGAGAAATCAATAGTCATAGATTTTCAATAACATAGTCTGTCTTGCTGTTTTTAGGACTGGGAACACTGTCGGGGAACATGGGCAGGTTTCTTTAAGGTTACCGAGTTCTTTTACTGAAGTTCAGCTCTTCATTCTCTCTTGACTTTTCTGACTGGCGTAAGGCTTTGATTAGTTCCTGCAACTCCAATAAACCTGTTTCTGACAGATTTACCCATCTTGCACTGCTTTTCTAAAGAAATGGGATTTGGGAGTTTTATACGCTGCCATTTTATTACAGCGTTTTCTTGATTAACAACTGTATTTCTTCATAACAGAATTATTGCTCCTGAGTTGCCTGCGCTTTTGTCATGGATGTGAGCGTCTGTACAGGGAAGCCCCTCTGTGTTTTTGAGTAGTAAGTTCCAAGGTGCCAGCCTTCCCAGTACCTCAGGTTTTGATAGAAAGCAGCTGCTCCAGATCAGATGACACGGCCAACCTTTCGCTATAGAGGACCATCATTTGGGCAATACTTCACAGTTGCTAGTTTTGTCTCACCTTGCCAAGAACTGTGAATAGATTTCTTTCATTTCTTCTTATTTTCAATGAAAACACCTATTTTGGTTTTGAGGTAAAATCAATTAAAGTGTACTTTTAATACCTCCCTTTCTTTATAAGTGAAGGGGGAGAGAGAGAAAAAAAAGAGAGAGAAAGAGAGAGAGAAAAGGAGAGAGATTCTGTGTTACCATGTCCCTCTTCTATACTTCTCTAAGAGGGATTGTCTAGGAGTTTTTATTTTCCAACTAGTTCATACCGAGGATCAATCAATTTGTCAAAATTATGGTTGAATTGCTCCCACAGCTATTGGCTCTGGAATCTTCTGCTTTAAGCAAGCTACTTGTGACTGGCTTTATCTGTACCTCCAAACTGGGGAGAGGGGTATTATTTTACCTAGCGCTCTGGTTCCATCTCTGTTGCTATAGTAAAATACTCTGATGGAAGCAACACAGGGCTGGGTGTGGTGTGCTGGCCTTGCCTTTAAGCCCAGCACTGGAGAGACAAAAGCTGGTGGCAGTGGAAGCTGGAGAGCGCGGCTCATTGGTGGCTTGGATCTTAAGTGAGGAAGAACAGTGGAGGCAAAGCTCTTTTGATCCAGCTATCAGCTCTTGTTGACCTCAACAAGATGGTTTTTATGGCCACATAAAAGAGAAAAAAAGAGGAACTTCTCAGGTTATGAATAATTTGGTAAGAAAATGGTGATTACCTGGGAACATGGTGGGCCGAGCTCATTTTAGCTCTGTAAATGGTCCATGAAGTTGAGGGGGCGGAACCGGTTTGGGAATCTGGGGTGGATATATGTGGGAAATGTTCTACAGAGTCCTAAGTTAGTAAAAGGTTGGCTCTGTAGCCTGTGATCCAGCCATAAACAACGATGGACTTTACACATAGATGCTAGTTTGTCTGTCTGTCTCTAGAGGGCAGCACACACCAAAGGAAGGGAAGAGGAAGTCGTCCTCAGGATGTTTGTGACTAAAGAAGTTTTTACTCTTTTAAGGAAACAATAGGCTCGGGAGCCAGTGGGAAGACCTTGGGTGAAGTGAAGCTGTGTAGAAGAACCTCCTCTTCCATTCCCACTCCCAGAAAAGCCCTAATCCTAGTCGCCTTTGGTTCTGTGAGAGCAGAACCAGCATCTAGTGTCCCCTAATCCTGGTTCCCTTTGGTTCTGTGAGGACAGAAGTGGCATCAGCTATGGAAAGAGGGGTGGGAAGCTGCAGCACAAACTAGCACAGCAGTGGTGGAGGAGCACACAGGGCAGAAACTCACTGGGAGACAAGGTGGACGGTGTGCTGACAATATTTCATTTTAGTTAGTTAGTTTTATGTACAAATTAATGGGTGTCTTTATGATGTTTTCACATATATCACTGGATCTTGCTCATTTTATGAGTTTATTTTAGTTGTATAAAATAATGGGCATCACAATTACTTATATCTTCATGCAGGCATCTAGCACACTGGGCTTAAATGGCCAGCTTCTAAAGCTGGAATCTAGAGGAGGCATCCCTGAGGCTTCTGTACTAGTGCACAACCAGACTTGACTCGTTCTTGATCATTTTCCTGTAGATAATCTGAGAAAAGGGAGGAAGTAAATCCTTCCATTTGGTGTGACATCATGGAGAAAGTGTGGGAATTGGTCATGACAACTGGGAGCACAGGACACAGAGGCAACTCTATTTCTGCCTTGCTCACTCTTTGTCTCCCCTCACCTAGCACTCCTTTTTATTTAAGGACCAGCAAAAGGCAGGTGTTACAGGTGAGAAGAAACTTCAGAGAGAAACATTTGCAAGTTCTGATTGTGAAATGAGGGAGCTAGTAAGGGAGAAATGGAGGAAGGCAGCAAGGGACTGAGAACTAGAGAGGGGGAGGGAAGGGGAGAGAGGGAGAGCAGCGGGGAGATTAGGTGTTGGCATGTCCTTCTGTGTTGCTTTTAGGGCATTAAGAGACTGTGATCAGGACACACGACTAGTAATATGGGACCAAGAATGCTGTCACTAGAGAACATTGTCAATGAGACCTATCAGTGAGTTTCCATGGATATGAGATATGCTCGGTTGCTGAACTACAAAAACCTGGTTTGCAGGTCAGGTCTTAAAGTGCCTAGAATGCTATTCCCCAACCTCAACAATGGACCAATCGGTTAAAAAAGACCAAAAGCATGTGCTGCTTAAGGAAGGGTTGATGAAAGACATTAGTCTCAACTCAAGAATGAGAAAAACCAAAGTCCCAAGAATGGGAATTAAATGTAGAATTAAATAATTTGTAAAAAGGATTTAGAAGGTGACAAAGAAACTATCTTATCAATAAAGAACAATTACCCTTTGACCAACCGAGAAGCTGATATTTGGAACTCTGAAGCCAAGAAATTTTTTCTTGAGCTCTAGACCTGACCAAGTGTGCTTCCATCCAGGGAAAAACCATGTCCACCGAGCCCACAAATGCTGGCTTTCCCCTTAGCCACAATGTCAGTAGGCACTGGGCCAGCGTCTCAGTGGTTGCAAACAGGATCCCCACCCCCCAGACTACTGTGAGGGAGAAGGCTTTGTGTGTCCCAGAAAACCCGAACACCAGTATTGGAAATCAGGGCCAGATTGAGATGTCCATCCATGAAGTGTGTCAAGAGATGGTGTTACATTGCTGCAAGTCATTTCTGCAGCAGGCCGGATTAAATCTGCTAATAAGCATGACGGTTATTAATAACATGCTTGCCAAGTCGGTTTCAGACCTGAAGTTTCCTTTGATATCCGAGGACAGTGGATGTGCAAAGGTTCAGGGTTTGGAAGCACTGGTGGGTTTGTCTGAAAAACCAGAGTTGGCTGGGGAAGCGCTGGCTGCCCAAATGCTGTTCTCCTTCATGCTCCCCTTTATGAGAGGTGGGAACAGAGAGATGGCGTGGAGGCCTTCAGAGAGATGCTCGTGGAAGCCTTCTCCCCATAAGCGGCTGTCTCCAGCAGAAGGAGACTGAATCCACCCAGGGCCCCAGCAGTTTACTAAGGGCAGAGAAGCTGCAGTGGGAGCAAGCAAGGATGCAGCCTTAGCCAGTCATCTCCTCCTTGGGCGAAAGTTCCAATAGCTAAAAGGAGGGCCACACTCTTCTTGGCCAGGCAGCGGCTCCCTGGAACTGTGGGCAACTTGTGGGTTTTGTAGTCTGCAGGAAAAGTGCATTGTAAATTGCTCCCTTGCAGTCTTCCTCCTGCGGTAAAAGGTAAAGGGATCACCGTTGGCTGCTAGCTGCAGATAACGGACATCAAATCACAGCATCAACAGAGCTGTCCTTGCCTGTGGTGATCTCCCTGTCTAGGCACGACCACTTAGCAGAACTGACACCCACATGGGAGCTCTTCGAACTTGCATCTGCTGCCACTGCTAAGGCTGAAGTATTTCCCCCATTCCTCTTTCCTGTACTAGCTGATGGATGGCTAGCATGTTAATCAAAGAAATGCACCCCGTCCTGTCCATTGTACCGACTGACCCTCTTCCACCCAAGCCCCCACCTGTGTGTATCATCAATAAACTCGTGTGCTTTGATTGGCAAGAAAATTGAAGGGGGCACGGGCCTCATCTTTGACTTTGGTCTGCACAAGCAGGGAGACAAAATGCACCATAGAGTCCAGCTGCCTGGGCCCCTGCTCCCTGACAGGCACACTTGCCAGTGCTCAAGGAGGCAGGGGCAGAAAGGGATTGCTGCACCAGGGTGAAGGAGGTGCAAGAGGGGCTCAGGGGAGGGGCGAGGGCAGGGGTAGATTCAAAACCTGTGTGCAGATGGAGAGGAGACCACACCCTTGAAGCAGTCACCCCAGGGCCCTGAGTAAGGAAGCCCTTAAGCAAGAGGTGTTCTTGACTGGCCTCCTGTGGACCTGTGTCTATCTGGTGGAGGCTTCTCCCAGGAGGGATTGCCACGTGACTGGCCCCTGCTAGGTTCATATCTATCTGTCCCCTTAAGATGCTGTCAAAACCACTTTCAACCCCCTTCCTTCCTCGGGGTCCCAAGCACTGCTTCCTGGAAGGGTGAGAGGGTTGGCAGCTGCTCCACTTTGGGGGGACCCTCCTTTCTTCTCTAGCCTTCCTAGAGGTAGAGCATCCAGGAACTCCCCAGAAGGATAGTGAGGCAAATGCTGTCAGTGCTGTTCATGACTTGCCTGCAGAGATCCACGTAGCCATGCTCCACCTCTGAGATCCACATAGCTCTGCAAGGAAGAGGAGGCTCCTGTGCACTGAGCCATGCATCTGGGCCTGCCCAACTCTCTCTCTCTCTCTCTCTCTCTCTCTCTCTCTCTCTCTCTCTCTCTCTCTCTCTCTCTGTCTCTCTCTCTCTCTCTCTCTCTCTCACACACACACACACACACACACACACACACACACACACACACACACACACCCTGCCCATTTCCAAAACTCTGTCCCGCTCCCCTTAGCTCCTGCCTCACCAAGCCTAGCTTCTCTGCATGGTTGCCATGTAGGAGGCAGCAGACAGCTTCCCAAAGCCATGGCAAAGCAGGGGATCCACGAGCTTCCTATGTGAGGCCATGCTGCTGCTGCTGCTGCTGCTGCTGCTGCAGGACAGGTGTCATGAACATGTTGTTGACCCTGGGGTGTTGTTCTGGATCACTGTTCCCTGTGCACCACTGGTCTGTGTGCAGAGTGCCCTGCCTTCAGCCTGCTCTCCTCTGGGCGTCTCTCCATAGCTTTCATTTCTTCTTCTGCCTCCACACGCCATTTGAGTTCCAAGTCTCCTGTTTGTATCCTCTTCCCAGCAGCATTCCATGCTGGCCAGTAAACTGGGGTGCCTGCCAGGCCCCTGGACCAACTCTGGGAAGTTGTCCAACCAGGAGTGGATACTGACCATCTCCAAGGTCCTGGGAAACGGGATGAGGTCGATGGCCTGTGATCAGTGCCACACCACACAGTCATCACAGTCCATGCCTTGGACTGCCTCGGCTGGCTGAGAGACACTGTCTTGCTTCTCAACAGCTGCTGGAGGATTCTTCCCCCAGCAGGCATCCCCACCACAACCATCTGCATCCCCTTTGAGCCTAGAGTTCCACGTTTTGGCTGGGTGATGTGCATCGAAGGAGGATTTTGTGCACACACCTGCATCCTCTTGTCCTGGTCCAGTCTGCCTTGCCAGTGCTGTCTTCAGTGACAGCTCACTGCCAGGCCTCCTTAACCTCAGCACAGAGGCAGGGCACAGGCTCCTGTCCTTGATGAAGCTTCTGACCCAAATTAGCATGCGCCTCCCTACATCTCTGCACATCACAGAACCCTCAGTTCCCGATCGCGTGCCGTGGTCAAGCATCTCCCAGGCACTTGAGGCTTGAACATGCAGCTGTCTCCTAACCCAGGGAGGACCTCAGAAGCTTCCAGCACACCTCTTGAGCAGTTGTGCTTTGTGCCCAGGAAAGTCATCTGGGACCAAAGCTGCTCCATCACATACATGGTCCTGGCCCATGTCGCCCCCTGCTGTTCATTTGCTGGTAGTGCCTTCCTGAAAATGTTCCTTGGGTGTTCATGCAGACAGAGCTTTCTTGTCTGCCCCCTCATCCCTTGAGTGGTCCTAGTGTAGAGCCAAAGTAGGAGGCCAGTTTCAAGGGCGGGGGGAGCTTCTGATTCAGGAAGAATACGAATGGAGTTGTGGAATAATATCTCCGAGACCCCATCCTTATGGATACAGACAACGCAAGACCAAAATAGCTCTGGATCACAAAATGTGCCTGTCTGTCGCTGGGCTTTTCCCCCACAAACACTGAACTAGGTCACCCAAGCTGCCTTGCCGCCCCCGTCTACAGATCTGTACCCTGCTTGGCCTGAGCTGCCTCCTCTGTCGTGTGAGCCTGCCGCAAACTGCCTTCAGTTCCTGAAAGAGCCCTGGGCTTGCTGCTGCTGCTCCTGAGTACCTTCCTGTGTGGTGCCCCAGGGCACTGCTTCTCCACCCTCCTGGAGCCCTCCCCTGCCACCTGTTGCTCCTGGGGATTTGGTGCATTGAGGCCCCTGCACTCCGTTTCCTGGAAACGCAGACAAGACTTCAGACACACAGTTGCAACAGGGATAATGTATTTGCGGGAAGGGGGAGTATCTTTGTTATTACCTTGAATAAAAATAACGTCCCTGAGAGAAGAACAAGACCAGTGCCATTAATTTCCTGTTTTTTTTTTATGTTGACATTTCCTTGAATGTTTTCTCTAATCCTATGTTTCTTAGACTTGCATACATGTGTTTTTTTAATTGTTATTGATGGGAACAGCATGTGACATTGAAAATGCCCAAATATTTCAACATGGCTACTCCCAAAGAGGAAGGAAGCGGTAACAGAGATGCATTTGATTTAGTTAGTCTGCAAGTGTTTTCTTCCCCCAGAAGCCACAGCCCCCACAATGACCCTAACTAAGATACCAGCCTTGTCTTTCAGCTTGAGCTGTCCCATGTTGGACTTACGAGTTTTCAGTTTTTGTGTCTGGAAAAACTTACCATGATGCTCTCCAATTTTCAGGAACATGTATGGCTGTATATAATAGCCACATTCGCTAAGGTTTCAATTTGGCAATTGATTTGAGGCAGGAGACATGAAATTGATTGTTTTCCTTCATTCCCTCTCTCCTGTTCATAAAGTTCCTCTCTGGCAGAATTTTCCTTTAAGTGCTGAATTCTTAATATTTGTGACTTGTAGAAAATAAAGAAAAATATTCTTATTATAGAATAAAGGAGGGCCAAGGCCAGTTCCGGATATGGCAGGTTTTATAAATTACAAAAACTCCTAATTGATGGTTTATGGATTTTAAAAATTACCTTTGAGAACTCAAAAGTTATGACTGATGTACAGTCAAGGTCTTTCTTCTCTTTTTATAAGAGTGCTATTTTATGTACTTATGCTTGATGATAAATAATAAGAATTAGCAGGGGTACGGGGGCCACATTGTCAATCAGGATATTGTGCTATATAATTAGCTCAGTCCTAAGAAGAAGAAATGTATGTGAAGCCATGATCATGATGAGGAAACACCATCAGGCATTTCACATAACATGTTATCAACACGCCTGGACAATAACAGATCAAGAAGCTCCTTTCATTGCATTTTAAATTCAAAGGTGCTTTTTGTTTAAATAGACAATCAGTTTGCTGCCTGTATTAGGGCCAGAGCCTCTGCCCTGGCAGCCCTAACAAGGCAAGCTTGCCAATCATCCTAAACAAGCCAATTAAATGAACAAAATTAATAATGAAAAGCAGAAACAGGTGTGAGCACACTGGGACAAGTGACAAAGAGACATACAGGGTTTTTTTGCCAAATCTTTCTTCAGGGCCTTGACATGACAGTCAAGTTTACGTAGAAGGCAAGGATGCACAGAATCAAGCAGCCCTGGTCAAGTTGTGGTTCCAGCCATCATGGAAGCACCATTGTCTGGGTTCCACTCTCTCTTGTAAGATGGTCTGACAAATTGTGCACACTATGAAAAATCCCTTTTCTCCCTCTCTGGCTAGCACCAGCCTTTTCATTCCCCCAGCTTGAGATTTCTGAAAAAAGTCTAGTCTAGTTCTCTGAGGTGCCTTTTTTCAATGTTCCAGATCGCCAGAGTGAGGGACTCTTTTAGAATATCCTCATTTGCTCGAAGTATGGCAATTACACAACCATCTTAATGGCTCAAAATTCCCCCAAATAACATGTTATACATCAAAGTCTCTCATTTCCTTTTCTTTCAGCAATACACAATTCTTCCCCACAAGAGGCAATGTTGTTGTACAGTGTCTTGTGTATTATTCCAAAGACGCAGTATGGGGCTGGAGAGATGAATCAGTGCTCTTCCAAAGGTCCTGAGTTCAATCTGCCGTAATCACGTGGTGGCTCACAGCCGTCTATAATGAGATCTGGTGCCCTCTTCTGGCCTGCAGGTATACATGCAGGAGGAACACTATATACATAATAAATACATCTTAAAAAAAAAGACACAGTATGTGTCCCATACACGTTCTAGACACACACAGCCAAACACATACACTTAGAAGTATGTGAATAACCTTGCCATTTCCTCACCCCACTATAAAAGCATACTGATTTGTTTGTTTGTTTTTTGTTTCCCAAGACAGAGTCCCTCTATGTCACAGCTCTAGCTGTCCTGGAACTCTTGTAGACCAGATTGGTCTCGAACTCACAGAGATCCGCCTGCCTCTGTCTACCGAATCCTGGGATTAAAGGCGTGCGCCACCACTGCGCAGCTAAACATCTTCATTTTTAATAGCTGAACTGTGTTTTATTGCATTAATATATCTTAATTATTTAGTGACTCGATTATTTGTGGATTTTTTTTTTTTTTTTTTTTTTTTTTTTTTTTTTTTTGTGAAACAGGGTTTGTTGGCTGTTCTGGAACTCACTCTGTAGACCAGTGCTGGGTTCGTAGATGCTTAAGAATTCCTTTCTTTATGTTGTTTCCTGTTACAAATACTGCTTTAATAATTGGTATCATATATTTCTTTCTTTCTATTCTCCTTTCGTGCATTCAATTTTAGTTGATTAAATTCCATTTCTTGGGCTGGAGAGTTAGCTCAGCAGTTGAGAGTATTTTTCTCTCTTGCAGAGGACCCAAGTTCAGTTCCCAGCACCCATCTGGTGACTCATAGCCATTTGTAACTTCAGTTGCAGAGGATTTGACACCCAGGGCACCAGGTGCATATGTAGCACACAGACATGCATCAAACAAAATATTCATACACATAAAATAATAAAACAAATCAATCTAAATTTTAAAATTCTATTTCTTGCCTGGATGTGGTGGCACATGCCTTTAATCCCAGCACTTGAAGCAGAAGCAGGCAGATCTCTGAGTTGGAGGCCAGCC